>NC_090296.1:65880276-67080276 GCF_039906515.1 Pseudorca crassidens
CATATGTTGGGAGACATGTCTAAGCATGCTTAGCAGCCCAAGCTTTGAAACCAGGCGGATCTGAATGCAAATTTCAGCTCTGCCAAATACTAGCTATGTGACATTGAAGAAGGAGTGTTACCTCTCTGAGCCTCACTTTCCTCACCCACAATTAATATAAATTTTATTTCATGCAAATTAGAGATGATGATATAAAGCATTTATCACAATGCCTGGAATAAAATACAGTAACCATCATAATTATGACTTCACTCATTCAACATTTACTGAGAGTTACGTCAGGCATTGTACATCAAGAGATGTTATCGACGCTCTACAGGAGTCTGACACCCATGAAGCCCACAGACAGCACTGCTGATTGGGACCATAAACGGTAACTTCAGTGGACCTCGGAGATGTGTAATCACAAAAAGGTGAAGTCTAGAACAGCTCTGATCTACATTTTGTAGGTCAGTGCCTTGAAAGGAGCTGAAATCCCTCCATCAAAAGCCTTCCTCCCCAGATAAGTATAACACATCTTCTTCTTTCACACCGAGTGCTATATACCCTCTTGGCAAATAAGAGCAAGGGTACTAGCTGTATTTGGAACTCTCATTCAGTAAGTGTTAGAATGCCACACTGCAGAACCTCTCAGCCAGCAGCATTCTCAGTCCCATTCAGAGAGGAGTATGCTCAGCAGAATGGGCTATTTACCACTATGACCTCTCTTTCTCCATTAGTTTTCAGATCTGGGAAATAGTTTTGAACTACAATGGCTGAAAACACTATGCCAGTGCTATACCTGGAACTAGACAAAGAAACAAAAGACATTAAAATGCAAGCTCTACATGGCTCGAGGCACTGTCATGTTAATGGTGGTGAAAGGGTGGGTAGAGATCTGCAGGCACAGAGAGATTGGTGGGAATCCTCCCAAGGTGAAGGCAGCTCAGGAGGCTGGACCAACAACTTCAGAAACAATGACTGTGGAAAGAAGCTATGCCTGAAGGCCTGGCCCAACATCAGGGATGTGAAGAGAAGGGAAGAGCAATTTCCAATATAAAATGCTTGTCATTTGTCCCGAAGGGCTATGCCATCCACGGTGGGTCTCTACAGTGCTGACCCACTAGGAGCCCATTTCCAAGAACCAGTCTCCAACACTAAAGGAATTACGTATATACATATTAGGTTAGGATAACTGTCTCTTCTGAGTGAGAATAACTTACATTTATGTGCCTTACAGCCTTCAAGATGATCTGTACAGTAGCCAGGTGTTTTCATTAGTATTTTAATTTTAAAGTAAGGAAACTGAGACTTAAAGCTTTTAAGTCATACAACTAATGAAGAGTACAGCCTGTCCCAGAGCAGCTCTTTTGACCCCAAGCCCAATACTTCTTTCAACAGACAACAGCCAATTTTCTAAAAAGTACTATCCCACCAGCAAATTCTGTTATAAATAGGACAATCAATCGGCAATGCAAATAATCATCTCTAAATTATTATGATTCCATAAACCCCTTTTTTTCCATTAACAAAGAGCACCCTATGCACTGAATCCCAGGTGGACAGCTTTCAGACCTAGAAGAAACACCTAGCACAAACCTGAATGTTCACTGAGGAAACTGAGACTCAGAAAGGTCAAGGGGCATGCCAGAGAGAAGTACTAACAGAGTAACAGAGCTGGATGTAGACTCAGATACTCTATGAGTTCCAGAGCACTATTCTTTACTTTTGATGACAGTGCCAAAAAGCCTTCAACAAACATTTATTTATTTATTTATTTATTTAGGGGGCTGTGTTGGGTCTTCGTTGCTGTGCATGGGCTTTCTCTAGTTGCGGCGAGAGGGGGATACTCTTCGTTGTGGTGCGCAGGCTTCTCATTGCGGTGGCTTCTCTTGTTGTGGAGCACGGGCTCTAGGCGTGCAGGCTTCAGTAGCTGTGGCACGTGGGCTCAGTAGTTGTGGCTTGAGGGCTCTAGAGCGCAGGCTCAATAGTTGTGGTGCATGGGCTTCGTGGCTCCGGGGCAAGTGGGATCTTCCCAGTCCAGGGCTTGAACCCGTGTCCCCTGCATTGGCAGGCAGATTCTTAACCACTGCGCCACCAGGGAAGTCCAACAAACATTTTTTTTTTAATTTTTGTGCTTAAGAACCCTCAGCATTCATGTTGCAAGGTTTTTCTGATCACCCTCTATTGAACCTGTCTACATTCTTCAGGATCTGTTTTGAAGCGGTTGGAGGCTTATATTCCCACCTACCAGCATTGTACTTTCCACTTTTCACCTTGTTTTCAGAACAGTCATGTGTCCAAGACTCACTAGAAATAGGTGCACATTGTTAAACAGCTCCAAATGCATTAGTTAAGGTTCACCTAAATTCTATTCCCTGTTATGAGGGCCTCTGGTTTCCACCTGATTTCTTTACCGCTCTTGGCTTGGGTGGGAGAGGACAGCGTCATGCACAGTGGAGATATGGGTTTCAGGAGAGTGGTTGCCACATTTCAATTCTCTTATTGATTACCAAGCAACTTCATCATTTCTGATTAACCTTGCACATGCTTTAAGAAATATTTTAGTCAATGAAATTGTTTGGCTTTGGGGAATTACTGAAGTATCAATGGAAAAACAATATGTTATGAGTTCTTTAAGAATTGTTTTAACTAATAACCACTATACTTGTTCTCAGGCTGATTTTAACCACATACAACATTTGGCTTTGACTTTTACCTATATGCTAATGACTCCCAATTCTCTATCCTCAGTTCTCTTCTTAATCCCAAACCTAAGGCCTGTATATTCATCTATCTGTTGGACATTTCTACTTAGAGTTTCCATTTATCTTTTTAAAACAGAACCCGTCATCTTCCCTAAGTGGCTCTTTTATCCCCTGTTGGAAGTACCTCAGGGATCAGCCCCGCACGGTCGCCCAGGTGCCACATACTGGCCCTTTACTCTTTCCTCCTCTCACCCTCCATTTGCAGGAGTCACCAAGGCCTTTCTCATTTTTCTCCTACATTTCTCTGCAAAGTCACTTCTCCATTCACAGTGCTCTATTCTTAGCTCAGGTAGGTCCGCTCATCTGGATAAATATCCTCCTCCAAGTTCTGCTGGCTTAGACTCACCATCCTTCACTCCATCCACCACCCAGAAACAGGCTTTCTAAATGCAAGTCTGATTGGGTCACTGCCTTGTAGTGTCTCTCCAGCATCACAGCTTGGCACACAAGGCTCATGTTGATCTGACCCCAGGCCTACCTCTGCAGCTTCACCTATCACCATCCCCCCATATCTATCCTCTGCTTATCACTAGCCCATACCACTTCCACTTTCTGCATGTGCCTACATGCCTTTGCAGGTGCCCTTTTCTCTCCTCCAATGACCTTACCTCTTACTTCTCTGGCTGACTTCCATGTATCTTTCAGGACTTATCTACTTCATGACTTTAACTTGACCAGCATCAGAAAGCAGGGCACATCTTTCAAAATCTCCTCTATGGAAGCTTTCGTTGTTCTGTTTTGTTTTGTTAAAATAGGTACTCTAGCTGAGAACATGCTTTACATTTTAGAATTCCAATTCTAAAAGTTGTTGTAAAGCAAAAGAGCCCAGTGAATATGTACGGGGCAGTAGTTCTATATCCTCCATATCTAAAACCACCTCAGGAAAGACTCACAAGAGGATTAAGGCAAAACATGTCTATAGTCTATGAATATCCACCCCCAACTCAGCCCAGATTCCCTCTTGTGTAGTCTAAAGGCTCTAGAAATAAAGGTTTCTTCTTTATAAGGCAATTACTCTAATCTTTTCCTGCAAAGCCTTAAGACCTAATTAGAGGCTCTTTGTTAAGCCTTACCCTAAAATATTTTTAGCTGAAAAAAATTCATCCACCCAGAAAAGAACTGCTCATGGGACCCTTCTCTGCAGCCTTCTTGCCCAACTGAACTAAGCTTAACAACGATCTTGATTAAAACAAAAATGAAAACCTTAGAATAGAATGGATCTGCCTCATCTCTACAAGATGTGAACACAACCTGGGGTAAAGGTATACATCCTACCATTAGCAGGATTGTTTGCTAACTAGCATGGTTAAGAGAGAGATAGTACCTAGAATTTCAGTCACCTGCAAAATGAATTAAATCAATTTGTCCTACTGACCAAAAATAAAATCAGAAATGTAAAGTCCTCTGAGATTAACATAAAGGAAAACACTTCATGGCAAATTACAACTTAGAGGTTAAGATTTCAAAGGTGAGAAGGGGGCTGCAAAATACTAACATTTCTCCAGCAAATCTCAGAAATAAAGACTCACATGGAAAAAAGCAACTTAAGCCTTTTTCCTAGTTCAGGATGACATATGGGGCCCCTGGTGATCTGGCCTCTGTCCACTGAAGGTCACTGTAATAGCATTGTAATTAGATACTCAGCATCCCTTGTGGCTGGGTATGGCCCTATGACTATATTCTCACGAGCAGAACAGAAGAGGAAGCGATGAGGACCACTCCCAGGTCTGGGCCATAAGATATTAGGTATGTGCTCCTCCATACCTTTTTCTTCCCTTGAACTGTATCAAAGTAACAAAAATCCAGCTTTGACCATGCAGACAAGAATAAGGCTGATGGCAGAGCAACAAAAGAGAAGGACCCTGGGGCCCTGAATGACCCTGTGGAGCAGAGCCACCCCCTCAACTGGGCCACTCACCTTGAACTAGTAAATAAAAGAGAAATAAACCTCAACGTTCTTTCAGCTTCTGTATTTTATAGTCTGTTTGTTACACCCTCTTAGCTTTTACCTAACTAATAACACCTATCCAAGTTTTTCCATTCCTCTTCAAAAAAGTCTCTCCTGCGGAATCTTTCTGAGACAACTATGGCATATATACCCCTCTTCCCCGTCACCACAGCCCTCTGTTCTCATCTCTGCTACAGCTGTCATCACAGTTTATGGCAATGGTTTGTTTACCCTTCTGCCTCCCCTAAAGAACTAACTCTTAGAATTCTGGAGGCAAGAATTTATCATATGCTATGTTTTGCACAATGCTTGGCACAAGTTTGTGGCTTAATGAATCCTAAATGAATAAATCAAGTTGAAAACGATATAGACTCTCCTGGATCGACTGAAAGTAAATAATATTTGTTGATGTACACATTTGTCAGCTCACACTCAACAGTAATCATGCTGCTCAGCATTAGAAGAAATGTTCAAGTCTTCCAAGGGGCACGGTCTTTCTCTCTAATAGAAATATTAGTAAATGTAGTGGTTGCCTCATCTAAAAACCACAGTTCAAATATATGAGTAATAACGATTTTAAAATAACTACAATTAAACAAAGGAAAGAAATGGCAAAAAAAGAACCTTTGATAAATTACTCTACATTAGCAACATATACTTAATGTTGATTATTTTTGTTATTAAAATTAATATGATTATCCATGGTAATGAGGTATAGAAGCTTTGGCCTTCTCCCCAATTACCTTTCCAGTTTTGGGTTGTTTTTTTTTTTGCGGTATGTGGGCCTCTCACTGTTGTGGCCTCTCCCGTTACGGAGCACAGGCTCCGGACATGCAGGCTCAGCGGCCATGGCTCACGGGCCTAGCAGCTCTACGGCATGTGGGATCTTCCCGGACCGGGGCACAAACCCGTGTCCCCTGCATCGGCAGGCAGACTCTCAACCACTGCGCCACCAGGGAAGCCCACCTTTCCAGTTTTTAAAATAAATTGCAAAAAGAAGTAACGAACTTTACCTCTGTATGACTTCTGGCATGAATGCCAGCGATACTAATACTGGTTTGATTCAAGTATAACACTGGATTTCATTGTCTATGAAAAAATATTGCACAAAAGTCAAATATAAGAAATATATCATGTTTGCAGGCATATGAAAAAACAGAAATTGAAGATGAGGCAACGTGACTAACTACTATGAAGTGGAGTAGTAGAAGATGCCCTTTGCATATGCAAATATTTTTATCTGAATATTTTGTGCCTTACAGACAAATATTTGTGGAAGGTTTTTAACTTCCATCAATCTATTTTACTGTGGCATAACAATAGATTTTTAAATTTAACTGTTCTTAAATTAACTGGAATTGGACCTTTAAAATTAGTTTAAGTTTAATGATCATGTGTTATATTAAGTACTTTTTAAAAATTAATTTATTTATCTATTTAATTTTTGGCTACGTTAGGTCTTCATTGCTGCGTGTGAGTTTTCTCTAGTTGTGGCAAGTGGGGGCTACTCTTTGTTGCGGTGCACGGGCTTCTCATTGCAGTGGCTTCTATTGTTGCAGATCACCGGCTCTAGGCGTGCAGCCTTCAGTAGCTGCAGCGCATGGGCTCAGTAGTTGTGGCTCACAGGCTCTAGAGCGCAGGCTCAGTAGTTGTGGTGCATGGGCTTAGTTGCTCCGCATCATGTGGGATCTTCCTGGACCAGGGCTCCAACCCGTGTCCCCTGCACTGGCAGTCAGATTCTTAACCACTGCTCCACCAGGGAGGTCCCAGTACTTTTTTTTTTTTTAAACTCCAGTAAGAGTTAACAGCCTTTACCATGTTGCTCTTTCTGTTTTAGGAAGAGAAGTAAACAGGTAATATCACAAGTAATCTTGACACATGTATTCTATTCATTATAACAATTAAATTTACAGAGTTAGGGAAATACTCTGGAGAATCTGCTTCCTCGAGTTTGATTTGGGTTGAAGCCAAAACATTTCAGCTTTAGTACTCAGGAGTATTATTTAGAAGATAAATTGCCTGATATCAGATTTTGGAAAAGGTAGAATTACCATCAAGTCTTGTTACACAACAATTCATTGGAGGGAACATACCCTGCATTATTCAGTTTTGCTTATCATAAAAAAGGATTACTACTAAGGAGAATTTAATTGGAATAAAATATCACTGAATTATAGTTTAGTGTAGCATTTCAATAATAAATAGACCACCTCTTTCTCCTGAAAAAACAAAAAGGAGTTTTACTGTACCACTGGTATGTAATATATATTTAGAAATGTGTTCTTATCATAAATCTTTTAACACTAAAGTAGACTGTACCAACTAATAGGAGAGCTTCAGTATTGATCTTCCACTTCTTTTGAATGACAAAAATGGTTTCAACTTTCAGTGTGGCAATTTCTCGAAAATAAATTCGAGTGGAAGAGATTACATTCAACTAAAACTACATTATGAAGCAGCAGCAGCAAGGTTATATAAAGTACTTTTCGTGGGTATATCTGGGATCTGTACATATTTTTCAGTTTCTTTCAAGGTCTTGATTCAATAAGATTTATTAGCACTGTCTTCTTTAAATGAAAAAAAAAAAGGCTCTGCATAAAAGTTTGTATTTTTCTGTCTCTAGAACCCACATTTCTGTACTCAACTGTCTCAAAATAACTACTGTGAAAAAAAGGCTTTTCCTAACTTGGTTAAGCTTAATTACCACTGAATTTTAGCTAAGATTAACTCTTTTCATGGAAAAACTCTTAATAGGGATAGCAGACCTCCAAATGGGGACTTTAAAATTGAAATGCTGAAGTGTGATCAAGGATAATATCAATGCTTAGACCAGGTTCACAATGGCTGAGTGAAGTGGCATGTTAAAGAGTAGCGATAATAATGCATATAATTAAACAGAATGGGGCGGAAAACAAGAAAAATGTCTCAATTCTTCCGATATTTTGGCAAATGATGGTTTTATTTTGGCAGGGGTTTTCTACATCACTTTGAGTAGACAGTTTTATGTTAGTAAGATTTTCACAAAATGACCTGAAAACTCCTTACATGCCTGGTGTGTGGCGAGGTTCTTGTTGAATACATTTGTCCTTCTCATCATGGAACATATTCACGCATGGTCAGCAAAGGTGCTTCTAAGTAGAGAATTCTACACCCAGGGTACAAACATCCATTTCATCACACTCTCTTTTCCTCACCGTCTGTGATTTCTAATTACTTAGGCAATCCATCTAGTCACAATAGCCCCCACAGGTGCCATGAAGAAGTCTCAGTAAAACAGGAATTGTCTTGCATGGAGGAATAATGGGAAGTTCCCATAGTCAAATTTTCCTAGGACATAGGACCCACACTTCTCCCTTCAAAGATGGGGAAATATATGACAGTACATGTTCTAATTTTGGTATTTCCTTCTTTTTGGCTTAGATATATAGCCTCAGGTATCCCGCCATTTTTATTTACACTTTAAAAGCACTTTTTTAATGTGCCCACAAGGAGAAAATATGACATATTTGGAAAGAGAACATAACACTTTGTTGGGAACTTTCAATTTGCTAACTCAAATGATTCAAGTTACATCCCATTGTGAAGAAATCATCATCATCACAAAACCACTGGGTCTTAGCAGAATCTTAGTCATGCTTCAACTGTATGTCACTACATTCATAAATATCTCCCTGTGTTCAGTACCAGTGCATTGAAGTATATATTCTCATGTGTTTATACACATAATTTGTCTTGTAAGTAACTGACCTGGAGCTGATCCCAAGACAGCACATTATTGTCATTAGACATTTAGTTAGAACAATGAACACCACTGGAGATTGTCTTGTTAGTATGTACTAAATTTTAAAGGAATTACTTCATTTGAGCAAAAAGTATGGAGAGTTTATAAGTCTCTACCTTTCAAGCTCTGATATTAATAACGGATCCTCATCCTCTCTTTTCCATCCCAGTAAGCTCTGGACTAGCTATCAACTAATTCAGCTCTTCATTCGTTCATTTATTTATTGGCTGTGTTGGGTCTTCATTTCTGTGCGAGGGCTTTCTCCAGTTGTGGCAAGCAGGGGCCACTCTTCATCGCGGTGTGCGGGCCTCTCACTATCGCAGCCTCCCCTGTTGCGGAGCACAGGCTCCAGATGCGCAGGCTCAGCAGTTGTGGCTCCCAGACCAGGGCTTGAACCCATGTCCCCTTCATTAGCAGGCAGATTCTCAACCACTGCGCCACCAGGGAAGCCCCAGCTCTACTTTAAGTTCTACCACTTACTACCGGGGTAGCCTTGACAAGCTCAAACTGTTTTGTGTCTTGGATTCCTGTTCAAGAAATTGGGAACAGTAACAAGCTCTGGCTGCCTAACAGGGTGCTTGAGAAGGGCAGATGCATGGGAAAATCACTGGAAAGTTCTGTGCAAATGTGAAGGGTTGTTATTGTGTTATGATTACCTAAATCTGAAACTGGGAAAAATGTTAAAGATAACCTCATTCACTAACCACATTTTACAAGTGAGAAAATCAAGTTAGAATAAAAGGCAGATTGTCTTAAGAACAGCATCCTAGGACTCTAATATTCTTTCCATGATTCCACTCAACTCGTAGAATGAAGTAATAAACAAAATCATATATGGATTAATGCCTCCTCGTATATACGGGTGTGTGTGTGTATGTGTGTGTGCTGTTAAAGTATCATTGATGATACAATTGCCATTATATGGAATATTTTGTGGAGATTATGTGCCCTTCATTATTAAACAAATTTCATTTCATTAGCACTAACCAAATAAAAATAAGTATTCATTTTATATATGATTGTTTTACAAGGTACCCCCAAAGTCTCCTGTTGTTTTTATTTCGCACCAAGTTATTTGGAAAAACTCCACTCCTACCCACCACTTCACTCATCCCTTTGATTTCTAGTCTGGCAAAGCCAAGTAAAGCAACTCAGCTAATTACACAGTCATTTTCTTAGTACAAGTAAAAGTTCCTGTTGTTTCCTTGATACAATAAATTCCTCCATTCAATAGCCTCCTGAAAATGGCTAAAAGACTACTTCTGCTACTTCTACTTCCCCCAATTCAGTTACAGGGTGATCAAAAAGAGGAATATCCTTGCAGGTGACTGTCACTCCTGCCAGTAAGTCAGAACTAACAGCCTAACTCTGGAATTTCTTTAGTAAAATCCACTTTATCAGAAAACACATATTTGTCAATTAGCCCTTTCTTGTGTAAGATCTTATAATGTAGTATTCAAAAATGTTTCCTTAAGTATAAAAACAGAGCTTCACATGGGAAAAAATTAATGTATCACCAAACAGAACTCTATGAAGGAAATGACTGAGAGGTGTAAATATACCTTATGTCTCTTCCTCCTTCTCTATCAATCCAAATATAGCCAAGGAAATGTAAAGGCCTGATTCCCAGGCCCCAGGCCCTTGTGTGTACCCTGCACATGTACCGTGCCTGCTATTGAAAGTGTTTAATAATAGAGGAGCTTGCACTTTATGTAATTCATAATTAGAAGACTACTACAACCGCACTATTTAAAATCAAGCCTTTGTTATCAGCACCAGTTTTAGACAGAAGCTGAGAATCATTTGTGAGCTGTGGCAGACCCAGACTGTTCAAAGCAATTGCTGTGCAGCATGAAAGCTGCAATGGAGGTCATGGAACAGGTCAGGAGGAAAGATAGTGTATCGATTTCACACCGGGAATAGAGGCAAAGCAAGAGCCCACTGTTGCTGCATGTGATGTATTTCACTTCAGTTTAAGGCACATTTCATTCCAGTCTGAGAGGGGGTGGGGAGCAAAGGGCAGTGGATTTCACACTGAATCATGATGAATTCTGGACTCGTGGATTCCAGTAAATATTTCCTTCCTGGCATTAAGTATTTCTGTAGCAGAGTGAATATAATGGAAATTAGGCTTGTGACGGTAGCAAGAAGGTACCTTAAAAAAAGGTACCCGTATTATGGGAAGTTCATTTCCTCCACTTATTAAAATGCAACAAAAGTAGACATGAATGTAAAAGCATAAAATGTATACAAGTGATGAGCTCTGCAGAATGACCTCGCAATGAGCATCATTTATGTGGTAAGAATGACGCTATAGATTACTCGATGAAAGAAGTCGATTAACAGAAAAAAACCCTCAAAAAAAGAATTTTTGGTCATGGCCTCAAGGGTAAATATTTGAAGTCACACATGGGATACTGATGGCATCCAAAAATGTAATTTTGTGTTCCCACGTTGCACATGGACTTTTCTTCCTCATCATCTCTGAAAAGTCATTCACACTGAATAAGATCTAGGAATCAATTTATGTATACCAAATTTAATCCTGCTTCAAGTTGGCCTAAGATAACTGGTAAACTCTAATGTTTGTTTCCAATAAATGTCATTAATTTACAACAACAACTTTGTATTCTGCCTTGACGGTGACTGTCAGCATTTTTCCACCTTCAAAATTTAGATCAGTTGGGTGAGCTTAGGAAAATAAAATAGCTGCTAGACGTTTATGATTATAAACAAATGGAAACAGGGCAGCCTGGTTATCCATCTTCCCATTGGAAAAAATGGATTTTTCCAAGTATGCACTCACCACATTAGTCCAGCTAACCCCCAATGCCACCCAGCTAGTGTGGAAAATAATTTACTTGTAATGATAACAGCATTATCCCTTTAAAAAAATACTAATTTCACTGTACATAGTATATATATTTTAAATATTATTTTTGGAATGTCTGTCTTTCCTGTTTAGAAACAAATATTCTCTCTTTTCAGAGAACCAAGATTATATTAGAAAGAGCATAGAAACATCCTCCTAAATTATTTATATCATTTCTCCACCTAATCATTATTGCTCTTGAACTGATCCCAGGCATCCATGCGGGCCTTTGCATTGCCCCTTCTTCCTGCATGCCTCTTGTTTGTTATTTTAGAAGTGGGGAGGATCAATTTTCTATCTGCCACAGAAATAAAAATATGGCAGTTAAGGCATATATATTGACAGATTTGTTTTTAATCATTTCACTAGTTCCCAAGCCTCCTTTCCTAAGGAGTTTAAAAACTGAGAGGGAAATAGCACATTTCCATTTTATCCTACCAAAGAAAGCTTAAAAGCTCAGATAGGTAGAAACATGAAAATAGAAAAGAGGGAGAAAGAAATAGATTCTTCCCACAAAGAAAGCTGACAAATAAGAAGAAACTACACAGAGGTAGGGAAAAGTTAGATGGAAATCAAGTGACATGATACTTTTCTAGACCAAATTTCCTCTAATGTGACTCCAAAATATCAACAAAGTCCAAACAGCCACAGGAAGCTATAAGGCTCATCAATCCAATCAGTCATCTAGGAGGACAATCAATTTAATAGAGAAAACAACCAGAGAGCAGTATAGAAACGTCCTGTTAAACTATTTATGACATTTGGCTGACATGTCACCATTCCTTCAATTGGTTTCAAGGCATCGATCCAACTTCTCTAGGCAGTTCACTGAGTCTTTCGTTATTGGCCATATATCTTTAGAGAATTCTGAATATACACCATAGGTGTCATTACTTCAAGAGATATTCTGGCTAGCATAGTAATTTTGAGAAGTCTGACAAATCTCAACCACCTATCTTAATACACAATATGAATTCAGAAAGAATTAATGGTACTCCAACACGTACTCAAACTCACGAATGTATGGCTAATATTTTTAAACCCTTTTTTAAATTGATGCTAACATTTTTTAAACCTAATTAAGGTAGCTAGTTCTCAGATTCATTCCTGAGATGATCATTCTTGGCTTCTGTTTAAATATTCTCCCCATTCCATATACACTTTCAATCCAGAGCCATGGTATCGAAGTGCATTCTAAGCAAAAGCTCAGCAGTTCAATCTCCAAACCAAAAAACTCCAAGGCTAAAAAGATGAGGTTTAGTCAGAGGTACAGCTTTAAACTGCATCACCAGTTCAAAAGGTGGCTTTTCTGCAACATAATAATTATGATCACTTGGATATCTGCAACATAATAATTATGATCACTTGAATAAGATGCCTAGATTTGTGTGCACGTAGCCCCTTATCGGTCTAAAACAGAGCAAGTCAGTAGTATATTTCCATATAATTAGTTCAGTTCAGGTACCTGAAAACATTTATTCTTTCTGCATCCTTCAAAGAGTCTCTTCTGGTTTCTTGATAAAGACTGATTTTGTTTTTTTACTGTTTTTAAGCTGGAAGTAGACAAAAAGATTTCCTTCCATTGCTGTATGTCCAACATTCCTTTTTTTTTTTAATGTTAAATATTTAAACCCCTAAATGGGAAAATCTGAGAGAAAATGCAGAACTTTAAAAATAAGTTGTGACTTTTTTCTGTTTTTTTAATTTTTATTGGAGTATAGTTGCTTTACAAATACACCCATTAGCTTTTTTTCCTTATAACTCCTAACTCCTTTAGGCATCCAGACCCTCTTTTTGGCCAAAGGGCGTTATAGTATCAACCCCGTCATGTCCCAAGCAGTGATATTGTGATATTCCTCCTTCCTGGGGGACCTTCTCCATCACCTTGATCACAATTCTCTGTGAGCACCTTGTTCTTACCAAGCTGCTACCATTATCATATACTTTAATAATATAACTCTCACTCTTCAGAGAACTGGCCCAGAACTTGTGGTCCTTGGGTCCCCTATCATTACTGAAGCCATTGCTAGAACTTAAGAATGACAGCACCCTACCCTCTCCCATCCCCACCCTCATAACCAGAATTCTGACTCCTCTGCTTTCCAGAGATCTTTGCCTTAGAAGCAGACTCCGGGAAACATGACGAATATGGCTGTGGAATAGCACGGGGATCCTTCCTCCCAAATGCCAGGAAAGGCCAACTGAAGGACTATAGGTCTTGTATAAACTTCACAGATTAAAAGGGAAGTGGCTTCCAGGGCAGATTCAAAACGAATTAGGAAAGCATAAGGTGCTTTGGCTTTTGTTATCCTATTCTCTATTCCTCCTTCAGACCGAGAAACTAGCCTCCTATATGGCAAATTTATGAAAACCACATATACACTAAGAAGCGACCAAACAGCACTGGGGAACTTCCATAGCAGCAAAAGTGTCCCCCTTTCCTGAAGCCCAGGACTGTAGGGATGATGTTAAGGAGGCAAACACACAAATGGTGCAAAGAAAAGAGCTCATGTCAATGAAAAGTCTGTTTATCCTTAAAGCCATATTGGTAGCCCAGACAATTCTAAAACATCCGTCGGAAGTCTTTTTTGCAAAGTAATTGAAAAATGCTGCACCAACTGATTAAAAAGCATTTCAAGTTTCTGCCTAATGTCTGTTATAAATATTTTCAAAGCCCTGAATGACAACAAAGATTAAAACCAGTTCTGAAATAAACAACAAATATTTATTGAGCAGCAGCTAGGAAGCACTTTGCTGGGACTTCAGGGGATTTAAAGATGTAGAAGACTGCGCTTACAATTTAGTTGGGGAGATCAGACATGTACACAGTAGAGGTTAAGCTCTAATACAACAAGAAAATACTTGAAATGTCAAAAAATACCAGCAAGTGTTTCCATCTCGGGGTGTAAGGCTGTCATTCTCCCAAGGCAAGTCCTAGCCCCATCAAAACAGACAAAAATCTGCCTTCAAGTAATAATAACACAGATAAAAATAAGTCAAAGAGATCACTGCCAATTTAGAAAATGTCCTCTAAAAGGCCCTTGATTTTTGCTTGCCCGTTTAGTGAATATTATGTATGTATTAAATAGATAGTTTGCGAGGCTTAATTTATATGCAAAATTCACTAAATACATTCAGAAAATAAGACTAACTTTTTAAATGATGCCCTTTCATTAGGTGTCTGCAAAATATCAAAATAACTGATCAGTTCAGTCATTAAGTAAAGAAATTCATCCAATCAATGTGATTGGCATTGGTTAAACACAGCAAGCCCGACTGAATTTTTTTTTTAATTTTCTATGAAATTGGCTCCTTATAAACTGACAGATGATCTTAAAAGAAAATAATAACTTTGCCTTAACAAAACCTTTGCAAGGAATCAGAATTGTTGAGCTAGGTTCAGAAGACAAGGAGAGAAGTGTCCCAAGGTGTAGCCTATCACAGGTTGAGTGGTCTCCTTACTCAAGTCATTATCCTCTCCTCACCTTAGTTTTTTCATTCATGAAATGAGGTCAGAGTAAGATGCTTTCTGAGGGCCCCATGTGCAATTGCTCCCGGAAAGGACTACCTGGGATTACCAAATTAAATATAATTACTTTAATATTTATAGTCAAAAACTTTCTTTGAAAATATACATACTATGCCCAACACTGCTTTTAACTGTCTTTAAAAATTGTATATATATATACAATTTACATAATGCATGTGTGTGTGTTCTGTAGGCAAATACATTTACATTTTAAATACCTAAAGCAACAGCTATATATTAACAACTCTACTAATATATAGTTTTACATATTAAAATGCCATCTTTAGTCTTATTTTCCAGCTGAGAATATACCAAGTATACCACCAAGTATAGATGAAGTTAATCATATTTAATAGAATGAGCATAAAAGACTCAAGGTTTTATTTACAATGTTACATACATTTTTTGCAATATTTTAAGATAAAATATTTTTAAAATTTCAAGCTATTGATCCTACTTTAGAAACACTATTATAATTTGACTCCTGATTTCATATAATAATGCATATTTTCACAGCCTAATTCTATGATAATATCTTTAAAGTGAAGAAAAAACTCAGAAATAAACCTGAACCATTCATTCAAAGTAGAAAAAAATAGCCCTTCATTCAAAATAGAAAATTCCATAAGCCTAGCACAAAAAAGTACAGTGATTAAAAGCATTTTATTTGTTTATCCTCAGAATGACTGATTAGCTGATTTATATAATCATCATTACTTCAATACATCATAAATTATCTTTGATATTTTGTTTTCAAATAAGGTCTCTAAACATCATTAAACAAATGTAGTTGTACAGTATGCATGAAGTTTAAAGGTTAAGGGCCAGTGGACTAGTGTGCCTACAATGACAATTTTGTTTTGTTTTGTTTTGTTTTGTTTTTGTTTTTTGCGGTACGCGGGCCTGTCACTGTTGTGGCCTCCCCCATTGCGGAGCACAGGCTCCGGACGCGCAGGCTCAGCGGCCATGGCTCACGGGCCCAGCCGCTCCGCGGCATGTGGGATCTTCCCAGACCAGGGCACGAACCCGTGTCCCCTGCATCGGCAGGTGGACTCTCAACCACTGCACCACCAGGGAAGCCCGACAATTTTGTTTTTAATTTAACAATTTACTAAATGTTCTTTACACATTAAAAGTACGTCAATATACCGACTATGGGGACAAAGGAGTAAATATAAGCAAGGCTTGACATCTGGCCAATGTTAGAATGTGATTAAGAGGTAACTGCTATAGCAGTGAACTGTAAATATGGAAGATATCTTTATTCTATGATGTATGATAGCTCTTAATAGGAGAGAGTGGTCATCAGTTAAGCAAACGAACCATTGCGCAGAGAATAGATGTGACACCATGGGCATGATCTACTAATTTTCTGATAGGCGAGGACATTAACTGGTTCACAGATTTTAATGAGGATATATACAATAGGTAGTGCATATGCATGTACAAATAGCTTTATGTATTTAAGTAAAATGAAGATATCAATATACCACAACCTAAGGCTTAATTGTATTTCTATTTTCCATTAACACATTTTCAAATATACATTCATCTGTATACACAAAGATATTGGGCCAAATCATTGCTCAGAGTTTCTATTTGATGTGATAATCTAACGTGGGTATCATGAGAAAATTATAGATACCCTGAAACTATTTTTGGATTACAAATTAAGCAAATTATAATTTGTAGTCTGAACCAAAGTTTGAACTTGTGAAAGTTTCTGACTCAAAACCTCATATATTGTATTATAAAATATAAGCTCACAAGGTCAAACTGGAACTTGAGTTTGTCTTTATTTGGGATCTCCCAAAAGCAGACCATGAGATAAAGGTCTGAGCGCAAGTAACTTTTTGGAGGTGAAGGAAGTACTGGCAGGGTGTTGGGGAAGTGAAACAGGGAAAAGGAAGTAGTCAATAAGAATATGAAATCAAAACTACCACTATGAGCCACTGAAGCCTATCCCACCAGGAAACTCTGGGAGTCAATGTAAACTACACCTCAGGAATTCCATCCAAGGGGCGAAGGAGCTGGTGTACTTATATGCTATTTCCATCGGTCACGGGGGACTGTGTCAATTCCCTGGCAAGGGCTTCAGCAGCCAGAGAAAGCCCTGGAGCAAGAATGCTGCCAGTTAGAAGTCAAGCTGTGGGCATTAATCATGTGTACTATGGTGTTCTAACGCGGGGCCCCCAACCCCCCACCCCACCCCACCCCGGGCCGTACAGCAGGAGGTGAGCAGCAGGTGAGTGAGCAAAGATTCATCTGCTGCTCCCCATAGCTCCCCATCACTTGCATCACTACCTGAAGCATCCCTCCCACCCCCCCACACCACCCCACTCCCGTCCGTGGAAAAACTGTCTTCCATGAAACCAGTCCCTGGTGCCAAAAAGTTGGGGACCGCTGTTCTAATGCATTCAGAAGCTCCATATAGAAACCCATTGACAGGCTGCCACCCTAGCTGGGGCCTTCATTTCCTTTTGCCTTGAATGTTGTAAACACCTTCGAACTGGTCTTCTCATGTACCTACTCTTCTCCATTTCAATCTCTCCTGTACTTATCTTATTCTGGTCAATAGGCGCAGTCACTATTCACCCAAATACACTTTTGTCCTTGCTCACATCTTACTCTTCACCTGAGAAAATCTAGACTTTATCACAGTCTGTTTCAAAGGATGCCTAAAGCTGTCTAAGGAGATGAGTCTCCTTCATGTGGGCTTTCCTTACATGTGCTCCTTTCTGTACTTTCACAGCATCTGATTCCCTTCTCTACCCTGGCATTTATCAGGCTTGGATAAGGTCTGTTTATATGCAATAGTTGTCTTCACTCTCCTTCTACATTATCAGCTCTTTGAGATCAAGATCTTTATTTTACTCACTTTGTTTCACCTACAGTATCTAGAACAATACTTGGCATGCAATAAGATGCTCACAAAACACGTGTGAATTGAAACTATGACTGTAGAAAGGTGCCATTGTGTCATAAAAAAGGGAATTAAACTTGGAGTCTGACACCTAAGCTGCAGTTATAACTAGGTGTGTGACATTGGCATTCACTTAGCCATTCTGCATCTCAGTTGCCTCACCCATAAAAGTGGAAAATAAACTGCCCTCTGCTACACATTTCACAGAGCCAACCCAAGAATTAAATAAATTAATATCTGTGAAGTTGCCTTTAAACGTTTAGTGACCGAACATCACAAGTTATTGGTGTTATCATGGTGAGGCGCTGACCTTCAGGTAATGATGGAGATGACACCAACCCACTGCTGCGATGCTGTGAGTAGTTTTACCAGTATCTGTTCTGATTGTGCCGTCCTCAGTTTCAGTTCTCCTTAAAATCAATGCCTGTACTGTACGTATAAGGTGACTAGCTGGGGAGAGGGATCAGCATTTGAATTTACTTCAGGACAGGGTTAACTAGCCTCATATGGTGACTGAATGAAGGACACTGACCTCATTAACACCATGCATCAACCAACAGTCAAGCAGGCATTTGTGTGTGTGTGTGTGTGTGTGTGTGTGTGTGTGTGTACATATTCAATAAACAAAAAGGCCTATTAAAAGAAAGAAGAAATTTTGTAAGGCTCTCCTGCTTGTCTATAGTGCATACACAGATGATTTTCACAGGATGCACTTGAGCAAGTGTATGGATAAAATAGTTGCACGTCTTCGTCCTCCTCTTTCCTAAATGGCACACCCCAACTTCACAGTATATTCATATACTGGCATTGGCACACCTTTTAAATATTACTAAAAGGCTGCCTTTCTACAGTATATTAAGCAGCTGCTTGCATATGAGTATCTTGTTGTCCAGAGTGACAGCTGTATTTTCGCCTGTTTTGACATTGAGTCTGATCTGGGTGAATAGCTCATATCCATTAAAGTGCTATTACAACACTGAATGACTGCCAGAATACTTCCTGATCAATTTTAAAAGCCAGCTAGCTGTCATCATCTAATCGCAACAGCAAAAAACAAATCTTTGGGGAATAAAATGAGATTTTTAAACATTTTTAAGCCAGTGTATTAAATATAATCCCTAAAAACTATTTGAATAAGAAATACAAGCTACAGAAACGGGAAGGTAGAAATAATATTTTCTGCACTTTGAAACCTCTTACACTTGCATATTGGCAGGCAATCTCAAATACTCCTTAAATTTACCATTTCAACAATCACTGAGTTTGAACTCCTGCCATTACATAACTTAATAAAGCAGCACTGAAAACAATCACCAGAGGACGATTGTGCTCACCATTAAATTTAGTTCTATGAAATTTAAGACTGAATTCAATCATCTTTCTGTCTTTGCTTCAATGGTTGAAATCCAAGTATTCAGGTTTACTTTTTACTTTTCTCAACAGCATATTTTAAAAGCTATAATACCAGCATTTTAGATTTGCATTTATTAAGCACTGCCAAAGGGAGGTAGAACTCACTGAGACAGTTAAGACCACTTCCATCATCAGTTTAATTGGGAAAGTCTGATTCAAAGTTGTAACTCCACCGCCACTACCCTGACAATATCAACAAATACATAACGTATAAATTGGCACAATCCATTTGGAGGGCAAAAAGGATGGAGGGGGGGTTTGGTACATTTACTCATCTGGTATGGTTTCTTAATGGGCAGCACTCAGGTCTTCTCATTTTGGTTTCGGCAGTCCGTATTTTCACACCATGATTATATCAGGAACATTCAGCAGTGGAGTGGGCTTCCCCAACTACAGAAATGAAATGACCCAACTTCATCTCATCAGGAGGTTCGGTGGTCCTCACTTCCTTCCAGGACCATAATGTCAAGAGAGTCTGAACAAAAGGCTAGAAATGCTACCTTTCCAACTCATATTCTAGAGAGTATGATAAAGAGTGAATAATATATCATATTTTTTAAATATATCATATTTTTTAAATCCTTAAATACAAGTCTCCTTAATAAAAGAGAAACATTAGTGGAAATACTTGGCTGATAAACATTATTAATTTTTGGAGATTCAAGAGCTCTCCTAAGAATCTGGAACCTATGCAACAAATAGTTTTCTCTACAGTACTAGAGGATCTCCTTCACTTTCATCAAGGTCACCCTTCAGTTTTACTTCAAAAGACTCTCTTCACTTTCCAATTCATTTTTAAATATTAAAATCGATGTTATTCTAAGAAACTGACTCTAAATCATTAGAAAGTCAGTGCCGCCCACTGCATATCAGAGAAAGTCCTAGTCACGTACCTGCCTTTCAAGTGCTGCTGTGCAAAACTCACAGCTGCCCGTCAGTCCTGGGGACCCTCTGTCTAGCCCCACGAATCAGTTCCATGTCGTTCTATCAGTACAGGCCCTTCCTCGATTCTGCCTTTGCACATTTGTGCTATTTGGCTCAATGACTTTCTGATCACTTCCACCTAGTCAAACTCTTATTTTTTCAAAATATCTCCTCCATCAGCTCCTCTGTGAAGTCTTCTTTGATTTTCCCACATAAATGTATTTACCCCTTCCTTGGTGCTCCCATAGTACCTGCACACAACAATTCCAGGCCAAAGCATATAAAAGACTATCTTCGTTATTTCTCTACCTGTCTGCCTATGTTAACTGCCATAGATACTAGGTTCTTATGGGAACAAAATAAATAAAATTCCACAGAGTCCAAAATACCCCAAATGACGAAAATTATCTCAAATTGAGATCCCAGCATGAAAAGAAGAAAAAAGCAGCAGCTTCCATTATCAAGTTCCCTTTTGTGTTTACTTTGTGGTGGCCTTCACTAACTTGTTCTTTTTCATTTTATCATTCCCAACATTGTTCAAGCTTTTCCCTGTAAAGCAGAACTATCGAGATCCATCTGTCACAGTATACTTTGGACATAGTACTATATGGTATAGCAAAGAAGGTATAGGAAAAGGTTGAAACTGAGGTCAGCTATTTGTGCCAATCCCTATTTCCTTCATATCTAGTCCATTACTCTCAGCATAACTTGGTTCAGCCTTCCCATGTACTGTTAAAAATATGTATATTGCTTCTGGGAGATCTACTGCCCCTTGTAAATTCACATATTAAAGGGTAGCATAGAAGGGAAAGGAATCTGTAATAGAGTCATTTATAGCCAAGCACTAAATCATATAATACAGAAAACAAATGTAGATGGCTTAGAGGGTGGGGGCATATATATTACCTCTTTTCTATGAACAATCATAAAATAAAATGGGATCTCCAAGCTGCCAAAATTAAGTGGAAGCTGGGCTACTAGAATATCAAAGACAAAGAAATAAAAAGAGAGAATGAGAGAGAGAGAAAGAGAGAGACCAACTTAATCTGAATATGTAGTCAACCAGGTGTTAAGTATTTGAGTCTTTTAAATGATTTTTTAATATAAATTTATTTATTTTTGGCTGCATTGGGTCTTCATTGTTGCACACGGGCTTTCTCTAGTTGC
The DNA here is from genome assembly GCF_039906515.1 of Pseudorca crassidens. NCBI lineage: Eukaryota > Metazoa > Chordata > Mammalia > Artiodactyla > Delphinidae > Pseudorca > Pseudorca crassidens. The sequence continues at coordinate 65,901,581 of NC_090296.1, forward strand.
AGCGAGTGGGAGCTACTCTTCATTGTGGTGTGTGGGCTTCTCCTTGTGGTGGCTTCTCTTGTTGCGGAGCACAGGCTCTAGGTGCAAGGGCTTCAGTAGTTGCAGCACGTGAGCTCAGTAGCTGTGGCTCACGGGCTCTAGAGCACTGGCTCAGTAGTCGTGGTGCATGGGCTTAGTCGCTGCACGGCATGTGGGATCTTCCCGGACCAGGGCTCGAACCTGTGTCCCCTGCATTGGCAGGTGGATTCTTAACCACTGTGCCACCAGGGAAGCCCTTGAGAGTTTCTTAAAGTAAAAAAATTTTAAACAATTTTGAAACTCATTGTGTGCCAACACATATTTCCAGAGAAGCGGGGTGGGGGCAGTGTGTGGGGGGCATTGGAAAAGAACTTTAAAAAAAAAAAAAAGCCTGGAAAATCAGGGGAAAAAATGAATAGACTACAGCTTTACCATCTTTTCCAATGATTCCTATTCCTCCTGACTCAGTGCCCAAACACGTCTTTCTCTGAACTGCCCTGCTATTTCGCCAAAAGAGAAAACTTATTTTCCATCTATGTAAACTCCTAGAAAAGGAGGGAGCAGGAAGACTCCTCAATTCAGCCCAAGAAAAATAGAGCCCTTGTGCATACCTCCAAGTGTCTGGCAGTGACCCAATCCCCTGCCCAACGTTGGTGGTCCAGCCTGGAGGCTTTGATCTGACCTAGGAATTAGAAGCGTTTTGCTAACCTTCCTTCACTGGGTCAACTGGAGAAAATGATACACTCAACCGCAGGAAGGAAGGGCATGAAGCACATCATATTTAACACCACCCCTTCCCCTGAGTTGGCAGGTCCTAAAGAGTCCCTGGAATTTAGCTGCAAAGGATTAAGCCTTGCTAGACTCTGTAATGAGAGAAGCAGCTTCAGTGGTTGGGAGGAAAACAAGAGGAAGAGAGTCCCAGGGAAAGGAGGGCAAACTCTGAGTTCTGGATTCAAGCAGCCAAATCTCTTTTTATTTACCCGAAATGTTAATTAACAGAATCAATCGAAAAGGTGTTAAGAGAGGACTTCCCTGGTGGCGCAGTGGTTAAGAATCCGCCTGCCAATGCAGGGGACACGGGTTCGAGCCCTGGTCCGGGAAGATCCCACATGCCTGCGGAGCAATTAAGCCCGTGCACCGCCAACTACTGAGCCTGTGCTCTAGAGCCCACGAGCTACAACTACTGAAGCCTGCGCGCCTAGAAGCCTGTGCTCTGCAACAAGAGAAGCCACTACAATGAGAAGCCCGCATGCCGACACGAAGAGTAGCCCCCGCTCGCCACAACTACAGAAAGCCTGCATGCAGCAGTGAAGACCCAATGCAGCCAAAAAGTAAATTCATTAATCAAAAAAAAAAAGGTGTAAGAGAGACTGCAAATATATTTAAACTAGCTGACTGATGAACTAGTACACTACAGCTAAGAGGAAGATTGTAAAGTAGAAGAGAGACCTGGAAGCAACAGTAACAAGAGTGACAAATCCATTGGGAGGAAGAGCTAACATGGGGACAGGTAAGATTAGAGATTTAGATTCCTCCCAAGCTCTTCAGAAAAATGTGAAAAACCAGCAAGAAGAACAAGGTGAGCAGAGAAGAACCAAAAAAATGGGGAAAACATTCAGACCATTGCTGGTATATAGCCTCTGTTAACATAAAAGTAATACGTGTTCATTAGAAAGAGTTTGAAACTACAGGTAAATATAAGCAAAGATCATCCATAATCCCAATATTCAGAGTTAGTCCTTGTGAAAATTTTAGTATATTTCTATATTCCTATGTGTGAATCAATATATGTGTATATAATTTTTAACTAAGATCAAAATTGTGAATAATGTTTTGTAACCACTTTTATTCATTTAACATTATACGGTAAGTACTTCCTTACAACCCCATAGTATTTAAGAACAAGGTTTTCAATGAATGAAAGGTATTCTTATCCTATAGACTTGTGCTATGCAATATGGTAGTCACTAATCACACGTGACTATCTAAGTATAAGGACTCGAATGTATATTACCATATTGTCCTGTCCAAAAGACATACCAAGTGACTCTCCTTTTAAAACCATTTGAAAATAACTGTTTTCCCTGTGATTTATCCATATTATGAACATCTAAGAACAAAACCAGTGTCTTATTCATCTTTTTACCCCTGCTTTAGTGTCTGACATATAGTAAATGTTCAATAAATGTTTACTGATTGATCCGAACGTATGCCTATCTGAGACTTACTGGACAATAAAGGCAAGGCTACATATGTCCATAAATATATGCACAATAAACAAACAAGTCTAACCTCTCAACTTTAACAGAAATATTGTAAGTAAACAGAAAATAGTATTCAAGACAAAAGCTCACATTTGTCAATACTTTATATCAAGACCGGGAAAAGATGTTTTCCTAAAACTCCCAAACTACTGAAAAATTTAAATGTCTAATGTGAAAAGGATATTTTCTGAATACTCTTCCCATCCACTTTACCAGTGCCACATTCAGGTTATTATAAAACTACAGAATCAATCCACCTTTATAATGCATTTTTAGAATGTATTAGGAACGACAGTAATTGTTAACAGCCTACAGATCTATTTCCAGCAGCAGAAAGCATCAACACATGTATGAAAAAAGGTGATTCTGACTCAAAGTCAAATTAGGAAATAAAATACATAGAAGAAATATGGAGATTAGGTCACACCTTCCAATGAAAAGAAATATTCATTCTAAAAGTGATGTCATGGGTCAGCTTTGAATCCAAGTGTAAGGTTAACATTTTGTCTCACTGGAAAAAAATGAATTTGACCTTGTAATATTTATATCACACAGAAACTACCACAGACAGATTTCTTTCTGAAAGCCTTCTGATTGCTTCTTGTCAAACCGTCTGTGTCAGAGATGTGAAATGTGATCTTAACTGGTAGCCATATTTGATAGTGACAACCAGAAGACAGGGCTGAAGAGGGTTTTAGTGTAGCCTCTTTTTATTTTAAACTCGTGTTTGCCACTATTTTTGTTATGTCTATCTGGAAGAGTACAGATGTTATTGAGGGCAGCCCTCAGACAGAATTGCTTCTTTTTACAAAACTGTTAACAGTCTTGGATTAAAAACTTAAAGGCAATGGATTCTGTCAGCACTCAGAAAGGCAACTTCTGACTAAAACATGGTAACTCACTGCAAACCAACTACAGAACAAACCAGTCTGAACAAATCTGTCAAATAAAATAAACTATCATAATCCTTTTTTTTTTTTTTTTGCGGTACGCGGGCCTCTCACTGTGTGGCCTCTCCCGTTGCGGAGCACAGGCTCCGGACACGCAGGCTCAGTGGCCATGGCTCGCGGGCCCAGCCGCTCCGCAGCATGTGGGATCTTCCTGGACCGGGGCACGAACCCGTGTCCCCTGCATCGGCAGGCAGACTCTCAACCACTGCACCACCAGGGAAGCCCCATAATCCTATTCTGATGAATATCAATAACAGTAAAATATATTATTTATCCCTTTAAAAAGTTATAAGGAATTAGGGGAAGGAACCATTACAAAGTTCATAGTTATGCACTGATTAAACCGTAACTAGGGTTTTCTATACAAAAGTAATTTTTTTAAATCTCTGAAAATGTGTAATTTCTAACAACTTTAGTGGAAATGCCTTGCTGGATGATACTTAAGTGGCTTGTATACACTTTTGTTTCATCTTCAAAACATATGCTCCAGCGGGTTCTTCAAATTATTTTGTATTGATTCAGAATCTCTGTCTTCAACATTTTCCTATGGACATTAGAAGGCTTATAGCTTGTATTTTGTGAGCTAATGTAAATATACCTATTAAAGGCCAAAGACATGATTCCTCTAACATGCTTTGGTTAGTGAGCAGGAAGGAGGCTACAGAAAAGAGGCAGCCTGGTGAAAGTGGTGGAAGACGTATGGATTTGGGGTCTGAAAGGCCCCTGGTTTGAATGTCAGTCCAGCCTTCTGTGACTTTGGGTTTACTACCTAACCTTTGTGAGGCTCCACGTAGTACCCATCAGTGCACTGGGGACTATGATATCTACCCTGATATGTGGTTTCATGGGTGGTCTTTATATGTGTAAAATATGTGCTTTTCACAAGTCATAACAATTACTGTGTAATACCACTCCTACTGCTATTGTTATACTGTCCCTTGCCACATGACACATATATACTATTGATACTATGTATAAAATAGACAACTGATGGGAACCTACTGTATAACACAGGGAACTCTACTTAATGCACTGTGGTGTCCTAAATGGGAGGGAAAACCAAAAGGGAGGGGATATATGTATATGTATGGCTGATTCATTTTGCTATGCAACAGAAGCTAACCCAGCATTGTAAAGCAGCTATACTCCAATAAAAATTAATTTAAAAAAATAAGTAATAGGGGCTTCCCTGGTGGCGCAGTGGTTGAGAGTCCGCCTGCCAATGCAGGGGACATGGGTTCGTGCCCCAGTCCGGGAAGATCCCACGTGCCACGGAGCGGCTGGGCCCGGGAGCCATGGCCGCTGAGCCTGCGCATCCGGAGCCTGTGCTCCGCAACGGGAGAGGCCACAACAGTGAGAGGCCCGCGTACTGCAAAAAAAAAAAAAAAAAAAAAAAAAAAAAGTAATAGTAAAGATAAAAAAAGAACCTAAGTGAATAAAGCACATCATACAGTCTATAGCACAAAATATTACATATGCTATTTATTACATAATTTAATATTACATGTGTGTAAATACTAAAAGTACTGGAGGAGCTCAGGGAGGAAAAGATAACGCTGGCTACAAATAATTAGGGGTGACTTCAGTAAGGGATTTGACCTTTGCTTTAAAAAGAAAAAAGGTAGGATTTGGGAGGATTAGAAGGGTGAGAGGGTGGGAGCACATGTGTGAAAGGCATTTTTGTGTGAAAATTCCTGGTTACTAAAATCTTGTACCTGTGTCTGTAAGCTGGTTTTGACCCTTGGGCCATCATTTGTGACTCATGATACTCAAGAAATGTACTATTTGGAGAAAACTACTCAGACACAGGTGAGGTTAAGGGTAAAAATAACCACCAATTTCTGAGCAACTGCTATGTGCCAATTACCCTCCATGTCTCAATGGCTTCTTCTGTAAAATGGGGATAATAGTCCTTAATTCAGGGAGAGCACTTGGAACACTGCCAAAAAGTAGTAAACACTCAAACCTTGGCTTCCATTTTGGTGATGATGATGATGATGATAATGACAATGATGACGATGTAGCAACAGGTGCTAGGTGATGTACTTTCACAGCATCATCTATTCTTCACAATCACCCTGCAACCCACAGGGCCACATATTGGAGATGGCAGGTGGCATAGGGTTGAATAGGAGAATGTTGGACTTGTTATAGTAGAAGTAATCACGATGAACTGTTTTGGGTAGACCACCATTTAAAAAGGATTGGTCTGGCAGGTCTGGCAGGAACAGGCCAGCCAGGAAGCAAAATGGGCACTGAGATTCTTACGCCCGCAGTGACGGGCTAGGGGCACTTTCAAGGTGGTAGAAATGGGATGGAGAGAAAGGAACTCGGATCCAGAAAGAAGAGAGGGGCATGATTCATTGTCCTTACAGTTCACTAACATGTATCAAGTGCTTAAAATGTGCCAAGCAACGTGTTAAGTGGTTTTTATGCTAATTACTTTATTTAAGTATCCCAGTGTTACTGAGGGGTAGTTACTGTTTTCGTTTGCATTTTGCAGATAAGTAAACCCGGGCTAAGGTTTAGGTCACTTGCCCAAGGTCATACAGCTGGTCAGAAGTAGGGCCAGGATTTGAACTCAAATTTATCTGACCTCTGAACCAGCACTTTTGACCTCCAAACTATGGTAACTCTCTCATGGCTATATTTAAAATGATAAATATCCTATCCGATTGTAAGAATTCATTGATATTGATTTCTTTATTCAGGAGGCATCTCTTTGGTATCTGAAGTTTTAGTCGGTACTAGATACTGTCAAGGCATATCCATTTTTAACAAAGAGTGCAAATCCAATTGCCAAGCATTAATATTTTGAAAGGGTAACACTGAAGACCAGACATTTAAAAAATCTGTCAAGGTATACAAATAATATCCATGGTGATATTCATGAAAATCAACTTATTTATGAAATAATTATTATTCCTTCTTCCATTGGGTCCAGGTTTGTAATCGGACAGAAGAAAGACTCATATAAAGGAAAAGCAAAAAGAGTTTCTATACAACAAAATCAAAAAGTTAATTTCATGAAACCAGCTGTTTTAAACAGGGTTGTTTTGAAGACATTGTTCATATCTATTCAAAAAGACCCCAGCCCAACCGAAATGTTAATCTGTCACTCCTAACTGATCCTTTACAAAGCCTTAGACCACTGCTTACAAAAGGAATGTAGTTTATTACAGCTGTTGCACTCCAAATGAATATTGATTTCCATCTCAGAATACTATGAAAGGACTTGCATCAATTACACAGTACATCAGAGTCATAATGCAAGTTACCTAGTTCCAGTGATGCACACAGCAAATCAATCATTCACTTTCACACACCTTTGAAGAGACACGAGCCACCATGAGCTTCCTTTATCTAAACCTCAAAATAAGCCATGCAGTGCAAAGTGGTGATAGAAAAGGAAACCATCCCCAGTTTTTAAAAAGCACAGGCTACCGTCAGAAAGCCATTATAATTACTCCTTTTCAAGTGGGCTGTGTGTTAACACAAATACAAATGAGGGGGTAAAAAAATGAAGCCTTAATGACAGCATTATGAGGGGAGGTTTCTCCTTTACATTACTTATTTATTCAATGGAAAATTATTTGGCAATTATGATAAAGCAACTAGACGACAATGACTTTCCTTTGAATCACTAATTAAAATGCTGATTGCCTGTGGAGTGAGATGTGCAGTTATGGTCAAACAAGAACTTTCATTGTGCTAAACAGCTTGGGTTGGCCTGACACCTGGGTGGGGAGGGGAGGGTATGAATCAAGCACATTTCACTACTAAAATCAGATTCATTTTTATTCAGTAAAATTCTAACAAGGTTATAAATCTGGGCAAGATAATACTGCACTCAGTAATCTTAAGAGATTTAAAAAAAAAAAAAAGAAAGAAAATCCAGGTTCTAAAATGAATAACCTTATGAAGTCTAGCGTATATTTAATACATATCAAATGGCTTTGCATGTGAAAGTTATTTTTTACAAGTTTGCACTTCTTGTGTTCTTACATTTCTCTACAAGCTACCTTTATGTACACACAAACGTCAAAGAAATGTCACCTTCTTAACATAAATGCTCTTCAAACACAGATGATTTCTCTTCAATAATGGAAGAAATGTCTTACAATTAATAGTGAAGAGGAAATTGCCTTTCTTGTAATGAATTCAGTGCTTTGAATTTTACTAACTAAAATTATGGTTTTCCCAATAACACTGAAATAGTCATCATTTTCCGGAATGAAAAATACACTTCTTATATTTGCAACATGTTTATGTTCTCAAAAATCAATTAAATTCATAAAGTTAAAGGAAAGTAGGTGCCTTAAACCAGTAACATGCATTTTTAACAAATGCATTATTTTGAAAGATTCAATCTCTCAGAGAACAATAAATTCTTAGATTTGGAAGAGAATAGAGAGGTCATCTACCCTCATCCAATTCGAAAATTCCCTCCACAGTATCTCTCAGAGAATCCTGCCTTTGCCACAACTTGAAGATGATGTTTCCTACCTTGAAAGGCACACCATCCCACTTCTGAATGGTTCCAAAGGTCAGCAAAAATCAAAAGGTCTAACTGTCCTTCCCACAACTTCTACCGCTGGAACCCACACTGGAGTATCACAGAATAAATTGATCCCTCTTTCAAATGATCCCTTCCAAATATTTTAAGACAGCTATCATACTTTCATCAAAGGTTCCTCTTTTCCAAACTTACTAACTCTGCTTCTTCCAGCTAGTTCCCAGGATTGCGTCCATCTAGTTCCCAGGATTACGTCCATCCTCCACAATCTGTCCCTCTTAACAAATGCTTGGAGGGGGAAAAAAAACAAACATATTCCAGATGTGGTCAAATTATCCAAGTGCAATTGGACCAGTTTTTTCCCTGATCCTAATTTTTAAGCCAGGATATAACAATGGATCATATTCATCTCATAGTCAATTAAAACCTCTATGTCAATTTTACATAAGTGATTTTTAACAAAAGTACAAATTTTATGAATTTTCATTTACTGCTCTTAGATTACATTTTCTTAGTCCATTATTAACCCTGAGGAAATTCATTCCTGTCTATTTGATGCTATTTAATCTCTCTAAGCCTTAGCTTCCTTGTGTATAAAATGCTTCTTAGCACAGTAAATTCTCAACAAGCACTAGATACCATTTACGAAGTATCTGTCAAGTGTCAGGCACAGTGCTAAGGGCCCTATGTGCACCACACACAAGTAAGGTAAGTACCATTATTTCCATTTCACAAATGAAAATACTAAGGCTCAGAAAGTTTCCATAAGTTGCTCAAGGTCACTCAGCTAGTCACAGGGCCTAGCTCTGAGTTCAGGCCACCCTTAGCCAATGTACTATCAATGACCATTCTTAATTTCCTACCTTGTAAAACATTAAGAAATAGGCTTATGATAAAATTACTGAACAGAATCAGATTACAGCAGTGTCTCTTTAAAGATCAGCCTCCAGTTTGATTAGTTTACCTTTGGGGGACCATTAACTCAAAAATCCTGAATCCCTCACCACATAATACCTATATCCACAAAAAGCGCGCAACTATAACAAGACACTTTCTCAATGACCCGCACAAACTAAGACAGGCTGTCTTAGGAGTTTCCCTAATCTACAGATTCAGTAATCATATTTTTTAAAAGGAAGTGAGGTTACCTTGGCACCCTCACCGTTATCTAATGACTATTGCTTTTTCCCAAGTGCTGTCAATTCATCCATTTACTTAACAGTTCCTATCCTAGGACAAGTCTAAATTTAGGCATTCACTTTATTCAGAATATCAGGATGTTGGCTCATGTCTCCTCTTTCCTGGTTTCTCTAAAGATTTCCAAAAGTAGTTCCCCAACCCCACATAATAATTTCTTTAGTTCAATAGATGAATCTGTACCAGTTTAAAGCAACTAGGAGCTGAAACTTAAGTTTTCCGGTTCTTGTAGTTATGGTTGTGCTGCCCTTTACAGTTTGAAAAATCATTATCCTTTACAGAGAAAACAGAAGTTAAATAGGATTTAGTAGTGTTTCTTTCTCTTTAGTCATCTTTTTACATTATGCCATCTGTTCCAAACAATGCAAATCGGCAAATATTTATGGAGCACCTAGAATGTGCAAGTATTTTTGATGAGAACGAAGGGAACACAACAATGACACATTGTGCTTAAAAACCGGGAAGCAGATTCACAGAGACAGAAAGGGTCAAGTTAACACAAAAGAAAATTGAAACGTAAGAGAACAAACAAGCCACTACAGGATGCCATAGGGGAGCAGCCAATTAAACGAGCTAGATCTCTTATTTCCCATCTTTTATGTTTCCAAACATAACTTTAAGTCTTTTCTCATAGTTCTACAGAAAACTTGTGTGTGATATGTTGGGGGCAATCACTCTTTTCTCTGTTGGGGTCATCTATTATTGTCAGATTTTTATTATCAGAGCCTCCCCACCAATGACCCATCTTTACTCAATCGCCCATTCATTCATTCACTGATTCATTCATTTGTGACACAAATATTACTGTCTACTAAATACCAGGCAGTCTTTTAAAGTCTTAAGTCATTGAATCATACCTATAATATTTTTAGATTATCCATTCTGGACCAATTATTACAAGGCCACTGGGGCCCTGAATTTAAGAAACTAAAATCTTTTTTTTTCTTGGATTTTTAGAAATCTGCTTCCTAAAGTCTCAGGCTACAGTTCTAACTATGTACAGCCTTCACTTGACCAACAAATTCTGCCTTAATTTAGACTTCAATCAAGAGTGGCCAATTACTCCAGTGTTTCCTCAATTATTCGAGAGATTTTTTTTTTTAAGTTCATCATAAATTTTTCAGAATCTTGGCAGACCACTTGTAGAAATGAAACTCCCCAACATTTACTATGCCTACCTCATTTACAGTTTTACAATCTCAATAATTAAAGCATCATCCCTATTGTCCATTTCAAAAGGCGGCCAACAACTACTTCTAATTATTTAATCCACACCCAAATGCTTTCTACTCAAATGTGTGTTTTGGTATTCAAAAATATTACTTAAATACTATTTCCATTATCAAAGTAATAGATGCTTACTGCTGAAGCATTTGAAAATATAGAAAAGCAGAAGAACAACATAATTATTCAAAATCTTCCCGCCTGAAGGTAATTTCTTTAAGATTTTTGGTGTATTTCCTTCCTGAATATATGTAGATAAGTGTGTGAATATGCACATATATGTCTATGTATGTATATATATCCTGTGTGTGTGTATGTGTGTGTGCGCTGTATGTTTTTTGTTTTTTGTTTTGCGGTACGCAGGCCTCTCACTATTGTGGCCTCTCCTGTTGCTGAGCACAGGCTCCGGACGCGCAGGCTCAGCGGCCATGGCTCACAGTCCCAGCCGCTCTGCGGCATGTGGGATCTTCCCAGACCAGGGCACGAATCTGCATCCCCTGCAACGGCAGGCGGACTCCCAACCACTGCGCCACCAGGGAAGCCCGTGCTGAATGTTTTACCTATGTAATATACAGCATGTCAGTCTCTGCATAATTTTTTTTAACCTGCTTCTTGCAAGGGAAAGCCCTTCCACTGCGGTCCTTCCATTGTTAGTCCTTCCTCTTAGTCCTTGAGCTAAGACTTACTTAGACCCCTTAAGCCATAATCAAGTTTTCTCCTTAAATCTACTTTATACCCAGCATAAACATATCTGGTCATATGGACCCCATTCCCATTATTAAGCCCTACTATGGTTTCTAGAGAACTTCCAGGGTCTTCATTCACACTGCTTCTTCATTAGTTAAATTAAATTAAATCTATGTTGTGCTCATTTTGCTCCATTTTCTTCTCTTTACTAGCTCCAAATTTCAATTGAAAGCCCTCTTGGCCCTAATAATAAGACCCCTGTCAAGCCCATTCTTCCCAGTTCTGAAAACTGTAAAAACAGATGATGATGCTACCTTATTTCAGGCATGTAAGTTCACATTCAGAACTCTGAAGATACCTTCTCAGCCCCTTCTAACCACACCCTTTATGCATTATGCATCCATCAGCCCTTGGGTTCAATGAGATTTAAAAACAGACCACCCAACAATTCTAATATTCTCACTCCAGAAATGTGGTGTATTTCTCATTAAGCCATTTCAGGTCTACATCCAGCCTCCTTCCACTTCTCAAGAGAGACCACGGAAGCATCTGGAGTCCCTGTATGAGACTCCTCTGTAAACACTGATCATTGTCAAGCACAGAACGGAACAGTGCTTCCTCAGAAGGCTCAGCCTCATCCTTCAGGGGAATAGCTCACATCTGCTGCACAGCTCTGGTGTGGCAGAACTGCCTCTTCTCTTTCCACGTGGAATCAAGTTCCTACACTCACCAACATCTTGACGTTGGTTTATAATTGCCCTCTGATGTTTTTTTCTTCTCTGAATATTTGTTCCATTGTTTGCCCTAATCAAAAAATAATCTAAGAACAAGTATTATCACTCAGATATCTAAAACAAGCAAATCTCTCTATAGTCCAATAAGTTTATTTACTAAAAGAACGAATATGATTTTTTACTTAACACACTAAGCTTTGACTACATGTCATTTGGTCATTTAAGATACATAATAGATCACATTACAGAGACTACATTAATAATGATTTTCTTATCAGTATGTGATCATCATTTTAAGAGTAGTTCAGGGCTTCCCTGGTGGCGCAGTGGTTGAGAGTCCGCCTGCCGATGCAGGGGACACGGGTTCGTGCCCCGGTCCGGGAAGATCCCACATGCAACGCAGCGGCTGGGCCCGTGAGCCATGGCCGCTGAGCCTGCACATCTGGAGCCTGTGCTCCACAACAGGAGAGGCCACAACAGTGAGAGGCCCGCATACCATAAAAAAAAAAAAAAAAGAAAAAAGGATTAGTTCAAAAGAATGGTATATAACATTTGGTTACTATTTTGGTATTTGAGTAGTTTATTTTAAATTTAGAATATTAATTACAAACATATGAACTTAAACAGGAACAGAAAGCAAACATATATTTCTCCACAACTATTATTTCTATCTTTTTTTAGTATTAAAATCATGATGTTATGAAATATAGTCCTTAAACAAATAATCTACTCTGAAAACAAGCAGTACAATTTCCTCTGTCCCTTATCTGTGTCTCTGCCATAAAATGCATATTCACATCCTCCCAAAAATTACATGACACAATGTATCTTTAAATTATCCAAAAATTAACATTTTATCTCTTTGCCTATCCTAAACAAAATTATGGGGGTTATTTTTTTTTAATATTTGCTTTTCTGATTTGAGTAATGGTATATTGGAAGTAAGCAGTAAGATCAACTCCACTGATCCTGCACTGAAGACATTTCAGATTGATTTCTTTGTGTCTTCATTACTTGAATGTATGTAGAAAAGTGAAAGTGGTCTTATTTCGTATTTTGGCTTATTTGTGACATCTCCATGTTATTACTAACATGAAAAGAAAATGACAAAAATTCTGGAGCACACTTTGACAATACTTATCAAAATTTAAATGCATATTCTATTTCTTTAAATTTATCCCAAGCAAATCTAGTAATTGAACACATACACACACAAATGCAAAAAGATATCCACAGAATTTTTATAAAAACAGAACACTAAAATCAGTTTAAATACCCATTAATAAGGAACTGCTTACATGAAATATTATGCAATTAAATACTGTGCAACTATAGAGAGAGTTATATTATCTTGTGGAGATTTCCACAATATATTAATTTAAAAAGCCGATTATGGTCAATATGTGATAATAAAATACAGTTTTTAAAAATATATACATATAGAGGGACTTCCCTGGTGGTCCAGTGGTAAAGAATCCACCTTCCAAAGCAGGGGACACGGGTCCGATCCCTGGTCAGGGAACTAAGATCCCACATGCTGCGGGACAACTTAAGCCCGCATGACACAAACTACAGAGCCCACGTGTTCTGGACCCCGTGTGCCACAACTACAGAGCCCACACGCCCTGGAGCCCGCACGCCACAAGTAGAGAAGAGAAAACCCACACGCCCCAACTAGAGAGAAGCCTGGCGTCACGAGAGAGCCCACAGCGCACAACGGAAGACCCCGCATGCCTCAACAAGACCCCGCATGCCGCAACTAAGACCCCTATACAATATATAGGCAGTTAGATTTTAACAAAGTTAAGAAGGTCTTGAACAAGTTCTCTCCCCTAGTTATGAACCACATCTTTAGGGTAAATAGAAAGGTTCATGCTAACCCTGCTACGTCTCTTTCATCCAAAGTTTAGGATGAATCTAGTAGAACAAATGCTGAAGCAATTATCTAGACTGAGTGTTTGATGATTAGATGATGACAGCAATGTTCTATTTATTGGACTCTAAAATTTTATTGAGTGTGTACTATTTGCCTGACACTGTTCCATGTATCCTCTCATTGTTTTATCTGCACAGTACAATTATAGCCCCACTTTCTGATAAGGCAACTAAATGACAGGGTGAGTGTAGTGAGTCTTAGAGATTGTGTTGTCCAGTGCCTTTACTTCAGGTTGGAGGAAAATGAGTCAGGGGGTACTTAAGTGTCAGAACCAGCAGTAGAATGGTTGTCCTCTGGGTCAGCTTGGCCTTGGGTGGTCCAGGGCTTTATAGTCAGGCAGCCAAAAACATATTGGCTTTGGCACTCACCAGCTAAATGTTCTTTGTGAAGTTATTTTACCTCTAAAAACCTTGACTCCTCACCTGTAGGATGGGAGGGAAGAATTGTACCATGGCCTTGGGCTTAGTGAGAATTGAAAAAGGTATGTGAAACAGTACCTTGCCTGGTATAAAACTCTTGGTCAAAAAAAAATGGGACCCTATTTTGTTATACTTGTTCATTTGTTTTATCTTTAGATTCCACATATAAGTGAAATCAGACTCACAGACACAGAGAACAGATGGGTGGTTGCCAAAGGGGAGGAAGATGCGGGGATGGGTGAAATAGGTCAAGGGGACTAAGAGGTACAAATTTCCAGTTATAAAATAAGTCACAGGGATATAATGTACACATAGGGAATATAGTATAGTCAATAGTATTATAATAACTTTGTATGGTGACAGATGGTGACTTGACTTACCGTGGTGAACATTTCATGATGTATAAAGATATTGAATCACTGTGTTGTAGACCTGAAACTAATATAATATTCTAAGTCAATTATACTTAAGCTAAAAAGGTGACCCTAGTATTATACTGGTTATACTATAAATGCTGCTACTGATGCTTCCATTACCAGTAGCCGCAGCGGGTCATTACTGCCACCATCATCATCGTTACTACACCATGCTCCTCTTCAGAACAGACGCCTAAACTTGCTCTCTGACTCACCAGAGTTGCCCACAAGCTCCCTCCTTCTTAAAATCTGCCTTTTCATCTCCCCTATCTATCCAAACTTTACTTTGAGACCCAAAACAAGACGCAACTATCTTAAGAAGCTGACACTCAACAGTTCCAGCCCACGTTGGTCCCCTCATCTGCTGTATATATTCCTGGATTCTCAAGATGGCATTTTAAAATACAATCTTTTGATGTTATCTAATTTCTCCTTATTCCCCAATGAGATGGTCTTCAGAAAAGAGGCTATTCACATTTTTTACAGACTTTTCCAAAACAGTGAGGAGTTCATAGTAGGTCTGCAACAAGTACCTGCGAAAATACAGTCTCTTCTCAGCCATAAATAAGCATGTTTCATCATCCGTCTTATATCTAGACTCACATACTACATTCGTTTGGGGGCTGTGCTACATTGAGGTATACTAGCATCAAATCCACACAGATTTCACTTGAGAAGGTAGCATGTTACAAAATAAGTTTCACTGTCAAAGTGTGACACTAGCACAGGTGTAAATTCCGAAGGCCAGACTGAGCGTAACATTGACATACAGCTCATAAATTGCTGACCACTGTGGTCAGTCTACTACCTTTGCAAAGTTACTGAGTTTCTCAAATTTCCTAATGTTCAAAGTATTTCTGTAGACCAAGGCCTACGCAATAAATAAATCACACGCCCTTTTCATTGGAAGTAGATTCTTACCTAACATTCATTTCTTATAGAATCCTCAAAATTATAAAGACCATAAATTTCATGTACCATAAATTCATGTACTATAATTTTAAACTTAAACATTAAAAGTCCTCATTTCTTATACTGTTTCAGAACGTAAATGTCTGTCTAGCAGTTTTGTGCATGTCATTCTCTAATGTCTTTTTTAAATGGGTGGTTTCACGTTGTATTTGACTAACACCCCTAAACTCAGTCCCTCCCCGGAGGTAATCACTGCTGTCAGGTTGGCATGCATTCCCCTAGAGCTTTTCTCCATAAATTTACAGTCATCTGTATCCACAGAGAATATGCAGTAGTCTTTTGTGACTTGTTCACTTGGCATAAATGGTGTCATACTGTATACATCTATAACTCTCTTTTTTATCCATCAAAATAACAGTGTTGGAGAGAAATTTCCTTGTCAGTTAAAATACTTGTAGTTCATTCTTTTTAACTGTGCAGATCTCCACAGTTGACTTAACCAGTTCTTTATCAATGAACATTGAGGTTGTTTCCCTTCATTGCTATTACAAATCATGTTGCAGTGATTATCCTTGCTAGTACTCCTCTATTGTTCTCTATGCTACCTTATTAGAAATCATTTTAATTAAGCATGCATCCTAATCATATATAATCCCTCAATAAATGATATGATAAAGATTTTTTCTTTAAATAAATTTAAAATATAGCTTTCATCTATGTGAACATTGAGACCTATCATCACAAAAGGACAGGAGTTGGCAAACTATGGCCCACAGTGCCTGCTTTTATCCCATCCACTGCCTGTCTTGAAAATAAAGTTTTAATGGAACACAGCCATGCTCGTTCTTTACACACTGTCTAAGACTGCTCTTACACTCCAACAGCAGAGCTAAGTAGTTGTGACAAAGACCATATGGCCCACAAAGCCAGAAATATTTACTATCAGTCCCTTTACCAAAAAGTTTGGTGAATATGAAATAGTCTTTCTCTGGCAAGCCTCTTCTATTTCTACAAAGTGCAAGTTAAAGGATCAGTATCTTTATGTTTTAATTATAAGACATTTGTAGTGGCATTTGCTACTAAAAAGCAAAGAGAAAGTCCATATCTGCTGAACACGATGATATCACTTTTGGTTGAAATCCAAAATTGAAAATATGCAATATAAAGCCATCACTTCTTCAAGTCCTTCATAACTTTTGAAGACATTGAGTGAATTAATTAAATTAAGGAGTCCACTTAAAAACAGCAGGTTGGCCCTAAGCCTTACTGGTGATTTAGGTTGCTATTTTGAAGCAAAATACAAAACTTGGGGGTGATTTACCTACTACAGCCTAGTAGTATTTACTAATATTTGAAACAAGGAACAAGATTACAGAGTGAGGCAACTAGTGATTTAAGCCAAGTGACCCCTGCACCCTTTGGCATCTCGGGTGTTGCACTAGGTGACATCTAAGATCTGTCCCAGCTCACACATTCTCTGGCACCTACTATTCACACTTAGAAGGAGGAACTTATAACAGGAACTTCATTTATTTAAATTAATACTTAAAATTATCACAACCTTCACTGACATGCTCTATTATTTTATGCTGTTGCTGACTGTAAAATTTAGGTTTAAGTTGGAAAATAGGTCCTAACGGATTAAAAAAAAGGTACAATTTGAATTTATTTACTCTATGCTCATGCACAATGAACTGGTATTTACAGAGTTAATTACTAATAGAATCTACCACTCATTTAAACAATATTAGGAGACCCAAAGCATGTACAAATAAGTTTGCTTTTATTAGAAATATAAATGTTTTCATTATTTTCAACTAAATTTCCAGGTCTTGCCACATTTGTAGAAAGAGGGAACCGTGCTTCCAGCCCTTGTCCTGTGTTGTAAACGTTAAAGGCTTTTTCAGCATTCCTCACTATGAAACTTTATAGAGACTATAAAAAGGGTCCCAACAATTGTACAAAGGACTGAATTCCCATTGTGTTCTCCCATACAGAGAGAAAAAGAATGCAGAAATAAGTCTTATGGTTCTATTTAATCAAAAATAATAGTAATGATAATTACTTCTCAATTATTTGTAGATTGACATTTGGCAGACTTTTTAGAGACCGCTTTTGCTGACATGATTGCTTAGTCTTTTAAATGAGCACTGTGGTAACCCAGGACTGCCCCTCCTCCCCACAGCAACTACTTAACAACGACAACAAAAAAATCAGGGCATTCATGTGTTGGTGGTGCTATTATTGAGTGGAAAGAATAAGGAAAGGGGATGGGGAAATAACTGCTTTCCCCACAGTCTTAGGCCCAGGGTGGGCCAAGGATCCAGTCTGCCCAGGACAACAAGGTTTATGTCAGGTTGTCCTAGTGTAATTATTAATAGCCCCCACTTTCCCCTCAAAATATCCCAGGTTGAACCATAAATTATGTGGTTGCCCTCTTTAGGCCCAGCCCTTCCCCTTCATCTTTGCCTCCCCTGGGGTCTCTTCTCCCCCTCTTCTTCGAGAGTCCTGATTAGGTAAGTGCTGAAGGAAGAAAGGGGAAACGCAGGGTTGGAAAAAGCAATGTCCAGAGTCAGAGACAAGCAGGGCTCCTGAAATCCAGAGGGCAAGAGGAAGTAAGAGAAGTGGTAAATGACAGAGTCAGAGGTCAATGTCAATGGCTTCCTGCTTTCTGGTCAGTCAACCAGGTCACAGGGAGGGAACTGCATGCTTCCAAGGTTGGCTGTCTAGGCTGGAAGGTTAAGTGTCAGGGGCAGGGTTCCTGTGGGAAGACTGTGGTCAGGGCCATAGGTCGGTATCATGAGGACAGGTCACAGGAGAAAATTGAAAGGACTTGTCCAAAGAACTGAAGTGACTGTGAAGATGCTTCAGGGCTATCATGGAAACTGATGTTTGAAAAATGGGGGAAAGCTCTATGAATCCTGAAGACCTAACAGCCAAGTAATGTCCAAGGAGCAGTTACTTTAACAATTTTGAGATGTCCACTGTCTTTAAACCTAGGACAACTCCCCCCTTCAACTCTAGTCTGCTGATCCTCTTCTCTAGAGTAAAAGGTTCTATTTTGTGATACAGATGATTTCAGAGTGAGTTTCCTCTATAAGTTGGGAAACCTCATACGGTGCGGGTTCCAACACTCTCAGGGGCTGGGGACCCAACTCGCAAACCTATGTCTCATATAGATTGTCATAAGCTAAGCACTGGGCAGCTGAAGGACTCATGCTCCTGAGAGACTGCACTAGATGTCCTGAGTGATCACAGGATAATCATACTAAAAATTATTATTACAGTCATTGCTGTATAGCTAACACTTACTGAGTGCTCTGGTCAAGCTCTATTCTAAATGCTTTACTTTTATTAATTCACTTAATCTTCACACAACCCTAAGGTTGATGGTATTATTTCCATTTTACAGATTAGAAAACTGAGGTTAACTAATTTGCCCTAAGTCACACATTAATAGGTGGTATAACTGGGATTCGAATCAAGGTCATCAGGCTCCAGACTCTTTCCACTCAACGACTTTACGACAGTAACTCTCTTACACTAAATTCTTCTGAAATTCTGAGGTGGGTGGGTCAACTTTAAGAGATCACAAAATCACATGCCATAGCCCAAAGTAATTCCAGTAAATCACATATACTATTCTTGAATTTTCTTCTTAAAAATTAAAATTTAAGGGGAAATGCTTTGTATTTTCCCATATCCCTATGAAGCAAATCACAATCTTAAATCTTTCAACTGTTACAAAGCCTACCCTGCATAAATCTTACTTGGATTTCTTCTAAACCAAAATAACCCAGCAAAATATTCAGGAAAGAGAGCTCATGATGGTGTTATATTCCTTTCTGAAAGCTACATTTAGACATCTACCAGAGATCCCTTCATGGACACAGAAAAATCTTAAACTGTCTCTTATTTGATTGTGCTTGCCTAAGGCATTAAGTCCAATCCACCATGTCACACCTCAGTAACTCAACACAGACTAGAAAATTTTTACAGTCAGCTTCCCCAAGGGATTTGTTAAGTTTCACATGCATTTAGTTGTGCAGTTGGCCTGCTCAAATTGATAAACTTGTAGCTAAATTCTTTCTGCAGCAGTGGGCTGTTGGGCTTATTTTTTTTTTCTTTTATCACCAAGAGAATAAATATTGCAAAAGAAGCTGTTACTATGTGTTAGTGTTACCCATTAGTTTTTAACATAATTGAGCTTACATTCCACTTTCTCAGTAACCGATAAGTATTTATTTTGTGGATGTGGTTAAAAGGTGAAAGGGATTTAAAAGGGCTAATACTAAAATATATTTATAGCAAAAAAAGAAAGAAAGGAAAGAAATTCTCGTGTCTTAAATTGAGCAAAAAATGAAACAAATATTATGAATAAAATAATTATTTTTATTAGAATTCCCAAGTTGCTCTGATACATGCCTATACAGGGGAATCCTTGCATCTATGCTCAATAAAGTCAATACCTGAACGCAAAGTGGCTTGGCTTAACAAAAACATACTAAGGCTAGTTGGAACTCAAATCGTCAATTACTGACTTAGAAAAATACGGGGGGGTTTCTCCCAGATTTTAATCCTCCTCTTACTGTGCTTCTCAATTCCTAGACTTGAGCATCAACTCACTTCATATCAACTCTTACCAGCATGTGATTTTTCTATCACTCTTGACCAGGGCTTGCCCCACACCATCTTCTTCCTCACAGATGAATGCAGATGGGAAAAAGCCAGGGACAACTTCAGGAAAATTCACTCTCATGTCATACCTGGGACTCTGCTATTTTAGACGACATCAGTATGTGTTATAAACTCAGCAAGTTTACTTGTATTAATTTCGAAAGCCACCACATCAGTGCAGGGTCTATGTTTTTTATCTTCTACATCCTCTAGGTCTATGTCATTTATCTTCAGTTCATTTACAGATTCAACAAATATGTGTTAAGTATTTACTATGGGCCAATTATTGTTCTATACCCCCGGAATAGATAGTGATCATATCTGTCCTCATGGAGAGAAAACAATGAACAAATAAATATACGTGCCATGAAGAAAAGAAAAATAAGATGAGAAAATAGAGAGTGAAAAAATATATATATATATATATATTAGATAGGCTGATCAAGAAAGCCCTCATGATAAGGAGACATTAGAGAAGACACCTAAAGGAGTTTAGTATGGGAATCATAACTTATCTAGGTAAAGAGGATTCCAGGCAAGTGCAAAGGCCCTGAGGTAGGAACCTGTGGACACAGTCGAATAAGCAAGAGAAAGTGTGGTAGAAAATGTCATCAAAGTATGAGCCAGGGAGCAAATCATACAGGGCCTACTGGGCCACACTAATGTGACTGGAAGATTCTGAGCAATAGAGTGACTTGTTCTGATTTTTATTTTGAAAGAATAATTCTTATTTCTCTGCAAGAAAGAAACTGTAGATAAGCAAAAGTGAAAACAGGGGACTAGGTGTCCAATGGGGGAAAACAGTAGCTTGGCACAGGGCAGTAGTGACAATGGCAAGAAATAAATGGATTTGGGATGTATTTTGAAAGTAGAATCAAAGAGATGAACAGAATGTAGAGTACAGAATAGATGATTCAAGAATGAAGATGATGGGACTTCCCTGGTGGCGCAGTGGTTGAGAGTCTGCCTGCCGATGCGGGGGACACGAGTTCGTGCCCCGGTCTGGGAAGAGCCCATGTGCCGCGGAGCGGCTGGTCCTGTGACCCATGGCCGCTGAGCCTGCGCGTCCGGAGCCTGTGCTCCACAATGGGAGAGGCCACAACAGTGAGAGATCCGCGTACCGGGGGGAAAAAAAAAAAAAAAAAATGAAGATGATGGACTGGATATAGGATATAAGAAAATGTTCAAAGATGACTCCAGGGATTCAGATGTCCGCAAACTAAATTCTTTACAAGTAATAAACTCATCTATAACTTTATAGTTCATTACTACTATGCATTCTCTTTTTGACCAGCATTATACATAGTAATAATAAGAGAAGGACAAGGAGAAGGGAGAGGAGGAGGAAGAAGAGATGAAAACAAAACGATGAATGGATAAATTAACAGACAGATGAACAGATATATAACAAGCACAGTAAAATGTTCATTGTCAAATCTAAGTGACAGGTATATAGATGCCTACTGTAAAAGTATTTTAACTACTCTGTATGCTTGAAATGTTCACTAAAATGTTGAAAAATATACAGCATTTCCAAAATGTATTGACTCCAGAACCTTTTTTCAATTGCTCCACCCCATGAAAATCCAAAATGTATTGACTACGGAACCTTTTTTCAATTGCTCCACCCCATGAAAATGCCTACCCCACATTACACAGAAAGCGTGAATGACTTGCACAAGGTTACAAACCCCAGTGACAATAAAGTCAGGACTAGATGACTGGTCTCCTAACTCTGCAATCAGAGTTCTTTCAAACATATCATCCTGCCGATGTCTGTAGAACACCTATCTGCATCCGAAAGGTCTTTGCAACCTGAAACTAAACTCGTATTAAATCAACATATTACGTTCATTCAAATCATCACTCATTCCCAGTTTGTTACCATCAGTAGTATACTGCGGTCAGGTTTTGTGGGAGCCATTTCTCTCCTTTGCTTTCCGGGCATCAGTAAGTCCTATCATTTACCTTTTTTTTTTCTATCATTTACTTTTATGTCTTATGTTTCAAACCTAGAAAGCCTAGCAGGAATCTTCTGTGGCTTCAGACTTACACCTTCTCCAATCCTACAGGGAACAGGACCCCTACACTGTTCATATGAACAAACCACGCTCTTTGTTTTAACTCCATCTTTAACATTTTGTATTTATCTATTTTCAACTTGAGAGGATCCTACATACAACCATAAGAATCCTCTTCCCTGAGTAACTTTTGATTCCTATTTTCAGAAGCCAAAAATGGCTCCCAAATGCCTCTTGAATCAAATGAAAACCCCCATCCAAATGATTACCTTCACACCTAAGTGCCTTTATCTCCATTCAATACATTTATTCAGCAAGTAGCTGTTGAGTAATTACTTTGTGCCTAGTTGTACATTAGGCCCTGTAGGAAATTATAAGATATATGACATCATCCCTGCCCTTATGGATCTGAACAATCAATGTGGAAAGGCAAAATGTGCACACACTAAACATTTTTACAGCAAAACGAGGCTGTATATGATTAAGCACCCACAGGAGTGAGTGGAACAGGCAAGTCAAAGATTACTAGGAGCCAATGTGTTTGTGCAAGGCTTCATGAGTTATACATAACATGAGCTGGGGCTTGCTCCGAAAGGTGCAGAATAGCTCGTTCTCCAGGGAAAGCTCTTGTCTCCAGGGTAAGAATTAGCATCCTCTAGATTCAGAGGCTAATATGCCCAGCCTGCCTGGAGTACAGCCTTCTTGTGCTCAGTGGTCAGAAATGAGGCTGGAAAGGAGATAGAGGAAGGATAACAGTGATTCCTAAGTAGAACTTAGGAATTTGGAATTCATCTTCACACACACAGGAGGCAAAAGGATTACTAAGAAGGATATCACAAGATGAAAGTGATTATTTATGTAGTAGCAATATTCAGGGTGGAACACTAGGTAGGAAATTATTATACCAGTGGAACTGTTAGGACATGAGGTCACTGCCAAGAGTGTACGGAAGATGGAAAAAGAAGAAAAAGAATACACTGAGCAGGCGTTCTGAAAGAACACTGTTAAATACATAAAGAAGAGAAAGGTTAACAGTGACTCTGAGGTATCATGCTACAGCAATAAAAGAATGAAGAATTGTTGATTTAAAAAATAATGAATAATGAAGCTAGGAAAGGAAGGACTAGTGGGTTTGAGGTGATGGCAGGGCCTCTAAGCTCAACAGGCAAACTGGAAAGAACAAAGTAAACTTCAGGTGAAAAATAAGGATGTGATCTAGATTCAGATGATACTAGCATAAAAACGATAGAGAGACCACTACGTACTTCCCCAAACTCACACCTTTTTCCTCCTGGGCACCCAGCTAGATTTCCCTTCCTAGCCTGTTGCACAGAGGTACGGCCACATGGCTGAGTGCTGGCCAGTGGGGTGTGTGCAGGGCTACTGCCAAGCTGGGCCCACATATACGTCCCACCGACTCTCCTCCATTTCCCATCCCCTTCACCAACTGAATGAAATACTCTCGAAACCTAGAAGACTCCTTGAACTTAAAATTTAGCTGGAAGGAGCCGGGAACCCTAAATAACTGCGCAGAATAGAGACACACACACAGATTCCCGTCGGATCTGATGTAAGAAATAGCCTTTAAGTCACTGATATTTTGGATTCTTTGTTACAGCAGTGAACCTACTGTAAGGTTTTCCAAAATAAATCTCTATCCTACAAAACCCCCGATGTTCAAGCAAATCTTATTGCCATCTACAAAGAACCTGCCCACTCCCTCTGTTTTCATTCATTTTATTCATTTTCATTCATACTTCCTAGAATGATTTCCCCCACACTAATCCTTGTCCTTCCTGTTCTTAGTATTTTTGCCTAAGTTTTACGTCCTGTACTAAAACAATTCCTGACTTACCCCAGCTGACAATAGTCGCTGCAATCATTTTCCCAGCCCCACAGCACTGGTGCAAATATCTCTATCCATCTGTAACTGGTTATAACTATGTTTTTATGTTTATTTTATCTGCTATCATGTATCTCCATTTATATTTGTTCCATTAGATTATAAACTCAATATGAACAAAGATTGCGTTTCCTGTTCCCTTTGTAATTTCCTACATGCCTCATATATTGCCCTACACTGTCAGTGCTTCATAAACTCAACTAATTGAAGTTTGAACTTCTACTCGTGTACTTGCACCAGATGCATTAACAACTCACAAAATCTGCATCAATAACATAAACACACACAGTCTTGCAGTGGCACCCTCGTTTATCCAGCATCGCTGGGGAAGAAGCTGGCCCACAGAGTTAATCTTAGCAATCAAATATAATGCAGCATGCAGGAAAATAGAGGCTGGACAACATAGCACATCTACCTGGCATCTGAGCCTGAAATGTTCTCTAGTAAATCTCATTTTGGCAATGGTCATTAAAATAGGTCACTACGAGACATTTGGTAGCAAACAAGTTCAAATTGGTTTACACCTGTTTGACCTGGCAACAACTGGTAAAAATATTTTAAGTTAGAGGCTGTTGACACTCTCCAGGCCCCAACAGACCCTGCTGCCACCAACTCATTCTTTAAGATTCAACTGCATAACATGGCACCTGTGCCACCTCCTCTGTTCCCCTAGCAGAGTGAGGGGCTCCCTCCTTTGTGCTACTAGGTCATTTTGTATAAATGTCAATTCTACACAAGGTAGTGACTGTGGGCTTTCCTATCTACTTCACCCAAACCCACTGCAAACACCTTAGGACAAGGACTGAATCTGTTCAAAGCCCCAGAGCCAATGTAGCATTTGTAGCACACTAAGTTACATTATTCAGGGTATTTTTTTTTTTACCACAAGCAAGAGAAACCCAATCTAAACAAGTATAAGGGGGAAAAAAAGGAACCAAGTAAGAGTAAAGATAATTGGGCCTAGGAAAATACATGATTAACAGATTTTTCCCCAAATATGCAATTTTTAGATCATCTTTACCAAAAGTAAGAAACTTAAGTTTAAATTGTTTATTATTCAAAATATCAAAGGAAATAATTTTTAAAATATACCTGTAATAGGTGAGGGAGATTACAAGGTACACACTTCCAATTACAAAATAAATGAGTCACAGGTATGACGTGTACAATGTGGGGAATATAGTCAATAATTATGTAATATCTTTGTATGGTGACAGATGGTAACTAGACTTATCGTGGTGATCATTTTGAAATATATACAAATATTGAATCACTACATTATATACCCAAACTAACAGAGTGTTGTATGTCAATTATATTTCAAAAACAAACTCACAGAAAACGAGATCATATTTGTGGTTACTAGAAGTGGGGTGTGGAGGGAGGAGGCAGTGGATGAAGACAGTCAAAAGGTACAAACTTCGGGCTTCCCTGGTGGCGCAGTGGTTGAGAGTCCGCCTGCTGATGAAGGGGACACGGGTTCGTGCCCCGGTCCGGGAGGATCCCACATGCCGCGGAGCGGCTGGGCCCGTGAGCCATGGCCGCTGAGCCTGCGCGTCCAGAGCCTGTGCTCCACAACAGGAGAGGCCACAACAGTGAGAGGCCCGCGTACCACACACACACAAAAAAGGTACAAACTTCCAGTTACAAGATAAATAAGTATTAGGTATATAACATAGAATATGATAAATATAATTAACATAACTGCTGTATGTTATATATGAAAGTTGTTAAGAGTAAATGCTACGAATTCTCATTACAAGGAAAAAATTTTTTTTCTATTTCTTTAATGTTGGAT
Organism: Pseudorca crassidens; assembly: GCF_039906515.1. Lineage (NCBI taxonomy): Eukaryota > Metazoa > Chordata > Mammalia > Artiodactyla > Delphinidae > Pseudorca > Pseudorca crassidens. The sequence continues at coordinate 65,927,253 of NC_090296.1, forward strand.
ATATATGAGAGGATGGGTGTTCACTAAATGTACTGTGATAATCATTTCATGATGTATGTAAGTTAAATCATTATTCCGTACATCTTAAACTTATAGAGTGCTGTATGTCAATTATATCTCAATAAAACTGGAAGAAAAACACACTTTTTAAAATAAAGTAAAAAATATATATACCTGTAATTATTAGAAATAAAACCATGCCAGAATGGAGACATACACTGGATAACCATTTACAAAATGCAACTGTGTTCGACAGAAGTAAAATATTTATAATAAGCCTCATCTAATTCCTCACGGTACTCCTCTTATCAATCAAGGGATAGAAAAGAAGTTCAACTGGATTTTTTTTTTTACCACAGTCAATAACTGAAATTAAAGAAGCAAAAATTACTCTTTAAAAATAAGACTTAAAAGCCAACTTTGAGTACCCACTGTGGTCCTCACACTGTATGGGGCACAATGAGTACAAATGTAAATCATATGAAGGGCCAGCCCTGAAGGAGCATACAGTCTACCGAAGGAAAGAGAGAAGGACACTGCTATCCTCGACGCAGCGTGACACAGGCTGTCTTCAGGGCCTAGGAAAACAAGGAAGGGGAGGGAGAATAGCTATCTCCTGGGTAAGTCACACGAGATGGGGATATTTTACAGAGGAGCTGGAATTTCTGCTCTTCCTCAAAGGATGCAGCTGGGCTTTACCAAGAAAGGAGACAGAGGAAACAGCATAAACCAAAGCAGAGAATGGTGAAAAAATACTAAGTGTTTAGGGAAAAGCAACTCTTCCCATATGGGAAGGAGAGAGATCTGGAGGAAGGAACAGCAGGACAGGAATGGGAAATTCAGGTGGCAGCCAGGTTGTGTGGGGTCATAGAGAGAAAGCTGGAGATCCTAGAGCTTCATTCTGTACACAAGGGGGGGGCCAGTGAAAGTTTGCTGGGTTTCTAAAAGTTGAAGTAAAATGCACATCGTATAAAATTAATCATTTTACAGTGAACAATTCAATATCATTTAGTAAATGAGGCATGTAAACACCACCTTTACTAGTTCAAAAATATTTTCATCATCCCAGTAGGGGAACCTATACCTATTAAGCTATTGCTCCTTCCCCTACATCCTGGCAACTATCAATCTGTGTTCTGTCTCCCTGGGTGTACCTCTTGACATAAGTGTAATCATACAGTATGTGAGGTTTTCTGTCTGGTTTTTTTCACTTAGTCCAACATTTTTGAGGTTCATCCACTTTGGTACATGTATCCCTACTTCGTTCATTTTAATGACTGAGTAATATTCCATTTTATGTATACCAAATTTTCCAAAATTTCTTTATTCATTTATGTGTTGATGGGCATTAGGGTTGTTTCTACCTTCTGGCTACTGTGAATCGTGCTGCTATGAACATGCGTGTACTTGGAAATGTTTGTGTACCTGTTTTCAAATCTTTCAGGTAACGAACCACCAAAGTGTTTCCCACAGTGGCTGATACATTCTTATCAGTGAAAGTTTTTTTTTTTTTTTGTGGTACGTGGGCCTCTTACTGCTGTGGCCTCTCCCGTTGCGGAGCACAGGCTCCGGACGCGCAGGCTCATGGGCCATGGCTCACGGGCCCAGCTGCTCCGCGGCACGTGGGATCTTCCCAGACCGGGGCACGAACCCGCATCCCCTGCATCGGCAGGCGGACTCTCAACCACTGCGCCACCAGGGAAGCCCAGTTATTGCAGTTTTGATGTACTATGTTTGTCTTTTGCTGAAGGAGAGATATGAGTAGTATTAACCACTCTTAACTCTTTGTTAACAGGATATTAATTTAATATCCTGCGAGTCAGTCTACAAGTATCTGTTTGAACAAAATATTGAAGTACCATGGCATCCCAACAGTATTTACATTTAAGCACAAATACAAGTACTTGCATATTTGTGGTATTCATCACATTGTATTTCAAACAAAATAATAACTATCCCAGTCCATCATCCATACCTCCTTCTCCTCCCTCCCCCAGAGAGCACCCAGCCTCTCTATCAGCTCTTAAGAACTCACTTGGAAAACTCAAAGGAGGCTATCTCTGAAAACTTGCTGGTTCCCTTTCCCTGGGGCAGAAGGTAATTAATTTGACTTAAAAATCTTCCTCTTCAAATTCCTTCTGGGATATGATAAGCTAAGATCCTGTTTATGTAAACAAAAGTGCTTAATTAAAAGCATATCTGATAATATCAGAAAGACTGGAAAGATTCTCATGCCACCGTTTTATTAATCAAAATTTTACTATATCTCTGAAGCCATGAAGATACCTCAGCCTTCAAAAAGGTAACAATATTTTAATTTTCTAATGCTTTTATTTCTTTTTGTAATACTAACTTCCTCTTCATTCGAAATTTAAATCAAGTTCTTTGAAAATTAACTGGAGAGAATGATTAATTTACAGGAGGAAAAAAGGCCACAATCTGTCAGTGAAGTCCAGCACTTCTGCCTGTCAAATGGAAAATAACCCATAGTTGAATAAAAAGTACAAAATGGCTAATAAATGGATCTTTTGTCATATATGATATTATTATCAAATTCAGTGGCCATTTTCAGGTTCAGAATCTTCTTTCCCCTTCGTGTATTCGCCTATGATTTTCTCTTCCACTTCTTGCCTCCTCCATCTCCTGACCCTACACAAAGCAGGGAATTTGATTGTATTTGATTACATTTTTCTTTTAGAATTTCTTACCTCTTGCATTTCCTGACCTATTCTTTAGCCACTTCCATGAACATTTATTTTTTTAGAGTCCCTTTGTTCTTCCTACCCTCAACGCTCTAAAACTGGTCACTCACAAACCTATATCTGCACCCCTGCCCTCTCACACAATTCATACTCAGAATAGTCCCAAGAGAATCATCAGTTTCTTTGCCAAACTAGCTCCACTTCTCAGGCCACCTATTTTGATTAATTGATATCACCATTCTTCTGGTTATGCAAAACTTTTCAGTCATCTTTGACTAATTCCTCTTGTTCATTCTGAATTTAATCAGGATATTATGTATATTTCATATAATTTTTTCAATAAAGATAATTCATTAATGTTTAATGCCTTCATGTAAATGTATACAATAGCTTGTGCCTTTGGGCTCAGAAAATATGTTCACTGCATTCCCTGGCTCCCTGCTTACTCCTAAAACAATAATGACCACAGCAACTTACTTGCTGACAGCGTCGTGTCAGGCTCTCAGACAGGAGTGGTTCCAAGGCCAGAGACAGCCAGTGAGTTGGCCTTTGCTGGTCATCTCCCACTACCTCAGTTCTAGACACTACTTGTACCTGCAGGCTAACCAGTATCATCCTGCATACAGAAATTAAACTGACCTATGAAATGTCTACCATAACAATAAACCATAGAGCAAAACAAGGGCAAAGTCATCATAAAGAAGAAGAATGAATTCTAAGCCACATCAAGATTTGGTTATTACCTGATGACTTAAAAAAAGAATATGAAACTCAGAAAGGGATTAACCACAGATAATACTTAGGAAATGAGAGCCACAGAGACAAATGCTGGATGTGCCCTTCCATGTACTGTACGTGGAGGAGCAGTCTCGGTTAACAGACTTTGAGGAGTCCTGCCCTATTGACCAATCTACAGTCTCTAAGCAGCACAGGGCTTTTACTGTGATTCATCTTATTCCCCTATTCTGATTCCACGCTCACTAGGGGCTTCTGCGTGTCTGCTTTCCATGCAGGAAAAGAATGTTAGGGTCTTGCTAAGATAAGCATTCCATCTGTGTGATTGTATTTCTCACTGTAAATGAATAATTTGGCATTCTGGTTTTACTGGCCACATGACTGTGGTTAATGTGAATCCACCTGAGAGAGATGGATCTGCCCTGTAAGTGCTGCCACCAGACTTCCGAGTTGGCTGAGTGGCAGACCCTGTGCCAGACACAGTCAAATAACCAGGGCAATAAATGCCTTACTGTGAGGCCTAAAGGGGAATGCAATAGTAAGTATTTTGTAACTAACCCTGAATGATATTTTTTAATGTTGAATACAGGGGATAGCATTTACAATCCAATAAAATTGTTCTGAATTAGTCATGGGATATGATCTGAATGATGCAAATTAAGAGATGGTTAAGTATCACTGAAATTTTTGTCATCTAGTCATTAAATGAATAATGTGTTCTTTTAAATTAATTTTTATTGGAGTATAGTTGCTTTACAATGTTTTGTTAGTTTCTGCTGTACAGCAAAGTGAATCAGCTATATGTATACCTATATCCCCTCTTTTTCGGATATCCTTCCCATTTAGGTCACCACAGAGCACTGGGTAGAGTTCCCTGTGCTGTACGGTAGGTTCTCATTAGTTATCTATTTTATACATAGTACTGTGTATATGTCAATCCCAATCTCCCAATTTATCCCACCTCCCCTTCCCCTCTTGGTATCCATTAGTTTGTTCTCTACATCTGTGTCTCTATTTCTGCTTTGTAAATAAGTTCATCTGTACCATTTTTCTAGATTCCACATATAAGTGATATTATACGATATTTGTTTTTCTCTTTCTGACTTACTTCATTCTGTATGACAGTCTCTAGGTCTATCCACGTCTCAGGCTGGAGAGGATGTGGAGAAAAGGGAACCCTCCTACACTGCTGGTGGGAATGTAAATTGGTACAGCCACTATGGAGAACAGTACGGAGGTTCCTCAAAAAACTAAAACTAGAGCTACCATATGACCCAGCAATCTCACTCCTGGGCGTATACCCAGAGGAAACCATAATTCAAAAAGATACATGCACCCCAATGTTCACTGCAGCACTGTTTACAATAGCCAGGACATGGAAACAACCTAAATGTCCATCAACAGACGAATGGATAAAGAAGATGTGGAATATTACTCAGCCACAAAAGAGAACCAAATAGTGCCATTTGCAGAGACGTGGATAATGTGTGTTATGTTAATAGTTTTGGATGGTCAGGGGGAAGAATTCTACCTACATTCAGTCTCCACTGCCCTGGCAAGGATACAAGCCAGCACCTTATACAGCTTCAAAGGAAGATGCTACTAATGTTGTTGGGGAAACTATGGCAGATAGAAAGCTAGAAACCAAAGGGCCAGGTATCCCTCAACCTGAGACTCTTGATTCTTTAGAATCAAGCACTGTTTACAATAGCCAGAGGGGATATCAAGAATATCATTCCTTATCACAAAATGATCACAAATACACCTCTATAGGGCCATTTAAAACTATCCTGTACTTATCTCATTGATCCTGACAAGTCTCCAGTAATCAATCTCACCAAGAACAAACCTTGAATCCAAATGTATTAATCCCCCATTAGCTTTGAAGAAACTATACTCACTCCTAGTTTTCAAGTTTTTAATTGGTTACTTCTCTTCAAGTTCATTCCTCTGTCTACTGAATTCACCCACTAGTAGCCTTCCATTGTTACTAAGACGTTCCAAAAACTGGCCATCAGGGAAGGGGAAAATGGTAGCACTCAGACTAATCAATTTTAAGTGCAGGGTTATGTATAGTCACATTAACCCATCTGGAAATTTTTATGCAACAGAAAGAATTGTTTCTGCTACTTATTCATTTTTTTTTTGCAATGTTCTTAAATCTTATATTTGATAGCATTGCGTACTTTACAAAATGGTCTCATATAGTTTTTATCATCCAAGCCTCATCACAGACTTGTAAAACTAGATGGGCAGCCATTTCATTCCTGTGTTACTGATGAGAATTAGACCCAGCTTCACATGAGGCCCAGAGGGTTTAATGCATGTCGTATGAACTGCTTTTGTCCCCTTTCTACTACTTCATACTTTCCTAGGTGGGGGTATTGCCCCCTCATTCTATAAAAATTCTATTCTTTCTTGATATTAAAGTGAATGTCCAGTATATTTCTTTTTCCTTGGCATTTATTCTGTTCTCACCTATTTCTCAAAACAAGGTAAACGATAGTAGTTTTTCTCATTTTAAATCAAATCTCCTTTCCCTGCATAGGAGATTCACTTTTGAAAATAAGTGATTTTCCTAGAGCCGAAAGTCCTATAAGTAAATCAGGTACATTTTGGAAGTCAATTTATAAGCATTCATTACTTTGTAGTGTACTGAAGGAAGCTTGCTCACAAAAAATATTCTGTATTAAAGTGCTTCACAGCAACATAGTAGTTTTCTTTTTTTATGTGCCAGGAATTATTCTGAATCCTGGAGATACAAAAATAAATAAGACACAGGATCTTCACTAAAGGAGTCCTGGTCTAATGCAGGTGGGAAGATGGATCACTATAATGCATATGATAATTGCTATTGTGTATGTATGCCCAGGACCTTAAGAAAAACTTACAAGGAGTTCCTAAAGTAGAGGGTTGAGTCAGAAGCAGACACAAAGTTTTGGAAACGTGGGTGTAGCTGCTCAAGAAATTAATAGTAATTTAGAACAAGTAAGTATAGAGGGGACTGAGGAACAAAAGAGGAATGAGATTACAGATGGGTGGCTTTGCATGTCAGGCTAAGGATTATAGGCTTTATTCTGAAAATAAGGAGCCACAGAAGGATTTTAAGCAAGACAGATGTAACAAGAGATATAATACTAAAAATATGAAGATCACTCTAGCTGCTGTGGAGAGAATATAGGAACAGAGGAAAAGCGGAGTCCAAAATAAGTGAGAACATGACAATATCTGCTACTTATTCTTTTGCTTTTATAATAATTAGAGTGCTTCCTATTGTGCTGTATGGTTTTAAAATAGTTACAGCAAGTCAATAATAGTCACTTAAAATGTAATGAAAAAACATAACAAAACAGAAACAGTCCCAGATACTGAGAACAAACAGGTGGTTGCCAGAGGGGAGGAGAGTGGAGGAAGGAAAGAAATAGGTGAGAGAGATTAAGAGATACGAACTTCCAGTTGCAAAATAAATAAGTCACAGGTATGAGATGTACAGTCTGGGGAATATAGTCAATAACTATGTAATATCTTTGTACAGTGACAAATGGTAACTAGACTTATCGTAGTGATCATTTTGAAATGTATAGAAATACTGAGTCACTATGTTGTGTAACAAAAACTAACATGGTGTTGTTGGTCAATTATACTTCAAAAACAAGCAAACAAAAAAACTCATAGAAAAAGAGATCAAATTGTGGTTACCAGAGGTCAGGGATGGGGGAAGAGGGAACTGGATGAAGGTAGTTGAAAGGAACAAACTTCCAGTTATAAGATGAAGTGCTAAGGATGTAATGTGCAATATGATAAATATAATTAACACTGCTGTATGTTATACATGCAAGTTGTAAAGACAGTTCTAAGAGTTCTCATCACAAGGAAAATATATTTTTTTTTAGTTTTTTATCTATATGAGATGATGGATGTTCACTAAACTTATTGTTATAATAATTTCATGATGTTTGTAAGTCAAATCATTATGTTGTACACCTTAAACTTATACAGTGCTGTATTTCAATTATATCTCAATAAAACTGGAAGAAAATTAAAATAGAATGTAATGAATTGATGGCTAATCTACACATCCATTCAATCGGTCAACAAGCATACACTTATCAAATACATTCGATTGTTTTCACATGCTGGATTAGTCTGCAAATATTTGCATTTCTGCCATCTCACTTTTTAATGGAAGCCCTCAGCTTCAAAACATCCAAAACGGGATTCATTGTCCTCTGGCACAAATCTGCTCATTTTCCTACATACCCCATTTCAGGGAATAAAAACACAATCCACTGAGTAAGAAATCTTTGCTTATCATGACTCTCTCCTTCTCCCTCACCCCTCACTCCCAAGCTGATCCTTTGTAGCTCTTTCAGTTTAATTCAATTCACTGGCACTATGATAGGAAGTACAAAATAAAAGTTCAAAACCCACTGCACAAAATACAAGTTCTAATGATTTCCCAAACCATAGCTTTCCAGGCTTGTTTCCTGTCATATGACTATATGTGTCCAATAACAACAGCCTATATAGATTTCCCTACGGCTTTTCTGCCTCTGTGTATAGAACATCCTTTTCAACTTTATCTACCTGCCTAGTTCCTTCTCATCCTTCAAGATTTAAAGGGCTCCCATGCTCCTGACATTCATTCCTGAGCCTCTACAGTGGGTCTGGTGTCCCAATTCTATGGCACCAGAACATTCAGCACCTGCCTCTTCCACAGCATACATCATGCTAGTTGCAACTATTGCTTTGCACATCTGTCTGTCTCCACTCCTGCCCCTCCCCACACTCGGACTGAGAGATCCTAGATGGCAGGTACCACAGGCAGTTCATCTGTGATTTCTAGCACCCTGCTCAGTAGCAGTTACATAGTAAACAATAAATAAATACATGCTGAATGACTATAGTATGGGAAAGATTTCTATAGGATTTGGGCCATGGGTTTCACAACTGGATATATAAAAAAAATAAACTAGAGGAAAATATAAATTGAAAGATCTTCTTGAACAGTACAAATGAGGTTTGAGAGATTAAATAAACCCTAGAAAAGTTTCAGAGAACACAAGTCAAGTGACATCAGTGGTATAACAGTGAAGACAACAAAAGTGACAGGTGTCCAATCTACTTAGTTATTGGTGGTGCTACTGTGGTTGGTGATACCCCCGAAGATGACATACCCCATTAGTGATGTAAAACAAAATTCATCCTTCAGGGTCCTAATAAGAAAGACATTATATAAGATTTTTTTCATTCTTTTCATGCAATAACAGACTGGTCAAAAGCTTGAATCCTAAATATGTTTCTAAAGTAGTCAGATTGTTATTCATTACTATATCTTAATCAATCACTGTCAACGTATGGGATGTGTTTGTTTCTATACTATTGACATAAAACAAAAGGAATTACATTTAGATTTTTTTAAACTGAGAATATGAAAGATTACAGAAAACTGTCCTATTGAGTCTTTTCTTTGACAGAGGTCTGCTATGGGCATGGAGAAAAACACAGTCTTACAGAATAAAAATAAACATTTTTTCAGTTAAATGATCACCAGATTAACTATGCCAAATGCTCAACTAGGAATTTTTCCTGTTATTCCCAAAGTACTTTTGAGTGCTATAAACACCTGTAAAATCCCCAAATGCTTTACAATGTACCTAGAAAAATGCAAGCATATACTCATTGTAGAGACATTAATTCATAGAAAAATCTATTAGAAAAAGGAAAGTCAGAGAGGCAGCGACTGTTGAGAAGTAAATGTCTTCAACTCACAGTTCAATTGGAAAACTTATCCAGAAGTATATTAGAGTTATTTGCTTTATCTTCTGTACGTATAAACTTCCCCCTATTCTGTTCTAAATTAAGGCAGCAATGGTCTTGCCCCAAGGAAAAGCCATTAGCAAGCGTGAAGCTATGGCCAAGATACAAAGTGTAGAGTGAAGGGTCATTCCAGTCCCATCACTTTCTTGTCAGTTCTAAAAGCTCAATTTCCAGAAAGAACATACAAAAAGTAGACAGAAGTTGCCTTTTGCTGGCCTCTGTCAACTCTGAGACTCAAGGCCTAGTGAAGTAAGCAAACTTCTCCCACAAACTCCCCTTTCCTGCTCAAGAGGCATAGACACACTTTGAACTGCCATAGGGCACTCACTGGCCTCTCCCTGTTCAGCCTGCATGCCTCAGTTGTCTCCTTCCTCAGTTTTTCCTTCCAACTAATTAAACAAGGAGGCCATTAGACTGGGGTGGCTCTAATGCCTTGGTAGCTACATAAGCAAACAAAACCTAAGTCAGAGTCATGCGCTGGAATCCAAGAAAGTGAAACGTGAAACGACCAATCACAAACAGCCCACTGGCCTTTCCCAAATAAGGCGACTGCTTAAGCTACAACCATCAAATCATTGTTTGCTCTGTTTCAGTGTCCAATCTACAAAAATACTGCTCCTAGGTCCTGTCAGTGGAGCCCTCCTAACCACCTTCAGTTGGGGCTGCCAGATTCAAATCGAGTCACGCTCAAATCAACTCTTTAAAATGTTTAATGTGACTCAGTTTACCTTTTAACATGATTACTACTTTATGCTATCACTTAACAGAGAACTGCAACATTTAGAGATTTATAATTCTTAAATATAGAGGCAATAAACCACCAAAACAATGACTTCTCCAATCTGATCTGAATATTTTACATTTTGATATATTGTATTGAAACTGCAGTTGTTGAAATTTTTCCAGAACTTCCATTTTCTTCTATTGAACTAAGAATGGAAATTAGTAAGAATAATTAACTTTATAAGGATACTGATAGTTTTTTTAAAAAAAAGAAATACGCTCCTTTTGTATGCTGAACTGTGACAAAATTTTTAGTTGTTATATTAATTAATATGCAGTTTACCCAAGTATTGGGAATTTCATGAAAAATGCTCAAAATAAAGTCATGGTAATACCTAAGAAAAACAAAAAGAAATTAAAGAAAAATTTTTTTGGTGCCGAAACCCGAGTCAAACCAGAAATTAAAATTATTTTGACATACAATTATTTAGTAACTAGTCTTCTAAATTCATAAAACTATATAGTCTAAAACCAAAGTAAAAATTCAGTACTTAAAATTTACAATTTTAAGTCTGTATAATTTTTACAAAATTGACAACCTCTGCTATCCTATTGTTATTATCGTCACTTGTTTTATAAAGACCACAGAACATCTTCTGTTTGAGGAAAAACACTATACGACTAACATTCAAAATCTAATTCCAATTTTAGTATGTCTCTGGTCACTGGAAATAATAACAAAAAACTTCTGTAAAAGTCTGTGCCTAACTCCCCCCTCTCAGGGATCATCTTAATTTTTTTTAATCCATCCTGAAAAATGTAACATTTTTCAAGCAGCTGATGCTTTTAAACATGCTGGACTGGGCTGAGCATTCCTTCGTCCTGATGTCATGCACCAGCATTTGTCTCAGAAGACATCTTTTGTAGTTGTAACCAAAAGGCAAAAGAAATCAGGGCTGTGAACAAGGAGAGAGGGAGAGAGAAGGAAAACTGCTTAGACCAATTCACTGAAAAGAATTCCGACACAAACCTGTATATTTTTAGTCACTCAACGTGCACACTTTTAAAATAAAGCCTTCTGACTTTTATAAGGTATTTGCTTATTTTCACACTATTGGTTTTAAAAATACTCTCTGCTTTATGGTAATGTGTCACAGGGAAGTTAGCTATAGTTTCATGAAAGACGTTTTCATCCCTGACTGGCATCTTCTCAATAGCTGGGGCCCAGGCACACCGCTCTCTTCCCGGCAAGGCCCTCTGCGCTGAAACAGTGCAGCATTCATAACTTATTCTCAGCACCGCGGGGCAGCTCCACAGAAAAGCTTCTCCAACCTAATGGGTTACATCACTGCAAAGTCTTCCACTTGGCCTAGGTGAAAAACATGAATGCATGCCCCATTCATCTCTCCACCTTAAAAAAAATAAAGTAAAATCATAACCACCCTAAGCTAAAGACCTGCATTCCCACAGCCCAGCTCCATCAAAGCTACAACACTGCTCTGACTGAAGCTTAGGCAGTGTTGCTGCTAACTTTCTAAATCGCCACTAACCTTCAAACTAATGTTCACAACTTTTGCCGCTATTTAAAAAGCCCAATAAGATACCAAAAATAACTTAAAATTTTAATGGAAAAGTCTTTGATTGGTGCTAACACTGTCTTTAGGTTTAGGTCACATTTTTAAAATATACTTGACATACAGTCATGGAACCAAAAACCTCACCCTCCCCACTGACATCAACACACATAAATCAAGGCACACAGAGGGTTCCCTTTCTCCTTTCTCCATACTTTCCCTGATGGTCAAAGGAAATCATATGCACCCAAATCTTCCCAGAGTGTGCAAATATCCATGATGCTTTGGAAGGTAGACACTCAGTAGTCCATCCAAAACATTTTAAGTTGAAGAAAATACACTGTTTTCCTGTCTCCTCATTAGAATATGCCTTTTAAGCCTGAACCATAATGCATGGCATGAGAACATTTCCATCTTAGTCTCAAAACACAGATATATATATATATATATATATATATATATATATACACACACACACACATATATTCACACTTGGAGAAAAAAAACCCATTGGTCACATTCTTTTCTCTAAGTCATACAAATGAGTAAGGGCAGGGTATAGCTAATGCTCCAGCCAAAATTTTTAAAAGGCTGAAAAACATTCAAAACCACAGAGGCATACAGACTGCCCCGGGAGGCAGGCAGTGTTCTCCTGCACACGGTTCAGAATCCTCACGGCGGTATCCACGTGGGCTCCTAGGGCTCCTGTGACAACGGCAGCAGCTCCACATCCTTACTGCCTTACTGCTGTCAGTCTGAATGACAAGGGAAAGCCATGTCAATTATGAAGAATCACAGACCTTATAACTAAGGACTCACTCAAAGCCATTTATATCCTTGATCGTGTAAATCCATCCTCGCTCACCAACCCATGACGTGATAGAACTTTACAGCTTCTTCTAAGCTATTTCTGTGCATTATGGAGAATCAAGTTTCCATCCATGTTCAGAATCTGAATCCTAAGCATCCTTGTGAAGTGCTCACAAGTTTGCATTCCTATAAACCCAAGAGCTTTTCTTACACCTTCTCTTCCCCTCAATGATGTGTCCTTTCTTTGGAGTTGGCTGAGTTTTTGTTTTGTTTTGTTTGTTTTTCAAACATAATCCCTAACTTACATACATGAAAAAAAGATATCTTCCCTAGAAAGTCAACGTGGAGATTTCTAAAAGAGGCTCAATTTTTTTTACAAAACATAATATACATTTTGAGTATTAGATAAACACTTTACAAAAAAACAAAAAAAGCATAAACATTAATTCTTGAAATAGTAAAAGTCCCCATTTGCGCAGGAACAGCCGAACATCAACACAGTAGACTTTTTAATAACCAAAGATCCTCTCCCTGTGTTATTTGTGTGATGTATATTTTTTATGTACTGTATATTTCTGGCTTTTCAAAAATGTTCAGTAGCCTCTGGACTGTGTAGCTGTACCTCTCTCCTACAAGACAGATCACTGAAGCCCTCCATAAACTAAGTAAAAAGGAGACACTGGCATATAAAAAAACCACTGTTACCAAGCCCATCTATAGGATTCCTTTCCTTGTTTCCCATTTTCTTTACCAGTATATATTATCTGCTTGTTTACCTAAGTCTTATTATAAGCATATCTTGCTGAGACAGTATTCTGGCAAGTCATGCCCAGATGGCCCTAATAAACATCAAGTAATAATCATTATCATAATGTAAAGGACTCTTTATGAGAAAATAGATATAATTTGGCCCTCAAATTCTTTACATCTTTATGCAAATTACATCCAGAACTTAACTGGCTGGCAAGGTAGATGTTAAATCAGAAAACCTCCCCTAATGCAATCGGCCTTAACAATTAAGTGAGATACTGCATTTTTAGAACATAGGAATGACTACACTGGAACCACATACTTGGTGGCCATTCCTCCAGAAAGTCTTTTAGAAGACAGGGCAAAAATTCACAGAATATTCACATGACTAAGGATAATTAACGTCAACCATTTCCACCCTACAAAAGAAAATAGAGCTTCTGTTAAGAATGAACAATAAAGACATTATGTTGGTTCCATTGTTGTTGCTTTTCTTGAAGCAGTTCCCATCTCTAAAAAATATATGCAAACACAACAGTATTCCAGCTATCCCAATGTTACCCAATTTGCTGATAATGTTGTTGGAATAAATTTTGTAAATACTAGAAGAAAATTAAAAACTGCTTCAAATTATTTCCATTCGAAATACAGCACAAGAAAGGCTTAAAGAGAATTGAAACATAGTATTTAGGTAGTTATTCAACTTATATGCCACATCTCCAAAAACTGATGAAGACAAAATGTTGTTCAAAGAGCGCCAGATCGCTGTTATACTTCATCTCTTTCCTTTTTTATATTTACTTAACCCTTCTTAAGCATTTTCACCTTATATAATCACTAAAAAAAAGTGGCAAGATTTACATGGATATCACCCACTCAATCCAAGTGGAAGATCTCTGAAGAGCAGAATGAGGAAGATCCTCACTTGGCTTCTAACTCCATATAAAATTCTAAAACATAGCAGGGGTTAAAACCAAACAAAACTAAAATTGAGCCCTTATAATCCAGGTCAGGGTTACCTCTAAACAATACTCAACTCACTTTCAGAACATGGGACAACATAGAATGTGTTATATATACTGAATCTAGTCAGTGAGGCTGCATTTTAAACCACTGTGTATTAAAGTTTTTCTTCTAAATGAGTTTTCCTGTGCTACACTTGATAATTCTATCTCATTCAATAAGCTTTGATGAATTACATAAATATAGCACAACATCACTAATTTATAGCCATTATTGGAGAAGGAAACCCAAAACATACCATACCGTTTCAGCCAAAGATTTGAATTTATAGTGTTTGGCAAGGACTTTTGGAATGAATACTGGTGTATGTTATTTTTTCATTTATAAAGGGAAATATTCCATTCAAGATTATTGTTGAAAGAGTTAAGTAAAAAACCTACAATGCCAGATAGAAGTGTTCATCTCAAAAATGAATGCTTGAATATAAGTCAGTGCCCTGTTCCCTGAATATTGGGAATGTAAACAGGTTATTCTAGCAAATCATTCCACCATTATAAAGTATACACACACGCACAGTATTTGGTGGAGTAAGTTGTGGGAGAAGTTCTATAGTCTAAAGGAAAATACAAAATTTTGCAAAGAAAAAATTTTCAAGTTTGTAAACTCTACAAAATACTCTAAGAAAGACAGAACTTAAGGAATTTCTTGTCTTTGATGGAAAATATATTCAATATAACTACTAGTTGAGGACAATGAAAATCTTCCTCCATATCTTCGTGTAATAGCGAAATGCTATTCAAACATCTATGGTTCTGTATGTTGAAAATTGTTTTTCTTTTCTAATTACACCTAAAAAACAAATTGTCCTTTCATCTTCACTTAGGATAACTTATAATTACATACCATGCTGCAAACTACTACAAATGGCCAAACCAGACACATATTTCTGGTACAGCCTCAAACTTTCAAATCATTCCCGCCACTATGGGACAATAAATGAAAGCTGCAAGTTACCCAAAGCTTTATTTCAGCCAGTAGTTTCAGCTGTGCCTCCACCATCTGAGTGATACTAGCAGGTGGGAAATTGAGTGATTTTGGTTTCACTTTCTTTTTTCCCTCTATCCTACCGTTAGCAGTAAAATGCCCATTGAAGGATGCATATAACGTAGTGGACAGATGCAAGGGACCATGCAGAAGATAAGCATATAGAATTTAGGAACTAATCGGATTTGAGGAGGAGGAGTTTGTCTTAAATACTGCCAAGTATTGAGCATACATAACAGAAGTAAAAACCTGAGGTGAGATGTTAATTACTTAAGGAGTACATACAGAGAGAGGCGTTATTTTAAGGGGTATCCTATTTTGGAATTTGAAAAGCTGGGTTGATACCTCGAGGGAGGAGAAAGAAAAATAACACAGAAACTGAGATGAGACATGGGGAACAAAGATGCAACGTGATGGGCCATGGGCATAGAGCTGCTATTTGACACCCTAAGAATGGATGAGATCAGCTAGGGAGAAAGTACAAACAGAAGAGAAACTGGCCTGGGATTATCTGCATTTGTGCAATCAAGAGTTGAGTATGCTTTCGTTGTGCCCATCAAGACAGTATGCTGCTGAAGCTCTTACTACCATCCCAATGAAAATAGTGAAATAATTTTTCACTTAGTGAAATAATGAATAGTGAAATAATGTGAATAATAGTAGTGAATAATAATAGTGAAATAATGTGCTGCTGTAAGTACGCCTGAGAAACATCTATGTGATACCTTAAGGGAATCCTTTATGGCTCGATAAAAAGCTCAGCAGGATTTATTTTTAAATAGTCAATGTTCTGAGTACTTTTCTAATCAAAAGAACATACTATTTTTCAGTAAGAATAAAAATGCCTGAAAATTTTAATGTAACATATAATTTATATAGTTTCTCATCAAAAAATTTACTGAATAGAGACACAACTGTGCTTAAGATGGATCCCATTAAAAATAATTAAATGGCTGCCACATTTCACCTCAGAGGTGGATTCATTTCCATACTGGACTCGAAGATCACTTTCTGTAAAGTAGTCTCAAGATGCATGTTCCGTTTACAAAAGCTCTTCAGATGAAAGATGTTTTTGCAAATGCAAAATATGAATTATTGTCATCATCATCATTTTTATTGTGCTCGGCATGTGAATGGATTTTGCATCTGGTGGCTCTAAGGTTTTACCACAGCAGGGGTGGCTGGGATAAAATCGAAATTCCTAGAGCAATACTGTAATACTAATACTTGGAACCAGAGTGACATCCAAGAGGGATAATGACTTTCTGATGAAGCGAGCAGCTCCTCCGTGGTAAGAAGAGAAACGCCAAACCCGGAAGCTGGTGCAAACTCACTCCTAACTCCTGGCTGAAAGTGGATAATAAGTGGCTGCAGGCATTTCTTAGTTCTCCTGTGCGAACCTCTAACAACAAGAACCACTACAGGCCACAGTGCCGAGGAGCTGAACAATTTGAAAAATATGTGTGTGTTTATGTGTGTGTGTGTGTGTGTGTGTGTGTGTGTGTGTGTATATATAGATATATATATATGGCTAAAAAATTAAATTGAAATACTATTTTCTAAATACCTTCCACAACATAAGTGGCCTGTATCTTCTTTCAAGACAGAGTATCAGTTTATTTCAAATTTAGAGATACTGGCCTTGATTCAAATTCATGGCAGTTATAGAAACCAATGTTCCGTGCCTTGATTCAGGTGGCAAGCATTAAATCTTTTTCCGGCTGTCATGCAACAACAACTTTAATACAAATTAGCACTGCCAAACTCAGTTTTTCTGGGCTCAGAGGTCCTTGATGCTACTCTGTGAATTTTATTCAGACTTTCACATGAACTGTGCTCTTCCGAAATGGTAGCATCTGAGAAGAAAAAGCTAAACAAAAAAAATACTATTTAATTATTCTCAATGTATTCTAATTTACAGCTCATTACAAAAAAAATTAATATCCCCCTTTTTATTTTGATTAATGTGAAACAACCATTATGTCATACAGGAGAGTGTTCTTAAATGCAAATTCCGATTCTTATCACTGCAGTTCTCCCTTCAAGCTGTTTACATTGAATAGAGACCTGTCAATCAATACTAATTCAAAAATACAGTGCTTGTGTTAGTATCTCATGGTTTCTGAGTCAAACCTTTCCAAAGCTCACAACCATGGGAACAACAGACCAAAATAAAAGAGCCACCTCTTCTCACTAGATAGGAAAACTCAATTAACTCTGAACCTGACACTCCCAAACAACTTTGGGATGACTTCCAGCAAGGAAAGATCTGTCCAAGAAACAATATTTCAAGTTAGGAATGGATTCGTCTTGTTTCTCAAATTGTCTTTTAATTAAGACACCCCAGGGAAAAACATAGTGATAAAGTACTTAGTCTTAGCTTCCAGGTCTCTGGATGTGTGATATGTTCAAAACCATGATCCTCTGGCAAAATTTTAACACTCACAGAAACTCTATTTAGCTGCTTTAGAACGGACATAATGTCATTTCTTTTCTTAAAAAAAACGTTTCTGACAAGTCCGTTGGTATGATACTAAACTCACCTCCTGGTTTAGTAGCAGCTTTCACTTAATAACCACCTCAAAGCCCACAGATTGGGCAATGTAACACAAAAAGAATCTCATTCCGAACTTTGGTTATGTAGTTTTACTCTTTCTTGACCTGAGAAATTCAGGAACCGGTATTTTTAGACTGGTGGAAAAAAAGTTTAAAAACTGAGACTTTGGGGGAAAATGTGATTCCCTCAAATGTTATATTTAAATACCTAAAACAGAGAAAATTATGTTAGGGTGCCTTTAAAACCACGATGTATTTAAATACCTAAATAGAACAAATTATGCTAGGGTGCCTTGATATATTGCAGCCCTCAGACCCAAGGAAGGAGATGTCACCAATAATGGCCCACAGACATGTATGGTCTTCTTAAATGGCCTTAAATATTGTGAAGATGTGAAATACAGGAGAGTGGTATCAGAGAGACACTGACTCCTTACTACTCATCTGACTTTTCGACTGAAACCTTTACTCTCTGAGCCCTAGTGTTCTAAATTGCAAAATGAAAACAATAGTACCTACCTCAAGGAATTTCTGCAAGGTAATCGTTGAGAAAACGTGTCTAATTCAGTGATGCACACAATATTCACTAAATAACTGTTAGTTCTGAATCTTAACTACACAGCAAACAGTGAAGTGGGCATTAGCATCCCCATTTTACAGAATAAGAAACTGGGACTTGGACAGCGCAACTAGTTTGTTGGAGGGCACACAGGTTTTAAGCGGCAGAGCCAGATGTTTTAGAGGCAAACAGCAGTAAGCAGAATAATAACTAATATTATTATTAGCAAACATTTATTGTGTTCCTACACACTACACTAAGCTCTTTAAGATGTTATCCAGTGTAATCTCCTAAGGACCCTATGAAATTCACACTATTATCCCCAATGTTATAGATAAGGAAAAAACTGAGGCTCAGAATATTTGAGCGACTTTAAATCACTCAGCAATTATTTATTAAGTCCTTATGATAGTCCAGGCATGGGGGATACAAACACGAGAGGACAGACAGGATTCTTGACCTCTTAACTTTCCAAAATCACACCTAAACAATCTTGAAAGGTTGTCACCTTAGAGACTGAGGAAGACATCAATCTAAAACTGAACGTTGTCATTACCTGACACTTAGGGAAAAGAAATAACCAACCATTTACAGACCTCTTCTCCTTAATCCATCCAACATTTCTCTAGTACACAAAATTTTTATCATTTCCACTTTAAAGTGAAATACAGAAATATTAACAATATTGGATCGAAGGATTAAAAAGAGGTTTCAATAGAACATTTCTGAGGGATTGGAACCTAGACACCTAGTGAACCCATCCAATGCCAGAGACCCAGTTCCCTCCACGAAGAGTCTGGGGGGCCCTCCTTCTACCCCGCCTTCTATTGCCCAGATCTATACACAGCTAAGATTTATATACACAAACTCCAGGACCCCTTCCAACTTCCTATATATGAGACAGAAGCTCCTGGCAGGACCACCACTTTGCACAACTCGGGGTGGGGGGCATCATTTGCTTCAATTACAAGGGAAATCATGCTCTGTGAGCTGTACAAGGCATGGCCCTGGCCCCAGCTATGTATTTGTGCTTTTCCTTTGGAGTAAGGTGACATGCTTGTTTTCCCCAAAGTGGTCTGTGCCCACCTCAACTCCTAGCTTCCAATCTTACAAGAGTCAAAGCAGAATATACACACCCTGCTCCAGGTGCACAGAGCCTCTCCTTCAATGTACTAGCTGAGTGATTCTTAGCAAGTCTTACCACCTCCCCAATTCTCCATTTCCTCATCTGTAAATGTGA
The DNA here is from genome assembly GCF_039906515.1 of Pseudorca crassidens. NCBI lineage: Eukaryota > Metazoa > Chordata > Mammalia > Artiodactyla > Delphinidae > Pseudorca > Pseudorca crassidens. Next base: position 65,946,729 of record NC_090296.1, read on the forward strand.
TAATAACAATAGCACCCAACTCAAATGGTTATTGTAAAGATTAACTGACAGAACAAAGTACCTAGCACAGTGCCTGGCACATGTGGCCTCAATAAATATTATTAGTGTTTAATTATATTTATTAACACAATATTATAACTATTTTACCATTCCTCTCCAATTCACCCAGACCCATACAATAATACTTGTGAGAAATACCAGGAAAAATAGCACTAAAAGAAGAGATACATTTTTTAAATGAGACCCCAAAATAGATTTCAGATCTCCAGACACTGCCTGTGCTGTGTGGCTACTAAAAGAATGACAATATTGACACAAACTGTTGAAGTTTTTCAAGCCAGCGATTTTGTGTGTTTTTTTCTCCTCTATTGACAATTCAATTGACTAAATAGATTAGGGGTGTGTGTGTGTGTGTGTGTGTGTGTGTGAGAGAGAGAGAGAGAGAGAGTGTGTGTGTATGTGTGTATCAGAGACAAAACTTATAAAAAAGTAATCATGGTCTTACGTCTAGAAATACCAACTAGAGGAACCTGAGTTAGAAAATCATGGCCATCTTTGGAGCCTACAGTCTATTGTAAAGCACAGAAAATATGAGGAGGCAAAATCTTGATGCCTGCCCCAAATAAGGGAAGTGAAAAGTTGACCTAACAGACTATATATATAATTATGGTGATAATCGGTGTTTTCAGCTGTTGTAATCTAAAAATATCTTTAAAATAAATTTTATGCTGTGACAACAGTGACTTTTTTTTTTTTAACTTGGAGAGATGTACTTGATAGAAAAGAGTCTTCTGAGAACAGAAGAGAAGGAGCTAACTCAAGGACCAAGGACAAAGGATGAGTCGTGTCTCTAGAAAATCCACATTTACACTCATCCACCCTTGAGTCTCTGAGTGTGCTGTGACTAGACAGGACTATAAATGCTTGACGTGATGGCCATAACCTGATAGATGGAAGTTACCTTGATTCTTCTCTTTTCACTCTTCGGTGGGGGCTGTTTAAATAAAGGTGTCAGATCAGATAATTAACCATAGTACGCAGATATTTCTCCCTGACATAGATTGCAAAGCCCTTTCCTCCTCTCAGTCTTCAGGTATGGTCTGTGTATATGTATATACTAACAAAAGAAGCATTGACTAATGTTGATATCTAAATGAAAAATGATTAAGGAACAGTAAACTCTTGGAAAGAACAGGAAAGAGGTGTGGAATTGGGCCTGGTAAATCATTTAAAGCAGCAATCTCCAAACTTCTTTGATCGTGCACCACTATCAGTAAAACATTTTCTAGAATCGGTCTTTAGCATGCATGTACCATTTATAAATATGTACAACTGTACTAATATTGCATGTATGTTACAAAACAGAGACAAGAAATAAAATTTTAAAGGCAAAGTTTAAAAAGGAATATAAATCAAAGTTTCATTATTTTCTTCCTGAACCAAAATAGGTCTTTCTGCAAACCACTGGAGTGAGCACATCCCATTTGGAGACCCTGATTTCAGAGACAAGGAACAAGTGAGACACACAAAGACCTAGTGTGAGAGCTGTCTTCTCACTTGCCCCCTACCACCTCACTTACTGTCTACATGAATGTTTCTTAAAGTGGAGTCCAGGGGCCACCTACATCAGAACTGTCTGAAGTACCTGGAGATTCCCAGTCTTCATTCCTGCCTGATTTAATCAGTAGGTCTGTAAGCCTTCATGTTTATCAAGCTTTCCAAAGAATTTTTATGCACGCTAATGTTTGAAAGCCCTGATGTGCATCGATCCCCAGGAGCTGACTGCCTTTGCTCCTTCCTGTTTGTGGTCCCCAAGGAGGTCAGAAGAAGGAAAAGTCTAAGGTTAGAGTGATTCTGGCAAAACACACACAAACAGAACCGCCACCACTACCATCACAGTCACCATAACAGCAAGAAAAAACCTCCAAGAAAGAAAATCACTTTTAAGAGGTAGAAATGCTGTCAAAACTGCAGAGCTATTTGTTGGTATCAACCCTCCATGATCTGTTGAATTTTTAGTCTTCCTTTCCTATAAAGTACTTTGCATTCCTCCACTAAAAATATTACCAAAGTTTAAAAATTAAAACTGATATAATATGAATATACTAAGATATGGTGTATATATTTTTGCTCCATCACACTGGTTCAGTGATTTAAAGACAGCAAAGATGCTCCTTTGTAAATCTCTGCTGTTGTCAACAACAACAAAGGTGACCATGACCATTTGAAAGAAATAATGGAAATAAGACCCTTCTAGAAACTGAAAGAAAAAGAAACAACCATATTTCCTCAAAAGAAGACAAAGAATCACCCAGCTGTTGATACAAGTTCTCTAGGCTGGTGATATTAAAAGACTTGGTCTGGAGGCAAAAGGTTCTTTATTTAAATACCCACATCTGTTAGAAGTCTTTAATTTTTCAAGTGCTTGTTACAGACTTCTATGTCAAATTTTGCTAGTATGGTACAGTGGAAAACTATTCTACCAGTATCATCCTCTAACTATAGACAAATGTAGAGATCATGATTGATTACCTACTAAATTCTGACATTATTTTATTGATCAAACATCCTTCTCTATTTACTCTCATTAGAAATACTTTTTAAAACTTCTTTAGTTTGTTCTTTTGTGTTATATCTGGGTTTTGTTTGGTTTTAACTTTTTTAAGTACCTTCCTTCCTGTATAATTTGGATGATATTGTGATAAATAAGGGTGGCCATGTGGCACTGATCTGATCACTGAGATGGAAGCTTGGCGCTTCTGGGAAAACCTTTCTTTGCTTTTCTGATAAAAAGCATGAAGGTGGCTGTCCCTCCACAAGCCCTCACCCGCCATCGTGGAGCTGCAGTAGCTACCTTCTAATCATGGAAAAGAAACCAAGAGGAGCAAAGGTGAAACCAGCTCTGTCTTCTTTAGGCTGTTAAACGAACACCAATAGTCACCTACCTCTGTACTTGTCATTATCTTAAAAAAAAAATAATCTTTCTTTTTCTTCATTAACTTCCAAAATCGAGTCCAAACGTCACCAAATATTTGAATTATTCTCACTCTTCTGAACTAGTAAAGCACTCTATCTGTACAAAGTCTCATCATGTTTTTATGTGTTATTATGATGATTTTTTTCCCACTGGAAGGTGAAGTTCTTGAGGGTGGAGGTCCTATTTCATTCATCTTGGCTCCCCACAAAGCACTCAGCAGAGTGACTAGCAATCATACGTATTTAGTTTAATATTTATTGAATGAATTTATTGATAATGAATGATAACCTCCTTTGTCACTTAGACAACAATAATCAGACTCACAAATCTCCTTATGGAAATGGCTCCTGTGTAGACTGTATTTATATACTCTATATGGATATAACCATTCACTCATTCATTCCTCAACATTAATCTATTAATCTATGTGCAAGGCAACATATTATATGCCAAAGGAGCAGAAATCCATTTGATATAGTTTGTGACTTCAAATAAAGTAATTTATTGTAGAAAATACATGTTCACTTAAATTATGCCCTGTGGCCTATTTCAGATGTCAGCACTTGAAAGGGTTACTTAATCTGGGTATCCCTGCTATAGAAGTGACGTTCAAAATTCAAGATATACTTGTAGAACTAAAACAGATTTTCGTTTATAAGCAATTTCAAACTCACAAACAAATGAAATTCTAAAAGTATATTTTTATAGGAAACCTGGAATACTTTTTCAAACAAATCACTTTTTAGATTATGGTTAGATATCTGATCAGCCTCAGATGCCTGTGTAACCTTAATGTGGCAGAATTATGGATCAAATATTCCCAGCACAAACACTAGGTCAGTGAAAAATGAAATTAAAAAATTAACTCAACCCCACGCTACCCCACTCCTCGTTTGGGTTTGGAGTTAGCTCAAGGCAAAAACTCCAAATAGATGAATGTGTTCTTAGAATCTTTCCTTCCTTTAGAGTCTTCTCTTGCCTACATACTAAGCTGAAAGTGCCTTTATTCAAATCTTAATAACCACTCCCCTTCTTGTATCACAGAAGGGTCCCTAACCATCATCAAAACCATTACCTTTCCCACTCTAACTCCCCAAGCAAAACTCTCTTTACTTCAGGTAGAATAAAGAAGGCAATGTGATCACACTAATTTGCAAGGGTGCTTTCCGGAAGTATCTGCCTTGTAAAAAGAGAGCGTGTGCTACCCTATCCCATCACCATCCCATCACCCATCAACATGAGGTGAGCATTTCAGGTAAATCAGGGCAGCAGTTTTCCATCATGTGGGGGAGGCTTTCTTGAAACAAGTCTGGAATGAGCTGACTTTGGGGGTGAGCTTCTCTATCCTAACCCTTCTATCACTTCTCTTTCCCATTCCTGGACTCACAGTTCTCAAGGGCCCTTCTAAAAATGTATTTTATTCAACAAAGAAATATGAAGGATCTACTATGTGGCAAAGTGTTGCTTTTTACCCCTTTTCCTACAGTAGACAGAGCAGGGATTTTAATAAGGGAGAGAGCAATGGCTGAACAGGGGCAACCTGTTGGATTTATTATGGGTCATTTGAAATTTGGGAACCATCCGTACTTAAGGGGTTGAAGACTAATTAAAACAAAAATGTGACTGTAAGGAGTTTAACTGTTCTTTCCTGCTGTAGACTTCAGCAAAGTCTATGCGTGCGTGCGTGCGTGCGTGCGTGCGTGCGTGCGTGCGTGTGTGTGTGTGTCACTGAGTAACCATGATCTTTAGGAATCTTCTAAGGCAGTAATGGATATAAACTATTTTCAGTATTTTTTTTAAATCTGAGGAAAGTCTTACATTTGTTCTTAAATAAGGCTGAACAAGGTAACTAAAACATCAAGTTTCTTTGATTTTAACTAGTATTACATGGTCAGTGTTTACTACACAGCATATCTCAGGCTGACCAAGGGTCCCACTGGTAGACATCTATCAGTAACTAATAAAGAATGGCAAGACCTGAATACATCCTAATAAGTGCTGTTTACAAGATTAAAATATTTCTAAACGGGTCTGGAATGAACATAATACTTTGGGTCCTTGGTAATGAAAAGTCTGGAAAACACGATCATAAACTTCATTACAATAGGAACAAATTGAGGAAATAAATTACATTCCAGAAAAGTTTACATGGATATTCGTCATCAATTGATGAGGCAGTCTACACGAAAAAATTAAAATGTGATCTGAAATGGAGCTCATTTTAATGGAGAAGTAACAGATATTATTTCTTCTATTTTTCCTGCTGAAAGTTATAACTATTATTTTTAAGTTACTTTCACCTGTAAACGTAGACATTTTTAACAAATATTATTAAATATTTAATAAATGTTGCCCCTAGGAATTGAAGATAACATTATACCTGGAAAATAATTTTCAGTCCTATTTTTTAAAACTGATCCATTTCATGAAAGATGTCTTAAAAGCCATATACTTTGTTAAAGATGATGCACAAATGATAAGCCTATAAAGAAAAACAGAAATCATTTTCACAGAAGTCCAAATCATAACTACCACAGGGAGGAGGGGGAGTGCACACTTCCGGGTGGCCATTTCTGTGATGGTAATAGTATCTGTCTTACCCTGGGTAGGTGTTATGTTCAAGTCCTAACCCCCAGTACCTCAGAATGTGACCTTATTTGGAAACAGGGTCTTTACAGATATAGATATGGTCATTAGGACGGGCCCCAATTCAATATGACTAGTATAATTATAAAAAGGAAAAATTGGGGAGGACACCACGCGAAGATGAAGGCGGAGATGGGGGTGCTGCATCAACAAGCCAAGGAACGCGTAAGATTTCCAGCAAACCACCAGAAGAGGAGAGAAGCAGGAAATGCATTCTCCCGCGCTATCCTCAGAAGGAACAACCCTGCCTTCACCTTCATCTTGGACTTCTATCCTCTAGAAGGGTGAGACAATAAAGCTCCTTTTTTTGTTTGGTTTGGTTTGGTTTGGGGGTTTTTTTTGTTTTTTTGCGGTACGCGGGCCTCTCACTGTTTTGGCCTCTCCCGTTGCAGAGCACAGGCTCCGGATGCGCAGGCTCAGCGGCCATGGCTCACGGGCCCAGCCGCCCAGCGGCATGTGGGATCTTCCCAGACCAGGGCACGAACCCGTGTCCCCTGCATCGGCAGGCGGACTCTCAACCACTGCGCCACCAGGGAAGCCCAAAGCTCTGTTGTTTAAGCCACCCAGTGTGTGGTGCTTTGTTACAACTGCCCTAGAAAACGAATACAGTAAGGTAATTATTTTCTATAATTATTTTTAAACTGTATATACATACGTTGTATGGACTTTTCTGAAGTACGTTAATTTTATTTTTTTATTTTTTATTATTAATTTTAATTAACAATAAAAAGTCAAAATAAATCCCATTCCTTTTGCAAAGGTAAGAAAGAAAAACATGAAACTCTACACAAGAATCAAGACAGACATATTAGGTTAGGTCTCTGGGCTGGATAATTAAAGAAGTCATGGAGCTTGAGGGTAAGAGAACAGCCGAAGGCAGCAACAAAACCATGAGGACGCATATTTTGCCTTTCTTCAAAAACTGAGAACGTTTAGATGTTAATCTATTTCTAACCTAGGACAAATTGATAGAAGAGAATCAAAATCAAGTTCTGCTGTTATACCACTGATGACTTTTGATTCCTTTTAACCTGTGTTTTAAAATGTCCTTCCCAGGTTTATAAAATCATTTTTATTAATAGCCAGATATCTAAACGTCTTTCAAAATTTTAGTTCCCACTATTGCAAATGCCCTCTAAAAACAGTTTTAATTTCATGTCTCATTCAACCTACGTGCCTGTGTCTCTTTGCTCTTCTCAATTAGCCTCATTATATTAAGTTATTAGTAACATGAATTTCCTTTTACATATTTAGTTATAAGAGGCAATTCCACCTGATATTCTTTTCTAAATTATGGCGGGGCACAAGAATTAATTAATTTCTAATGCATCTTTTCTTTAAAAATGTTTCTGAAAATAAACACTTTTTTGTCTACACATCTACTAATTCCACTATCTACCATTTATTTTTCATCACCAGGGTAAGATTTTTGCAACTAGGATCTGCAAGTTTACAAGGCTAATATTAATCTTATTTTACAGATAAGAAAGCTGAGATTCAGAAGTGGCGCAGTGGGAAATGGGAAAGCAGACATTAAAATCTAGCACCTATAGTCCTTCCATTACAAAAAAGTTTTTTTTAGTCTGATATAACAAATTCCATCTAAACCTACACATTCAATTCAACAAAATCACCAAGGTAGGAAGAGAATTTGGTTCAGACTCTTTTTGGGACACAACATGGGCAATACCTTCTCATAAAAGCTTTAAGACAAATACTATACGATATCACTTATATGTGGAACCTAAAAAATACAACAAACTAATGAACACAACAAAATAGAAGCAGACTCACAGATACAGAGAACAAACTAGTGGTTACCAGTGGGGAGAGGGAAGTGGGACGGGCAATATAGGGGTAGGAGATTAGAGGTACAAACTATTAGGTATAAGATAAGCTACAAGGATATATTATACAACATGAGAAATTCAGCCAATATTTTATAATAACTATAAATGGAGTATAACCTTTAAAAACTGTGAATGACTATACTGTATACCTGTAACATATAATATTGTACATCAACTACACTTCAATTTAAAAAAATCTTTAGGACCTTATTGGTACATTTTTTTTCCTAATGAAATAGTTGTTGTGGAATCAGCCTCCAGGATGGTTCCCAGTAATCCCTCACCTCCTTGCATTTCACTTTGTGTAGTTCATTCCATCCACACTGTAGCAGGGTTGGTCTCTGTGACCAAGAGAATATGATATGACACTTCCAAGTTTAGGGTCTAAAAGACTGCAGCTTCCATTTAGGGTCTCTCCTCAGACCCTCTCTGTCTCTCATCACTCAATCTGATGTAAGCCAGTTGCCACTGTAAGGACACTGAGGCAGCCTAGGGAGAGGTCTAGGAGGTGAGGAAATGAGACTTCCAGCAATATGCAGCAAGGACCTGAGATCTGCCAACAACCATGTGAGCTGAGCCACCTTGGAAGTGAGACTCTAGCCAGCGTTTGACTGCAATCTCATGAGAGACTCTGAGTCAGAACCACCCAGGTAAACACTCCAAGATTCCTTTCCCTCAGAAACTGCGTTAGATAATAAACGTTGTTATATAAGTGTACTGGTTATGAAAAGTAATGTGATTTAAAACTTGAAAATGTACCATTTTTATACTTTATTATTGGATTTAGGAACCATGTAATCCATAATTATATTCCAAGTATAAAACTGGTAAACTCATTGACATAATATAGTTTAATACATATATAAGACTCCAACCTGGATCATCCTAAGAATTTTAACACCAATGATTCAAATCAAAACATTTTATATACACTTACATTATATGGCACATATATTAAAATTTTTTAAAATACTGTTAGATTTTCACAACTGCCATTTCTTTATGCTTCTCTAATCACACTTTTTTTATATATAAATTTATTTATTTATTTTGTTTTTGGTTGCGTTAGATCTTCATTGCTGAGTGCGGGCTTTCTCAAGTTGCGGCGAGCGGGGGCTACTCTTCTTTGCGGTGTGCGGGCTTCTCATTGCGGTGGCTTCTCTTGTTGTGGAGCACGGGCTCTAGGCACGCGGACTTCAGTAGTTGTGGCTCGTGGGCTCTAGAGTGCAGGCTCAGTAATTATGGCGCACGGGCTTAGTTGCTCCATGGCATGTGGGATCTTCCCAGACCAAGGATAGAACCCGTGTCCCCTACATTGGCAGACGGATTCTTAATCGCTGTGCCACCAGGGAAGCCCTAATTACACCTTTTTAAACGTACAAACTCCTTCTCTGGCAGATTAAATAGGCTACCTGATTTACAACAGATGCTCCCATGAAATCTTCAGGATTTCCTCTACTCATATGGAATTTTAAATATTTTCATTGAGATATTTCCTTCTCTTCTATTTACAACACAATATACGTACATATGTAACAACTGCACTTTTTAACTTAAATAAATAGTCAAAATAATGGGGTGCAGGGAGAAGTTCAGCACATTTACTATAAAATATCTGGTATATCAGACAGGAACCTGGGATCTGGAATCCAGGGGACCTGGGCTGGAATCCTGACTATAAAATTTGCTAGCTGTGTGACCTTAGGCAATTTACTTAACCTCTCTGTACCGCTGCATCCTCATTTATAAAATGGCAACAATAACACCTATCCCATAGGGTTGAATATGGAATGAATAATGCACAGAGTCTAGAATAAATCAATGATGTTTGTCATTTTTTAGTGTTGAAAAAAAAGTAAAACAAAAAGCTGAAAAAAATTTTCCAGTTGGGGACAATATTGTTTTGGAGTAGTCATTTTGTCCATATTCCATCATTATTTTTATAAGTGTGATCACTTTGGAACTCACATTTTAGTGAAGGCAAAATAACTATTGTTTGAACACAATTTTCAGGTATATCGAGGAAGAATATACAGTGAAAAACTGCATCTTCCATTAATGAATGGCATCTCAGACCCCCCAAACCGTAGCGCCTCCCCAGTCTATTTTTCTTTTTTCTGTAACAATAACAGAAGTCCTAAATACTAGGATTTTTTATGCCATGCAATTTTCATATTACTTGGTATTTATTATGTAGAACTTTATAATCTACAAAGCATTTTCCATGCATTATCTCACTGAATCATGTACTAAGTTCTAGCTACATACTGAATATTAATTTCAAATATAAAATTAATTTAAACATCAAAATGGGGAGCTCTCTCCTAACTTCAAAGTTGATCACAGCACCAAAGACTGCTTCTGTCTCTTAAATGGTTCTTCCCAGGGAAGGAGATGGGCTGGCTGGAAGCTGCGGTCCACCACATCCTTAAGTGTGCTTAGGGATTCAGTACACCCTCCTCGGTATCAGCTATACAAGTCATACCCACTCCATGCCCTCTCCCTGCAGTCAGCACTTGAGGTAAAAGGAGACCATTCTTCGAAAAAGCTGAAGAACCCAGTTTCAAAGTTTCTCTCTTCTTTTTTTCCCCCACAAGTTGCTTTGGAACAGCCTGAACCATTATCCTTTTTAGCAGCTCATTATTTCAGTTTAATGTCCTTATCTGCTGTCTTCTCTCCATTCGGCAAAGCTCCTCTTATCAAATGTTACTCTGTATTTAAAATCTAAAAGATAGCTAACATGGGGTTTATTACAGAAAATACAGAAAAGACCTGTTTTGCCATTATTTATTTGCATTCAGAACTGCCTGCATTTTTAAAGCAACTTCTTTAGCCCCAGAAAGTGTCGGGGTTTTTTTTGTTGTTGTCTTTTTGGTTTTTGCGGTACGCGGGCCTCTCACTGTTGTGGCCTCTCCCATGGCAGAGCACAGGCTCCGGACGCACAGGCTCAGCAGTCATGGCTCACGGACCCAGCCGCTCCGCGGCATGTGGGATCTTCCCGGACCGGGGCACGAACCCGTGTCCCCTGCATTGGCAGGCGGACTCTCAACCACTGCGCCACACAGAGAAGCCCGAAAGTGTCGTTTTTATCATTAAATTCTATCTAGACTTTCTTCAGGATCATCACCTATCATCACTAACAATGAGAAAAGTCACTGGATGGTACCCATTTAAACAATAAATAGTTTTCAGAAGGGAAGGAGATGAAGAAATCTTGAATTAGAAGGAAATATGTACTTTAAAATTGTGATATAAATTCCTAAACTTTAGTATACTTTTAGATTTCATATAATGCTGGTAATCTATCTCTTGTTAATGCTTGCATTTAAAACAGTTCCATTTATAAATACAAACTCTTCTTAACATTTTTCATCATTTAGTAATCATTTATTTTTTTTATTTTTTTGTGGTACACGGGCCTCTCACTGCTGTGGCCTCTCCCGTTGCGGAGCACAGGCTCCGGACGCGCAGGCTCAGCGGCCATGGCTCATAGGCCCAGCCGCTCCGCGGCACGTGGGATCCTCCCAGACCGGGGCACGAACCCGTGTCCGCTGCAGCGGCAGGCGGACTCTCAACCACTGTGCCACCAGGGAAGCCCCTATTAATCATTTATTAAATGCTCTGTCTAGTTCTAACTTTATGCTAATGTTATTACTTGCAGTTTGAAATCAGTAGCGCTTAATAATTTCAAAATTCATTTTTAACAACTTCAATAATAAACATCAGTCTTTATATGTTTCAATTCAAACCAACATTAATTAACCAATTCATTTTGGGGGACATCCTCCTTTACAGGTAGGAAGACCTTCAAAATATTTCATTACCATCCTCTCCTCTCCCTCCCTTTAACACAGTAAGGCCCTAATCTCAAATAGCGTCACACAGATTCTCAATGACGTCAGGAAGCAACACACCACTGTACCAAAATATTTGTTTAAAACAAAAAGCTTTCTTTTTTCTTCTAATTGCTTCTTTTGACTCCATAACTGCAAATGAAAATTATGTGAGGGGTTTCATATTTGTGTTTCATCATTAAGAGGATTTTAACTTATGTTACACTTTGATAACTGAATATCATATGCTGTTCTGTATTTGAACTTCTGAACCATTCTCTTTATTCTTTTACTTTTTATTTACCACTAAAATGTAGCTTTCTAAAAGAATTTAAGTAAGACCACAGCTGATTAGCAGAGAAGACACAGCTCCTCACCCATAAAATGGGGGTATGATCTCTTCCTCAGAGGGTTTCTATGGAAATTAAATGAGATAATGTGTTTAATGCTCTTAGCACATGGCCTGAGACACAGAAAGAGTTCAACACATGTGCTTTCATTACGATGATGCTGAAGACGGAGGGTGTGGCCACATAAGGTATCAGACAATCCTCACACTATGAATAACCCAGGGGCATCCTCAATTTGAGACATGGAGCAATTTATCACAACATGTTATACAGATTAAGTGTGAAACAGAGCAGAACCAACATAAAATGGCATCACTACAATCAGATATGAATTCACATTTTTCAGAGAAATGTTATTAGGTTTCAAATTACTGGTAAAATATTATTTTGGGTTTTAAATATTTGTTTCTATAATGGAAATAGTAACAAACAATTTCAAGTTTAAAAATGTTTATTTCAAGAACTGCCATGAAATTACCATTTATGTGGGGAATTAAGCAGCACAAACTTTCTCTAAATACTTCCAGAGTTTGGTGAGTATGTTTAAACACACATGCTGGGGGAAACACAACAAACTGAAACACAATATACTGCTGTCGGGGTTCTTAAGATTAAATGAAACCGTCTTACTACAGGTTTTCCTCTCCTACTATGTCTTAAAGGATCGCTATTACATTTTACATAAGTCCTCTGCTTTTTCCTAATTCTACATTAAACACATAAGTATACATTTTGTATGAATAAAATTCATGGATAAGCAAAGATTATATTCTATAGTAAAGGACCAAAATAATGTTTAAAAACTCAAACAAATGTATGGCTGCTTTGAGCTGACAGAATAATGAGGAAAATCATTGTATTATTTTTGAATTAATAAAAGCTATAATAGTGTATAGAATAGCTGCTTCCCCCACCCCACCCCCCAAAAAAGAAAACGTCTATAATTTGACATTACACTGTGGTGTTCTTGGTGATTCGTCTGAGAAGCTGTCTCAGCCAACTACCTCTGGGGCACAGGAAGAGATATGTCTCTTTAGTTTCCATTTGTATTTGAACAGATTCTTTACATGTTAATGCAGGATTTTACTTTTACTTTTCTCCTGTTCCAGGAAATATTCAAGGATATAACCTTATATAACCATATAATAAGTTATATCTTCTCCATGGCTATTGTAATAAACATTGTCTTTAATAAGTTTTAATAAGTTATAAGTTTTAATAAGTTATAACTTTTCTCCTGTTCCAGGAAATATTCAAGGATATAACCTTATATAACCATATAATAAGTTATATCTTCTCCATGGCTATTGTAATGAACATTGTCTTTCCTGCTTCTCTCCAAACTCATTACATGAGTTTGTTAATGACTGTAAAGGATATTTAAGTCAAAGAAAAAAAAATATCCTATTTAAATATAAAGAAAACATAAAAGTAAGGAAACCTTCTTGGATGATTTCCATTTTAAAGTTCTTCCATGTGTTTGATTACTATCTTATAACCAGTATCCCCTTCCCTTCCAAAGCCCCCTGATACATAATTGGAAGGATAGGAAGAGCTACAGATTCTACCTATTTCAACAATTAATCATTACTCACACAAAATGCAAGTGAAAACTGACGTAAAACATTAGACATGGGGTATCCCTTATGTACATGGGGTGTCCCTTTCATAATCTACCTGGCTTCAGTCAGCATATCCCCTTTTTGTGGAGTATACTCCAGCCAAGAAAGACTATAGATAATAGTACTACATTCATACTTACTACTTGGTGAATTCAGAAAAGAGGGTTTTCACCTCTGTAAACCTGAAGATAGTCAGGGATTTCAACAGAAAGTGGTGATGCTGTTATTGAGGAAATGAAGCCTGCCCAAGGCTTCTAAACCGAGCACCATGTGCATATTCCTGGGGCTCTCACTGAACGTGTTGTCTCCTCTACTATCACAGTCATAATTAAGTCTGTGTCTGCCAGAGACTTGAACACTATTCATGCAAACTGCAGATTTCACAAAAGAAAAGAAGTCTAAAAATGGCAAAATGACAATACAATCATGGTACATGAAGTATTTACTCCTGTAAATGAAAATATAGTTCTTCTGAAGGATTAGCTTATTTCAATTGTCCAAACTTAACATTACTAGACTTAAGGTCATTACTCATCTTTGGAGTCTTTATTTGATTTACTGTTAAAGCATGCAAATACACACACACACACACACACACACACACACACACACACACACACACACACACACACACACACACACACACACACACCCTAGTAAATACCCGGCATCTCCTATCAAAAGTTGAGCCAGATCCAGAAATAAAGGATTTGTGGTTTCTGGGGAATAAGATAAGAAGTAAAGCAAAAGTTTAGGAACAGAAACATCAAGGCATAAGTAAACAAGTTTAAGAGTTGATCAAAATAAGTAGAGTGTTCAGAAACCAGGAGGTCAAAAGAAAGATCAGAAAGATAGGCCAGATTTTAATGGTCAAAGCAGACAGCAGTATATTTGCCAGTAGTGTGTGTGACAGAACCAGATAGCAGTATCACCAACAACACACTGCTGTGAGCCTGTTCTAGGACTACATTTCCTGCCCGTGTATTTACTTATCACTCACTCATTTGGCATACAACTGAGCACATACTGTGTGCAAGTACTGTATAGTTAAATGTGGGGTCCCTTTGATTTTGAAGTGCCCAAGGGACATCTGAATGGCTATGGCCAATAGACAGCTGTGTATATGGATTTAGAGATCAGGAGAGATACTGGTCGAAAATGAACAGGTGTGGTTTTGTCAGCGTCTTTATTTGCTTTTATGAGCCATGGAAATAAGTGGTAGACTCCTGTAGGGAGGAGAGAATGAGGTGTGTTGAAATCAGGCCAGAACCCTGAACAACAGAGAGCTGGGAGGAATACCAGAAAAGCATGGCATCATGCAAGACAAGGGAACAGAGTGTCACAGAAAGGAAGGAGTGGTCAGAAGTGTCAGATGCTGCCAAGAGATTATGGAAATAAAGACTGAAAGTGTCTATAGGTAATAGGTCACCTCCAGAGTGGAGATATACAAGGAAGCTGACTATATATCATTGGCTAAGAAAAACTGAAGGTCACAGTAAGTTCATGGGGGTGAGAAAGAGGGTATTAACACTTCTGGAAGCATTCAGTTATTTGGGGAGAGGAGAGCTTTCATTTTAAAGAATTCATAAGAAAACAAGAAAAAAATCAAAGTAGAGAATAGAGGTCACAGGTTTTTTCAAAAAAGAAAAACAAACCTTTAGGTGGCACTTGGAAAGGTCCGACTTTAAGGGAATTGATGAAGTATATTTAAGGAAACGCTGAGTGAGTCTGAGATAAAGGAGCCTAGAAAGAGTGGTCAAATGTGAAAGCTACACTGAAGCTTTCCTGTACTGAGTTGGGGTGGGGAGCGGGGAGTATAACAGCAACGATTCAAAAGCGAGAGTTTCTACATTTAGGCTACAAAATGTCCTAACCTATAAAACTAAGAGAAAATGAGAACTTGCACAAGCTTATAATGCTTCCTTTGATTTTACCACCAAGTTCGAGATTAAGCAGCATACATTCTCCAGAGTGAGAGACAGAAGGATAACAGAGTGACTCTGTCAACCAAACCGAAACTTTTGCAGCTTTCATAATTTCTAAGAGACGACGCACATGTAAAATAAATGCCTGGAATAGAAAATAAATGCTTATAATGAGCAACACTTAAAGATATCAAAAATGAGTTACAAATTCAAATGCTGAGAAAGTTAATGTGCTAAAGAGTTTATCACTGTGACACAAAATCATAATGCAATAAGCAGTAATTGTTAACATATTATTATTAAAACTGTAAGACATATGTGTAGTTGCTCAAATTTTCCAGGTGGAAAAGCACAGTCCAGAGATGGTCCGTGTTTTTCAGAAAGAGAGCAATCTTTCTAAATAGACATTGGATATAGAAGACCACTTTTATCTGGAGTTGGGAAGCCAGAGTAGATCTGGACAAAATAAATCAAATCATCATCACACTGGGGCACCAGACCAAATAGCCATGCATCATTATACTCGTTTCTGGAACTCAGTGCTCTCATCGGGCAAATAGAAAGCTTTTGCCCATTTGATTGAGTTTTCATTATTAACACTGAATAGAATTTCTAACTGTGTCATAGGGCAGAGCTCTGTTGCCATGTGTATCGTGTGTGTGTGTGTGTGTGTGTGTATGGACATATTTAGGTGTATACATCAAGGGATCAGATGTTATTTTGGTTCCAGGGAATTCGATGTGCTTCTTTATGCCTACGTTAATAAATTTCTAGCTAAATTTTATTCCTAAAATTATTCAAGATATACATCAATACATCTGAATATGCCTGATAAGCACTGAAGACAAAATTTAGTGACTACAGATAATAAACTTTGGAGAAAGTGAGCAATGTTCAGAGTAAAGAGAGAAAGGAATAAGTATATTTGAACTACTGATCCATTCTTTCCCTAGAGTCATTAATTATTTCATTTCTTTATATATATTAAGTTCAAGCAAGTTTATCAAATTTTATCCCTCTACTGGTTTGAATGAAAGTAACAACCTTCACCACTATTAATCAATCATGGTAAAAAGCTAAATTAATCATGGTTTTTCACTGTATCCTTATATGTGATTTTCTGTGCAAAGATTCTTGCTATAGGTACTATGTACACATGGTCATGTGATGGATGGACTGTGCTACTAGAGAAGAGATGCCTGGAAAAATGTCAGCTCTCTTTGTCATCTGTTCTATTTTACAAGATTGAATTTTTTAATTTTAGTCTAATCAACTTAAATTATTACAGGTACAATTTTGTGAAATATAGAATTAATGAAATTCAAATTTTATAGAACTATAATTGACTATCAAATAGGTTTAATATGATTCTAATTGGAAATATTCCATTGCTTCAGAATTCATCCATTTGGTGCTATCGTTTGGAGGTAAAGAAACTATCAATGGCATATTTGGTTCTAACTGATTTTCTTGGTCCTCTGCTTAATAGAGAGTCCTGACACATCTTGAACCGAAGACTATTCTCTATAGAGTTACAGGGGTATACTCTTCAGGGAATCTAGAACAGATAATGTAAATAATTCAGCTCTGAAACCCAGAATGCACTAGAAATTTCTAAGCATTGGTAAAAATTTTATAATTATAAAATGTTTAATTTTCCCTAATAATTTATTTTTTAGATCAGTGGTCATGCAGTATGCAAAGTGTGTTTGTAGATTTCTGACAGATAAGGAGGATTTTTGGAATGAAACACAAATACGAAATAGGCATAATTAGAACTAAAATTCATTCATTACTTCATTCCCTAGCTCTGTTCCAGGAATGTATTTCACCACTGGGCATGCAAAATGAAGGAGAATAATTTCTTCCCTTCCAGAGAGGTCACAATCTACATAGAAAGACAAGTACAGAAGAAACTATAACTTATTTCTTTATCATCCATTATTTTGGTTAACAGTACTCTATTCTGGTTATGAATACTTAGAATTTTAACAACAGATTCTGATGATGAATTATGATTTGCTTGCCAACAGGTAGACAATCTCTATGTCCCACTGGCACGTCCTCAAGAGCACCTTCCAGTTTGATATTTTAGCATGATCTCCAGATATTTGATTGGCATTTATATGGATAAAGAAGATGTGGCACATATATACAACGGAACATTACTCAGCCATAAAAAAACCTGAAATTGAGTTATTTGTAGTGAGGTGGATGGACCTAGAGTCTGTCATACAGAGTGAAGTAAGTCAGAGAGAAAAACAAATACCGTACGCTAACACATATATATTGAATCTAGAAAAAAAAATGGTTCTGAAGAACCAAGGGGCAGGACAGGAATAAAGACACAGATGTAGAGGATGGACTTGAGGACAGGGGGACAGGGAAGGGTAAGCTGGGACGAAGTGAGAGAGTGGCATGGACATATATACACTACCAAATGTAAAATAGATAGCTGGTGGGAAGCAGCCACATAGCACAGGGAGATCAGCTCGGTGCTTTGTGACCACCTAGAGGGGTGGGATAGGGAGGATGGGAGGGAGACACAAGAGGGAGGACATTTGGGGATATATATATATGTTTAGCTGATTCACTTTGTTATAAAGCAGAAACTAACACACCAGTGTAAAGCAATTATACTCCAATAAAGATGTTTTAAAAAAAAATCCCCATTGCAGAGAATAACTAGGGAATGTATCCAATAGAGAATATTTGGATCTGAGTGGTCTCATTAGTTAGACCATGTACTGATAATGAATTTGCATTAAATTATGTTAGAATGGTATTGTTAAATCCTATTGGGATAAAAACTGGGCTAAAACACTAGAAAGGGAGAAAGCGAAGTGCCAAGTCATTGGGCACTGATTGGAGGTAAACTCCTAATTTATAGCTGGATCTGAATTAACTAGAAGCCACAGGTTATTTTAAGCAAGGCTTTTAAGTGAGATACATCAACAAACTATGGTATATAGAAAAGTGCCATGCTATGCAAAAGACGGGAATATATTATGACCCATGCCACCATAACTCACAAAATGTAAATCTATTCACATTTAAATGTTATAAAAACCATGCAGGAAGTAGAACTACAGATTATAAATTCCTAAATAAGATCATAATCTTCTCATAACAGTCTTTAATGTAATACCTTAGCATAATGCTAGGTATGATCTGCAAACTTTTGGCTGATCTGTTTATGTTGCAATTGTAATCATTAGCTTTACAGAGATAGTTACCATGAAATCAGAAGATAAGAAAGGTTATGATATAGTATAATTTGGGGATGCAAAAAGACTCAATACCTACAAGTCAATGGAATGTATTAAAGGCGATATATAAGATGGGACCTATATCATCAGTTGGATCCATGTGGGGTGGTACAGAAAAGGGAAAAACATTATGATGAAGGAAGGTGATGTGAGAAAGTGGCGAAGCCCCAGAATAAAGATTGAAAACAGAAAATAAATCCACAAGAGTCAGAAGGAAGCTAGTATGGTAAAAGGATGTCATCTCTACCATATACTAAGTCAACACAAACTAAGGTTTGAGCCCAGTTTCAAATCCTCACTAACTGTGACCTTATCTATAAATTGGAGATATTGGCAAAGCCTATCTTATTGTGTGACAGAGAAACTTAAACGATATAATGCAAAGGCACGATGTGAACTCTCAGCAAGTTAAAATTTATGGAT
This sequence comes from Pseudorca crassidens, assembly GCF_039906515.1. NCBI lineage: Eukaryota > Metazoa > Chordata > Mammalia > Artiodactyla > Delphinidae > Pseudorca > Pseudorca crassidens. The sequence continues at coordinate 65,965,624 of NC_090296.1, forward strand.
AAATAGAGGAAACCAGGAAGAGAGCATGCTTACAAAATAGGACAGATATCTACTGTGATATAATATGTCATGAGAATATGAATGTATTAACATCGTAAGGATCCATCCACTACCGAATCAACTAAACCTACATAAGCTTCAGATACTGCATCATATGCAATTTTGGAAAGATTACATATTTGGAACCTTGGTCATTTTCTCTCCAAATCATTGACTTCGTTTTGCATTAAGCTCAAAGAATCTCTAAACTATAGGACTATGTCAGCACTAGATCCTCTCATCCCTTCTATAAAAATCCCCATAATAGTGATTCGTATTGTTGAGAGACAAGTCTCCATGAGTTTTCTTGCATTTTCTGCACATCTTGTAGGCAAGGTACCAACCGTCCCTTGCTCCAAACTATCTATTAATGTTTGTTTGTATGGAGAACAGCCTTGGAGGATAGAGCTAGCATTCCTCCCTTCATAGGAAAGGGGAGACATCTCTAAAAGGTTTAGGTTCCCTAAGATCGGAGTTCTTCTTATAACCCAAGCTACTGCATGTGCAGGTATTATCTAGTCTTCTTTGTATCATCCTGTAGGAACTGGGGCTCACAGAACTAGATGTTGATACCCTGGCTATTGCTAACGCTGTATTAAACTTTTCTTCATCTCTGAATCAGGGGTTTTGCATCTTCTACCAGCATCCATTAAACTGTAGCAGGCCATTAGCTTGCAAGTAGGATAAAGTCTCAGACTCTTCAAAATTCTTGAGACAGGTTTTCAGGGAAAATATACTCCCGTGTGTAACTGATGAAAATGTTATGAATATGCCATTTCAGGAGATTCTTGGATCCTCTGAAGCCCATTCACCTACTGCTATAACGTGGACCATGGGTTAAAGATTCCTGCTTAAGTTAGGAGAGGCCACACTCAATCAGGGCCTATCAAAAGTCTTTTTGACCATGTATAGAGCAAATGCTGCTAACAAGCGAATAACAGCAAAATATAGCTAGATGGTAATGTTTGCCCTTGGAACAAGACTTGGTAAATGAACTTCAGAAGAAGTGGGAATGGGATGGATCTGGCTAAGTCTATTGTGGTTTGTGGTTCAACCCAAATCTAAACATCTGCCGCAGACTCCTTTCTACAAAGAACACTATGGCCATCTATAAATTCCACATTTAAATTCTATTTCAGCACTGAGTGGACACTTCCAACCTTGGTGTCACAATATACCACCCAAATCTAAATCTCTTCTCTTGGTGCTAGCTCTTTACCACAGTGAGAGACTTTTAACTAGACAGAAAAAGAAAATGGTTACCAACAAAAATATGTACATTACATGTATTTAACCCAGCTCATGACATTTATCCATTTTTACACTCAATAATGTGAGAAAATTAACACATTATTTCTAAAACAATGTCACGATGAGATGTTAAATTTTCAGAAGAGGTATTTCAAAGTGTTGACTAATGTATCTCTTGGGAAGGGGTATATACATGTGATACGGAGAGACAGGCAAGAACACACTAAAGATTCTCTGTGTTCTATTAATTAAAAATTTGTTTATTATTATTGGTTCATTTTAAAAATGAAAATAAGCTTTATTCCTAACTATAAATTGTTCTATTCATATTATCTCCTAACAGCTAGCCAAAATCAGCTTTGGAAAAATGGTTTTGATGAGTGAAAGGGAGAGACAGGAGTTACAGAAGTCCAGTCTACACCATACCCTGCTTTTTTCTTTTCCTAAGTGTTTCCACAGTAAAAAATGGAAAATTACTTTTTGAGGAATAGAGTGCTTTTAGGGAAAATATTTTGATCAGTGGTGTTAAATTATCACTGACAAGTATAAAATAGGTTTAGGGGATAAAATACTCTTAATCTACAGATAATATATAGAATACAGATTTAGATAATCTGCATATATATAGAAATTAGGAAAAAAGTTAATTACCTCCTTGCAGTATCTATTAATATCATTAATCAAAGAAAACAATAAATAAGTGACGATACATCTATTTAAAAAGTCATTAGCCTATTAGAAGCAAGAAATCTTATCCAATCATAAATATTTAAATCTGTCTACACTACAAACACTAAGTCAGTTCAACTTTACAAGTAAGGGAGAGGAATTAGAAGAAAGCTCCTTTGAAAAACAAGGTTAAAGAGAAATAAATAATTGTTGTAGTTTAGGCATATATCTCACTACAGAAATTTATTCTTTTATAAATGTTTTAGGAACACACAAAATTTTCAGAGATTAGTTATTCCCCTAAGCACTCACCTGTCCATCAAATATTACATTAACTTCCTTCTTTATGGTATATCATCTGGTTTTCAAATATTTCCAGAGTTGTTCTACTGTCTTGATTGAATTTAACCAACAAATGTATTTATCACTGAACACTTTTTGTGTTTTTCTTCAGTGTTACATTGAGTCATGTGCATAATATGTCACTTTAAAATATAACTTAATATAGCCTATTGCTTCCTCTGCAATGTCCCTCTGGACATTCCTGCAATAAGAAGTTTCCTGTCAAAGATGTTTTCATAAAAGAAAAATACTTAGGTATCCTATATTTTATTGATTGAAACCTGCTTGACAAGCATCACATTTGATCTAAAAACTTTAATAGTTTTATAAATAAAGAATATATGTGTTAATACCATCAGAAAAAACATCCACAAATACTTCAACTCGTTACTTTGTATCATATAGTCATGCAATTCAAGTCATGTAGTCATATAATTTTGTAGCTGGAAGGAAATGTTAGCAACTCAGTATACAAATAAAGAAACTGAGGCTGTAAACGGTTAAAGGACCTATGTAAAGTACAACTTCCTACAAAGATAATGAAAGACTGACACTGGTGACCAGGACTTATGCCATGATCTGCTGTTCTACTGGAACCCAACAAGCAAGTAGCCAATGGTAATTCATAATGTATTGCCATGACAATCTCGATATATCCATGGGCTCCTGTCTTAAGCTTAAGAACACATTTATTATTGAGTAATGGAACTCTTCCTGCTTTTTGCCTGCCCTTTATTGTACACAGAAACTGACAGCCCTTTGCACAGCTTGACTTTTAGGGCTCTCTACTGACTTACGTCCTAGCATATTTGAATAGCAGTTTAAATATCCTGATCCAGGGATGTTATAGCATTCTTATTACAGTTATCTTTTACAATATACAAAACCACATTAACTAGGGGATGGTGCTACTGTCATAAAAAGTGCTATGCCCCAAATCATTTGTTTAAGTTGCTCTACAGCCACATCAATACTATGCAGAAACCGGCCTTGGGAAGTTCTTAACCTTCTGAAGATAAATACAAAGGTGTAAGATAGTTCTTTCTTTTTGCTAAGAATGTTCTATCTTGTTAGTAGTTGTTTGTATCAAATATGAAGTGACTGCTAAAAGATATATTTAACTTTTTATGATATAGGCTTCCCTACATTAATGGGGGAAAAAAACATTTTAGTTTTTTATTTTGGCCATCCACGTGGCTTGTGAGATCGTAGTTCCCTGACCAGGGATGGAACCCGGGCCCTCGGCAGAGAAACTGCAGAGTCCCAACCATTGGACCACCAGGGAATTCCCCCATTTTATTTTTTAAATGATCCCAATTCCTTGTCCTAAAAACAAAAAAATAATGTATGAGATTAAACCCTTGGATGAAACCATGTGCAGGAGCAGTACAGGTTATGGAAAAATATGCCTTCATAATACCTTCTGCTATCTCTGTTGCTAACTATAACCCTTGCATATATAATTCCATTATACTTTTATAATTCAGGGTTTTGAAAATGCTTTTGAACCATTAATATATTTTCCTGGTTAAAATTCTTTGAGATGTTCTTAACAAGAGTCTTAGATAATGAATTTGGGCAAACTCTGGAACAGTCTTTACAGTATTATCATTCTCATTAATTTTCAGAACTACCCACTGTGTTGAGATGATTGTCATGGGCCTAAGACTTCAATTTGGCTAAATATTTTTGCATATATTTCAACATATAAGTAACCAACAGATGTTTAAATGTTAAGTTCATATGGAAGAAATGGTTAAATGTGTTTACTCTTATCTCATGATTTCTTGGCAACACTAATTCTTATTTTATTATTTCTTTATGTATTTCACAACTTCCTCTATGCTTTGGTCTATAATGACCGATAATTCCAAAATCTCTTCAAAGATAAAACAATCCTTTAATTTAACCCATTTATACATGTATAATATTTAACAAATGTAACATATGTAGCATCACTAATTTTTAAAAACAGAAAACCTTAAATAGTAATTCAAACATTATTTTTATAAAATATACGGAATTCATATAAAGCATAGAACTACACTTCTTTTTTTTTTTTTTTTTTTTTACACAAAGAGAGTTTTCCATTTATATTCTTATTTGGCTTTAGCAACCTGATATATGATACTGCCCTAACCTGCCAGAAAAAAAGATGGGTAGGAGGCTAAAAACAATATTACTTTTAAGAGAGTTAATGCAGTACACAGTTCTATACTTTCATCCAGTTTATTCTTTTTTCTTTGCCTTTTTGGTTATCTCTGAAGACTGCTTCTGTTTCCATTGTTTCATCCTTTAGCATTCACATATCAGAGCAATAAGTATTTCATTACTGGTTTATCTGTCCAGAGGCTTGAGAAGCGGTAACAATTAACCCTCCCTTCACAGTGATTGATACAGGCTTTGCTTTCAATTTGTTCCACTACACAGATCATGAAATTCTGAATGCAATCATCCTCATTGACCTACACTTTCAAACACACAGCTACAATGAGACGAAAGTAATTATTAAAAGGAACACAGGACTACTAAGATCTGAAACAAAGTCTTTTAAAAATCTGTTAGATGACCTTCTGGTAAAATTGGCAAATTTTTATGTTAAGGAAAATGATAGCTTTGTGTCCCTGCCTGAAAATGCAAGCTGATCAATGTATATTGTGGTGACTGCAGTATGTACTTCCAAAATACAGAAAGCCATTTTAGAACTGTTACAAACTAGAGATAAACTGTCAACATTGTAGCTTAATCTGCCTAAAATTTTTCTCAAGGAAACTCAACTTCTTGATTTGTGTATAAAGAACAAACATTGACCAAAGCAGAGAATGAAGATTGGTAAAAGCAATAGCTTTACTCTATAAGAAGAGTTGCATACCTGAGTCCTACATCTTCCCTCTCCATTTTCCCTTTAGGTGAAGATTCACAGTAAGAAATGAATACATTTTTCACAAAGTCTGAAAAATAGCTTCAAATAAATATTAATCTACTGCAATCGATATATATGAGGAATGGAGAGGGGAGAGCAGGAGAGTGGTGACTACAGAACTATATTAAAACAAGGGTTGCAGTTAAAGAAAATCAGGGCAGAAAGCAAGGCAGCAGGCCTGAGGCTCTAATCACAGAACAGAGTGATGGAGATGAACCAATACTGCATGGATTAGCAATGAATTATTTTGAACTGTAATCATATGCCTGCACAGAAGAGAGGCAAAACTAGCCATTACTCATAAACTGATCTGCTGATTTCTTGAGAGAGGTGGTGGGGTGGGGGTGGGGTTGATGAGAATAAATTCATATGTTAAACTAATTCAGAATAATGAAAACGTAAAGATGTGGTTACACGTCAAGTTACATTCTATTTTTAATGTCTGCTCCATACTACATAACATGGGATGTTTACAGTATGAACTGTAAAGTGCTTGGATTCAAGTAGGATTAATCCAACCATTTCTTCTAAGATTAGGATGTGAGGTATTTACTCCACTCTCCATTTTTTCTTGTCCAATAAAACCATTTCTGAATAACTTTAATACCCCCAAATGTAAAACATTTAAGTAGTTAGTTATAAAGAAGAAACAGCATTCAAGGAATTAACTTCTTTTGGATAATCTGAAATATTCATACCAAATGAAGATTCAATTGTTAGAACTAATTTTGTTAGGAAGAAAAAAAATCAAAACTGCTGGTAGCAAGAGATTCCTGAGATTCTTATGAACACACTGTTTAAATGAAGAGCACTTTAATCAGTAGAGGAATCCTCACGTTTCTAATGTCTTGCTGTGCATTCTGCAGGTTATAGTAGCAGCTGGTAGAGGTCATATATCTTTTGTGAGCATCCCAAAAAGGCTCACTGCCAGACTGTTAAATTATGAATAAGCAATGAACAAAAGAATGCAGATACGGTGGTGACAAGATAATCCAAGCAAATTTATCTATGACAAATTTCACAGGATTAACAAATTACATTTACACAGAACAATAAAAATGTGCAAAAAAAAATGATGAGCCTACTTTTCCTTAAACCATTAGGAAAACAAAAAAGTCACCAATCCACTGCATAAATTTAAATTTAACTTGATCTAAAGTAAGACATTTATAATATGTTCAAGATACCTTTGTAACATTTTCTCATTTCAGGTAGATCTATACAAATATGGTATATCTGGTTTATATTTTATATATGTTACACTGTAAAGACTATATATAAATATATGTTTGGCTTATATATAAATCATGTATACAACATAAAGAAATTTCCTACAATAAATAAAAATCATCCCATTCATATATACGAATAGAATGGATATGTTTTTAAGAAATAGATTTTGAGGAATGAATTATTTTTGTAGGGAAAAATGCTCCCTCAATCAGTGTAATACATATTAGCTACTAAAATATCCTTATTCATTGATATCTCCTTTTTCTAGGACCAGAGAGAGAGGTTCTGCAAACAGTTTCAATCATTCCACTTGCTCCTACCAAAATACTGCAGTCTTTATGAGTAAAGTGCTTCTGAATGAAGTTTAGAACTAGTACCCTTTCCTGCAGTGTTACAATAGCAGAAAGGAATTCATAATTGTGGGGGGGGGGAGGATAACTGATTTCAGCTATATTCACTAAAGATGACCCTTAACCCACTATTACACTTTTCTTTATAATAAAATTTTTAAAATAAATCTTACAAATGAAGAAAGCCCCAGTCTATCAGAAGTAATCAGATATTACTGAAATGACCTGTGATTCCATAAAGTGGTCTTAAAATGCTATGTGGCACTACTTTCCAAAATATGTGATAAATATTTAAGTTTTAATGTTATATATAACCTCGGTACCCAAGTCAGAGCTGTTTAATTCTGCATTAGCATACCGATGATAATAAAATACTGTAATCAGATACAATTTCTTTTAAGATGATCTGAATGCTGTTTGAAATTTTGTAGCCTATTTTTCACTTATACTTCCTATTGACTGTTGCTTTTTATCTTCCATATTTTAGCAAAACATCTCTCTAAATGAGCCCTTTCCAACATTTCACAAGGCAACCTATTCTTTATGTAAACAAGAAATTTTCTGAATGTAAAAGTGAATATTTAATTGTTACACAAACAAAATACTCAGCTTTCAACCACAAATACTCAAGCGCTGCTTATCTAGTCCTTTCAAGCCCTGAAATTCCTACTATACATTTTATTTTTAAGGAAGCTATTTGGTTGACAGTATTAGATCTAAAAACGGGAAGATAAATGTGGCATGCTTGTCTATTACCTCAAATCTAGCATACATTCTACAATGAGCAGTGATAGAGTCAGATGCTACAAAGTTTCCTGAAGTATAGCTTTTGTCAAAGAACTGTTACACACCAGACCAACCTCTGTGATCCCTGGCATTAGAGGAATTAAAATGTTACCAAGACTTTCCCTTCTTGAAGATGCGGCAAGTGTGTGAGCTTCTGGGAGGAGGGTGGGGGGAACTCAGTAACGATAACTTATCACTTATGTATTTATTGTGGTCCATTTTTAACATGTTTTTAATTAAATGAGTTAATTAATATACGTAAAGCCCTTAGAACAGTACCTGGTACACAGTGCTATATAAATGCTTGCTGTCATTATTATAATGCCAGATAATTTGGCAAGAGGCCAACTTTTGAGATATACAAGAGTCCTTATATATCTCAGAAGATAACATTCAGAAATACAGGAACTAGAGTGTGTTATTCAGAAAGCCTATGAGGTTGTTTCTACCCATTCAGTGGCAAAACTATCCCAAAATAAAAACATCTCAACTGTAATCTTTAGATTAAACTGTGGCACACTCTGAGGCAAGAATAACACAGGCGGAAGAGGTCACTGAATACTTCACAGTCTAAGACCAAAGAGGCCTACGTACATGGCAAACTGATTCTTCTGAAACCATTCAGTAAAAAGTCTGCCCCAAAGTATAGACAGCTGTGGAGCTTGCCCACAAAACTACCAGAATGTTAAAAGGTAGAGTGAGAATAATTTCTTGATTCTTCCTCTAACTTTATAAACACGGTATTTCTGAACTTCTCCAAACATCTGAGGAAGGACTAAGAAGCAGAGACCTAGTTCACTACTCACAGCCCACACAGTCTTTCTGCCATAGGAACTTTCTGGCATCGGCTCAGAAATCCCCGACTCTAGAAAATCCAAAAATGTAGGCCCCTCCACACTGCAGTTAAGGTACATTTCTAGAGACAAACCTGATTTCAATCTCTAACTCTACCACCTTCTTTGGGAACAGTAAGCCTCTGTTTTCTCATCCATAAATGGGGATATTAGCACTTCCCTTGTAGGGCAGTGGAGAAACCAATGAGAAAATTACTACAAAGTATTTAACACAGGGCCTGAAACATGTAAGGTCCAATAAATCTTTATTATGATCATATGTGATCTATTTTCATTTTAAAATCCCATCAAAGATCTTTAAAATTTTTTGCTATAATTTCATTTACATTATATAGCATCTTTTCTTTCTTTCTCCCAAGAATCTCTAATCATTTTATAGTCATTACTTACAATATTTTACAGGCTGAATACCTGTCCCCGCAGAACACTAAGCTAACAGAAGTCAAAGTAGATAAGGAGTCTTATTTATAGGTCTATGAATTCTGTACTTCCTACTCTTCCAGAAAAGGGTGTTTTCTGGCCCTTGATACTATTTCACATATCCAATATAAAGACAAGTCTATAACTAGAGCAACTGCTCTTACAGGGTGTATTATTCACCACCATCCCCCACACAAGTCATGATGGTCCATTGCAGAGGTTGGATAAATAAAGCTGAATGAAAAAACCGATCAATAATTATAGACGGGGCCCATGAGCAGTTTGGACAACAGTAATGTGCGATTTTCATCTTGCCTCTCACGATTTTGTACACGAGATCACAAGTATTCCAATTAATTCACCAAAACATTACACTTTAGACATGTATACAGACTTCAAGTGTTGTTTAATCTTGTCACTGCCCTAGTAATTTCAGATATAGTAGCAGTCACCTTCCTCTTACTAAGCCATGTCCTGCTTATGCACTGTACTATTATTAATATTACTACAAATTATTCTATGTACAGTTCTATCAAACTTACTAGTGCAAACATCCTACTCACACTAATGGGGCCCAGCGCAGTAAAAAATATCATTCAGTTACAGTTGGTTTATTACACTGCCCAATGAGGAAATAAAAACGAACAAACAAACAAACAAAAAAAACAGGCACTGTTTACTGTGAAAATACTAACATTAAATGCAAAGCAAACATAACTGAATTTTCCCATAAATTCAGGAAGTTCTTAGCTAATCATAGTATAGATTTAAATATTTAAAGTTTCACATATTCCATTATGAGCAACTTTGGAAGCATTTAAATTTTAAAATTAATATTTAATCAAATGAACTAAAATTTTCAACATACTAACCCTTACACTAGGTTTCAGCCTTACCCATTGTATGCAATTAAGAAATGTTGATAAAGCACTTGAAGTTAGATTCTAAGCCAACAGCAATGCAGAATTTTTTAAAAGTTAATTCAAGAGATGAAACGCTATAATATAGAAAAAGTAGCCATGTAAACATAACAGGGGAGGGGCTAGTTATGCTCTCACGTGTGCTTAATTTTCTTTAAATTTAGTGAGTGGCATTCTGCATAGGAAAGAGAATCACTAGAATCGCAGGAAAAAATAGGAAAAGAAAAATAGACTATCTAAGGGTCATTAGTAATAATAATAAAGCACTTAAGGAAGTTTACAGAGAAAAACATCACCAGGAATGATTCAGAAATCTCTGTGACATATCCCCTGCAAATACCCCACAAAATTTAAAGCTCAACAGCTTAAAAAATAACTAAATAAAAGCTAAACTGCCTAAATCCTCCCGCAAAAGTTCTGCTTTACAAAAGCATATACAGTACAGATACACCATCATAGAAAACCTCACCACAGAGCAGGGGACCCTGGACATCAGGTCCAGTTTCAAACAGATGTAATTTTAACATGCCAGTGGGCCAGACCAGAAGAGTTGAGGGGTTCATGGAAATTCTGGCATTCCCATAAAATAGATCTATTGTAGGTAGGGGCAACCATTGTGTAGAAGAATTCTGGGGAAAACTCAAACTTCATATTGCCAAAAATATCAAGCTGTTACAATGTGTAGATTATATTTAAATTGCAATATAATTCTTACCAATTCATTGCTGAACAAGACATTAATTCCCCATAACTTTTAGTCAAAAATAAGTCATATTTTTAAGAATATTTTAAAGACACAGGGACTAAAACTTTACTCATAATACCACTAGGTGCTAAAAATTAACTCATGTAACTTTTTTTTTTTAAAACCAAAAGCATCAAATAATCTTGGATTCGAGTTTGCTCATTGTAACAAATCAAATCTAGTAATTGGCATATTACAGATTTGAAGTAGCTTTGTGTCTCTCAATTTATAAATCAGAAATTGGAAATATGAAAGGATGTTGTAATGTGGGAGGGTCCTACGTAATGAAGGTCATTATAACTCCTGGCTCCAGAGCTATACAATCTAATATCCTCTCTGGTGGTTCTATGATATGCCCATGCATTACAGTTCTTGTTGACAGTCTGTTGCCTTGGAAATATTTCATTATTTCAGTTTATCCATTTGTAGACCCTTGGCCTTGTGATATGAAGGCCATCCTATTTCATATTTTCGATTATCATTTAAGCAATCTTGTGGAGCTATTTATATATAAGCAAGTGTTAGACAACGCACATCATTATTTATCACTCTGTTTAAGCTTACACTGTAGGAAGAAATACCTCCAAAAAAGTCTCCACCACCACCTTTACTTTTTAAACCAAAAGCCCTGTGCAAATGGAATATGCTTTGCAAAGCCAGCATGGGCATATCGCATGCCTGACACTTCTGTCTAATTTTCTCGGTTATACATCCACATAGTGGAAACACTCTGTGGTAGTGCTATATAATTTGCAGCCTATTGGAGTTTTGTTTTGTTTTTTGTTTTTTGTTTTGTTTAAATGCACAAGGTTTTCAACTTGTTCTTTCAGGCTCCAAAGAGACACTTTGTGTGTATGAGTCAGAGAAATTTAAGGAATACTAAATAATAACGTAAGACATTATCAAGAAAAAGCTTCTCTTTCCAAAATTTACTCTGTAAACATTATTAGAAGGAAATGACTTTTGTACTGTATTCTTAAACTCAGGTCAGATATGTCATAAATAAACAACAAGACAATTCAAAAGATGTATTTTTTCAAGTTTTTGATTACTGGTATATTTGAAAAGCAGTAAAGAATAGTGTCCATAAATGCCTTTATGAAATCAATGATTTGGAAACCATTTTTTAAGGAAAAGCGAGATCACTTGAAGCATGTCCACAGAAAGCCATCTCTTATAAACATATTTGTGTTCAACCGTTACAGAGAAATCATACTACTAACCAGTAAGTTCAGGCACAAAGTGCACACAAAGGTAAAATGACTACTTAGCTGAAGCAAGTAACTATGAAAAACACCCCTCCTGAACCAACCATCTGACTTCCCATTTCTCATTACAAAACCAAATCAACTAACATGTGTAATGTTTACAGTTAAAGTGTTAAGAACATTTAAAACCCTAATAACAAAGTGAACCCTTGGGGCATAAAACAACTGTTTGGATAACGGGCCAAGTTTGTGGTTATTACTGTTTGAAAACATTTAGTTTTATAAGTCCTTCCTTCCTTTCCTCTATATCGCTCCTTCTGCCCCTACCTCCTTAGTACTACTCCCTCTCCCTACAGGTTAAACCTTCTCAGATCCAACCTTTAAAATGACAGCTTCCGAGCTGAACAAGAAGATGCTATTAAAGGGCATTAAATTAAATACAGTATATCCTCCTACAACTTCAATCAGAATTTCAGGCCAAGTGTTATTTAGTTCAGCTCTCAAGTGGAGCAGAATAACAAATCGCGCACTTTGATTTACCTTCTTCGAATGCCAAATGGAGACAGGTGATAAAGAACGCGCTCATGCACAGGCTATGAAGTTTCCTCTAGAAATTAATTCTATCTTCAAGATTCCCATCTCAGAGAAATTCCCAAAATGGCACACAAATAGGCCTCTGCTAGAGAGATTACTGGGGCCATCCCAGTAAATACACTTACTACCAGCAGAACTGGGGATGAAGGAGGCAAAGAGGAAGGAAAGAACGGAGGAAATCAATTACAAACTTCTGATTTCAAAAAGTATTCATCATCATGTTAAATAAGAAGTAATTATTAAAAGCCTTGCACGATGCTCTGAGACATAATTTTTCTACCTACAAGAGTAAAGTACTTAATACGTGAATTCTCATAAAACACTAAGACTAAATGTTCGTTTTAGCTTTTGAGTTGTCAGATAGTTAATGCTACTCACTTTTAACATCTTTAAAAACTGGACTGTGTATGATTTATTCTCAGGTACATGATTTATATAGAAATTAGCTAGAGTTTAGAATGAGTCACTTAAGCACCAACTTAAAATTATTTCCTTAATCCTGACAATTCTGCGGTCCCTACTGTATGGAGGAAACAAGCAACAGTGCAACTGAAGCTTTTTAAAGGAATAGCTTGTTTAATAATATCTCCCTACCGCCTCTTGATGTAAACTATACGTTAAATGCTACGTTGTACCAAAAATAAAACTACCCACGTAATAATAATTAAGTCTTGCTACTGCGGACTGCCCTCATCTTCTTTTCAAGTTCACTTAAGCCTGTGAGGAAAGTAAACATCGCTGCTTGGGGGCGGGAGTGGGGGGGACAGGGGGTGCATATATCTAACCGCATTTGTTTTCCTCACGATTCAATGGGTAACATTTCATACTTCCTACTGAGCATTTTCTCCTTGGAGACAGAGAGAGATATTCACTTTGCTCAAACCAATATGCTATATGCAATTAACGTCATTAACGCTGCCAATTAATAGCAAATAGGATTCCAAACAAAGTAGGCTGGGTGGACAGCAGGAGGGAAAACCACGTGGGGCGGAGGGGTGCTTAGTTACTCCGAAATCTAACAATGCCATCCACGTAGGACGGTTAAGGAAATTTTGAATACAAACTCCCTTTCCCTTTGGCTTTGGTTTAACTAACTTCAAACAGACATGCTCGGCTGAGCTCCTTGCCTGGCTAGGCAATTCTCACCAGGAACTTTTTTAAACACAGATCCCCAAACAGTAACTAACGGGGCAGAGATGCTCCAACTGTTGGCACATTTTGGATCTCGCTGTTGGCTTGCTGATTTGGATTGAAGGATTTTCTTCTTTCTTTTCCTTATTTTCTGTGGGGGACAAGGGAGTGGAGAGGAGGGCAGGAGAGGAGAACAGAGGGCAAAGCAGGAGACCCACAAGTTGCCGAGGCTGGGGACGCAGCCTGGGCGGCAGGGAGGCGGCGGCCGCGCGCCTCTCTCCGCCCGGCCCGGCCTAGCTGCTCCGCGCGGAGACAGTCCCTCGGCGACACCGTCCGGGCCTGGCGCGAGCTCCGCGCTCCCCGCCCCCGGCCTCCTCCTCCTCTCCTCTCCTCCTCCCCCTTCTCGCCTGCCTTCCCTCCCCCTCCCCAGCCTCATTCCTTCCTAGAGAGCAGCTGCCAAGGGACCTGCGGCGGCCCCGGGGATCCCCCGGCCCCCCCACCCGCTCCGCTGCTCCCACTCACACAGCAGCCCCTTCTTTTCTGTTTGTTTCTCTTTCTTTTTCTTTTCTTTTTTGCTTTTTCATTCTTTCTTTTTTTTTTTTCTGTCAGCGAGTCACTTCATTCGCCGAGCCGAGGAGGTGCGACCGCTCGGAGAGCCTGGCGCCGCCGCCGCTGCCGCAGCCGCCGCGGGCGGACAATGCGCGCGGGGACTGCGAGCGAGCGCGGAGCCGCCAGCCCGCCGACCAGGTCCCCGCGGGCTCGCGGCCCAAGAGGCGGGCTGCGGAGCGGGCCCCGCCACCTTGGCGGCGGCGGCGGCGGCGGCGGCAGCGGCAGCAGCAGCAGCCGCCTCGGCGGCAGGTTCAATAAACAGAAAAGTGTTACCGTTCTCGCCTGGAAGGATCCTGCTGAAAGCTGGGCTTGGTGGGCGCCATCTTCCTGCTATTTTTTTTCCTCTCTTACTTTTTGCCTCTCTCCCCCCTCCTGGGGCGGGGGGCGTGGGCAGGGCGGGAGGGGGTTGTGCGTGTGCGTGGGGTGGCGGGAGTGAGTGCGGGCGTGCGCGGCGCTCAGCGGCGGCCAGGCGGGCGGCGGCCGTGGCCTTGGCCGTGGCGGCGGCGGCGGCGGCGGCGGCGGCGGCCGTGCTGCTGAGGCCGGGAGGCTACGGAAAAGTAGTGGGGCCGGAGCCTCGCCGGCGGCCGGCCGTCCCCTCGCGCCGCCGGTGCCTCTCGCCGCAGGTCGCCGCCTCCTCCGCCGCTTGCGCCTTCTCCTCCCCCTGCTCTCCGGGCGCCGCCGCCGTCCATGCGCCGCAGAGCCCCCGCGGCCCGGGCCGCTCCGGCTCCCGAGACATGCCCAGCGCGGAGACAGGCGACCGGCGGCGGCGGCGGAGGAGGGGGAGGCGGCGGCGCGGGGGGGGGGGGGGAGGCGGCCGCGCGGCCCCGCGGGCAGCCAGGCCCAGGGCCCCGCCGCCTCCGGGTTCTCGCCTCGCGCGCCGCCACACCCCCCGCAGTCACCCCACCACCGCCACTCAGAGCTGGCCCGGTGGCAGGTGGGGTACACACCCTCCCGGCGGGGGGCGGGGGGGACCTAGGTCGGGAGGGGCGGGGACGGGGAGGACGCGCAGGGGGTTTCCAGCTTGACCGCTGTGAAAGTATTTCTGGGCATTTTCCAGCTGCTTTGCTCCAGAGCGCTCTCTCGCACACAGACACCCCCCTTTCTCTCTCCGTCTCCTCTTCTCTCTCTCTCCCTCTCTCCCCCCCTCTCTCTCCCCCTCTCCTTCCGTCTGTCTCCCTCCGTGTCTCCCCCCTCCCTCTCCCTCTCTCCATCTCTCTCTCTCTCCCTCTCTCTCTGTCTCTCTCTCTCCCTCCGTCTCTCTCTCGATCGCGCTCTCTCGCGCGCTCTCTCGCTCTCTCGCTCGCTCTCTCTCGCGCGCTCTCTCGCTCTCTCTCTCTCTCTCTCTCTCGCGTTCGGGGACTGGGAAGCTCCGCTGCCGGCGCAACAACGCCACTCAGTTGCAGTTTCGAACACTTCCCTTCTCTGGAGTATCGCGGCCAGGAGGAAAGAAACAGAGAGAGGAGCTGGGAGGCCACGGGAGCGGGCTTCACAGGACGGCGTCCGGGGCGCGCCTCCGGGGACAGCGCGTGGGGGTGTCCGGGCGGAGCGGCCCCGAGCGCCCCGTGAGCGAGTGCAGCGGCAGTACAGGCACCTTGTGGCTCGAGCGCTCTCAGCAGCGTTGCAAAGCCGGAGCAGCTGCATTATTCACGCACTTGCAAGTCTGCAGACCCCGGGGTTCACACGTGAATTCCCAGGAGTTTAAACGCAGTTAGATAAAACGCTTCTCTCGACTTGGCTTATAGGACCTGAGACCCGACCGGACTGCGGGCCTCGGGGATCCAGCCCAGTCGCCTCCTTATTTTACAGCTCAGCGAGGCCTAGGGAAAGGGCCACTCAGTGCAGGGCCAGTGCTGGAATCCTATTGCCTGGGGAGCCCCTGGTCAGAGCGTTTTCTCCACTAAACCGCTCAGCTGGGTGTGGGCAGCTTTTTAGGCAGAGAGTTGGGTCAGTCATGTGTCACCCAGGAAAGTAGAAAGGACTCTTAAAGCATTCCCACTTTGAATAAATGAAAGAGCCGGACGAAAAACATCAATCCTATGAGAGGCTTTGCATTTTACTTTAAACTTAAGAAAAAAATAGACCTGCAAAGGGGTCCCATTCAGTTCTACCATTCCAGTACAGTGGGGCTGAGAGTTAGAAACTTGGAAACATAAGTGTTTTTCGTGACAGACATGTTTAATCTGCGTGATGGTGTTTGAGTTGTCTTTGGAGTACACTCTACAGGTAGGAGAAGATGAGAGTGATTGAAAAATGAAGTGGAGAGCGTTGAGTACAAGATAGACAGGGGCTGGAAGGGAGGGGAAAAAGTTGCCTGCTGGAAGTTTTGGCTCCAGGACGGCCAGCTTAGGGCATTTCTACCCAAAGATGACAAATGAGAGAAGCTTGTGTTCTTCCAACAGGCCACTCTTTGCTTGAAAACCCTCCACCCCTGTCACTCCCTCATTAGACTCCCCAAAATAAGTTAATGCAAAAACAAATTTTGGCAGGGGGGAATGTTGTCGCCATTCACTCTGACAGATCCAGGTCTTGAGGTGGAAACTAAGTCTGCCCTTCACAGCCCCTTCAGCCTAACAAGTAGGTGGCCCACATTCCCAATAAAATTCCAGAGGACAGGGGACTTGTGACTCAGACCCTGCCAATAATCTTCTTGCCCCACATGACTCTCTCCCTTGTCCCCAAATTAACTAAAATTAAAGGCAGTAACAGGTGTCATCATATCTGAGTAACGAAACCAAGAGCTACATTTTTCACAACTAGCACCTTCTCTTCTGTCAATATGACAGAACATAAAAAGAGAAGAAGGGAACAATACATCCCAAAGGCTAGAGTTTAGAGTTGATTATTTTTAAAGCTTTAGACTTTAGAACTGCAGTGGGATTCAGACTTGAAAAAGTGGCCCAAATTCAAAGATGAAGGTGGAAGCATCGGTACAGCTTTCGGCGTTTGAGTGCGGGACCATGGAGGATTACCCCTGCATGCTCCTGACTTGCAGGGAAATTGGCCCTGGGAAGATCTTTATGATGAAAGACACCAACACTCAGAGAGTAAACATAAAGGCTGAAAGTTCATGACTACCTCTTACGCCCAATTCATATCTTAAGGGTTAGTTGAAGTTCCCTGGAGGTCCCTGAAATCATCCAAAGGCCATCTGACATTTCTGACCCTTGACTCCCTACTTCAGAGATCACACTATTGTGACTATTGCCTGCACTTCCTAGTTAAAGTGATCACTGGATTCTATTGTCATTTAAATGTTTTATAAGTGACAAAAAAAAAACCCCATAAAACCATACCTGAACCATGAAAAGGAAAAATCTAATTCTTTCCTGGTCCTTTATGTTTGAAAGATTCCCAGATCTTTTGTATTAAAGGTTATTGTAATCACTGAAGTAAAACAAGACTAAAATAATTTAAAAATCTCTTTGACAAGGAATAGCCTCTTTTTGACTTATTTTCAAGACTCTTTGTTTTAAACTTCTGACAATACTCAGAGCATATAATGAAGTCTTCTACAGAATATCTGCAATACTGGCCATCAACTTGGAAAACATTCAGTGTGTTATGCAAAACCTGCTCTGGTTGCTGAGCCACTGGTTAGAAGGCACAAAATATGGCAGTGATAGATTATCTTAACCTTTTCAGTTTAAACACTGTTGGTTCAAATCAAAGGTTCTCAAATCAATGAAGTTTGAAATACAAGGTAAGAATAGGAGCTGTTATTTGAATTATGCATTGTGTATATTTTAAGTTAAATGCCATTGGCAAAGCTCTCAGATGTTTAATCGTATGCAATCTGGGAAACACAAATATTTAATTTCACACTTTCATGTGTTCTTTTTTTCTTCCCATCTTCTATAAAACTGAGCCCCACAAATGGGAAGCTTACCTTTCATACTACATCGTTAGTATTTCTCAGCACATTTTTGTGGATTACATTTTTGATAAAATCTTGCAACATCTCAAGTTGTCCTTAAGGAAAAACTTCAGGGTTCTAGGGCTGTTGGTGGTGGTGGTAATTTTTTTCCCCTTTCTTTCCTAACTGAATCAAAGAATGTTTACTATTTCAATGTCACAACCATATTTTTTTAAATCCATAAATGTTTGGAGGAAATGCAAACAATAAATACTTTAAAACTTCCTTCTTCCCACCTAACCTAACTTTGTAAAATTTGCTTCCTAACTTGCATCTCTGAATCTTACGCATTTGCATTATAATACGTTTAAGATGAATACTTAACAGCGCCGAGGAGACTCGGATTTCATGCTGTATTTCCCTGTAGTAACAGGTGACATGATAACACTATTATGTAGAATTGCAAGTGTACGGCTACACGTGAAAACTGTTCCCATTCTGTTTGGAAACAAATGATCAATCAGCCTCAGGTGATCAATTGCCCCCCTGGCCGCCCGTCAGCGCGGGTCCGCACCCGGCAGAAGCATTGAGAAAATTCCGCTGAAAGGGACGAGGATCCCAAACTTTGCAAAAGCACCTTGTTCTGTGCCTCAGACTTCGCTGTAACTCCTTGGCTACGCGGGGTTGAGACTCTAGATTTGGGGCCAGGCAGAAGGCAAAGGTTGATTTGACTTCGCCAGTACACTGGAGTGCCTCTCAATCCGAATTGTGAATTATTTTTTCCTGTCTTATCTGTAGAACGAGGGGCAAGCAAAGTGAGCCCTGGCGATGTGCATGTGTGTTGTAACGCATAAAACAGGAGGCAAAGTGAGTCCCACCCCAGCACCCCGGAGCGGGGGCACTATCCCAGCCCAGGCGGGACTACTCACCGCTGCTGGTAGGAGGTGATGCCCTGGACGTTCTGCGGGGTGCCGTTGGCCGCGGCGCCGGCCCTCCCCATGCCCGCGCCGGCCGGCACCCCCGCGGCCGCCCCGCCGGCTGCCGCGGCCGTCACCTGCACGCTGAAATCCGGAAAGATTCGGATCATCGCCGCGGCTTCGGCCCCCGGGCGCGGCGGCTCTGGGCTCGGGCTGGCGGGGGCTCGGGCTGGGGCTCGGGCAGCGGCGGCAGCAGCAGCAGCGCGAGCAGCGGCGGCGGCAGCAGCGGAGCCAGGCACTAGCCTGCAATCCCATTAGTGAGCCGCGGCCACTGTGCGCGGCGGAGAGGCGCTTTGATGTGCGCGCAGCGGGCTGGGGGGGCCGCAAGCGCAAGGAGGAGGTGCGGGGGGGGGCGTGCGAGGGACTTGCAAACAGCAAAACGTGTCAGGGTGGGTCCTTTTTTCCCTTTTGGGGGGCGGTGGTGCTCCCCCCTCTTTTCCAGGATGTTGCTCTCACTGGCTGCTCCGACTGCGCTGCGCGAGCCCAGCTGAGGGAAGAAGGGGAGGGGGTGGCGGAGGAAGGATGCACCGGGAGGCTTAGAGAGGACTTGGCTGGTGCAAGGGGATGACGGGCAGCGGAGGGTGCCTTTCTTTCCCGCCCCCTCAACACAAACACGCACACACACACCGCGCACTTCCGACTCCAAGTGTAAGACAGGCGCGCTCTCTCCCCTCTTTTCTCTAGAGAAATAACCACCATCCAAGCAGGCTCGCGCCTCCCGCGGCTCCCTGTAACCTGAACTCTAGCCCGCGTGTGCAGGAATGGGGGCGCAGAGCCTCCCCTCCGGGCCGGGACCCCTCTCTGCCCGTCTTCTGTACACTAGGCAGCGCGAGGGTTGCCAACTGCAAGTTGGACTACTGGAGAACTTGATGCTTATCGAGGAGGGATGGTGTGCAAAGGAGAAGGTGGGGGGGGGAGGCGCTTTTGTGCAATGGAGAGTTTGTTCCCTTTATAAGAAGGGACTCTCCTAGCTTCTGGTGGGCTGGCATGTTGGTCTTGGACAAACTTGTGAGGTGGGGACCGCAGGTCCAGCTGGAGGGATTCGGGTGTGCCCCTGATGACCCATCTCTATACGCCCCTTTCGAACGACGAAACGAATAAATTAGCAGCCACAACTGGGGCGAACTCTGCAAATTCCAACCACCAGGGAAACAAAAAGAGAAAACACGTGCATTTATTTCCTCGTGTCTTCCAGTTACTTCTCCATATTGTTACATCGGTGTTTCTTTAGGGGATGAGGAGGGATGCTGTGGTTTGGGCGCGCCCTTTTACTGACAACTTGTACTCCTTATAGCCTGCATAATGGGTGGGGCCAATGGGAGTGAATGATTACCCCTACCCCCTGCCCAGGACCCCCAGTGGCCCCACTTCCTCCCTCTTTCTTCCGGGTGGCGACACTGGACCTGAGTTGCCGGGAGGACGGTGCAGCCCTTACGCGACGCGGGGCTCGGGCTCCCCTCCTTTTGCGCGCCACCGCCCCCAACAAGCTTGGCTGGTGCTCCTGTTGGTTTCCCCATCTCGCTCTCTCGTCTCTTCCTCTCCCCGCGCGCAGAGGCCCGGGCCTGGCAGCTGGGGGACAACTGGCCGCCGCGCCCGCCGCGCGAAACCACCTTGGGCTCGGCGGAGCGTGGTGGCCGCGGCCGCGCCGCTCGACCCTCTGCCAATAGCGCCTCGCCGAACGAGGCACCTGCTTAACCCTTTGAGCCTGGGGCGCAGCCGGCCGCTGGGACCCAGAGAGGCAGGGCCGATTGGCCAGAAGTTGCCGAGGACGAGAGCGATAGAGACTGCCCAGCCCGGCGTGCCGGCACAAGGTCTGGGGGCCAGACGCCTACCCTCGCCGCAGAACTGGGCGTCCCCTTTCACCCTCGTGGCTCCCGGAAAACAGCCAAGCCGCACAAAGGCCGGTCCGCGCCCCGGCGGCGTCCCGCTCTGGCTGAGCAACCTCTGCGCTCCCCTAACCCGAGTCAGTTTCCGGAGAAGCCGCCCGCGCCCGGCAGCCGCAGGGAGCCAGAGGGAGGGAGCCCCAGCTCTGGCTGGCCGGGCCCACGGCGCAGCTGCGTTTCCATTTTCCTCTCAAAGAAAATGCTTTGGACGGCAGATAATACCAGGAGATATGAAACTGCTTCGTCCCCCACATGTTGCACGTAAAAAGAATCGTAATGAGCATCTGTGGCATGTGCTAGGGATCCCACGAGTTAGTTGAAGATCTAACTGAGGTCCTGACTGCCTCCTTCCCAGGAAGGGGTCTTTTTCTAGTTCAAAGGCATTTCATTAAGAGATATTAATACTTGTTAAGTGGCCAAACGCAAAGTCACTGAACCGGCGAGGGTAGGGGCACGTGGTTAAGTGGAAAGACACCGTGGTGGGATCAGGTCACAGATGTGGCCAGGCCAGGCCTTGCGGTTTGACTCGGGTCTCAGAGCTCTCCCCTTCCCACCTCTCATCCTCAGGGCTGAGTCTGAAGAGATCTCAAATACCAACTCTTGGCTCTGCAAGCTTTCCTGTAGAAAGAAGTGGGAGTTTGTGCTAATTATAGCCAGGTCAGGAATGATCTAGGGGTTGGGAAAAGTTCTCCTTCTCTGACTGCATAGGTCAAGGCCAGCAGTACTGTAGGCCAAAGGAAGCCCAGTTAACGGCTGACCAATGAGACTTAACATGAACAGATATGCAGACAGTGGATTTCTATAAAATAGCATGTCTGAATTATTGGCCCTTTGTGGGCTGGTGCCTGTGCCTGGCATTTGATATCTAGGTCAACCAGTTGGTGGAGGTTTCCAGCAAGTGGCTGCTTCTTCCATGTGTACTTTGACTCCAATATGGGATGCCATGTTTCAGGTTAGATCTGGTGGATCCAGAGGCAGTCCCTCATATGCTAAACAATGCCAGAGGCAGATAAAATGCTCTTTTGCCAAAAAAAGGATTTTTAGAAAATTATTTTTCCTTTTAGAGTATTTTCTGCACAATCCACGAGTTACATTTATAGACAGTATCACCCTTCTTCTTTAACTGTTTTAATATTGATTCTATGAATAGAAAAGACCAGCTATTATATTTTATTGACTACTTATTTTACAGACTAGTTGGTCTGGAAATATGTGATCCTGCTTCTCTTCTTTTTTGGAGGGCAAGTTTTTCTTGGAAGCCCAAAGGGCAAACCTATCCCACTCGAAAGAAGATGTGAGGTCTGCTGTTAGATATTTGAAACTAGATATGCTTAAGCTACTTCAATTATACTTGATATTATTAAAATAGAGTTTAATGAGCACATTCAACTTCAAAGTTCCAAGCTTTCAACTGTCCATATTTAAGAGAATTAATATGGCTCCTGCCCTCCAGAAACTTTCTTTTCTAAAATAGAAATAAACAGACTACTCAAAGAAGACTTGCACAGTGGGTTACCTTAGAATGTATGTGATAAGTCTGTTTCAGTATTTTGTCTTTACATGTAAAAATTTGGAAGTTTGGTTTGCATGCATGACAGACAAATTCCTTATTGCATCTTCTTATCTCCATGTTCATTAAGGACCTTAAGCAAAATATAAGTTTATTCCCTCATTAGTAATTCAGATTTCATTACTCTACTCTTTCAGTTAAAATCTTTACATGCTGGCAGCCGTTTTGAAATATTTTGAAAGTTGCTTTGGCACTCATCCAACCAAAAGGGCTCCAGTTAACATTAAACTGTATACTTTCTCATTGTATATCCTTCTCCCCCCACCTAAAATCTACATATTGTTATGTAGAGATATAGAAAAGGATTTTATGTCATAACTCTGAAAACATACATATGATACACACACAGCCACCACAATTATATATTTACATCTTTATCCTTGGTGTCATTGTACAACTGTGCCTTTTGCTCATATGATATAAATATCTATTCTCTGGAAATTCATTTCCATTGACTTAGAGTTAAATGGTTTGACTTTGAATTTTCATGATTGGCTGTCAGAAGCTGCCAGTGACAGGTAGGAGACAGGAGCTACAAAGCTTTATTGTATCTAATTTTTGCTTTACTTTGGTCAGGTATTTAAGAGGAAAATAAAATAGTACACAGAGATCAGAAAAAGATAAAGCAAAACAAAATAAACAGAATGAAAATACTATATGTAATGAATAACGTAAGATATGCTTTACTCTGAAAAGTTGAGTGTTTTATTGAAGGGATCATGCTTCAATGAGAGGGGTTTTTTCCCATTAAAAAACACCCATGTGAGGACTTTCCTGGTGGCACAGTGGTTAAGAATCCGCCTGCCAATGCAGGGAACACGGGTTTGAGCACTGGTCCAGGAAGATCCCACATGCCGTGGAGCAACTAAGCCCATGCGCCACAACTACTGAGCCTGTGCTCTACAGCCCACGAGCCACAACTACTGAGCCTGTCCTCTAGAGCCAGCGAGCCACAACTACTGAGCCCACGTGCCACAGCTACTGAAGCCCACACACTCTAGAGCCTGTGCTGCTCAACAAGAGAAGCCACCACAATGAGAAGCCCACGCACCGCAACGAAGAGTAGCCCCAGTTCGCTGCAACTACAGAAAGCCCACGCGCAGCAATGAAAACCCAACACAGCGCCCCCCCCACAAAAAAGAAAACATCTGAGATCATTTACAATAATCTGAGAGATGAGTCTTCATTGTAGGAAAAGCCATGAGCTAAAATTAAGGTCCCTGCATATCCTGGGAAGGAGATTTTACATTCTGTAGAGGGGTTTAATATTTGATTTAAACAATTTTCCATCTTTGCTCCTCAATCCAAATTGAATTCAAGCTCTTACTACTAACTTTGCCATGTGATTAATATGTCTCCTAGTCCATTCAAAAGCAAAGCTACAATGTCAGGGTAGAAAAAAATGACGTGAACTTCACAATAATGTCTTTCTCAATATTCCAGAAGAGAAACTAAGGAATTAAGAGAGAATACCTAATAAATCATTATTTATAATATATGTATGTCCATTTATAATATATAAGGAGAGTACTGAGGATTTTTTCATATTACTACTACCTATATCAAATACTGAATATCTCAAGCTATTATGCTAAACTAATTCTCAGAGGACTTTATAAATATATAGCTAGAAACAGAAGAGGTTTAGTTAAAAGAGAAGAAAATCTTTTAGCTATTTTCTAAAATCAGCAGCAGGCAGTAGGAGAGGAGGAATTGTTTTAAAAAAAATTAGTGAGTGGGGAAGGGTCTCAGATCCATACGGTTTTATTTTTTTTTAGTTAAAATATTCACACATCATGTAATATTATTCCAAAGCATGTGCAAATCAATAGAATCTAACTAAAGCTAAACTTAGACTTACATGCAAAAAAACTAAATTGTCTTAACATATTTAAAAGACTAATTTGTCTTTAAACAACAATCTCAAAAATTGCTCTTGCCTATTTTTTCATGATAGAGAATTTGATTTGGGGGTTGAAATATCTCTAATTTTTAGGAGACAATTTTAAATCTACCTGTGATTATAAAGGAGTCCCAAAATGTTGGTTCCAGTTTGCTTCTTCTATGACTGTCAGCATAATTAGAACTTGAAAAGACCCACTAAGTTGTGAGTTGTGACTTGCACCTCAGATCCAGCAGCCCATGCTACTTTTTGTTTCAGTGAAAATTAGACCTAGTGCTCACTGGAAATTTTATTTCTGTTTGGCTGGATTCCTCCAAGTAGGCATACTTAAATAGCCAATGGACTCTTTTCTTCACTTAATTTTCTTATTAATTGTAAAAGTATTAATTCAGTGCATGCTTGATTGAAGGAGTGACATTGCTTTGGACTGATTTTTTTCAAAATGAAAACAACCATACTAGATGAGTTTTTACTTGAATTTTTCATTTTCAGTAGGATGGGATATTTTATAAACCTAATCACATAGCAAATCAAACAGTTTTATTACACTCCATGCTGTGTCAAACATTCTGTTTTTATTAAACTGTTTTGTCTTTTCACCTAGAGGAGTGATTCTCAAACTTTAGCATGCATCAGATCACAAGAAGGGCTTATCAAAGCACAAATTTCTGAGTCTTACCTTTACAAGATCTTATTCAGTAGGTCTGGGGTGGGGCTAATAATCTGCATTTCTAACAAATTGCTAGATGATACTGATGCCATTTGTCCAGGCACCATATTTGAGAACTGCTGACCTGCAGTGTTTAAGATAGAGGGTTGAGTTGGGAGGTCTAGATTCAGAGCCCAACTTTGCTACACACTGATTGAGCGGTCAAGGGCAAGTTCTTTAAGCTCTCTCAGCTTCCACAACCTAACCTGGTATTAATTCAGGTCAGCAAAAATGGATTTGCCCTGCCTGATGGGGATTTGGGCACAGTTCCTTCCTTCAGGGAGTCAAGGGTTTATAAGCAGAAGTAAATATATAAAGAAATTGCAGTTGCAATTATTGCAATTGCAATAAAGTGTCCTAAGGGCAACAACAGATTTACATAAAAAGTACAAAAGTGGCATGGGAGGTTGGGGTTTGAACCAGATGAGAAGAGAAATAAAATGTGGTCAGAAGCTTGGGGTAAGAATCATGCACTCTGGGTTTGACTACAGTTCTACCATTTACAAGCTGGGTGACTTCAAGCAATTTATTTATTTTCACCAAGGCTCTGTTCCTTTCTTTGTAAAACTAGTAATATATGTAGTTCTCAAAGGATTGTTGTAGGGTTTAAGTGATATAAGGTGTGGAAAGTACTTAGTACAGTGCCTGACTCATGTTAATTACTCAATGAAAGGTAGTCATCACCATGAGGACAGTCTCTTAAGTTCTCTTCCAAGTTCTCTTCCTTGGAGATGGGAAAGGTCTTGATGGTTACCCAGATAAGTTATGAAATATTTAGATGCTCTATTTATGAATGTTGACAACTCTAAAGTTATTTATTTTAAATTCTACAACAATACACCTGCAGTTCTAAGTGACTAATTTTGTTGATCAAAGTTAAGAAAGACACCAGATAAAATTACTGCAAGTGTTTCCTAAAGTCCAGTGCACTTTCCTAGAGGCTTGAAGTTCAGCTTTACACAAAGGGCAGTAAACTTCTGACATTAATCATATGCAAGATGTATAGGACCTAGAGATTATCATACTAAGTGAAGTAAGTCAGACAGACAAAGACATATATCATATGATATCACATATGTGGATCCTAAAAAATGATACAAATGAACTTAATTACAAAACAGAAACAGACTCACAGACTTAGAAAACAAACCTATGGTTACCAAAGGGGAAAGGTGTTGGGGGAGGGAAAAATTAGGAGGTTGGGATTAATATAAACACACTACTATGTATAAAATAGATAAGCAGCAAGGACCTTCTGTATAGCACAGGGAACTCTACTCAATACTCTATAATAACATATAGGAAAAGAATATGAAAAAGAAAAGGGGTATGTATATGTATAACTGAATAACTTTACTGTACATGTGAAACTAATACAACATTGTAAATCGACTATACTCCATTATAAAATTTAAAAATATATTTGTAAAGAAAACTGAAAAAAAAGGTGTGCAATGCAGTATCCCATCATCCTTGTTACGAGAAATATATCTGGTTGGTATTGTTATCAACCTTCATATTATAAATATGAAAAAGAAAGGGGTATGTATATGTATAACTGAATAACTTTACTGTACATGTGAAACTAACACAACATTGTAAATCGACTATACTCCATCATAAAATTTAAAAATATATTTGTAAAGAAAACTGAAAAAAAAGGTGTGCAATGCAGTATCCCATCATCCTTGTTACGAGAAATATATCTGGTTGGTATTGTTATCAACCTTCATATTATAAATAAACAATCTTTGATTAAAGAAAATTAAATATAGTAAAGATTTTTAAATAGATATGTAGAGGCATAAAATAAAATAGTAGATAACAGATCCACTATTGTATTGGTTATTACTGGAAACAAATATATGGGTTTTATTTCCAATCTTTTGAAGTTAATAAGGGTAAGGATAACTGAATCTTTTACCAGAGTGTTCCTTGGCACAATGATTCACAACATTTTTGTCTCAAGTCTCCTTTAACTCTTAAACATTTGGAGGCCATTCAAAGAGCTTTGGGTTATGTACATCACATCTATCAATATTTAATGTAGTCAAAATTAACATATATATGCAAAAATTTCTTATTAGTTCATTTTAAAAATAACAAACTCATTACATGTTAACATAATAACACTTTTTATTTTAAACACTATTTTGTAAACTATTTTAACACTATTTTTTCCAACCAAATAAGAAATAGTGATATTGTTTTATTTATTTATTTTGCTTTCTTTAATATCTGGCTTAATAGAAGACAACAAGATTCCCATATCTTTTCTGCATTCAGTCTGTTACAATAAGTTGTCTTGGTGAAGAAAATCTAGGTTCACATAGATACAAGGTTAGAAAAGAGTTGAGTTAAATTTTAATAGCCTTTACATATAATTGTAGATATTCTTCTTTGCTGTTATTATACCAACACTCGTAAGTAGTAATTTCTTAAAAGTTAGCTGTAATGTGGAATCTGGAATGATATTAAGAAAGTTTTCACACTCTAATCACTGAAATCCATTGGCCTGTAGATTTTTTTGTCCATACATGGCTTTATATCATATGCAATGATAATTTTTAAAACATTAACTAACTGGATTACGCAGTTTTTCCAAAGGTTAACGCATTTTATTATACAATATCAGTAAAAATCACAATTGCTAGTATCTCTACCACTCTGTTCAGTAAAGTCTCTGCATACTGGGAAGCTGTCAAGCTCACAATGACAGGTACAAGTTTCCTAAAATTCTAATTATCGCTTGGAATCTCAAATATTATTGGTAGCTAAATACCGTCAGTTGGATCTTCAAAGTGACAGACACACTTCATTCATTTTCAAGAAAATGTCTGTCAAATACTCACATCTGAATACCCATAGTTTGTCAGTTATTCTTTCAAATAGTGTTCCATGAAAAAAGTGGCTAGTTCAGCTTGCAACAAAAACAATGGCAAGAGTATTTTTTTCAGATACTTACACATATGTAGCAAAAGTGTTTTATGAGTACTTCCCATTTCACCACAAAGGATATTTAAAGATATGTGTTCAAGGGTCCAGATGTAATAAAGTTAATAATTCTTACTGCTTCATCAAGGCTGTTCTCAAATGAACCTGGCAGCTTTTTACTGTGAATGTGCGGCAGGGGAGAATACAGTGACTACTAGTGTAGTTTGGTGCTACTGCCTTGATTCATGCTGATGCCCGAGCAGTTCTACTCACCATTGCTTTTGTACCATCAGCATCCACAGTGAAACATCCACAATGAAAAAGGCAAATAATGTTTTAATATTATTATATTATTAGCATTACTATAGTATATTAAAATAGTTTTGACTTCATGGACACCCTGAAAACATCCTCAACCCACACTTTGAGAACTGCTGTCTTAAGAGTATGTGTCTAAGTTATTGTTATGACCAATAAGTAAGAGGAAAAGTTTAAACTTCCTTTCTGCTGTATTTTTTTAAAGAGTGAAAATACACTTTGCAATTATGTGTCAGTTTGCTATCAAATCATGAATAGATTATTACGAATGTTGTACTTGGGATTTTGATTTCATGTAGAACTCAGAAATAGATACTTTGTTTTCTTCTATTGTTATCCAGGAAGTGGGTATAGCTTCTAACAAAGCAATTCCAGCACTTAATGTTGAAGATCTGGGACCAGTAACTTAATTTTCCCTCTGTTCTCCAAGAAAAAGATGGGAATACAGAAATCAGAATGGTACTTCAGAAGGATGGAAAGATGAAACTCAGAAGGAGCTAGATTAAGTTCCATAGCAGAAAGAGGTTTTCCATTGTTCAGAACCTGAAGAGGGCCACCTCTGGAGGTGCTGAGCCTCCCTAACTTGGAACAAAATGACTACCTTCTAGAAGTTCAGATAAAGAGCTGGAGTCAGTGACCTTTAAGTTCATATTCTATGTAGACATAATATTTAATCATATTATCTCTATTCCATAAGCAAAATACCATAACACTATTTTCAAAGAAGTGTTGTACAATCTTTCTAACCAGCTTCACAGGCAACCACAAATATTTTCTATATCATTTATCATTATTCTTAGGCTGGAGGATTTTAAAATCTTGTTCAGAATGGAAAAACAAACTGAGTTATTGTGCAAAGCATCTTCAGTGTCTCAAAACCCACAAACCACAAGAAAAAGGGAAAGATCTGTAATTTAAGTATTTATACTAATTAATTTTGTTTAAGTACCCTGGACAGCTGCTCAAGATGCAGACCAAATAGGAGGAGAGTAACAATCTTTTGAAGTTAAATCACTACTTGTTATTAGTATTCATAATCAAAGGCATATCTCAAAGAGATGATAAACTACTGAAGAATTAATCATTTATTATGGAATTTAAAATAATCTGGCTCAAGAATTATATCTCAACTGTGAGATACATATTCGACGGAAGTTGTAGAAGAAGAAGCTTCTTGGCTGACTTATTTACAGAGACAGCTTTTCAGTGTTTTTGTCTCAGGGGAATCAAGAAAGGATGTGTATCAGAGAAATGTCATCCATGTATCTTTGCACAAAGGGAAGATACCAACATAACTCTGTTTTAATTTTACTTATTTTGACTGAGAAATGATCCCTCTTAAAAAGTGATTTGTGTAGTCATAGTCAAAGAAAACTAAAACTTGAGGAAGATTCATTGAGAATTATAAGTTATTATATATGAGGGGAAATCTAAACCAAATTTCAAAGTTTTGCCAATCTTATTTTGTTTTATTTTGGAGAATGATAAGAAGTATTTTCACTTGGAAAGTGCCTTGATGTCAAAGATCTTGGTTTATTATGACTTTTTAAATTTTATTTATTTTTATTTTTGGCTACATTGGGTCTTTGTTGCTGCACATGGACTTTCTCTAGTTGCCACCACTGGGGACTTCTCTTTGTTGTGGTGTGCGGGCTCCTCATTGCAGTGGCTTCTCTGGTTGCGGAGCACAGGCTCTAGGCGTGCGGGCTCAGTAGTTGTGGCATGCAGGCTCAGTAGCACAGGCTCAGTAGTTGTGGCGCACGGGCTTAGTTGCTCCACGGCATGTGGGATCTTCATGGACCAGGGCTTGAACCCGTGTCCCCTGCATTGGCAGGCAGATTCTTAACCGCTGAGCCACCAGGGAAGTCCCTATTATGACTTTTTATTCTTAACTTTTTCTAAAACGAAATATTGAACTTACCAAAGTAAAATATACTGTATATGAAATCACTTCAGCTTTGTGTAACAACAACCCAAATTAATAACTGCTGAGATAAAATAGTTTATTTCCCTCTCATGTAAATGTTTGGGATATACGAGTAAAATGTGATCACATTCTTTCTTTTTTTTTTTTTCTTAAAGGAAGAAGACAAATTTTTTGGAATTTCAGTGCAATAAGAAATCTTGTATTGTGAGCTATGATTTTAAACGTATTTATAACATAGAACTAAACCCAGCGAAATCTGCAGATATTATTTACTCAATACTAATGTGGTCAACTATTGTTCCTTTGACCCATATTCAGAATATGAGGGAGAAGTATCAAGAATCAAGATTGCTGGGCTTCCCTGGTGGTGCAGTGGTTGAGAGTCCGCCTGCCGATGCAGGGGACACGGGTTCGTGCCCCGGTCCAGGAAGATCCCACATGCCACGGAGCGGCTGGGCCCGTGAGCCATGGCCGCTGAACCTGCGTGTCTGGAGCCTGTGCTCCGCAACGGGAGAGGCCACAACAGTGAGAGGCCCGCGTACCGCAAAAAACAAAAGCAAAGAATCAAGATTGCTTATAGTGGGAACATGGACTCTAGAAAACCTCAACCACCACTTTCACTGAAGGAATGGCTGCAGGCATTCAGCAGTTTGAGAATGAGAGATCCTTCTATTGGTGATCTTGGGTGACTTAACATTTTCAATCTGGTTCTGCAGAGACAAGTTACATACATAGAATAACTTGCTCCCTCACCCATTCTCTACCAAAGACTCTCTTACCTTCAACTTGAGCTTCTTTTAAACTTGTAACTCCAGGTTTCTTTTCAAGCACATTTCAATATTACATGCCCTGTTGTTACCATTTGAAAATTATAGAGAAGCTCAGATGGTTTAATAATAGTTTAGGAAACTCCTATTCTACATTGTATGTTAGGGGTCAGGAAAGGGAAAACTTGAAATCCAGTGCCTGGATTTTAACCTGGCCAGGAACTTGAAGCAAATTACTTACCCTCTCAGGGAAGAGTTCCTTTCATTCATTTCCTTTTAATGATGCATGGATTTATTTCAACAAATACTCCTTGAACACCTATTATATGCCAAGTACTCTTTTAAGCAGCAGGGCTACAGCAGGACCTAAAACAAAGCCGCTGCTCATGTGGAGGTTTCACTATAGGTAAGAGGAGATAGCAATGAACTAACTTCTGTAAAAGTCAGAAACGACAACTTAATAGGGTTGTTATAAGGATGAAATAAAGTAAGCAATATAAAGTGTTTAGCCTAGTACTGACATGCAAACACAATTCTAGGTGGAAGCTATTATTGATGGTGTTACATGGGTTTGGGAATAGTATGAATCAAAAAAATTGAGTTTGCATTAATAGTCTAAAATAACATACCTAGTCTGCATGGAAGGAGTTATTCCTATTTTGAAAACAAACAAATGAAAAAAGCCTGTAATAGCTAATGGAAAATAATCCCACATTAAAATAATTTGTACCTCTCTTCTCTTATTTCTCTGATTTTTCAGGGTAGAATACATGTATTTTAAAGTACCCACAAATAATTAGTGGTGTTAAAATGGGTAAAGAAATGAAAATTAAAAATTGATGTTTCTTGGTCATCTGTTAGTAGTCAGGTACTATGTTAGGCATTTTATACACACTCTCTTCTTTAAACCTCATAACAACCCTAAAAAGTACATACTATTAGCCCCACATTAATAGATGGAAAAAATTCATTAATTACAACAGACTCCAGTAAATACTTGGAACAACTAAAGAAAAATAAAGACAATGAAAATAGCTTATACTTTTTAGCGGCATTATTGTTTTACAAGTACATATTATTGGCTGTATATATTTTTCACGTAAGAAACAAAGGAATGAAATACCACCGATCAGATAGAGAAGATAACTGACAGTTTTTATATTTTAATAATTAATTGTCCTAAAATAAATCAGAATTTTTTTTGCTTCCCCTTCTAAATTCATTCAGTAATGATATAAAATGGTCATAATACTCTAGTTCAATTAGGAATGCTCATAGAAATTTTAGGGATTTTTTTTTTCCTGTTGGGTAATGAGAGCAATGGTATAGATCAACGGTTCTCAATGTATGGTCCCCAGACCAGCATCATCATCATGGGAACCTGTTAGAAATGCAAATTTTTGATTCTCACCTATTGAATAAAAAATTCTGAGAGTGGGGCCTATGCCCCCCAGGTGACTATGATGTCCTTAAAGTTTGAGGACCACTGGCATGGATAATTATTGGTAACCACTAAACAATATTACAGATCATTATAAAGCTATCTTTTTCTGAGGCAAAAGTCTCTCTCCTTAGCATAAAAAATTTATGTCATTTGTTTCTTTATGTGAAAATAGAAAACAAAGCATTCCTTTAAAGACTCAGCATTTCCAAACATTTCCCAAAATCACCATTTTGGGGGCTGTGCAGATAGCGAAACTTGAGCAAATATTTCAAAGGCAAACCAAAGTCTCATTTCCTTTCTAAGTTCTACTTTTAAAGGACTAGAGAATATGTTGCAAAGACTCAAGATCCTGAAAGTACGGAAGAGAAAACCAAAAGAAAGAGTGAATACAGAGCCCTCACAAACGCGCTTTAGAGGCTTACTATCCTACCTGGAGGGCTGGAAGGAGCAGGTCCTATTCAAAATGTAGGAGGTCGGCGAGCGGGATTGGTTTGTTAAAGCTGTCATAGAGATTAAAGCTTCCCAAAGCTCCTGTCCTAACATCAAGTCAATTTCTTGCTAAACTCTTTCTCATTTTAAATGGGAAAAAGATTAGACTGTTGAGTGCTTGGGGAAAAATACAAAACTGGCTGGTAGGCAAGCTTTCCTTTTTAAAAGAAAAATTCTCGCAGCCTTCTGAACTCAAAGATAGCTTAATAAAAGTTACGGAGAAGTCTAAAACCCGTGGGGGAAAAATAAGAGGGTAAGAAAAAGGAAACCAGATCCTTTCTAAGATCAGTGTTCCTTAAATATCAGTGAAATAAAACATCTTCAAAGTTCTTCCAGAGGTACTGCTGAGACGGAAAAGACCAACAAATAATTCCAAATAAGTTTGGAGACTTTAACTCGAGAATAGCATGGAAAACACATGATATAAGAACAGAAAACTATGCTTGGCATTCAAAGTATTCATATTTCTCACATGTACACATGCCCTCCTGTGGTATGGATGCCCTCCTCACCATCTAATCAAAAACTCCTTTGACAGAGACCTGTTGCAGGATATAACAGGTATGTAGCGAAGACCTAAATTTTATTTTCATTCAAATGTAAAAAGTAGTAAAGAAAGGACTCCTGAAGTTTAAATCATTACCCCAGTCTGTTGGTCACAAAGCTATGGCTTGCACTATAGTTTTGAGAAATGAGGCGAAAGTGACAGTGATTGTAGCAAAATTTCTGGTGTAACAGGGCACAGGTGAACAGTTTCCATGAATTAAGTTGAAAGAAAGTTCAAGTGCTCCTGAAGCAGGTGGGCAATGTAGACTTTAGCCAAAATCAGAATCAAGTTATTTAGATATTGCAACTAGGAATGAAATGCAAAGATGAAGATAGGAGTGCAAGAGGTTTTAGAAGTTGTGTGTTGGATGGCGATGGGTCATAATGCCCAGGAAAGATAAAGAAAGAGGAAGCAGGATTTGGCAAAGTCTTTAGACTAGGATATAAATCTGAGATTTGTGAAAAGAAAGTGGGAGGAAGAATTGGGCAGGGAGTGTCTCAGATTGTGAAACCCTGGGGAGTCAGTTGTGTGTCAGAGGAATTCCACATTGGGCAGAAGAGGTCAGGCCCTGGCAGGCCTACCATGCTCAGTCACTCTGAGGACCACCAGGGAAGAGTGTGGTCTTGGCTCAAAAGCTGTGACATTCTATGCAAGCATTGCCCCTGGAGGCTGTCGGCTATCTCACAGCTGAACGGCAAGTTCTTTCCTGAAGGGAGATCCAAGCGGCACACTTCCGTGGTGCCCACAGGCCACTCCTGTGCCATAGGGATTCATGTCTGCAATCAGGAGCAGCCCTCCAGGACTCCAGTGGGTCTTTCTTCCTGAGAAGAGCTACAGCCCTTCTTGCAGCTGGTGTGCCTCCCTGCCCTTCTTCCCACTCTCACTCTAAATTTCCCTTGCCCTCAATCATCACCTCAACTGCCCCTCATGGTTTTTCAAAGGAGTGTTTCTCTCTGCCACAGATAGCTTGGACTTCTTTCAGAACCCCAGGGGCGTGCATTGAGATTCTCCAACTGGGGTATTCCATAAATTCCACTGTATCTTTTCCACACTGACATCTTCAAAATCATAAAATATGCCTGATCATATAGTCCAAGCAGCGGGGCTTGTTCATGCAGCCTGGAGCTGCCACAGAGCCCTGCCCCTGGTATTTGGGCTGAAGCAGTATTCCTAAGTGTGGAATGTGTTGCTTCCAGAACCCCAAGAAACTTCCCAGGCATTGTGCTTCTTTCTTTGTTGTAAGATTTACAAGATGCAGCAATTTGGGTTTTGGGGATATTTTTGGTTTTTTTTTTTTTTTTTTACTTTGGAGGGGATGTCCCAGCATGTCTATGATTCTATGATTGCTGAGTCCCTAAAATTTTACTGATATGACAGGCCCCTGAATCTTCATATGGTTTATTTCCTGTCCTCTGGAGGACATGTATCTTACCAAGGCTTTCAGTATGCTAGCCACCTCTTACTCAACCTGCCATATTTACATAATATGATCAATGCAATGGACAAATGTGATATTCTGAAGGATATTGAATGGTCCAGATCTCTTAGGACTATATTATGACAGTTTACATAGCCCTGGGGCAAAACTGTGAATACATACTGTTGTCTATACCATGTGGACCAAAGAGAACTATTTCTGTTCACTTTTCTTCATTAGGATAGAAAGTAACAAACACATTTGCCAAATCAAAGGCTGCATATCATGTCCTTGCCAAGGCGAAATCCTATATTCCAGAGTACCTCTAAGTCAATAAAGTCTCCTTTATCCAGTACTATGTTCTGGCCTCCTTTGTCAAGCACCTTCAAAATCTAATCCCCAGGGCCACTTCCCCAGCTTCTGCTGGAATATGCTGGCTAATTTAGGATATGATTTCTCAATTCTCAGGCTCAGCACATCTTTAGCTGGGTTACACTGAGACTTGATCCAGTTACCAACATGGCAGCCAGAAGTGGTAGAGGTAGATCTTGAGGGGAAGCCCCCAATTGCCTTCCTGCGAAGAAGTCCCAGCAGTGTCTTCCCACGTAGGGATGACCAGGCGCCCTACACAGGCTCTGAATGTTCAGAGGAATCTGGGGAGCCAAAAGCTTTAGGGTTATCTACTCTGATGCTTCCCTATCCCATATGTCAAACTTGCTGATTCTCCCAGTTAGTGCCCTGCTCATTAGGTCTGTCTCCACTGAGCATTCAATCATCTGAAGCTCAATGATTCTAAGTCTGGAGTTGGTTATTGGCTTTTTCTGCTTACCTCCTGCAGAAGATAAATACTGCTTTTGAAGCTGCTAACGAGGTCCCCAGGACTTCTCACTTGATTTTTGATCTGTTAATTGCCATTAGCTTTTCATTATTTTTCTCTAGTGTTTCAATTCAATCTAGTAACAGCAGCCAAATACATTGTCCTTATATACGTTATTCTCCACCCATCTTCCACGCAGCACTTTTCAAAGTCCTCAATCATTGTTGCAATCAGGGTGTCCCCCTCCACAGCAACACCTGTGAAATTTTTAGCAATGGAATCACCACCTTGTGACAGGGACTATATGTGCTCCGCTTACCACCAAGATGGGGGTCCTCATTGCCAGAGGAGGGCTGAATAATCCAGGCCCAAAACCTATTTCATCATCAGTTTGGGTCCCCCAGAAGACAGCTGCTGAGGCAGAGTTAGGAATGCATAAGGTCTACTGGGAGAGGTAACACCTGTGAAAGGTAAAGGGGAAGGAAGCAAGATTGGACAGAGAAAACCTTTAGACGAGTTGCAGGTCTAAATGTATGAAAGGAAAGTGGGAGGAAGCAAACTGGAAGAACCTCAGACTGCCATACAGACCTAACAAAGCATTGGTCAACCCAGTGGGAAGCTCCAAATAAAAAATCACCCACAGAGGAGAATAGCATCGGGCAGAAATGGCCAGGCCCCAGAACCCTGCCATGTTTGGTCACTGCAAAGGGTCACCCAGTCCCAGCCTGGCCCAGGCGCAAATGCTATGGTAGATCCTCAAGTCACTGCAACTGGAGGCTGGCTGTCAGCTCATTGCACTCTGAGTCCCACTTCCATAGCTGCCACAGTTATTTTATTAACAAACACTTCTCATTTCAAAGAATAGTGGTAGGTTTGATAGGAAATACAGAGTGAATAAATACGGTTCTTGCTATCCGAGGAGCTGGCAGTGTAGAAAAAGGGAAAGCCATGCACAGCACAAAGAAGTGGCCCAAGTTGCAAAGTTGCCAGGGGACACCTGTTATTTTTGTCTGTTCAGCATCCCTTTCCCTTTTTATGCAAACTTTACACCAGTTTTCCTCTGAGGAATCACCCCTCTCTGTTGATGTGGAAATGCCCCACCATCCCCATCTTCACCGACCCCCATCACTTCCAAAAGAGGGCAAGACTCAGACTTGGCCACTCGGGACCTTTGTTAAAAATATGCTTTATTTCCCCATTGGTGTTGCTTGCTGTAAAGATGCGGTAAGTCTGGAGTTGCCAGAGAGTACCTCATGAAGACAGCCTAACCAAGAGGGAAGCCAAGGCAAAGGAAAGCAGAGCTGAGAAGAAGAATTTGAGAAACTGGATTGTGATGACACATTTGGAGCCCTTGGAGGCCCCCCCCCCCCCCCAGACTTTGAGACCTAGATCCACTCCTAGACTTTTCAGTTTTAGGAACCAATAAATTGTCTCTTTGGCTTCAGGCTGTTTGAGATGGATTTAGTCACTTTCAACTAGATGAGTCTTAATACAAAAATGGTAGAGAAAGGACTGAACTGTGATATGTTTTAAGGCATAATCCTCTTTAATATGGGCCCAAGAAGGATCATTTAATATAAGAATTAGAAACAACCTCACGCAGTCTGGTTCCAATCCAATCCGATGTCAGCAAAAGCTGAGTGACTCATCAGAGGTCACAGAACCACTTGGTGGCAAATCACATGTTGACTCTAAGTCTTCAGTTTCTAGGCCACAATTATTTATACTGTGACACCCTATATCCCTTCAGAAAAGGGAGGTTACACAGTGTAATTCATAGAACTCAGAGAAAGAGAAAAAAAATGAATTTATAAATAATAACAGCTACTGCTAATTTAGTATTTAATGCCAGTAATCCTGGATAATGCGGCTATTGAAGAGTAGTTACTAGCGTGGGCTTCATATTATAATTTAGTACTACTTAAGTGAGAACAAAATCAAAATACACACTTTTTTTTTTTTTTTTTTTTTTGCAGTACGCGGGCCTCTCACTGCTGTGGCCTCTCCCGTTGCGGAGCACAGGCTCCGGACGCGCAGGCTCAGTAGCCATGGCTCACAGGCCCCGCCACTCCGCGGCATGTGGGATCTTCCCGGACCGGAGCACGAACCCGCGTCCCCTGCATCGGCAGGCAGACTCCCAACCACTGCGCCACCAGGGAAGCCCCAAAATACACACTTTTGAACCAAGTGTGAGAAATGTTTAATCCTTATTAATTTTTCCTTTTGTGATGGGCCTGAAAATTCTACTTTCAGCACACTTCTGTCTTTTAAAACTTATTTAGGACTTGTTAAAAATCTGGAATGTTGTAAGAGGAAAACCATTTTGGAAAATTCAAATGAACTTTTTCTACTGCACTGTTATCTACCTAATTATTGTAAAGAACATCATGGAGACTCTTTTGTCTTAACAGTGCCACTTCCTCGTTATGATAATGTATTCTTATAGCAGCATTTTAAAAAATCAGCATTCTTAGGTTTTAAAGTTAAATTAAAAGCTAAACTTTTGAGTGATGATCATGTCTACATAAAATACCTTAAGGAAAAGGTGAAGCATTTCTACATTTATGAGTAACTGATTCTTTTATAATTTTTTTATTTTCTAGAAAAGGGCTTATAAACAATCTGGGGCTTTCTATTTCAGAGATTTATTTGTAGGTTTTTATTTGTTTTACCAGGCATTATATTATTTTAATTTTAAAATGTGTTTGGATTTTTTTTCATATGTCCCAGATTTTTCTAAAAACAACATTATGCTTGATCACATGCTCACCATCATGTAATTAGCTTAGTGGATCAGTTTTACACTCCGCAAAATGGAAACAGAGAGGAGCAGACCACATTTGAAGAGAGCGCACTCCGTTATACACACTCCACTTGGCAACTCTCTGGGCTTCTATTTTTTAAGATAAATTTGATTTCAGAAATTTCATCTATAATATTCAAGTTAAAGCCTCAAGGAGCCCCATGCAAATCTTCAGATTCGAGATGCCATAACTGCAAACAGATGCACTTAAAGTGTACGTAAAAGTGCCATCCTTGCAAACCCCTAGTTAACAAAATATTGATGACGAGAAAAGCAAAGAAATGAAACTCAAGCATATTAATGAGAAAGGAGGAAAGTTGTATCTTGGTAGTTTGCTACTAAGGAAAGTCTGTTGTTTTGCCTCCTCAGATTCAGTAAATTCATTAGTACACTCAAGTCATATTCACTGAGCATCTATGTTCATTCAGCACTGGAGATACGGAGATGGATGTACCCAACCCTGATGCTTGAGGATCTCCAAAAAGTAGGGAAGTTAGAGACAGAAATAAATGACTAGGGTACCATGTGAGAAGTGCTGCAGTAGAGCTTTATGATGACTGAGGTGAAAGCAGAGATGAGAAGGTGAAGGTGGCCTAAGCAAAGGAAAGGTAAGATAAAAGAAGCCTCACAGACAAGAATATACAGTGGAGAAAAGACAGCCTCTTCTATAAGTGGTGCTGGGAAAATTGGACAGCTACATGTAAAAGTATGAAATTAGAACACTCCCTAACACCATACACAAAAATAAACTCAAAATGGATTAAAGACCTAAATGTAAGCCCAGACACTATAAAAGTCTTAGAGGAAAACATAGGCAGAACACTCTATGATACAAATCACAGCAAGATCCTTTTTGACCCACCTCCTAGAGAAATGGAAATAAAAACAAAAATAAACACATGGGACCTAATGAAACTTAAAAGCTTTTGCACAACAAAGGAAACCATAAACAAGACCAAAAGACAACCCTCAGAATGGAAGAAAATATTTGCAAATGAAGCAACTGACAAAGGATTAATCTCAAAAATTTACAAGCAGCGTATGCAGCTCAATAAAAAAAAGACAAACAACCCAAACCAAAAATGGGCAGAAGACCTAAACAGACATTTCTCCAAAGAAGATATACAGATTGCCAACAAACACATGAAAAGATGCTCAACATCACTAATCATTAGAGAAATGTAAATCAAAATTACAATGAGATATCATCTCATACCGGTCAGAATGGCCATCATCAAAAAATCTTGAAACAATAAATGCTGGAGAGGGTGTGGAGAAAAGGGAACACTCTTGCACTGTTGGTGGGAATGTAAATTGATACAGCCACTATGGAGAACAGTATGGAGGTTCCTTAAAAAACTAAAAAAAGAATTACCATATGACCCAGCATTCCCACTACTGGGCATATACCTGGAGAAAACCATAATTCAAAGAGTCATGTACCAAAATGTTCATTGCATCTCTATTTACAATAGCCAGGACATGGAAGCAACCTAACTGTCCATTGACAGATGAATGGATAAAGAAGATGTGGCACATATATACAATGGAATATTACTCAGCCATAAAAAGAAACGAAACTGAGTTATTTGCAGTGAGGTGGATGGACCTAGAGTCTGTCATACAGAGTGAAGTAAGTCAGAAAAAGAAAAACAAATACCGTATGCTAACACATATATAAGGAATCTAAGAAAGAAAAAAAAAAGGTCATGAAGAACCTAGGGGTAAGACGGGAATAAAGACACAGACCTACTAGAGAATGGACTTGAGGATATGGGGAGGGGGAAGGGTAAGCTGTGACAAAGTGAGAGAGTGGCATGGACATATATACACTACCAAACGTAAAATAGGTAGCTAGTGGGAAGCAGCCCCATAGCACAGGGAGATCAGCTCGGTGCTTTGTGACCACCTAGAGGGGTGGTATAGGGAGGGTGGGAGGGAGGGAGACACAAGAGGGAAGAGATATGGGAACATATGTATATGTGTAACTGATTCACTTTGTTATAAAGCAGAAACTAACACACCATTGTAAAGCAAGTATACTCCAATAAAGATGTAAAAAAAAATAAAAAAGAAGCCTCACAGATGAGGAAATCAGTAGAAATTTAACAGGTGTAGAAAGAAAGGGCATTCCAGGTCAGCAGTTTCTAGTAGATGAAGTGGAACATGCATGTTTCAGGCCAGGAGTGGAGCGTGGTTAGAGAGCAGACAGGGTCTGCAGTGGGGCATGTAGGTGAAGCAGCTAAGCAAAATGAGCAACAAGAAATTACACTCAGGTGTACAAAGTAGGCAGGTGCCAGATTTTAAAGACCTGGAAGGCCAAGCCATGGAATTTGGATTTTACCTCATTGTTCATAGAGAGTCACTAAAGATGTTTTTATTTTATTTTAGCAAGATTATAGCATAATCATATCATAATACAGAAAGATAAAGTCTGCAAGATTGTGGAGGGTGCATTAGTGGAAAAAGATACGGGAGCTATGGACCCTTTTGGAAAAACTGTTCCAATAGAAAGAGGCATGGGGATGAGCCCTTGAACTGGGGATAATGCAGTGGAGTAAAGGAGAAAGGAATGTAGCTTAGATGAAAGGTGGAGGTCAGTGACATTAATTTCAAATAAAGGAGGAAACAGGGAAAAGAAACAGGCTTACAAATAGGACTGGAGACAGGGGTTGGTGGAGCAGAGGTGGGGACATGTTTGAGTTGGGACATGTTGAGGTGCCTGTAGGTATCCAGGTGGAGCTACCCAGTAAACCACTGGAATATTGGTCAAAAACTGAGGACAGCTGAGCCCAGTTGAGGACAAGCAATCATGGCACAGAGGGAGGACAGGCTGCTTGAGGACCATTCAAGTCCATGCCAGCTGTAACCACAAGAAATTGAGGTTTTTATCATAATTGTCTTCTGGGTGGCTATAAACACACAAGAAAACATTTTTGAACATATATACACTACTATATATAAAATAGATTAACCAACTAAGGACCTACTGTGTAGCACAGGAAACTCTACTCAATATTCTGCATATAGGGCTTCCCTGGTGGTGCAGTGGTTAAGAATCCGCCTGCCAATGCAGGGAACATGGGTTCAAGCCCTGGTCCGGGAAGATCTCACATGCCATGGAGCAACTAAGCCCATGCACCACAACTACTGAGCCTGTGCTCTAGAGCCTGCGAGCCACAACTACTGAGCCCACGTGTCACAGCTACTGAAGCCTGCTCACCTAGAGCCCATGCTCCTCAACGAGAGAAGCTACCGCAATGAGAAGCCCACACACCACAACAAAGAGCAGCCCCCACTTGCCACAACGAGAGAAAGCCCGCACACAGCAACGAAGACCCAACGCAGTCCAAAATAAATAAATAAATAAATAAATAAAATTGTTTAAAAAAGATTATTCACTAAAAAAAATTGTTTTAAATATTCTGCATATAGATGGGAAAAGAATCTGAAAAAGAATAGATATATGTATATGTATAACTGAATCACTTTGCTGTACACCTGAAACTAACACAACATTGGAAATCAACTATAAGATAAAAATTAAATTACAAAAACATTCTTGAGCCCACAGAGCCCTCATTAAAGAACAGATGGAGGGGAATCAAGATGGCGGAGGAGTAGGAGGATGTGGAGCTGTTCATTTGTGGGTGTGCTCTGTTGTGTCCCCTTTTGCCGTGTGCGGGCTCACAAATTACACTGTTGTTGGCACTGCTCTCAGCCCTACCTTAACTGTGGGTATGCCAGCAGTTGGCCCAGGTGACTCTCAGGCATTGTTTACACCATGCCACTAGCGTAGATCCACTGAGGTCAGGTTCCAGGATTGCAGTAATCATGGAACTGGACCCCTTGTGGGCACTATGGAGGCAGCTCAGACTCTGGCCTGGCCCAGCCTCCACATGTACATGCCCACAAAGACCACAGCTGCTAAAGCTAGATCCATCTCAGCTGCAGGAGCATGCACTGTCCATTCAGATGTTCTGCGTGTGCTGAGTTTACAATGTTGGTCACAGGGGTGTAAATCCATGGTTTGCACAGCTGTGAGGAGAGATTTCAGCTCTTCTTCCTTAGTTGCATGACCCCTGGGGCTCAGCTGTGGTTTCAGACCCACTTCTGCATGTGGGCCACCCACAGGTGTCTGCTC
The DNA here is from genome assembly GCF_039906515.1 of Pseudorca crassidens. Classification (NCBI taxonomy): domain Eukaryota; kingdom Metazoa; phylum Chordata; class Mammalia; order Artiodactyla; family Delphinidae; genus Pseudorca; species Pseudorca crassidens. The sequence goes on from NC_090296.1 coordinate 66,008,200, forward strand.
TTGAGGCTGTTCCGAAGCATATGAGCTCACCCAAGCAGGGAGGGGGTGTGGAGGAGGTGGCAGTGGCCAGGGAAGGGAGAGCCCACCCTGATGGGGATGGGGCAGGAGACTTTCCTATTGCCCAGGGAGGCAGGGACCAGTGCATGGGGAGAGAGGCTGGTGAAAACAATGCCTGAGAGACACCTGGGCCAATTGCTGGCATACCCACAGTTAAGGTGAGGCTGAGAGCAGTGCCAAAAACAGTGTAATTTGTGAGCCCACAAAATAGGTGAAAGGGGACACAACAGAGCAACCCACAGATGAACAGCTCCACAGGAGGAATACTCAGTGGCTTCTCTCCCAGTGGGAGTGCTCCAATCCCACATACTTCGCATGACAGATAAGAAACACAGCGAAAAAACAGAGCTGGGGGCCTCTACTCCAACAACTAGGGAGCAGACACTGTCTCTGACAGGGCAGTGACAACCACAGAGCAAATATCTTGCTTAGTATCCAGTGCAGGCTCTTGTCACCATAATATCAGTCACACATCCTATCAAGAGGATATTGGTCAGCATACACTGAGGAAAGAGGTGGCAGACATCTGTACTAAAAACAGCACTTGCACCAAAAGATATTAAACCCACACAGGCTACAGAGGGACATTCCCACATAAAAATAGCCCTCCAAGACAGTCTAAGTGTCTGGCATCAGTAGGAAGAACCCTGAGAGCATTTAGCCTTGAATACCAGTGGGGCCTGAGTGCAGGAGCTCCACGGGGCTGGGAGAAACAGAGACTCCACTCTTGGAGAATGCACACAAGGTCTCATGTGCACTGGAACCCAGCAAAAAGCTGTACTTCCATAGGAACATGGGCTAGACCTACCTAGGGTTCTTGGAGGGTCTTCTGAAGAGGCAAAGGTTGGCTATAGCTCACTGTGGGGGCAAAGACACCAGTAGTGGAGGCTCCAGGGAATACTGCTTAGCATGAGCTCTCCCAGAGGTCCCCATTTCAGCACCAAGACCCGGCCCCACCCAACAACCTGCAGGCTCCAGTGTTGGAAAGCCTCAGGACAAACAACCAAAAAGACAGGAACTCAGACACACCCATCAGGAGACAGGCTGCCTAAAGTCATACAGAGCTCAGAGCCACATCAATACACACCCCTTGACATGGCCCTGTCCACCAGAGGGACAAGACCCAGCTCCACCCAACAGAGGCACCAGTCCCTCCAACCAGGAAGCCTATACAAGTCCCTGTTCCAACCTCACCCACCAGGGGGCAGACACCAATATCAAGAGGAACTATGATCCTGCAGCCTGCATAAAGGAGACCACAATACAGAAAGTTTGACAAAGTGAGATGACAGAGAAATATGTTGCAGACTAAGGAACAAGATAAAAACCCACAAGAACAACTAAATGATGAGGAGATAGGCAATCTGTTCAAAAAAGAATTCAGAGTAATGATAGTAAGGATGATTCAAAATCTCAGAAAAAGAATGGAGGCACAGACCAAGAAGATACAAGAAATGTTTAACAAAGATGTAGAAGATTTAAAGAACAAAGATGAACAACACAATAACTAAAATGAAAAATAAACTAGAAAGAATCAATAGCAGAATAACGGAGGCAGAAGAATGAAGAAGTGAGCTGAAAGACACAGTGGTGGAAATCACTGTCACATAACAGAATAAAGAAAAAAGAAAAGAAATGAGGACAGTCTCAGATATTGCTGGGACAACATTAAATGCACCATCATTTGCATTATAGAGGCCCCAGAAGAAGAAGAGGAAGGGAAAGGGCCTGAGAAAATATTTCAAGAAATTATAGCTGAAAACTTCCCTAACATGGGAAAGGAAACAATCACTCAAGTCAAGGAAGTGCAGAGAGTTCCAGGCATGATAAACCCAAGGAGGAACATGATGAGACATATATTAATCAAACTGACAAAAACTGAAGACAAAGAAAAAATATGAAAAGCAACAAATAACGTACAAGGGAATCCCCATAAGCTTATCAGCTAATTTTCAGCAGAAAATCTGCAGGCCAGAAGAGAGTGGCACTATATATTTAAAGTGATGAAGGGGAAAAAATCTACAGCCAAGAATACACTACCCAGCAAAGCTTTCATTCAGATTTGATGGAGAAATCAAAAGCTTTACAGACAAGCAAAAGCAAAGATAATTCAGCACCAAAAAAACCACATTTACAACAAATGCTAAAGGAACTTCTCTAGACAGAGGGGGAAAAGGGCCACAACTGGAAAAAAGAAAATCCCAAATGGAAAAGCTAACCAGTAAATTCAAATATAAAGTAATAGTAGGGAGCTGGAGGAATCAGGCTCCCTGATTTCAGACTATACTACAAAGATACAGTAATCAAGACAGTATGGTACTGACACAAAAACAGAAATATAGATCAATGAAACAGGATAGAGAGCCCAGAGATAAACCCACGCACATATGGTCACCTTATTTTTGATAAAGGAGGCAAGAATATACAATGGAGAAAAGACAGCCTCTTCAATAAGTGATGCTGGGAAAACTGGACAGGTACATGTAAAAGAATGAAATTAGAACACTCCTTAACACCATACACAAAAATAAGCTCAAAGATTAAAGACCTAAATGTAAGGCCAGACACTATAAAAGTCTTAGAGGAAAACACAGGCAGAACACTCTATGACATAAATCACAGCAAGATCCTTTTTGACCCACCTCCTAGAGAAATGGAAATTAAAAAAAAAAAAAAAAAAAACAAATGGGACCTAATGAAACTTAAAAGTTTTGCACAGCAGAGGAAACCATAAACAAGATGAAAAGACAACTCTCAGAATGGGAGAAAATATTTTCAAACAAAACAGCTGACAAAGATTAATCTCCAAAATATACAAGCAGCTCATGCAGCTCAATATCAAAAAAACAAGCAACCCAATCCAAAGATGGGCAGAAGACCTAAATAGACATTTCTCCAAAGAAGATATACAGATTGTCAACAAACACATGAAAGAATATTCAACACCAGTAATCATTAGAGAAATGCAAATCAAAACTACAATGAGGTATCACATCACAGCAGTCAGAATGGCCATAATCAAAAAATCTACAAACAATAAATAATGGAGAGGTTATGGAGAAAAGGGAACCCTCTTGCACTGTTGGTGGGAATGAAAATTGATACAGCCACTATGGAGAACAGTATGGAGGTTCCTTAAAAAACTAAAAATAGAACTACCGTACGACCCAGCAATCCCACTACTGGGCATATACCTGGAGAAAACCATAATTCAAAAAGAGTCATGTACCACAATGGTCATTGCAGCTCTATTTACAATAAGCAGGACATGGAATCAACCTAATTGTCCATCGACAGATGAATGGATAAAGAAGATGTGGCACATATATACAATGGAATATTACTCAGCCATAAAAAGAAATTGAGTTATTTGTAGTGAGGTGGATGGACCTAGAGTCTGTCATACAGAGTGAAGTAAGTCAGAAAGAGAAAAAAAAAATACCGTATGCTAACACATATATATGGAATCTAAGAAAAAAAAGGTCATGAAGAACCTAGGGGCAGGACAGGAATAAAGATGCAGATGTAGAGAATGGACATGAGGACACGGGAAAGGGAAAGGGTAAGCTGAGACAAAGTGAGAGAGTGGCATGGACATATATATATATACTACCAAATGTAAAATTGATAGCTAGTAGGAAGCAGACACATAGCACAGGGAGATCAGCTCGGTGCTTTGTGTGCACCTAGAGGGGTGAGAGGGAGGTTGGGAGAGAGACACAAGAGGGAGGAGATATGGGGATGTATGTATATGTATAGCTGATTAACTTTGTTATAAAGCAGAAACTAACACACCATTGTAAAGCAATTATACTCCAATAAAGATGTTTAAAATAATTAAAAAATAAAGTTATAGTAGGAAATCATCTACATATAAATATTATATCAACACCACAAGCATGAAGAGAGGACAATTGCAGGAAATGTGAACTGCATTTGAAATTAAGAGACCAGCAACTTAAAACAACTTGGTACATAATATAGACCACTACGTCAAAACATCATGGGAACTTCAAACCAAAAAATTACAATAGATACACACACAAAAAAGAAAATCAACCCAAACACAACCCTAAATATAGGCAACAAATCACAAGAAAAGAGAACGAAAGAAGAATGGAAGAAATAAGCCTGACGAAAACAAATCCAAAACAATTAAGAAAATGGCAATAGGAATATACCTATCAGTAATTACCTTGAATGTAAATGGATTAAATGCTCCAACCAATAGACATAGACTGGATGAATGGATACAAAAACAAGACCCACATACATGCTGTCTACAACATACCCACGTCAGACCTAGGGACACGTACAGACTGAAAGTGAGGGGATGGAAAAAGATATTCCATGAAAATGGAAATTAAAAGAAAGCTGGAGTAGCACTACTCATATCAGAAAAAATAGACTTTAAAATAAAAACTATTACAAGTGACAAGGAAGGACAGAACATAATGATCAAGAGATCAATCCAAGAAGATATAAAAATAAATACATATAAATATAATATAAATATATATATAAATATAAATATATATGCACCTAAAATAGGAGAACCTCAATATATAAGGCAAATGCTAACAGCCATAAAAGGGGAAATAGTAACACAATAATAGCGGGGGACTTTAACTCCCCACTTACACCAATGAACAGATCATCCAGACACAAAATTAATAAGGAACACAAGCCTTAAATGACACATTAGACCAGATGAACTTAACTGATATTTGTAGGTCATCCAAAAGCAGCAGAATACACTTTCTTCTCAAATGTACATGGAACATTCTCCAGGATAGATAACATCTTGGACCACAAAGAAAACCTCAGTAAATTTAAGAAAATTGAAATCAATCAAGCATCTTTTCCAACCACAACACAATGAGATTAGAAATAAATTACAGGAAAAACACTGTAAAAAAAACCCACAGAGACATGGAGGCTAAACAGTAATCAAATTACCAATGGCATTTTTCACAAAATTAGAACAAAAAATTTTACAATTTGTATGGAAACACAAGGGACTCCAAATGGACAAAGCAATCTTGAGAAAGGAAAACGAAGCTGGAGGAATCAGACTCCCTGACTTCAGACTATACTACAAAGCTAAAGTAATCAAAACAGTTTGGTACTGGCACAAAAACAGAAATATAGATCAATGGAACAGGGTAGAAATTCTAGAAATAAGCCCACACACCCATGGTCAACTAATCTATGACAAAGGAGGTAAGAATATACCATGGAGAAAAGACAGTCTCTTCAATAAGCAGTGCTGGGAAAACTGGACAACTACATGTAAAAAAATGAAATTAGAACACTCTAACACCATACACAAAAATAAATTCAAACTGGATTAAAGACCTAAATGTAAGGTCGGATACAATAAAACTCTGAAAACATGGGCAGAACACTCTCTGACATAAATCACAGCAATACCTTTTTTGATCCACCTCCTAGGGTAATGAAAATAAAAACAAAAATAAACAAGTGCAACCTAATTAAACTTAAAAGCTTTTGCCCAGCAAAGGAAACCATAAACAAAATGAAAACACAAGCCACAATATGGGAGAAAATATTTTCAAATGAAGCAACCAACAAGGGATTAATCTCCAAATTATACAAACAGCCCATGCAGCTCAATATCAAAAAAAAAACAAACAACCCAATCAAAAATTGGGCAGAAGTTCTAAATAGACATTGCTCCAAAGACATACGGATGGCCAAAAAGCACATGAGAAGATGCTCAACATCACTAATTATTATTAGAGAAATGCAAATCAAAGCTACAATGAGGTATCACCTCACACTGGTCAGAATGGCCATCATCAAAAAACCTACAAACAATGTATGTTGGCGAGGGTGTGGAGAAAGGGAACCCTCCTACAGTGTTGGTGGGAATGTAAATTGGTACAACCATTATAGAGAACAGTATGGGGGTTCCTTAAAAGACTAAAAATAGAGTTAACATATGATCTAGCAATACCACTCCTGGGCATATATCTGGAGAAAACCATGATTCAAAAGGATACTTGCACCCCAGTGTTCACTGCAGCACTATTTACAATAGCCAAGACATGGAAGCAACCAAAATGTCCATCGACAGAGGAGTGAATAAAGAAGATGTGGTACATATATACAATAGAATATTACACAGCTATAAAAAAGAATGAAATAATGCCATTTGCAGCAACATAGATGGACCTAGAGATTGTCATACTGAGTGATGTAAGTCAGAGAAAGAAAAATATCATATGTCATCACTGATATGAGGAATCTAAAAAAAGTGGTACAAATGAACATGTTTACAAAACAGAAATAGAGTCACATATGTAGAAAACAAACTTATGGGTACCAGGGGAGAAGTGGGGGGGAATAAACTGGGAGATTGGGATTGACATATACATACTAAGATATATAAAATAAATAGTTAATAAGAACCTACTGTATAGCATAGGGAACTCTACTCAATACTCTGTAATGACCTATATGGGAAAAGATTCTAAAAGAGTGGACATATGTATATGTATAACTGACTCTCTACTGTACACTTGAAACTAATACAACGTTGTAAATCAACTTTACTCCAATAAAAATTTGAAAAAAAACAGATGCCTAGAGAAAGCAGGTGACTTGTCTCAGCCACACAGCTGGTAGGTAGTGAATTGAATTCAGACCTCTAGGCCATTGTACCCCACCAGACAAAACCCCCAAATGTAATATGATCTCTGAAGTAATGAACAGAGCCAACCCTCTGGACCTCAATTACTTCATCTGTGAAAAACTTTTGGATAGGATAATCTCAAAACTCCTGTCTGACTCTAAAAGCCTATTATTATGTGCTTCACTAATGAGCAAAACCTAGTCTTTTAATCCTGGTTCATCACATCCAGTCTGAGTGAACTTGAGTAAATCACAAATCCTCTGAAGCCCAGTTTCCTCATCAGTACAAATTGTTATGAGGATTTGATTATTGTGGCAATGTGCTTTTACATTTATCACAGTGGTCATCAGGAAAACGCAAATTAAAACAATGTGATGTTACTACATATTCTCTGGAATGGTTAAAATGTAAAGGACAGGTAAGATCAGCAGCTCAGTGCAACAGCTCTCAACTGCTGCCAGTGGGATTGTAGACTGCTCAACCATGTTGGAAGACCAGCACTGTCCAAAGGACATGCACACCCTGTGACCAAGCATCTCTGCCTCAAGCAAGTACCCAGTAGAAACACATCTATTAACCAAAAGTCATGCACAAGCATGTTTATGCAGCATTACTCATATGAACCTGTGAGATAATAGAAAATGTATTTATTGGTCTTTGCCCCTGGTTCTTGACACAGAGCTCCTAAAACCCTTGTAATTTCTCGAGTGATAAGAGCACTAGGAACATCTTATGTTTTAGTGAGGCACTCAGGGTGGGCTCCTTGATGGCTTCTGGATGGGAGCTGGTCACCAGAAAGACCAAGCCATGATTAGAAGCTTGGAGTTTTCAGCCCTGTCCTCCTCTTCTCTAAAGAGGGCAGAGGGGCTGGAAATGGAGTTAATGATTGAACATTAACTGTGTGATGAAGCCTCCATAAAAATCCCAATAGTACAGGTTTTGGAGAGCTTTCAGGTGGGTGAACATGTCTACTAATAGGGAGAGTGACACACCCCAACTCCCTTGGGACAGAAGCTCCTGTTCTTGGGACCTTCCTAGATCTCGTCCTATATATCTCTTCATTTGGCTTTTTATCTGTATCTTTTATCATATCTTTTAATAAACTGGTAGGTGTTTTCCTGAGTTCTGTGAGCTATTCTAGCAAATAATCAAATCCCAGGGGAAGGAAGTGATGAGAACCTCCAATTTGCAGCCAAGTTGGACAAAAACTATGGGTAACCTGGGGACCCAGTACTTGTGATTGGCACCTGAAGTGAGGGGCAGCATTATGGGACAGAGCCCTTCACCTGTGGGATCTCTCACTATCTCCAGGTAGATAGTGCCAGAATTGAGTTTAATTGCAGGATATCCAGCTGGTGTCATAGGGAGTTGCTTGGTGTGGAGAAAAATCCCACCACGTGTGGTGACCACACGTGTCAGAAGTGAAAGAAAAAGATACAGGAGGAGAACCATAGGTTTTTCCAAAACAGAACCCTAAACTAGAAATTTTCCCAAAACCCATCAACAACAGAATGGATAAATAAATCAAGGCATATGCAAAGATAGAATGAGAATGAAAGAACTACGACTACATACAATGTGGCTAAATCTCACCAACAAAAGGCTGAGCAGAAGAAGTCGGACACAAAATGGTACATACAGACTATTTCAATTTATATAAAATTCCAAAGCAGGCAAAACTACTCCATGCTGTTAGAAAATAGGAAGGGGTTACCCTCAAGGTGGAAGATGAATAGTTTAAGGAAGGCTGGTAATATTCTGTCCCTTGATCTGGATGTGGATTATACACATATCATTTGTAAAAAATTGTAGGAGTTCTACACCTACAGTTTTTGCATGCACACTGTACTTCAATAAGTTTTAAAACTCTTCCACTACCCAGCAGTTATTAACATCCTCTATATGCAAATATTTATTTCTCGATATACCTATGTATTTATTTACCTTCTAAATATCTGTCTACATCTCTACAACAGCATGTCTTTCTGACTAGGTCACTCTTTTCTCTACAATAAATGGTTTGCTGTGATGTGGAAGAGCATCCGGGTTTTTCCCCACTGGTTGTGACCAGCAGTGTTTCCTAGTGCACAAGTGCTCAACTCCATACAGCATTTCCAGTGAACTCTTTGAGAACACTCTGCTTAGGGCCCCGCATGTGAAACTTTCTGAATAAATACCATCTAAGGGGACATGAAATATTTGTCCCTGAAAATAAAAGCATAAAAACCATAACCAACTAGGTTCTTGAATGAATTGGCAAGTAAATCATTTTTATAAAAGAGTTGATTTGAAAACACCATATAAAAATATCCCATGGTCTGATCTCCTTGTATACTTTATTCTATTTTCATCATGATGTATTACACTATAGAAAATTAATGATGATTCTTCTCTAAATGATGCTTTCTAATTATTATAATCTGGTAAAAGTATGTCCTATTAATTAGATAGCTATGCTAAAATTAACACAGTTTTATTAATTGAAACATTGCGGCAGGAAAACCAGTACTAAAAATTAGGTAATTAAAAAATGTAACAGTGTCAGAGGTTTAAATCCATGGAAATTAGGAGGGGGGAAATGTTGGAAAACTTGTGACAGTTTCAAATACTGGATATTTGTGGTGATGCAAAAAAAAATTTAAGCCTTTTAATTGAAATTTTCAGAGATATTTAGTATGTTTTTTTTCAACTGTGGTTTGTGTAAAATTAGAGAACTAAGATTGGAACTGCTGTTTGTCAAGCTTGAAAGAATGATTAAAATATGTTAAGTAAATTAAACTTTGTAGATTGAATATAATAGTATCTAAATCTTCTAATTCTCTAGCCCATTTTCTTTGTCCAAATTAGAATAAAAAGAACTTAGGTTTTAAATCCCATATAATTTCTTTCCTTATACTGCGTTATATTTACAAACCATCTCTAGGTAAGGGAACCCTCCTTCAAAGCATCATTTTAAGTTTCTTGCAGGAGATAATTTAACTACAATGCATTCAAGATGATCCAGCAATCCCCTTCTTGGGCATGTATCCAGAAAAGACAAAAACTCTAATTCAAAAAGATACATGGACCCCAGTGTTCATAGCAGCACTATTTACATAGCCAAGACATGGAAGCAATCTAAGCGTCCATCGACGGGTGGAGCAATAAAGAAGATATGGTATATATACAATGGAATATTACTCAGCCATCAAAAAGAATGAAATAATGCATTTGCAGCAACATGGATGGATACAGAGATTATCATATTAAGTGAAGTAAGTCAGACAGAGAAAGACAAATATCATGATATCACTTATATGTGGAATCTAAAATATACAAATAAACTTATTTGCAAAACAGAAACAGACACACAGACGTAGAAAACAAACTTACAGTTACCAAAGGGGAAAGGGAGGGAGGGATAAATTAGGAGTTTGGGATTAACAGATACAAACTACTACACATAAAATAGATAAACAACAAGGGCATACTGTATAGCACAGGGAACTATAGTCAATATCTTGTAATAACCTATAATGTAAAATAATCTGAAAAAGAATATATATGTGTATGTGTGTTTATATGTATATATATATATAGCTGAATCACTTCGCTGTACACCTGAAGTATAGTTGTAAGTCAACTATACTTCAATTTTTAAAATTATAGCAATAAAAAAAAAGAACAGTGGACAATTAATGACAGAGGCAGCTACATACTAGCCCACTGAGAGGAAAACCAGAAAATGATAAGAAACGTGAATACTTACTTGTTTGTCTGAAAGGGGTTTCAACATGATCACTTTATCTTAGCTGTGGGTTTTCCGCTTGAATGTGCATCATACACCTGTTGAAGGAAACATTCTGTTATTTAGCTGGGCTGGTGGGGGATGGGGGGGAAGAATTTTTAGCAACTTGGATCTCTATGCACCTGAACATGGCTTTGTATTTAAACTTGAAGAAACCCTTTGGTCACCTGCTCCTGACTGGCTTCTAATTTCTGACTTGATGAGAACATTCCAGTGCTATTCCTGCTCCCTCCCATGTTTCTTCCTCTTCCTTCTCCATCTCCTTTCTTCTTACTCACCCCTGTCAGAGGCCTTCAGGAGTGTTTTCATTTCAAGCTTTTACTTCACAACAGCTTCGCTGAAGTAGGATTCTCAAAACAAATAACACCCATCACCAGCCCTCCACCATTGTCCAATTAAAAGAAGAACACCATAGGGCTTGTTTTCCACAGAAAAGTAGTGTTGAGAGTAGCAGAATTATAAGCCTATCTAGGCATGTTGTAAAGCTGTTTGAAAAGTGACTCAGAGCAAGTTTTGTGAATGGAGACGTAGTGCTCAAGTCACACTCTGCTTTAAAAGTTGTAACAAATACAGATAAATTAAAAAGAAAAAGAAAAAAAGAACAACAATTAAAAGAAGAAACAAGGTTCATGTAAAAATTATAGCTTTTATTTAAAAAAGACCACTAATTTTTGGTTTTAGAAAAAACATGGAGGGAATGCAAATCTTGGTGAATAGAAAACTGCAGTGTTAAAGAAGAAAATGAATAGCAGTTTAAAGCTGCAAGTCCAATAATGACCAGCACCAGAAAGCAATGGCCAAATAAAGGTTAAAAAGGAAGGTGACAGGGCTTCCCTGGTGGCGCAGTGGTTGAGAGACCGCCTGCCGATTCAGGGGACACGGGTTCGTGCCCCGGTCCGGGAAGATCCCACGTGCTGCGGAGCGGCTGGGCCCGTGAGCCATGGCCACTGAGCCTGCGCGTCCGGAGCCTGTTGCTCCGCAACGGGAGAGGCCACAACAGTGAGAGGTCCGCGCACCGCAAAAAAAAAAAAAAAAAAAAAAAAAAAAAAAAAGGAAGGTGACAGATACTCTGACTAAAACTGATCTTGAAAATGAGCTTCCTTTGAACATGAAGTGGAAAAATCCAGAGTTTGCATTGCCAACTGTTTACAAAGGAAAGATGATTCAGAAGAAGTACGTGACTTAAACAATAAAATCTTTCAGATTCTTCTGGGAAGATTGGTCGATAATATGAAATTTAAACTAACATTTGGACTTTGTCCATTTTGTGCACAGGGAAGACATTTTTGGCATGCTATTTAAAATATTTTCATATCAGTTTATCATTCCAAAATATAGTGGAAACACGCACATCTGCAGTTGCACTCTGTGGTGTAAAGAAAAAAAATGGAAAAGGCTGAAGCCACTTTACCTTATATAGAAATAAATCATAATTCCCTATATACATTTTGTACTTATTTCCACCCTTGAACGTATGTAAGCTACAATTTTAAGAATTTCTTTGTAAGAGCAAAATCACCTTGAAAACTTGGGCAAGTTACTTAACCCCTGCTATGCTTTGATTTCCCAATCTAAACAACGGAGACAATAGTAAAGCCTATTTCCGTGGGTTATTGTAAGGATCTAAAAACTACTAAATAGCTAAAACTTCTTAGGGCAGTGTATGGAAATAGTACCAAAAATAAACAGAAGAAAAAAAGCCAAAATAAAGCAGTGAGGCAATACTTACTATTTATTAAATTACCAGCTATTAAAACATTTGTAACTGCTAGAAAAAAAAGAATACGTGACAGAGACTGTACGTGCCCTGCACTGCCTAAAATATTTACTATCTGGCCCTTTACAAAACTATTCATCCATCTCTGCTCTAATAGGTAATCTTGACTACAATAGATATGTTTTATAAGTGTAAGTGAATAATATATATGGAATGCCAGAGATATTTAATTTTCTCTGGATTACATAGCATTTACTAAGATTAAAAATTGATTATGTGACCAAATTATAATTTCTTGTATAAGTTCAAATGTTACCAAAATATTTATCAAAGGAAAGTATATAGAAGTATGTCTGATGCCAGCAAATTGTTAATCAGGTTTTTGTAATCCCTGTTTCTGTTATTGTTTAAAGCCTGGGCCATGAACATGACTACCAAGAGCTATCATATATGCGCAGATGCCACAGGGATTTATTACCAAATTAACCTCATTGAGGGCTATGGTGGATGCACAACTCCAGGGGGCACTAGCCACATTGTGTTCTATGAGTTACGCTTAGAGTTGTCTTTTTTTTTTAATTTTATATTGGAGTATAGTTGATTAACAATGTTGTGTTAGTTTCAGGTGTACAGCAAAGTGATTTAATTATACATATACATATATCTATTCTTTTTCAGATTCTTTTCTGATATAGGTTACTGCAGAATATTGAGTAGAGTACAGTAGGTCCTTGTTGATTATCTATTTTATATATAATAGTGTGTATATGTTAATCCCAAAACTCCTAATTTATCCCTCCCCCCAACCTTTCCCCTTTGGTAACCATAAATTTGTTTCCTATGTCTGTGAGTCTGTTTCTGTTTTGTAAATAAGTTCATTAGTATCTTTTTTTTTTATGAACAAATTCCCCTGTGTTGTGTGACACAATGGTACTGATCTAGGCTCCTTTTTAAGTGGAATTTGAGTTGGCAAATAAGGAAGATAATGTACGCAACGTATTTTTAAATTTTAACAGAATATTTGTTAAACTCCACCTTGACATCTTGAAAAGGGTGGTTATATTTTCCAGAGATTTAGAGATTATTGAGTGATGTATGCCAGCTGGTTGGGGGTCAGGGCAGTGGGACTAGTGGCCTATCATGGGACAGTTATCTTGGTCCAGGAAAGCTAAACTTAGTTTTAATCAATGCTCTAAATGAGGACAGAGAAGCTATGCTTATCTAATTTGCTTACGACATAAAGCTGGGAGGCCTAGAGGATACTAGGTCTGGTTTACAAATGGAAATTTACCGATGGACCAAAACTAAGGAAAACAATCATAATAGAAATCAATATTTTGCATTAAGGAACCCTCTAAATCATGACTCTCTCAATAAAGATACATGTAATTTATTTTTCAACCTAAATGTATTTTGGGTTCAAAAGACTCAAGGAATTTTAAAAAGATGGGGGTAAGTATAGAGAACAATAGTTGGTCTTAAATATCTGATTTACTTTTTTAAAGTAAAAGAGTAGAAATTTAATACATTTTTTCCAGAGGTGAAAATGTAAGACAGGACTTAGAAGTTAAAAAACTGAAGGGTTTCAAGCCAGGTTTAGCCCACAAATATATTTTTTTAATTTACCACCCTCCTCCAGAGTATTTTATCTAACATTTTTACTTAGTTACTTGTGTTGAAAAGCCACAAGACTTCATATATACATCTGGATTTTCAGCATCTTTTGAGTCACAGGAAGATCTGGCAGCATTGGCCCCACACTCCTCTAGCGGCATCCAGCAAGAGCCGGGCAGTGCCTTCCACTCACCACAGTCCCCACCGCTCCCTATTGACACACCTGGTCTGCCATACTCATTTATGCATGTGCCTGGCCTCTAGATATCTGAACTTTTGTGACTCCTTTAAAATAAAGGGATGAAGAAATTCTGAAAAAATGAAACCTGTCTCCAAATGTAGTGGGTTGCCTTAAGGGCTGTTGAGCTTCCTATCAACCTACACTTCCTATCGTTGAAGCGTAGGTTGACATGGATATTAGAGAGAATTCTGGCATGGGGCTGGAGGCTGGGCTAGATCAACGTTTATCAAATGTGTTTGTAAGAGAGACTTGCAGTGTTATTTGCTTAAATTATTTTTTATTCTAATGACTCCTCAACATTCACAAACAAAACTTGAGTTAAAATCTTATGTTTTAGCTCTGATTTGTATAAATTCCAAACAAATATTTAAATTCCAAAATTATTGCTGTCAACATCTCTTCAAAAACATTTAAAAAGCAGTCAAAACTTTATGTTTCCAGATTTTTATATTTTCATATTTTAATGTAAGTGTTTATGATGCGTAGACACAGCTACATTTATATTTCATCATCCACATAGTTTTAGATCAACACTTTGGCATTGTGCTTAGTTGGAACTGTAAACTGAGGGATGATTCCCACGGTCCAATTTACCCATGAAGCTAGGTCATTCGCAACCAATATTCAGAGAAAAATAAAAAGATGATCCTAATTATGCCAATTCATTTTGAGAATGAATTTTGAAGAGCTAATTTATACTATTTGAGATTCAAGTGAGCACATGTAGGTTCCTTTTTCCAGTGAAAATCTCTGACTCACTGAAATGAAGTCCATGGGTATTTGTAGTAAGTGCTTAATGGGTGGTCACCATTGTTGGGACAATAGATGTATCAGATAAAGTCCTTGCTCTTAAGGAGCGTACTCCCTCGCGAAAGTCCCAAACAGAAGAGAAATAATTAAAAATAATAAAAACAGTGTATAACCAAATATACTGCTGATTACATATACAATAGGTATCCAGAGAAAGGAAAGCATAACACACACCAATGTAATGTGTAGAGAATGAGTAGAATGTGGACAGTCCAAAGGAGGCAGAAAGATATTCTAAGATATTCTAAGTATTCCTACGTTAGGGAAACGACTGAGGCATGTGTGGGCATGTGAGAAGCTTGATTATAGAGGTCCTGAACACTTCCCAAGGTTGAAACCTCAAGCATAAGATTGCTATTTAAGCAGAGATGAAATAGTGTGAATTTGTAGCTGAGTCTGTTATCATGGCCCTGAGAATTTCCTCCAGCAAACTTTGATAAGAACCAAGGATGCAGAACCAAGAAAGGCGACAGTAGGTAAAAGAGGCATAGGATTTTAAGGTGACATCTCATGTGTTATTGACAGGATTGTTCTTTTCAAGAAGTCCACCCTGGGTAAGGAAGCAAATAAAACCAGAATCGCCTGGATATGGGCTGGAAGAAGGGAAGAATTTGAGGACACAGTGAGAACAAAGAGAAGAGCAGAAGGAATGAGGAAGTGAATAGGTTTCATATTTTTTAAAATTCCTGTCATTAATTCAAGGTGTACAAGTGTGGAGGGTCTGGGTGATAGTGTAGCCACAGATGAGGCTGTGCCGGGACCAAGTGAAGTTGAGTGATGCCTGAAGATGAGGGTTTGTGAGGCCAGGGAGTTACTGGGTCATCACCATCTGCACTGAAGCCAAGAAAAATGGTGACAGACATGGGTTTTAGAGGATGGTGGAGGCTTCAGCGCCACTATCATTGGGGAGACTGGGCAGCATCTGGGTGACCAGAAGCTGAGGTGAGGGAGAGAGAGGTTTGGGGAAAGGTCATGGATTCCGGAAGAGGACTGTTGACTGGGTAAAGTTAGGAGGATAATGAACTAGATGCAGCAGTGATTAAGGAATTGGTTGCCTCTTGCATAAAAAACGTCACGTGTATCTTTTCATGTCCCCTTTGGTCACTGGTTACTGCACACACAGCTGACCTGACAGCACCTCAGCTCTAGAACACACTCAGCTCTTACCTTCTAGCCCAGGGCCTGACAATACAATGAAGCCTTCACATACGTGCAATCTAAAACAGAGGGAGTTAACACCGATATGGACAGTACTTGTCCAACACTTCTCTGGTAGATACATGCTCCCCTCTTCCATCTGTCAGGCAAATAATTCTGAGGTGATTTCCAGAAGTCTCCTCAGAGCATCCCAGATGGACTGGCCTCCTGTTGTCCACAGCAGTGACAGGTCTGATAACACATCTTTGGACTGACTTTCCCTCCTTCCTGGGTTCACTCCTCCAGGCTCCCCATCCTGTTTCCTGGGGTTGCTTCTTCAAATATACTAACTGAACGCAAGCCCTTGTTGCAGACCTGCATTCCTGGATTAACCTAAGACCCTTATCTGAAGGTAGAAGACATTAAGTAGACAGTAAGAAAGGTTTCATGGTCACGTAAATGTCAAGTTTCAGTTAGGTGAGGAGGAAGGAGCCCTGAAAGACGCAGGAGGAGTTTATTACAGTACACAAGTTTCCAAAGGATCCTCTTGGAATGGGTGGCAGATCAGAGCTAGAGCAGAGTTGATAGAGACGAAAGCATGTAAAGAAAAAAGGGAGGTGATATATGAATCACATATGTTAATTTCCTCTTTGCTAGAAAATAAATATACTAATAACCACAAGGGGCATATTTTAGACAGCTGTATTTATTTCTGTAGCTTTGCATTTGTCTTCCTCTTCATTTGTTCCACCCTGGATAGATCAGACAGTCTAGCCTTGCTGTGTATCTCTGTTTCTTGCCAACATGCTGATGTCATCCTATATCTAGCCCTTAAAGTCACTTCAACTCACATTCATGTCTTTTGTCTTCTTCGTGGTGGCTAAGTTACTATAGCTTCATTGAACTTGCTTTTCTCTAAGTAGGATACATGGTCAATTCATCTCAGAGAAAATGTCAAGAAACAAACTATTTCCATACACAATAATATCATGTACTGTCCATTAGGGAAAGTTAAAAATATATATATGTATATATAATTGTGTAATTTTTAAAAATTACACACACAATTCTGATAGACTGCTAGATTCCTGGAGATATTTTTTGCCATATTCCCACCAAATTTTGCCATATTCCTTGAACTTTTGAAATTTGAACGAATAAATCATAAAATATTTTGTCTATTCTGAGCTGAGGTTCGTCATTTTTAGACATTTTGGGTTAAAATTCTAGGTTATAAGAGACATTGGTCATGAGTTATAACAAACAGAGAAAAGACATCTGTTGTTACTTCCTGAACCTGCTGAGTCACAAGCCATAAGGATTCACCAGCCCTGTATCAGACGGCAGGCCCAGGAGAGCGGCCGACATGTTTGACTTTCAACTGAACCTCGAATTGTTATTGCTTAGAAAGAATTCACAAAGGAGACACATTTGTTTTGGAATCATAGAAAAGTGAGATCAAAAGAGACCTTTCAGGTCACGGGCTCCCCATTTCCTGCCGCTCTTTTATGTCACTGTTTTGTTTTGTTTTTTCTTTTGTGTACTGCTCACCCTAGCCCTAAATTTCTTCACAGATGACCCTTTGTGGAATTATTTCACAATGTAACATTACTGATAAAAGTGCTTACATTTGTAGGTCTCTTGCCCATAGCTATTCTAGGTCTGGTCTTTCTAATGCAGAGCCAAGTTGTGATTACCCAGTTGGACCCCTCCTCTTCCCTGCCCACATTTTTGCACATGAGAATCATCTCATCTCTTATAGTCATGGCTGCATTCGTATACACAGCTTTTAAAATTCCTCTTCTTTATCCAAGTTTTGTCAATTATTTCTGCTATTTGTTTTTTAATTCCTCCTACTTTATGTCTCACCTCTCAATGATGAGGTAGTTTTAACAGGTTTTTTTCTCAAATATGATTCTTCACCTCATCATCAGAGTTAGTAATGGCAGTTTAAGTGATGGATTTCAAAGCACATTTCAAAAAACGTCATCCTAACCATCCAAGAGACTCTAATCCACAGAAACAGTCTTGTTGGGTACCCTCCCTCCTTTCCTGAACAGTAGGCTCTTCCAAAGCTAACTGATTATAACAATGCTGATATTAGACATGAAAATGTATCTGTTAAGCATGTATTGGCATGTGCTTACTAAGCCCCCTATCAAAGAAGTTGGTTTTTGTACTCTGTCCCTAGGAGTTTAAATCTAAGATTATCTATATACACAGCTAGTCAGATAAAAATATAGTATTTTACTGGCATCTGTTTATGTGAAATATAGCAGACTTGGGCTGCTTTCTATAGCTGACACATTGATTTTTTGGTTGGTGGAGGAGGGAATCACCCCTACCCCACAGTCAGTTCATGGGATTTAATCGCAGCTGATCCATGCCCTCCATCTCCTAACACACAAACATGTGCTTACACACACACATACACTCACTCACTTGGGAAGGGGAGAGGAGCACCTGACTCTGGCCTGGCCATTTAGAACATTCTGAATGTTTTGGAGATGGGAATGTGATAAAACTTTCCAGTGAGACTCAGTCATGGGACTTTTGTCTTTCCAATGAAGTTACTGAGAGGACGTATAAGCACAGAACTATTGGTGGCCATCTCGCCAACTTTTACAAAGGTTCTTTCTGAAGGAAACAACAAAAGGAAAACAAATCCAAAAGATGAAGAAAGAACTCAAATTCTGATGACATCCTTTGAAAGCCAGAAGAGAGATCTTTACTGAAGCCTGTTCTACTCCCATACTTTCCAATTATATGAGTCAATATACTTCTGCTTGGTTTAAGTCGGTTTGATTTAGGTTCCTGTCACTTGCAACTGAAAGAGTCCTTACTAACATGTGTAGTTTGCCAAATAACCAGTCTGACCAGCCTTTTATGTCAGCCTGTTGCATTCTAGCACATGTCAAAGGAGATCTACATACCATTTGCTTCAGAATCATCTGGAATGCTTAGAAAACGCAGATTGTTAAACTGTGTACCCCAAGCTTCTTAATCAGAATCCAGAAAGGTGAGGCTGAGGAACCTCGTGTTTGTCAAGTTACCTCTGGTGATTTTATGCACATTAAATTTTGAAAAACACTACAGAAGTCATAACTTTTGATTATATCAACTCAGATCAACCAGTTTTTATCAGATTGACTTGTGAGCTCAGTCAAATTGCAATTCTTTTCAAACAATTTTTCATCAGAGTTTTAAATGTCAACACTGATGTAGATAGAAAAAAGAGTAAATACTAAGGCCACATGTGAAAGAACTGTCATGGGACTTAACATGTTTAAATAACAGTGGAAGTTCCTTATCAATAGTGTTTTACCTGTAATCTAAGTGGCCATTAGAAGAAACAGATAAGTCAGGAGGGGAAAATTAAGTAACTTTATCTCAAACAGACGTGGGAATCAGGACAGACAACAGGAGAGACATGACTATTCAGTGTTTTTGTTCTTTCAGATGTTGAAGGAACTTTCCACCTTTCCAATATGGCATTAATCTCCCACACTGGAATAATTCCTCATTTCCCACAGACTGTTGGTACAATGAAATATTCTTCCCTCTGCTTCTTTGGGCCTTTTCTATTATATTTAAATGCATATATGTTTAAGTAAAGTTTTTGAAGCAGACACCTTGAAACTCAAGAAATTCACTTCCAAATCAGTTTCAGGAGACATGGAAGATGTGAAGCAAAATCTATATGAATCTCTCAACTGGTCAATAGATAAATACAGGGACTTCCCTGGTGGCGCAGTGGTTGAGAGTTCGCCAGCCAATGCAGGGGACACAGGTTCAAGCCCTGGTTTGGGAAGATCCCACATGCCATGGAGCAACTAAGCCCATGCACCACAACTACTGCGCCTGTGCTCTAGAGCCCGCGAGCCACAACTACTGAGCCCATGCACCACAACTACTGAAGCCCATGTGCCCTGGAGCCTGTGCTCCGCAACAACAGAAGCCACTGCAATGAGAAGCACACGCACCACAACGTAGAGTAGCCCCCACTCACCGCAACTAGAAAAAGCCCACGCACAGCAACGAAGACACAGTGCAGCCAAAAATAAATAAATTTATAAAAAAAAATAGATAAATATATTGTGGTAGATACTTAGTGAAAATTTGGAAAGAAATATTAACACCATTTAGCTATACTGATCAATCTAAAAAGCATTAGGCTAAGTGAAATATTCAAACACAATAGAGTGCATACTGTATAATTCCTATATGAGATTCTAGAAAAGACAAAACTATAATGACAGAAAGTAGTCAGTAGTTGCCTAGGGCTGGGCATAAGAAGGCTTCTCTTACAAAGAGGCACAAGAGAACTTTTTAGAGTGATGGAATTGTTCTATATCTTGGTGGAGGTTACATGACTGCATATATACCAATGCTTATCAAGCTGTACACTTCACATGAGTGAATTGTATTGTATGTAAACTATGCCTCCATAAAACTATTATTAAAAAGTGAACTTTACACGGCACAGATTTTATCAGAGCAGGGGAGGTAGAACCCAAAGAACAGTTCTAAGTAGTCATGGACTGAAGTCTTGGGGAAACTGCCTTCGGCCTGGAGATGCAGGCAGGTCCCAGCAAGGGAAGGACCTGGGAGTTCTAATCGGGGGGAGAGGGATCTCATTATAGAGTGGTAGCTTCCTCACTCGCCCTCTTTTATGGTGCTTGCTGGCTTCAGTGCCACAAGTGATCAGAGCCAGATGAGGCTCAAAGCTCTACCTAAAGGTGACTAAGGGAGGAATGAGGTCTTCTGAATTATCTCACTGATAGGGATGTATCGACATAGGAGGTAGGGACCAGGAAGGGCTGTGATAGATGAGAGTTAACACACAGAGAAGCATCCCCATGTGGGCATCTGTGGTGTGCAGCTGCGAGATGTACAGGGAAGGAAGAATACACTTCCTAGTCTAGGGAATATTTATCTAGAGACCAATGGCCTTTTGTCGTAGGCTAGTCCTGTTGGAATTATTTTAAAGATGTCACCAGGTTATTTGCCTGAAAAACAAGTTCTAAACAGCTTACAAATGAAAAACTAAAGGTTACTAAACATCTATTGAATTAGAAAGTTATCTTCTGGGGGGGTGGGGGGGAAAGGCTTTGTAAAAGATAGGGGAAATTGCTCCTGAAAAATTGAGGGCATTTAGCAAACAAGCTTGATTACAACTGCTTTACCCCAGACCTTCCCAGTGAGAAGATTTGTTTGTTTTTTAGGGGGAGGATGGGGTTTTGTTGTTTGTTTTTTGTTTGTTTGTTTTGAGAGTGCTTTCTCATAAATATCCTGTCTGAGAGACAGGAGAGAGACAGCTGAGAGAACAAATGAGAACAATTGAATTCTGTCTACTTCATGAACCCTTAAAAATAATAGGGTGTCCCCATCAGTAGTGTTTTATGAGCCGAAGGATGGGTTTGGACTGCCAAGTGGGATAACTTTTTATTTAAACTTTAATTTTCTCTTTCACTCATTTTCTGTCATAAAGCAAATGAAATTTGGCTTTTAAAAAAGTAGTAACTCATGTAAAGAAACTATTAGAGGGATTATTAAAAATCCATAAATTATATTAAATTTATAAAAAGCTCTTAGTGTCAATAAATAAGTCATGTCCTTATCTAGACACATTTAAACTGGGCATCCATAAAAAACCACAAGGAAATGAAAAGTTCAGATGGAAGAAGAATCACTAGATGAATTACTTCATCCTAAATGTTGCAGTTGGCTTCTTTTACAGGAACAATTTTTTTTCCAGAGGTGATAAATGCAGAACCTCATCAATCTGGCTCTTTACCCTTGGCAGATACTTGTCTTTCTATATGCATTTTATTTTCCTCTTTGGCTCCAGACACAAAATAGAGTATTCTTTGTGATCCAGGATTTGTTTGAAGGGATCTCATCTGGAAGGAAGTCAAGCAGGGCACTAGCAGGGGAGCTTTTACAGATTATGACCTGTAATCTGGTTAATACTCTGAAACACAAAGATCGGAAGGCTGGGATAAGACCACTTCATACGTGGCCATGTGCGCTCTCCCTCCCCCACCTCCTCCGAAGTCATCCCAGAGACTGAGAAGAGCCCAGCCTGCACTTGCTAGCAAGCTAAGAGGGAAGATAACAGAGATGTAATGGCATATATTCCAAGTCTAGCGTGGGTTAATCACCTAATAATAGGATTCCCTCATTCTGCTATTATTGCCGTATGCATCAATTTCCTTCTTAATTTAGGATATCATACCCATGGTCTTTGATCAAAAGAGGCTGTTAGGGTTGAATGTAAGGTTTTACTTTCACTCAGATATTTGGGCTGGTCCTTAAAGTTTTAGTTTTTTACTAAAAGGTTACATGAAACCAATGTTTAACTTTACATATCCATTTGGAGACCAGCAAATTTTAATTTGTCCTCTCTTAAGAACCATCTGCTGAATGTAAATCTTCATAACATCTAAGTTAAATTGTGACTATGTTTACCTTTCTTTGAATACAAAGAAGCTTCTAGAAGATACTACATGGTATAATTTTTCTATCTAAAATGAAAGAGGAGTGTTTATTTCCCAACTCAAATTTGATGCTTTTTTGATTGTATAGCTTACAAATAGCTTTTTAATGGCCATTTTTAAGTCCTAAGACATTATTTCTGTTTTGGAAATAATAACTTTGTGAGGGACAAAATCACCGAGACAGGTTTTGTGCAGATGAGTCTTCAACACGTTCACTTGCACACACATGCCCTGTGTGCAAGGGGATTAGGCATCCCAGCAGTGATTCCTCAAGTAATAAATTCTAGACTTAAGAAATCTATTATACATGCAGATTGGGAGTTTGGGGTTAGCAGATTCAAACTAGTATATACAGGGTGGATAAACAACAAGGTCCTACTGTATAGCACAGGAAGCTATATTCAATATCCTATGACAAGCTATAATGGAAAAGAACATGAAAAATATATATGCATGTATAACTGAGTCACTTTGCTATACAGCAGATATTAAACACAACATTGTAAATCAACTATACTTCAATAAATTTTTTTTTTTTAAAAAAGGAAATATACATGCAGGAAAAGTTTTGGAGGAAGCACAACCCAAACCCATAGTTCTTAAGGGCACCACCCCTTCGTTCCCCTGTCTGGGGAGCAATTTATTTAGAGGAATACTTTGTCTGACAGACATAGCAAGAGAGAAATCTCTAGACCTCAGAAATCTCCATCCACCTGTTCTGTGAAGCAGTCATCGTCCTTTGAATCTGTTTCCTCTGATTCTGATGCCACCAGGACAGGGAGATGTGTGAGAGGTGAGAGTGATTTTTGCTCCTGGAATGACACTAGAGATCCCTGATTCACTATGGGTGAAGTTTTTGCAGACTAGCTGGGGAACCAAATTGTGTTTCAAAGAAATACTACCAGGAAAAAAGTAAATTTCCAACAATTGACTTGTGTACTAACTCTTAGCTCTAACCCACTCGTAAATTGGGAGCTTCTGGGATTATTCTTCTGCGGTCAATTGTTTGCCATATTGGTTGAGAAACTGAAGTTAGGCTAAGTAATTTCCTCAAAAGGTTCAGAGACCAAAATGCCTAGAAATTTCCAGACATATCCAATTTACAGATTATTCATTTCATCCTGCACACTGTTATTTTGTTCATACATAAACTTACTTGTCAAAGAATGAGCCAAAGCACTGATCCAAGTGCATTTTTAAATATGAACATTAAAAAAAAATCCTTCTGGGTAAGCAAGACAGTAGATTTTAACTCTCCATTCTTCCATGACTCAATGGAAAGGATCAGTTCTAACACCACCTTCACCATCCCACAGTGTTCAAATAAACCTCTATGTGTTTTGCACATTTTTTGCTTGTAGAGAAGAAAAAGAAAATGGAAAGAGGGAGCTTTCAGCATGAAAATATGTGGCTGACTTAGGCACTTAGGAAGTTTCTCTGCCCTATTTTCTCTATTTATAAACCGTGCTTCTCAGTGCATTTTTGCAATGAGATTTTTAAAAACAGATTTATATTATTAGGGAAATGCAGAATAAAATGTAAGATACAGTTAATACAGTTCTGGGATGGAGCAAAGTGTTAATGCAAAATGAACATACATTAGAGAACATGTAACCTTTCTGAGGATGAATTTCCCACATAAATCTTCTCCTTTCTCTGGAGGCTGTGAGACAAATATCTAGGCTTTCAAAATCAGAAAGCTTTTGATTCCGAGTAAGAAGGGGCCTGGGGCAAGTGACATAACTTTTCTGTACCAATGTCCTCATTTGTAAAATGAGGATAACAATACCTTATGACTCTACAAAACTGTGAAAACCAAAAAGAAAGAAAGAAAGAAAGAAAATTAAAGTTCCAATTTTGTAATTCAAAAACTGATGGGCCATTTGACTGTGAATTTTAAATGCCTGAGCAGGTGAATTCTAGTTCTTTTGCACATCCAAACCTTTCTTTCCCTTTCTTTTAATCAATAAGTTTATAAGCTTGAGTATTTATGGTATGATCACAAGTTTACAATACCCGTCCACATACATCATTTCATTTGATCCTCACAGCAGCTCTGTGGGGCAGATGTAATGTTTCCAGGGAGGAAACTGAATGCCAAAGAAGCTAATACTTTGCCTGAACCTCCCGGCCTGGAAGCAGTTGAGTTCAGCAGAGTTCAGCCTTGAACTGCCATGTGGCCCTAGCAGGATCATGGCTGGACACAGCCAGTTCCTCATTAAGGTGAAGAAGGCCATATTTTTCTTTATCCCTCTTGTTCTCAAAGCTCCCTTAAAACCCACCAGAAAGGGTATATGCCCAGTAGTGGGATTGCTGGGTCAAATGGTAGTTCTAATTTTAGTTTTTTAAGGAACCTCCATACTGTTCTCCCTAGGGGCTGTATCAATTTACATTCCCACCAACAGTGCAAGAGGGTTTCCTTTTCTCCACACCCTCTCCAGCATTTATTGTTTGTAGATTCTTTGATGATGGCCATTCTGACTGGTGTGAGGTGATACCTCACCATAGTTTTGATTTGCATACCCTGAGAAAACCATAATTCAAAAAGAGGCGTGTACCACAATGTTCACTGCAGCTCTCTTTACAATAGCCAGGACATGGAAGCAAGCTAAGTGTCCATCGACAGATGAATGGATAAAGATGTGGCACATATATACAATGGAATATTACTCAGCCATAAAAAGAAATGAAACTGAGTTATTTGTAGTGAGGTGGATGGACATAGAGTCTGTCATACAGAGTGAAGTAAGTCAGAAAGAGAAAAACAAATACCATATGCTAACACATATATGTGGAATCTAAAAAAAAAAACAAAAGGTTCTGAAGAACAGAGGGACAGGATAAAGATGCAGGATGTAGAGAATGCACTTGAGGACAAGGGTGGGGGGAAGGGTAAGCTGGGACAAAGTGAGAGAGTGGCATGAACACATATACACTACCAAACGTAAAATAGATGGCTGGTGGGAAGCAGCCATATAGCACATGGGTGCTTTGTGACCACCTAAAGGGGTGGGATAGGGAGGGTGGGAGGGAGCCGCAAGAGGGAGGAGATACGGGGATATATGTATATGTATAGATGACTCACTTTCTCATAAAGCAGAAACTAACACACCATTGTAAAGCAATCAAACTCCAATAAAGATGTTAAAATAAATAAATCAGCAACATAAAAAAAAAATCCATCAGAAAAATGGGCTGAGTTCTCAGGAAGGTATATGTATATACAACAGATACAAGTTCTCTCTAGGCAGCCACAGAGTTTTATACAGCTCAACTAAGAATTGCTATTCATTAGTCCTTTATCTTATTTGTTCCAAATACCTTTTTCCAAACAATCAAGCGGGGGATGGGAGCAGGAGGGAATGAGCAAGAAAGAAATGCCAGTAATCACAGTGAGTAACAGTCGTAGGGGTAAAGTGACAGCTCAAGGCTTTACTGTTGTCATAAAAGTGGTGCAGTTTTAAAGCTTTAAGATGAGCAAATCTCTGGGGTCTCTGTCCACTGTGGTTCTAATAGCATTAGAAAGGGTGAGTTGGTATAAACAATAACAAGATTTATGTGAGCGCAAACTGCTGACTATTGACTCTGATTCTGAAGAGAGAAGAAAAGAGAAAGCAAAACTAGACTGGATTCCTGTTATGTCCCTATTTATGGGAAAGCGAGGAACTTGACCAATCCTAGTGGACATTAACAATGGAAAGGCAAGCAGATGATTCTGATGCCGTTGATAGAAATTAAATGGAAAAGAGACAATAAAAAAAAAAGCTGTAGTGTGGCTACTTTGTACCGCAGGTTTCTAACCAGCAAAAGAGACTGACAGTGAGCTGGGTGGGACAGCTTTGTTCTCAGAGGAACAAAGATTTTGAAATCCTACTGTGCGGGACAAAACATCTAACCTAAAGGGGCTGCCAGTAGAAAATAAAACTCAAACACTTTCATTCATGACTCACCTTTCAGTTGGTAAAATCTATCTGAAAAAAAAAAATCCAGAATTTGTTCTTCCTCTTGGACTTGACTTTTATACCATACTAGTGTATGAGGGATTCTACCTCCCCTACCTTCTTCCCTTGTTTGTCAGTAAAATACTGAACCAGAGTCTTTTCTTTTCAGTTTATTATGACTTAGAAGAGGTATTTTTCTACTCTGCAGAAACTTCCCATTGGCTTTATGATTATTTTTGAGCTATCACAAATATTTTGGCCTCATCTGTTTATGTTAACAATGTCATTAACTCAGCTAGATCTTTTCAGCAACAAAAGAATGCCTCTTATTACAATCTCTTAGATGGCAAGTCCATCTTCTTAAAAACCACATGATTCTAAAAACAAATATGTAGGGAAGGAGTCTTTGGCCACAGGAGGGAACTTAACCAAAGTACCATTGACAGATCTTAATAAAAGAAAAATCAAGCTTAAAATAGAGAATTGCATACTTGAGCACAAGACCTGCTCCCATAATCTGGGAATTTTATGGTCTCTCTAAAGGAAAGAATATGTGGTCTGTTCAATGTGATCATGAAATATCTCCCTGAGACCTTAAAATGTAATGTGTCAGATGTTCAATCCATTCAGTTTGGACCAATTGTGTAGCTAAGATGTCAGCTCCCCAGTTTCAAGACAGGCCTCTGGTGTTTTAGCCACAGTCTACAGCCTTCAGGAAAGGCTTGGAAACTATAAAGCTGAGGACATATTACAAATATTAGGATAGAAATATAGCTTTGTTATATATTTATTAAATATATTTGAATATCATATCTATACATCTACTTTTCTATAAAAGACTTGGAAAGACACAAATTAAACCCTAAGAAGAAGCTTTTACTTTTCATTTTGTACATTACTATATATATTTGATTTTTTTGCAATGAGAATTTAGTAATTTAGCAATTAACATAGAGTCAACACAGTGTTTTTTTCTTAAGTATGTTTGAGGTGATTGATACATTAAAAATATATATATATATCTGGTAGTCTCAGACACGTTCAGTGCACAGTTAAAACCAAGTGTTTTGGGGTGATCTTGGGGCTAAGACAGAAATCATGATGTGAGAAGGGTTATTTTTGTATTGACTAGAACAGCACTGTAAATTCACCAATTCACCCTAATTTTTTGTTACCCTTGAGATGCATTTAGATCAAGTAGTCAGCGATCATTTCTGCTTCAGGAGAATAAATGATTACCCCAGATAAGCAACTGATCCATTACTAAGAGTTCATCTCAACAAAAGAATACTTTAGAGTACCAATTCTAGGGATATGTGTTGTACATATTCTGATGGTTTGGCATTGGGAGCTCACGTTCAAGACGTAGAATAACAGCAAGATTTTAGCTTTGGAGCAAGATCTTTGATTGACAAGTCCCTGCTACTTAGAAAGTTGAATGCTCTGGGCTTAGAACTCTGTGTCCTGACACGCGCAGCCTCACACTAAATAAAGCATGTGTTCAGACATTTTTCTGAGAGAACGGAAACTAATAACCGACTGCAGTTAGGTTTGTTTACAAATATTTGTAAAATATGCAGTAGAAACAAAGGAACCAGTGCTGAGCTGCTCAGATGAGGAAGGAGGGGAGGGGGAGGGGACAGCAAAGGGAAGGGGAGTGTGGGTCGGGGTCGGATGCTCAGAGTTGTTCCAACCAATTGCATAAATCAAGTCACTTATGAAGATATAAAAAGTAGAAGACCAAGTTCACGAAAGCCCAGACACTGCAGATTGCAGAAGAGACATCCTCTCTAAAGCAACTGAACAAGGAGAAAAAGGGCAAGAAAGAGATACTTCATAAAGCCAGGCCTAAACGAATGCTTTCTGCCCTACACCTTCACATTTACACTTACCCTAAAAAGATTAAATATCATAATAATTCTGAGATTTCTGGCTCTCAAGATTTCCATTATGACACATCAATAAAGCAAGGCAAGGTGACTGAGAAAGAACGGCTGGCTTTCATTTCCTGCTCATTTGAAGGTCACTTTTGGAGATAAAGATTATATTTTTGCAGAACCAGAGTATACACGAACATTTCTAGAAACTTGTAACATCAGATGTTCTGAACGAGCAAAGGAAAATGAATGATCCTATTAAGATACTTCTGACCATAAATCAGAGGTGTTAAGCTCTGACTGGCTAACTTCAGCTTCCCATTTGACTCATTTGAAAACGGAACTGATGTGAATATAGATTGGAGACACATGCTCGGTACCATTAAAGGTACCTCATAAGCTACTACCCTCCGGTCATAGATTGAAATACAGTGTGCCTAGCACCTGGATACAAATATTTGCATCGCTTCATTGTTAAGTGACTCTGTACAAATAGCAGAAAAATGGGTGTCATGCTTTTAATACAAAAGAACTGCTGGTGTTAAAGCTCACAGACTCACAGGGGAGGGTGGAGAGCAATTCGCTAATGTATAGCACCTGAGAAGGGTGGTCTCATTTTCAAGCTTACCCCGCCGCCATTTGCAAAAGCATCTATTTCTCCCCTTGTGCTGCTCTTCCCACCTCCCTCCCTCTAATATGCTTAGTGACATCTTGCTTTGATCCTCTAGTGAGCAACCCTTCAGCAAGAGAGATGTAGACCCATCTTCTGCCATTTGCACTGAGTTCTTAGTTTCCAGAGACTTTTCCCCAGTTAGCATGGTAACGTTCTGCCACTCATTCACAGGCAAGTGATTAAAACCTTGAGCCTCTGTTTTTCCATCTGAAAAATGAAGCTAAAATAGCTCTTGTCCCAGAGACTTGTTCTGAGGCATAGAATTGAATTTGTTAATGTATATGAAATACCTGGCACTTAGCGGGTGGGCAACAAACGTAATTATCTTCCTTCTGTTAAAAAGGGGCCATGTAGGTAAAGACAAACTCCTTGACAACAAAAATCCCAACAGTTAAGTGATGCAAATAACTGTTCTTTTTCTTTGCTGAAAACAGGATTTGTTGGATGCATTAATTTACCTTTGTTTTTCCAGGGCTCCACGTGGTGTCTGGCATGGGGCAGATACTCATGACATTTGCTTCATAAATATTGCTTTAAAAGTCCTCTATAGGGGCTTTCCTGGTGGCGCAGTGGTTGAGAGTCCGCCTGCCGATTCAGGGGACGCGGGTTCGTGCCCCGGTCCGGTAGGATCCCGCTATGCCGCGGAGCGTCTGGGCCCGTGAGCCATGGCCGCTGAGCCTGCGTGTCCAGAGCCTGGGCTCCACAACGGGAGAGGCCACAACAGTGAGAGGCCCGCGTACCGCAAAAAAAAAAAAAAAAAAAAAAAAAGTCCTCTATAAATGCAAACAGGTCAACCATTTTTACAGTCAGCTGAAGGGGGAAATCGGTCATGATAGTTTAAGAAATGTTATCAAGAGCCTGCGTGATGGAGGCAAGTGTTTTGAGCTCCGTGAGAGCCTTTGCCTTCCTTGTGAGCTGGGTGCCACTAATCTACACAACTCACAGAGCAGAACATTAGAAACAGCTGCTTAAGGACTTTGTGACTATTACTTATCCTTGAATGTGAAATAGTGACATATATACTTACATCTGCACAGGATAGAGCAGAGATACCCAGACATAACCTTTAAAAGAAACCAAAGTAGTATCTTATATATTCTAATATAACCACCAGAGGCATTACAATTAGGGAAGTCACATATGAAGGCAATTGTATGGCTAAAGATAAAAAAGCATCCTAAGAACTAAATAATGACTCAACCTATAAATTATGATTTTATCATCTAAGCAGTTTTTGAGAAGTAAAACTAAATATCTTTCATACTTAGAGTTTAAATGATAAACTATAGTCCTTTAATACTAACACATTTCAAAGAAAGATGAAAAAGGTTATTGGTGTAAAATTCTATAGTTTTTTTAATCAAGAATTTTTTGGGAAAGTCTATAAAATTTTAAAAGAAATGCCTCAAATTAAGCAGGACTTCACTGAAAACCCACAGTGCATCTGAACTGAGGGTTTGTTTGTTTGCTTGTTTTTGAGTAAATAAATGATCAAAACGAGATGTTATAGAATCCAGAATCTGTTTCTATCTCCTAAAAAATTCCTGGAGAGGATACTCCAATTTTGTTTTGACATGTTTTTGGTGTTGTAGCGATGACTTTTGCACCTAGCTACAAATATTGTAGTCTGTAAGACTTTGGAAGTTATCTGTTTCTTCATTCAGTGCCATGCCAAGATATTCTGTTTTGTTTTTTTCACAAGACTCAGTTTTCTTTATTCAAGTTGGAAAATTAAATTAAAATATCAACTATTTCTCATTAATTCTGAAACTATTCACTAATGCTGTTTGGTGTAGATGTTAAAAATCACAAACAAACTATTTTAAAACTAGGCTTGTTAACTTATCATCTATGGAAGTATTTTCAAGATCTTCCAAACTTTATCAGAAAAAAGAAGAAAAAAAGAAAAGAAAAAAGATTGTCATTTCTTGTCTTTATTATATACTATATACTTGATCATATACTCCAAGTATAATGTTCACAGATTTCTATATTCATTCAAATGCTCATTCCACAAATTTTTACTTCCCTAAAATGCCCTAAGCTCTGGATAGAATTATGAAGAAATTCCACAGTATTCTCTGCCCTCATGAGGCTTACAATCTAACACGTGAGACAGACATTAATTTTTTGAAAGTCACACAAAAGAATAATTACAAACCATGATAAGTGCTCTAAAGCAAATGCATTGGGTGCAATGAGAGCATAGAACAGGGCGTCTGACCTCATTTGGTGGCTCAGGGAAGACTTCCCTGAGGAAAATAGCTGCATTGAGGTATGAAGATTACTGGTCAGTCATCCGTGATGGAAAAAGCTAGACATGAATGCCATTTTGCCAACCTAGTTTGAAAAATTGGGAAGAATCATTTTATTTTGCAGTAAGTAGAAAAAAGGCCACTGTAGCTAGAGAATGTAGGAATGGTTCCCAGCTCTGAGTACCAACCCTTACTTGGGGAGCTTTAAAAATATACCAGGGCTTGGACACCACCTCAGAGATTTAGATCCAATCATTCTGGGATGAGAGTGACCTATGGTATATAGTTTTTAAAGTTCCCCAGGTGATTCTAATGCACAGCTGGAATGCAGAACTATTGCTGTAGAGTTAGGGGGAGTGCAGCTGGAGAAAAAGCTCAGGATTAGATCATGGAGTACATTGCATGCCTTGTTAAGGTTTTTGGTCTTTAAACTAAGAGCAATAGGAAGCCTTTGAAAGATCATGGGAAAAGTAGATATGTAAATGTAATGGTGGTGGAGACAACCAACGGCTGCAATAATAGTAAACTATTAGCTTTAGCAATGATGTTACACTCATTCATTTATTTAGTCATTTCTTTTTCCCCATGGAAAAACAGTTCACCGAGATATTAATTTATGTTTTTCCCTCTTACATTTATTTCTCTCTCATCACCTTCATTATGTAACTACCCTTGCCTCAGGGAAGAATTTGAAGTGAACTCTCTTACTGTCTTTTGCAAAAGTTTCTTATCACTGAAGAAATTATTTTAGGTGTCCTAGAGTGGAAGGTAAGAGATGGCAGTGCCTGCAAACATGAGCATTGTTTGGGGCCAAAGGATGTAGAAGACCTTACACGAGAGTGGAGTGGGGCCGCAAGTGGTGACTTGGGGGTCCCAAAGCAGAGAATGCTGGTAAGCACACCCTCCCCCCATCCAACCGTCTATGTTGATTAAAGCTGCATTTCCCACCATCCATGCAGGGTTTGGCCTTAAGGTTGAGTTTAATTTGATTTAAACAAAATGAAGATATATGACATATCTAAGACACTAAAGTTATGGTTACAGATTCACAATCTTTATATTACACCGGACCATATCCAGTGAGCACATGTATATGACAGTCATCATGCTAGAGGCTCGGAACAGAGTACTGTGCAAACTAGTTCCTGGCTAGAGCTTACAGCACAGTGAGGAAGACGGACAAGGAATGGAATGAGAATGATTCTGTAACAAAAAGAGAAGAAATGTGCAGGGATGGTGAATATGCAGAAATGGCCGCATTAAGATGACATTTAAGCTGAATGAGACAGAAGTGCCCAGAAAAGAGGGAGGCTTAGGAATCCTGAGTTGAAAAAGTATGGCCAGCCAGGCTGGCTGTGCTTTAACAAGCGAAGAGGAGAACAGCATGAGGCAGGGTGTTAGAGGTAAGAGTCTGATCATGGAAGACCTGAGGTAGGGAGTCTGAATTGTATTAAGTGGCATGGGAAGCCACTGAAAAGTCTTAAGCAAGGGACTAACATGATCCAATTTTAAAATTAATTATAAAATAAGTCTAATATACATAATGACACAGAGAATAAGATAATTTTACTTTATCTACCATCTTTATTTAATAAATGTTAAAAGCATCTTTTTAAAGGTCTAAACTACAGATATATTTGAATCTCCTATTCCTCCCTTTCCTTGCACAGAGGAAACCAGTATCCTGAAGATTTTAAGACTTTTACTATAAATATTATCCATAAAGTTTTTATAATAGTTGTGTGGTTTTAAATTTAACATTGATAGCATAGTATTTGTGAATCATTATTCACTTTGCTTTTTTGATTAATATTTGGTTTGGCAAGACTAAAAAGAGAGAAGAGTGAAATTACTAAATACAAGAATGAA
Source organism: Pseudorca crassidens (assembly GCF_039906515.1). Taxonomy (NCBI): domain Eukaryota; kingdom Metazoa; phylum Chordata; class Mammalia; order Artiodactyla; family Delphinidae; genus Pseudorca; species Pseudorca crassidens. Next base: position 66,041,336 of record NC_090296.1, read on the forward strand.
AGAGGATACATCACTATCAAACTTATAAAAATAAAAAGAATTATAGGGAATAATATGAACAATTGTATGCCAACAAATTATGTAATCCAGATGAAATGAACAAATTCCTAGAAAGATACAAACTACCAAAACTGATTCAAGAATAGAAACTTTCAATAGAACCGTAGCAAGTAAAGAGATTAAATTAGTAATAATAATAATAATAAAACTTCCCACAGAGAAGGCTCAGATAGCTTCACTGTGAATTCCTCCAAATGTAGGGAAGAATTAAGACAAACCCTTCACAAAGTCTTCCAAAAAATTGAGTAGGAGGGAATACTGCCCAACTCATTCTGAGACCAGCATTACCCTGATACATTATAAGAAATGAAGACATCATAAGAAATGAAAACTGTAGACCAATATTCTTTATGGATATAAATGCAAAAATCTTCAGAAAAATACTAGCAAACTGAACTCAGCAGTGTATAAAAGGATTATACACCATAGTCAAGTGGGGTTTATCCCAGAAATGCAAGGTTGCTTTAACATATAAATATCAATCAATATAATGCATCATATTAATAGAATCATGGGCAAAAATCATAAGATCATCTCAATAAATTCAGTATTGGCATTTGACAAAATCCAACTCTCTTTCATGATAAAAAATTCAACAAACTAAGAATAGAAGGGAACTTCCTCAGCCTGACAAAGGCAATCTGTTAAAAATCCTCATGGGACTTCCCTGGTGGCACAGTGGATAAGACTGCGCTCCCAATGCAGGGGGCCCAGGTTCAATCCCTGGTGAGGGAACTAGATCTGACATGCCTGCCGCAACTAAGAGTTCTCATGCCACAACTAAGGAGCCCGTGTGCTGCAACTAAGGAGCTCGTGAGTCGCAACTAAGGAGCCCTGGAGCTGCAACTAAGGAGCCCTCCTGCTGCAACTAAGACTGGCGCAACCAAATAAATTAATTAATTTTTTAAAAAAAGAAAGAAAGTAAATGGGGACTTCCCTGGTGGTCCAGTGGTTAAGACTCCAGTGGTTAAGACTTCACCTTCACCTGCAGGGGGTGCAGGTTCGATCCCTGGTCAGGGAGCTGAGATTTCACATGCCTCACAGCCAAAAAACCAAAACATAAAAAACAGAAGGAATATTGTAACAAATTCAATAAAGACTTTAAAAATGGTCCACATCAAAAAATAAAATAAAATAAAATCCACAGATAACACCATACTTAATGGTGAAAGATTGAATGCTTTCTCCCAAAATCAAAAACAAGACAAGAATGTCTGCTCTTGTTACTTCTATTCAACATTTTACTGGAAGTCCTAACCAGGAAAATTAGTCAAGAAAGAAAGGAAAGAAGGAAGGAGGGGAGGAAGGAAGGAAGGGAGGGAAGGAGAAAGGAAGAACATCCAGATTAAAAAGGAAGAAGTAAAACAAGCTCTATTCAGAGATGTCATGACCTTGCATATAGAAAATCCCAAAGAATACACACACACACACAAACTGTTAGAACTAATCAAAGAATTCAGCAAAGTTGTAGAATATGAGATCAATATATAAAAATCAATATTTCTATATATTGGCAATAAAATTTGAAAACTAAATTAAGAAAACAATTCAATTTACAATAACATCAAGAAGAGTAAGATATTTAGAATTAATTTAACAGAAAAAGTGCAAGATGTATACATTGAAAACTATGAAATATTGAAAGAAAACCTAAATAAATGGAAAGACATCCATGTTCACAGATTGGAAGACAGTACTCTTAAGATAGCAATATTCCCCAAATTTACCTATGGATTCAATGTAATCTCAGTCAAAATCTCAGCCACATATTACTTTTTGAGAAATTGGCAATGACATTAAAATTTGTATAAAATGCAAGACACTAATCACCAAAAACAATCTTGAAAGAGAAGAAAAATATTGGAAGTCTCACAGTGGTTTCAAACCTTACTACAAAACTACCATAATCAAAACAGTACAACACTGGCATAAGGATAGATACATTGATAAATGGAATAGAAGTAAGAGTACAGAAATAAACTATTAAGTGTATGTTTAATTGATTTTTGACAAAGGTATCAAGACAATTCAATGGGGAAAGAAAAGTCTTTTTCAAAAATAATGCAACCACGCCATACTGTTTTGCTGCTGCAAAGCAGGCCCAACAGCCTCAGCCCACCCTATGGGGATCTGTGAAGCTGGGATCGCCCAATGGAGTTGTTTCATGTTGGACCACAGGGCCAGACATTTAATTTCTGTTTTGATTAATCATTGGTTGTGGATCATTCCCAGAAGGGAATGACCTGTGATGAGTGGGTCTCTACAGCTGAAGCAATCCTATAAAGGGCTGACAGCTGAACAATCTTCATTGACAACACTCCCAGCTGCTGAGGCAACAAGGTCATTCTTAAAGGGGCAGCATATCTCCATGTCCATCAGAAGAACACTTCCATTATCTTGAAAAGGTTCCCTATCCCTCTTAGCACTCAATTCTGAACCCACCAGGAGCAAAGGCTCTTCTAGATATTTATCACCATAAAACAGTTTTGGTTAATCTTTAACTTCACATAAATGGAATCATAAAATCTGTTCTCTTTTATATCTGATTTATTTCACTAAACATGTGTTTGAGTTTCGTCATGTTGTCTGTGTGAATATTTCAATTCTTTTTAATATATACTATTTTATTGTATTACTATACAATTTATTTTTCCATTTTCCTCTTGAATATCTAGGTTGTTTTCAGACTTGTTTATTATAAGTAAAGCTGCTAAAAACAAGTCATTTTGTGGAAAAAGTATTTTCATTTATCTTGGGCAGATAATTAGAAGTAGAAATATTTGGCTATGAGGTGGATGTCTGTTTAAGAAATTGCCAAACATTTTATATTTTCACCAGTAATATGTGAGAGTTCCAGTTATTCTACACCTTTGCCACTATTTGGTATTGTCAGACCTTTTAATTTTAGCAATTATAGTGATTGTGAAGTGGTATCTCGTGGTCGTTTTAATTTGTATTTTCCTGATGCCTAACAAACCTTTACATGTACTTATTTGCATCTGTATATCTTCTCTTGTGAAGTACCTATTTAAGTCTTTTGCACCTTCACAACCCTCTCCTCTTTAAATTAGGTTTTCTTGTTTCTTAGTTTTCAGAAGTTCTTTATATATTCTGAATACAACTTTTTACATCAGATATATATTGCAAATATTTTCTCTTAGTCTATGACTTACCTTAATTTTCTTAACTATCTTTCAAAGAGCAAAGGCTTTTAAATTTGATGAAGTTCATTTTATCATGTTTTCTTTTATATTTCTTACTCTTTATGTCTTATTTAAGAAACCTTTGCATAAGTCAAAGCCACTAATATTTTTCTTCTGTTTTTGTATAGAATTTGTGTAGTTAGTCCTTACATTTTATTCTATGATTCATTTCAAAGTTGAAACTGTTATGGGAACCCCCCCCAGGCCCATGAGAGGCCAGCTTGGAACGTGGCTCCACCTACCAGTGGGCTATCACAAGCCCTGGGACGCTGCAAGGCACTGAAGTCTGCCACCTTGTGACTCAGGTCTGGCCACCAGCATCCAGCAGTCTCAATACTAGGCAGGGCCTGGCAACCAACCAGGCTAGGGACAAGCCACAATTACCAGTGTGCCCACAGTAGTCACCCACCACTACAGAAGGGCCCATGCAGCCCAGATAGAGGGCACGCCTAGAGCATATATAGCTCTGGTGACCAGAGGGAAGTGCACTGCTGGGTTCCATAGGATGTCTCTTACAAAAGGCCAATTCTCCAAGATCAAAAAACATAACCAACTTACCAAATATGTGGAAATAAAACCAGAAAATTGGGCAAAATGGGTCAACAGCAGAATAAGTTCCAAACAAAAAAACAAGATAAAACTCCAGAAGAACAACTAAGTGAAGTGGAAATAAGCGATCGACCTGCTAAAGAGTTCAAGGTAACAATCATAAAGAAGCTCAACAAAGTTGGGAGAAGAATGAATGAACACAATGAGAAGCTAGAAGTTTCAAATAGAGTTAGAATATAAAGAACCAAACAGAGCTAAAAGAATACATTAACAAATGAAAAACACACTAGAAGGAATCAACAGTAAATTAGATGATAAAGAAGAAGAGATCAGCAAACTGGAAGACAGTGTAGAGGAAATCACTGAAGCTGAACAGAATAAAGAACAAAAAGAAATGAGAACAGTTTAAAAGGCCTCTGGGACATCAAGTTTGCATTAAAAGTGACATAGAAGGAGAGGGAGTGGGGAGAGATCATATTTGAAGACATAATTGCTGAAAACTTCCTTAACCTGGGAAAGTAAACAGACATCCAGGTCCAAGAGGCACAGAGTCCCAAACAGGATCAAACCAAAGAGGTCCACACCAAGGCATGTTGTAATTAAAATGGCAAAAATTAATGATAAAGAAAGAATATTAAAAGCAGCAAGGGAAAAGTAACTAGTTACATAAAAGGGAACCCCCATAAGAGTCTCTGCTGACTTTTCAGCAGAAACTGCAGGCCAGAAGAGAGTGGGATGATATAATTAAAGTTATGGAAGGAAACAACTTACAACCAAGAATACTCTACCTGGCAAGGCTATAATTTAGACCTGAAGAAGATATCAAGAGTTTTACAGACAAGCAAAAGCTAAAACAATTCAGTATTATGAAATCAGCTTTACAAGGAATGTTTAAGGAACTTTTCTAAATGGAAGAGAAAAGGTCACAACTAGAAATATGAAAATTATAAAAGGAAAAAAATCTCAGTGGAAATATAAAGTAAAGGTCAACTACTTATAAAGCTACTAGGAATGTGAAAACACAAAAGTAGTAAAATCATTTATATAAATAGTAGTTAAGGAACACGTAAAATATGATGTCAAAAACATTAAGTGTGGGGGAAGGGAGTAAAAATGTAGGGTTGTTAAAATGCATGTGAACTTAAGAGATCAGCAACTTAAAATAATTGTGTGTGTGTGTGTGTCTGTGTCTGTGTGTGTATGTATGTATGTATCATGGTAACCACAAACCAAAAATCTATAGTAAATACACACACACAAAAGAGAAATGAATCCAAATATAACATTAAAGATAGTCATCAAATCAAAGGGAAGAGAGCAAAAGAAGAAGAAATGAACAAAAAAGATCTACAAAACTGAAAACCACTAACAAAATGGCAATAAATACATGCCTATCAACAATTACTTTAAATATAAATGGATTAAATGCTCCAATCAAAAGACACAGAGTGTCTGAAATGGATCTAAAATAAGACCCATATATGTGCTGCCTATATGAGATTCACTTCAGATATAAAGACACACTTAGACTGAAAGTGAGGGGCTGGAAAAAAGTATTCATTGCAAATGGAAATCAAAAGAAAGCCAAGGTAGCAATAATTATATCAGAAAAATAGACATTAAAACAAAGACTGTAATAAGAGAGAAAAAAGGACATTACAGAATTAACAAGGGATTAATCCAAGAAGATATAACAGTTGTAATATATATGTACACAACATAGTAGCACCTAAATATAAAGCAAATATTAACAGACGTAAAGGGAAAAACTGACAGTAAAGTCCCCAATAATAGTAGGGGACTTTACCCACTTACATCAATGGGCAGATCATCCAGACAAAAATTGATGGTTGTGCACTGGTGGTGCAATGGTTAAGAATCTGCCTGCCAATGTAGGGGATATGGGTTCAAGCCTTGGTCCAGGAAGGTCCCACGTGCTGCAGAGCAACTAAGCCCATGCACCACAACTACTGAGCCTGAACTCTAGAGCCCGCGAGCCAAACTACTGAGCCCAAGTGCCAGAACTATGGAAGCCTGTGCACAAAGAGCCTGTGCTCTGCAACAAGAGAAACCACCACAATGAGAAGCCTGTGCACTGCAGTGAATAGTAACCCCGCTTGCCACAACTAGAGAAAGCCCACACGCAGCAACAAAGACCCAACACAGCCAAAAACAAATAAATAAATAATAAATAAATTTATTTTTTAAAAATCGACGGGGAAGCACTGGCCTTAAATGACACATTGGATCAGATTTACTTAATAGACATATATAGAATATTCCATCCAAAAAAAGCAGAACAGCAGAGACCTTCAAGATGGTGGAAGAGTAAGACATGGAGATCAGCTTCCTCCCCACAAATATATCAGAAATACATCTACATGTGGAACAACTCCTACAAAACATCTACTGAACACTGGCAGAAGACTTCAGACCTCCCAAAAGGCAAGAAACTCCCCATGTACCTGGGTATTGCAAAAGAAAAACGAAAAAACAGAGACAAAAGAATAGAGACGGGACCTACACCAGTGAGAGGGGGCTGTGAAGGAGGAAAAGTTTCCACACACTAGGAAGCCCCTTCACTGGTGGAGACAGTGGGTGGCGGGGGGGGGAGCTTCGGAGCCACGGAGGAGAGCGCAGCAACAGGGATGCAGAGGGCAAAGTGGAGAGATTCCCGCACAGAGGATCGGTGCCGACCAGCACTCACCAGCTTGAGAGGCTTGCCTGCTCACCTGCTGGGATGGGTGGGGGCTGGGAGCTGAGGCTCCGGCTTCGGTGGTCAGATCCCAAGGAAAGGACTGGGGTTGTCTGCATGAACACAGCCTGAAGGCGGCTACTGCACCACAGCTAGCCGGGAGGGAGTCCAGGAAAAAGTCTGGAACTGCCTAAGAGACAAGACACAATTGTTTTGGGGTGCACAAGGAGAGGGGATTCAGAGCACTGCCTAATTGAGCTCCAGAGTGGGGGGGGACACTGCTATCAGCGCAGACCCCAGAAACGGGCATGAGATGCTAAGGCTGCTGCTGCAGCCACCAAGAAGTCTGTGTGCGAGCACAGGTCACTATCCACACCTCCCCTCCCAGGAGCCTGTGCAGCCCGTCACTGCCAGGGTCCCGTGATCCAGGGACAGCTTCCCCGGGAGAACACATGGTGTGCCTCAGGTGGTTGCAACGTCATGCCAGCCTCTGCAGCCACAGGCTCGCCCCGCATTCCGTACTCCTCCATTATCCTGGCCTGAGTGAGCCAGAGCCCCTTAATCAGCTGCTCCTTTAACCCTGTCCTGTGTGAGAGAAGAACAGACGCCCTCAGGCGACCTACATGAAGAGGCGGGGCCAAATCCAAAGCTGAACCCCAGAGGCTGCACAAACAAAGAAGAGAAAGGGAAATCTCTCCCAGCAGCCTCAAGAGCAGTGGATTAAATCTACACAATCAACTTGATGTACCCTGCATCTGTGGAATACCTGAATAGACAACAAATCATCCCAAATTGAGGTGGTGGACTTAGGGAGCAGTGATATATTTTGTTTTTTCCTTTTTTTCTTTTTGTGAGTATGTGTGTGTATGTTTCTTTGTGTGATTTTCTCTGTAGACCTTTGCTTTTACCATTTGTCCTAGAGTTCTGTCTGTCCATTTTTTGTTTTTTTAGTATAGTTTTTAGAGCTTGTTATAATTGGTGGATTTGTTTTTTGGTTGGGTTGCTCTCTTCTTCCTTTCTTGATTTCTTTTTTTAATTACTTTATAATTTTTAATAATTATTTTTTATTTTAATTACTTTCTTTTCTTTCCTTCCTTCCTTCTTTCCTTCCTTCCTTCCTTCTTTCCTTCCTTCCTTCCTTCCTTCCTTCCTTCCTTCCTTCCTTCCTTCCTTCCTTCCTTCCTTCCTTCCTTTCTTTCTTTCTTTCTTTCTTTCTTTCTTTCTTTCTTTCTTTCTTTCTTTCTTTCTTTCTTTCTTTCTTTCTTTCTTTCTTCTTTTTTTAGCCCTTTTCTTCTGAGCCGTGTGGCTGACAGGGTCTTGGTGCTCCAGCTGGGTGTCAGGCCTTTGCCTCTGAGGTAGGAGGGCCAAGTTCAGGACATTGGTCCAACAGAGACCTCCCAGCTCCATATAATATCAAACAGCAAAAGCTCTCCTAGAGAGCTCCATCTCAACGCTAAGACCCAGCTCCACTCAATGAATAGCAAGATACAGTGTTGGACACCTCATGTCAAAAAACTAGCAAGACAGGAGCACAACTGCACCCATTAGCAGAGAGGCTGCCTAAAATTGTAACAAGGTCACAGACACCCCAAAACATACCACCAGACATAGACCTGCCCGCCAGAAAGACAACATCCAGCCTCATCCACCAGAACACAGGCACAAGTCCCCTCCACCCGTAAGGCTACACAACCCACTGAACCATCCTTAACCACTGGGGGCAGACACCAAAAACAAAGGGAACTACAAACCTGCAGCCTGTGAAAAGGAGACCCCAAACACAGTAAGTTAAGCAAAATGAAAAGACAGAGAAACACACAGCAGATGAAGGAAAAAGGTAAAAACCCAGACCAAAACAAATGAAGAGGAAATAATCAATCTACCTGAAAAAAAATTCAGAGTAATGATAGTAAAGATGATCCAAAATCTTGGAAAGAGAATGGAGAAAATACAAGAAACATTTAACAAGGACCTAGAAGAACTAAAGAGCAAATGAACAATGATAAACAACACAATACATGAAATAAAAAATTCTCTAGAAGGAATCAATAGCAGAATAACTGAGTCAGAAGAACTGATAATTGACCTGGAAGATAAAATAGTGGAACTAACTACTGCAGAGAAGAATGACGATAAAAGAATGAAAAGAATTGAGGACAGTCTCAGAGACCTCTGGGACAACATTAAACACACCAACATTCGAATTATAGGGTTCCCAGAAGAAGAGAAAAAGAAAGGGACTGAGAAAATATTTGAAGAGATTATAGTTGAAAACTTCTCTAATATGGGAAGGGAAATAGTTAATCAAGTCCAGGAAGCACAGAGAGTCCCATACAGGATAAATCCAAGGAGAAACACGCCAAGACACATATTAATCAAATTATCAAAAATTAAATACAAAGAAAAAATATTAAAAGCAGTAAGGGAAAAACAACAAATAACATGCAAGGGAATCCCCATAAGGTTAACAGCTGATCTTTTAGTAGAAACTCTGCAAGCCAGAAAGGAGTGGCAAGACATATTTAAAGTGAGGAAAGGGAAAAACCTACAACCAAGATTGCTCTACCCAGCAAGGATCTCATTCAGATTTGACAGAGAAATTAAAACCTTTACAGAGAAGCAATAGCTAAGATAATTCAGCACCACTAAACCATCTTTACAACAAATGCCAAAGGAAATTCTCTAGGCAGGAAACACAGGAGAAGGAAAAGACTTACAGTAACAAACCAAAAACAATTAAGAAAATGGTAATAGGAACATACATATCAACAATTAACTTAAATGTAAATGGATTAAACGCTCCAACCAAAAGACATAGACTGGCTGAATGGACACAAAAACAAGACCCGTATATATGCTGTCTACAAGAGACCCACTTCAGACCTAGGGACACATACAGACTGAAAGTGAGGGGATGGAAAAAGATATTCAGTGGATACTGGTGATATGAAGAGTACACAAGTTTCTCTCTACCCCTATGTATTTCCCTGTCACTGGAGTCACTAATGGGGAAAATGATAAAAGCATGAATACTAATTAGTTAGTTGTAAAATGAGAAGCAGAGAGCCCAAAGGTATGCCACAAAAAGTGGGCAAGCTCAGTGGTTGGGAAGCTGTACAGAAGTGTAGAGGGACTAGGAGATATAGGATCAAGGACTGAGGGATGGGACTCCTTGAAGAAACACCAAAGGCAGGACTAGCGTTGCTTAAGACCAATTATTTTGAGTTGCTAATTTTGCCATCAAAATTTTCACTGCGGTACTTGCGATCAAAAAATGTCAGCAGTTTCTTCAGATGTTTTAGGAAGTATGGTTTGGGGACACACTAAATGTCAATCCTACTGTTAACTGCTATTGAGGAGTTAATGGTAGGATGGGGTCCCTAAAACATAGTTAGGTGTGGTCATCTTCCCTACAACCTCCTAGGCAACCAAGAGGCAAGTTTGGGGCAATGGGACTGTAAGAGAGATGCTATTATATATCGAGATCTGCTGATCTTAGAAAAGTTACTATCGTCGGAGAAAGGAATGTGATGATGATGGTGTTGATGCTGGTGGTGGTGGCAATGATGATGGTCGTAATGATGACAATGATTTGATAGGGTAAAAGGGGTACACAACCAACAGTGAGAAAGCCTGGGTACTAGCTCAGCTCTGCTATAGACCAGCTCCATGACTGTGAACAAATCAATTATTCTAAGATGTTGCTTTCTCATCTCTATGATGGGAAGATTAATACTTTCCTGTGTGCCTCTTAAGGCCGTTACATGGGCAAAGCAAGAAATAGATGGGATCACTCTGCAATAAGCGTTGTGCTTAATTAAGTAAGTAATGACACAGATTTGCTCGATTGCCTTTGCCAACCAAGTTGCCAGCCAGGTTGCTAGCTTTCACATGGGATCATGTGAGGTGAAAAAAAACTCCATATGCAGAGGCTGTGGGACTTTGGGAGCTTTGTGTGAAAAATGTAACCAAATATGTGAGGTTTTAATAAGTGTAAGGTTTGCAATCCTAATTCAATGTAACTTATACAAATTTTTTTAAATAACATATTTTTATGGCATTTATATTTTCAAAATGTTTTCTAAAATAGCTGACCCATAATAGAAAAGAAGTATTCATAAGGATGAAAGGGAAAATGGTACAGCTGAGAAGGAAGTGTTGGCCTAGCATTTAAAACTCTAGTCCATTATTATTGCAGGGCTCTGAGCAAGGACCTCAGTTTCCCCATCTGCCAATTGAAGATGAGGAACCGGATGATTTTCAACGTCCTTACTAACTCCAGCATTTGATAATTCTATGAAATTACCTATGTTTTCCCATGTTTCCAGATGGAGATGACTTTGAATGGCATTCTCATTTGAGCCAGCCCTGCTGTCATCTCTGGTAGTACTGGTTCTCCTATTATTGATGGAATGTGACAAGTAAAGAAGAGGTGGAGAAATGTGCTTTGAAAACCAAACATGATATACATATATATCTCAAAATATCTGCTTACAGTTTGCATGTAATTTGTAGGATGTAAATGTCAAAGTAAAAACTTGATAAAGTTAGCACACAGTAGTTGGGTTTAACAGAGAACCAGACATGAACCTGGACACCACTAATGAATGGGCTACCATACACAGGCTGGACCAGAGCCCTCCAGATCACAAGTGGCAGAAGACAATCTATAAGATGGGGGAGTACTGGAAATCAAGACACATTGCTGAAGACCAACCAAATGTCCGTAATGATCTGGGCTTTCTTCAGTGTAGTTTCCGGAACCGAGTGCATCCTGTTTCTAAAAGTTGCAAGGATAGCATGTTAGAATTTACTGTAAGTAGTTTAGATGCTTTAGGGTTATTAAATAATCTTAGCCCATTATGCCACAATCATCATCTTGATATTGAAGCACCCCTATATAAGATCCCACAGTGTTTGCACCATTTTACAGTTGCATTCCATGCAGTGTCCTTCCCCTTCATTAATCTTTCCCAACTCCTTTTAGTCAGTTTTGGAAACAAAGAGAAATCCCAGAGATGAAAGAACTCTTTATTAGTTTCCTTACTTTCTACACCACATCTTTCAGAGAAGGAAATCTCTTAATCTTCTCCTACAACTTCCTCTAAGGTCTAATCAGTTTTGTATCAGGAAACACTTGATACATAAGCTGATGCTGTCTTGCCATGAAAGAAAACCTTTACAAAGACCCCAAAAAGGTACTACTGAATAAGGCATTTGGCAGTTCTTGCCTTCCATGTCTCCACCATATCTCCCAGCACAATGTACACCATGTACTCCATAAGTGGCCCTTTTATGAATCTGAGCTTTTGTATATATCCTTACCTCCAACAGGAATGCTCACCTATCTACCCACTCACCCCTTCCTCTGACACATCCTTACTTACCCTATAATACCTAATTCAAATATCCCCTTCTCCTGGAAACTTTCTTTGACCAATACCACCCTTCATACATGCATATACACACATGCATACACATGCATACAGAGTTAGATGCTCTTTAACTCAGCTCCCATAGCAAACTTTGCTTTATTCCTACTTATCGCCACAACACACTGTAATTGTTGGCTTATTTCCCCCTCAAAATTTAGATAATAACTCTCTTGTGGTCAGGGACTGTCTTATTCATGTCCATATCTCTGCCACCTAGCACAGTACTTGGACTACAGAAAGTAGTCAAGAAATATTCAGTAAATGAATAAATGCATCCATCTCAAGTACTGGTCCCTCCCACTATTTCTCTAAAGCAATCTTTTTTGCTTCCACATTAAAATTATGAAAACTTAACAAGTTCTTGATGACAATTTGGAAGCCTCACTAGGACCTCTCAGACGGTATTTCTCTTGTGCTTCAAAATGTATCTGCTTTGCATGACAGTCCAGATGTCATCCTTTCCACATTTTCCCAGAATTACCTTGAGCTGAATATGTGCCTCCCGTGTACTTCCAAACCTTCTATCTGGGCAGGCACCTCTGTTGTTAGCTAACTGTCGGCGTTACACTGCTGTATTCATAAAGGATTGTCAGCACGGTGCAGTATTACTATGCGAGATCATTTGCTCATGTAAAAGACACATTAAACCTAGCAGTTGCTTTGTCTCTTGTCAAGGGAATTGTGTGCTGTTACATTAGAGATGAGAGTTTGCAGTGTCAACCTGCTACTGCTGTTTTTGCTACCTACTTTGGAAGAATCCACAATTCGTGCATTTCCTTGTTCTTCTTCTCTGTTAACAACTTAGCCACTATCCAAACAGGAATCTTATCAGTGCCAGGAAAATAAAATCCCTTGGGGCAAGGGTCATTTCATGCAAGCTTCTCTACCATGGACTTGAGTCATGTTCTTTATCCTCAGGCCAGTGTCTGGGGCACTGCCACTCCCTACTAAGAGGCTTCCCACCATCTACCATATGAGTTTCCAAACTGGCATTCAGGATTTCCCATTGTCTCATTTTTACCAGGCTTCCAACAGGCTTCATACTGAATGCCCCCTCCAACACCAACTTCTTACTGGAATTACCACCTATTTGTTGCCTAAACTTTTGGAAACCTGCTCTACTGGCCAGGCTAACTTGTTACCTACACATGCAGCAGAGTTCCCCTCCAGAACTGCCCCAACAGGCAGTCTAATTCCAAAGTCCTTTTCCTCCTAGTCTGCCCCATTCTACAGACATTAACTGTGCCATATCTGCCCTATCCTGAAACATGACACATGATAGGATATGATATACAGGATATTTCCAGTTTAAAGAAGAAGGAGAAATGATTACTGAAAGAAAAAAATCCAACTTCCTCCCTCTGTTTCCCACAAGATTTTCTTCCCTCCTTCATCCTTGTCTCCAAAATCCTAGCAGAAAATGAAATATCCAAACCAAGCAAAAAAAAAACAAGAAGAAAAAGCTTAAAGAACCAGAGGCTCTTGGGGAAAATTGGAGTCTTTGCAAGTAGGAAAAGGTGTTAATGTTAGCTTAATCACTGGCCAGGACTACTTTTTTTAAAGCTCACTTTGGTAACCTCTATTACTACTAAGAAACAGCACATTTTCAACACTACATCTTGCCTCAGCAGGCCCCTTTCAACACTATTATGGCTCTGTTATAGACTCACCAAATTGCATTAATCACTTTCTTCAAGATGCAGGTTGTACTGGATAATACATTTTTAAGTTTCCTTTGCTGCAAGAGCTTTCTAGCAATGGAGTAGCCTGTAAAAAGCCAGCCCTTTCCATTCTGAGGCCAACAATGCAGTATATTCTCTTTTCCTTTAACCGTCTCCTGCTCTCTGGTGTAGAGACCATTGTTTCAGGGTGCTTGAAGAGAGGGGATTCCTTCCCTGCCTGCCCACAGAAGGCAGAGCCCCAGAGACAGGTGTGAGCCACAGCTACCAGCACAGACCCCAGTGATGGACATGAAACGCTAAGGTTGCTGCTGCAGACACCAAGAGTCCTGTGTGCAAGCACAGGTCACTATCCACAACCCCCCGGGAGCCTGTGCAGCCCTCCACTGCCAGGGTCCTGTGATCCAGGGACAAGTTCCCCAGGAGAATACAGGGTGTGCCTCAGGCTGTTGTAATGTCACCCCAGCCTCTGCAGACACAGGCTAACCCCACATTCCAATTATAACTACTGTATCCCCTCCATCCCCAAGCCTGAATGAGCAAGAGCCCACTAATCAGCTGCTGCTTTAACCCCCTCCTGTCTGGGTGGGAACAAATGTCTGAGGGCTACCTACATGAAAAGGCGGGGCCAAAAGCAAAGCTGAACTCCAGGAGCTGTGTGAACAAACAAGAGAAAGGGAAATTTCTCCGTGCAGCCTCAGGAGCAGCGGATTAAATCCCCACCATCAACCTGATGTACCCTGCATCTGTGGAATACACAACGAATCATCCCAAAATTGAGGTGGTAGACTTTGGGAGCAACTGTAATCTTGGAGTTTGCTGTCTGAGACTGATATTTTTCTGATTTTTATATTTATCTTAGTTTAGTTTTTAGCACTTGGTATCATTGGTGGATTTGTTTATTGCTTTGGTTGCTCTCTCTTCTTTTTTTTCTTTTAATTTTTTTACTTTAATAATTTATTTTTTTTTTTTCTTTCTTTTTTTCTCCCTTTTCTTCTGAGACCTGTGGCTGACAGGGTCTTGGTGCTCCAGGTGGCTGTTGGGCCTGAGCCTCTAAGGTGGGAGAGTCGAGTTCAGGACATTGGACCACCAGAGACCTCCTGACCCCACGTAATATCAGTCAGAGAAAGCTCTCCCAGAGATCTCCACCTCAATGTTAAGACCCAGCTCCACCCAATGGCCAGCAAGCTCCAGTGCTGGATGCCCCATGTCAAAAACTAGAAAGACAGGAACACAACTAAACCCATTAGCAGAGAGGCTGCCTAAAATCATACTAAGTTCACAGACACACCAAAACACACGACTGGACGCGGCCCTGCCCACCAGAAAGACAAGATCTAGCCCCACCCACCAGAACACAGGTACCAGTACCCTCCAGCAGGAAGCCTACACAAGCCAATGAACAAACCTCACCCACTGGTGGCAGACACCAAAAACAATGGGAACTACGAACATGCAGCCTGCAAAAAGGAGACCCCAAACACAGTAAGGCAAAAAAAATGTGAGGATAGAGGAGTATGCAGCAGATGAAGGAGCAGGGTAATAACCCACCAGACCAAACATATGAAGAGGAAATAGGCAGTCTACCTGAAAAAGAATTCAGAGTAATGATAGTAAAGATGATCCAAAATCTTGGAAATAGAATGGAGAAAATAACAGAAACGTTTAACAGGGAACTAGAAGAACTAAAGAGCAAACAAACAATGATGAACAGCACAATAAATGAAATTAAAAATTCTCTAGAAGGAATCAAAGGCAGATTAATGGAGGCAGAAGAACAGATAAGTGACCTGGAAAATAAAATAGTGGAAATAACTACTGCAGAGCAGAATAGAGAAAAAAGAATGAAAAGAAAACTGAGGACAGTTTCAGAGACCTCTGGGACATTAAATGCAACAACATTCTACTTATAGGGGTCCTAGAAGAGAAAGAGAAAAAGAAAGAGTCTGAGAAGATATTTGAAGAGAGTACAGTTGAAAACTTCCCCAACACGGGAAAGGAAATAGTCAAGCAAGTCCAGGAAGTGCAGAGAGTCCCATACAGGATAAATCCAAGGAGAAACACACTAAGATGCATATTAATCAAACTATCAAAAATTAACTACAAAAAAAAATTATTAAAAGCAGCAAGGGAGAAACAACAAATAACATGCAAGGGAATTCCCATAAGGTTAACAGCTGATCTTTCAGCAGAAACTCTGCAAGCCAGAAGGGAGTGGCAAGACATATTTAAAATGATGAAAGGGAAAAACCTACCACCAAGATTACTCTACCCAGAAAGGACCTCATTCAGATTCGACAGAGAAATTAAAACCTTTACAGACAAGCAAAAGCTAAGATAATTCAGCACCACTAAACCAGCTTTACAACAAATGCTAAAGGAACTTCTCTAGGCAGGAAACACAAGAGAAGGAAAAGACCTACAATAACAAACCCCAAACAATGAAAAAAATGGTAATAGGAACATACATATCTATAATTACCTTAAATGTAAATGGATTAAATGCTCCAACCAAAAGACACAGACTGGCTGAATGGATACAAAAACAAGACCTGTATATGTACTGTCTACAAGAGACCCATTTCAGACCTAGGGACACATACAGACTTAAAGTGAGGGGATGGAAAAAGATATTCCATGCACATAGAAATCAAAAGAAACAGGAATAGCAATTCTCCTATCAGACAAAAAAGACGTTAAAATAAAGACTATTACAAGAAACAAAGAAGTACACTACATTATGATAAAGAAATTAATCCAAGAAGAAGATATAACAATTGTAAATATTTATGCACCAACATAGGAGCACCTCAATACATAAGGCAAAAGCAAATAGCCATAAAAGGGGAAATAGACAGTAACAGAATCGTAGTAGAGAAATTTAACACCCTACTTTCACCAATAGACAGATCATCCAAAATGAAAATTAATAAGGGAACGCAAGCTTTAAATGATACGTTAAACAAGGTAGACTTAATTGATACTTATAGGACATTCCATCCAAAAACAGCAGAATACATTTTCTTCTCAAGTGCTCATAGAACATTCTCCAGGATAGATCACATCTTGGGTCACAAATCAAGCCTTGGTAAATGTAAGAAAATGAGATTGTATCAAGTATCTTTTCTGACTACAATGCTATGGGCCTAGATATCAATTACAGGAAGAAAACTATAAAACATACAAACACATGGAGGCTAAACAATACACTACTTAATAACCAAGAGATCACTGAAGAAATCAAAGAGGAAATCAAAAAATACCTAGAAACAAATGACAATGAAAACAAAACAACCCCAAACCTATGGAATGCACCAAAAGCAGTTCTAAGAGGGAAATTTATAGCAATACAATTGTACCTCAAGAAATATCTCAAATAAACAACCTAAACTTACACATAAAGCAATTAGAGAAAGAGGAACAAACCCCCCCCAAAGTTAGCAGAAGGAATGAAATACAAAAATCAGATCAGAAATAAATGAAAAAGAAATGAAGTAAACAATAGCAAAGATCAATAAAACTAAAAGATGGTTCTCTGAGAAGATAAACAAAATTGATAAACCAGTAGCCAGACTCATCAAGAAAGAAAGGGAGAAGACTCAAATCAACAGAATTAGAAATGAAAAAGGAGAAGTAACAACTGACACTGCATAAAGACAAAGGATCATGAGAGACTACTACAATCAACTATATGCCAATAAAATGGACAACCTGGGAGAAATGGACAAAACCTTAGAAAAGCACAACCTTACAAGGCTGAACCAGGAAGAAATAGAAAATATAAACAGACAAATCACAAGCACTGAAATTGAGACTGTGATTAAAAATCTTCCAACAAACAAAAGCCCAGGACCAGATGGATTCACAGGCAAATTCTATCAAATATTTAGAGAAGATAACACTTATCCTTCTCAAACTCTTCCAAAATATAGAAGAGGGAGACACACTCCCAAACTCATTCTACGAGGTCACCATCACCCTGATACCAAAACCAGAAAAAGATGTCAAAAAGAAAGAAAACTGCAGGCCAAATTCACTGATGAACATAGATGCAAAAATCCTCAACAAAATACTAGCAAACAGAATCCAACAGCACATTAAAAAGATCATACACCTTGATCAAGTGGGGTTTATCCCAGGAATGCAAGGACTCTTCAATATACACAAATCAACCAACGTGATACACCATATTAACAAATTGAAGGATAAAAACCATATGATCATCTCAGTAGATGAAGGAAAAGCTTTTGCCAAAATTCAACACCCATTTATGATAAAAACCCTCCAGAGAGCAGGCATAGAGGGAACTTACCTCAACATAATAAACGCCATATATAACAAACACACAGCCAACAATGTTCTCAATGGTGAAAAACTGAAACCGTTTCCACTAAGATCAGGAACAAGACAAGGTCACCCACTCTCATCACTATTATTCCACATAGTTTTGGAAGTTTTAGCCACAGCAATCAGAGAAGAAAAAGAAATAAAAGGAATCCAAATGGGAAAAGCAGAAGTAAAGCTGTCACTGTTTGCAGATGACATGATACTATACAAAGAGAATCCTAAAGATGCTACCAGAAAACTAGTAGAGCTAATCAATGAATTTGGTAAAGTAGCAGGATAAAAATAATTCACAGAAATCTCTTGCATTCCTATACACTAGTGATGAAAAATCTGAAAGAGAAATTAAGGAAACACTGTCATTTACTATTGCAACAAAAAGAATAAAATACCTAGGAATAAACCTACCTAAGGAGACAAAAGACCTGTATGCAGAAAACTATAAGAAACTGATGAAAGAAATTAAAGATGATACAAACAGATGGAGAGATATACCATGTTCTTGGATTGGAAGAATCAACATTGTGAAAAAGACTATACTATTCAAAGCAATATATAGATTCAGTGCAATCCCTATCAAACTACCAATGGCATTTTTCATAGAACTAGAACTAAAAATTTCACAATTTGTATGGAAACACAAAAGACCCCGAATAGCCAAAGCAATCTTGTGAAAGAAAAACGGAGCTAGAGGAATCAGGCTTCCAGACTTCAGACTGTACTACAAAGCTACAGTAATCAAGACAGTATGGTACTGATACAAAAACAGAAAGAGAGATCTATGGAACAGGATTGAAAGCCCAGAGATAATCCCATTCACATATGGTCACCTTAATGTGATAAAGGAGGCAAGAATATACAATGGAGAAGACAGCCTCTTCAATAAGTGGTGCTGGGAAAACTGGACAGTTACATGTAAAAGAATGATATTACAACACTCCCTAACACCATACACAAAAGTAAACTCAAAATGGATTAAAGACCTAAAAGTAAGGCCAGACACTATAAAACTCTTAGAGGAAAACATAGGCAGAACACTCTATGACATGAATCACAGCAAGATCCTTTTGACCCACCTCCTAGAGAAATGGAAATAAAAACAAAAATAAACAAATGGGACATAAGGTAACATAAATGCTTTTGCACAGCAAAAGATTTTGCCCAGTAAAGGAAACCATAAACAAGAGGAAACGACAACCCTTAGAATGGGAGAAAATATTTGCAGATGAAGCAACTGACAAAGGATTAATCTCCAAAATATACAAGCTGCTCATGCAGCTCAATATCAAAAAAACAAACAGAAATGAGTGGAAGACCTAAATCGACATTTCTCCAAAGAAGATATGCAAGAAGCCAATAAATACATGAAAAGATACTCAACATCACTAATCATTAGAGAAATGCAACTCAAAACCACAGTGAGGTTTCACCTCCCACCAGTCAGAATGGCCGTCATCAAAAAATCTACAAACTATAAATGCTGGAGAGGGTGCATCGAAAAGGGAATCCTCCTGCACTATGGTGGGAATGTAAATTGATACAACCACTATGGAGAACTACCATAAGACACAACAATCCCACTACTGGCCATATACCCTGAGAAAACCATAATTCAAAAAGTCATGTAGGGCTTCCCTGGTGGAGCAGTGGTTGAGCGTCTGCCTGCCAATGCAGAGGACACAGGTTCGTGCCCCAGTCCGTTAAGATCCCACATGCCATGGAGTGGCTAGGCCCGTGAGCCATGGCCACTGAGCCTGTGCGTCCAGAGCCTGTGCTCCGCAACGTGAGAGGCCACAACAGTGAGAGGCCCGTGTACTGCAAAAAAAAAAAAAAAAAAAAAAAGTCATGTACCATACTGTTCATTGCAGCTCTATTTACAGTAGCCAGGACATGGAAGCAACCTAAGTGTCCATCGACAGATGAATGGATAAAGTAGCTGTGGCACATATATACAATGGAACATTACTCAGCCATAAAAAGAAACAAAACTGAGTAATTTGTAGTGAGGTGGATGGACCTAGAGTCTGTCATACAGAGTGAAGTATGTCAGAAAGAGAAAAAGAAATACCGTATGCTAACACATATACATGGAATCTAAGAAAAAAAAGAAAGTTCTGAAGAACATATGGGCAGGACAGGAATAAAGATGCAGACATAGGGAATGGACTTGAGGATACAGGGAGGTGGAAGGGTAAGCTGGGACGAATTGAGAGAGTGGCATGGACTTATATATACTACCAAATGTAAAATAGATAACTAGTGGGAAGCAGCTGCATAGCACAGGGAGATCAGCTTGGTGCTTTGTGACCACCCAGAGGGGTGGGACAGGGAGGGTGGGTGGGAGGGAGATGCAAAAGGAAGGAAATATGGGGGTATATGTATATGTATAGCTGATTCAGTTTGTTATAAAGCTGAAACTAACACACCATTGAAAAGCAATTATACTGCAATAAAGTTATTAAAAGATAAATACAGAAAAAGATCAGAAGACAAATCATATCAAGCATCTTTTCCAACATAGTGCTATGAGAGTAGAAACAAACTAAAAGGAAAAAGAATACAGTAAAGAAACACATGGAGGGTAAATAATATGCTACTAAACAATCAATGAGTTACTGAAGAAATATAAAAATAATCAAGGAATAACTGGAGACAAATGAAAATGAAACACAACTATCCAAAATCCATGGGACACAGCAAAAGCAGTTCTAAGAGGAAAGTTCATTGTAATACAAGTCTACCTAAGAAAAAGAAAAAATTAAAGAAAAAATTAAACTAAAAACCCAACCTCGCACCTAAAAGAACTAGAAACAGAATAACAAATAAGACCTAAAATTAGTAGAAGAAAAGAAATAATAAAGATCAGAGCACATAAATAAATAAATAGAGAAACTAAAAAAAAAAAAAAACCACCTAAAACAGAGCAATGAAAAAAAAAAAGAGCTGGTTCTTTGAACAGATATACAAAATTCATAAAATTTTAGCCAGACTCATCAAGAAAAAAATAAAAGATAAATAAAACCAGAAATGAAAAAGAAGTTAAGAATTGACACCACAGAAATATAAAGGATCATAAGCTATTACTATGAACAGTTATACATCAATAAAACATATATCCTTGAAGAAATGGACAAATAGTTAAATAGTTAGAAATGTACAATCTCCCAAGACTGAATCAGGAAGAAACAGAAAATACGAACAGACCAATTACTAGTAATGAAATTGATCAGTTAAAACAACAACAAAAAAAACAAACCAACTCCCAAGAAACAAAAGTCCAGGACCAGATGGCTTCACAGGTAAATTCTATCAAACATTTAGAGAAGAATTAACACCTATCATTCTGAAACTATTCCCAAAAATTGCAGAGGAAAGAATACTTCCAATCTCAGTTGATGTGGCAAGCATGACTCTGATACCAAAATCAGACAAAGATATCATAAAAAAAGAAAGTTATAGGCCAATATCACTAATGAATTTAGATACAATAATCCTCAACAAAATATTAGCAAATTGAATTCAACAGTACAATAACAGGATCATACACCATGATCAAGTGGGATTTACCCTGGAGAAGCAAGAATGGTTCAACATCTACAAGTTGAGGAATGTGCTACTCCACATGAACACAATGAAGATAAAAGTCATATGATCATCTCAGTAGAGGCAGAAAAAGCTTTTGACAAAATTCAACATCCATTTATGATTAAAACTGTCCAAAGTGGGTATAGAGGGAACATATCTTAACATAATAAAGGTTATATATGACAAGCCCACAGCTAACATCATTCTCAACAGTGAAAATTTTAAAGCATTTCCCCTAAGAAAAGGAACAAGACAGGGATGTCCACTCCTACCACTTTTATTTAACATATTATTGGAAGTCCTAGCCACAGCAATCAGACAAGGGAAAGAAATAAAAGGAAACCAAATTGGAAAGGAAGAAGTAAAACTGTCACTCTTTGCAAATAACATGATACTGTACATAGAAAATCCTTAAGACACCACCAAAAATAATAGTAGAATTCATCAATGAATTTGGTAAAGTTGCTGGATACAAAATTAATATACAGAAATCTGCTGAATTTCTATACACTAACAACATACTATCAGAAAGAGAAATTAAGAAAACAATCCCATTTATAATTGTATCAAAAAGAGTAAATATCTAGGAATAAATCTAAGGAGGGAAAACCTGTACTTAGAAAACTGTAAGACATAGGTGAAAGAAGTTGAAGATGACATAAACAAATGGAAAGACATACCATGCTCATGGATTAGAAGAATTAACATTGTTAAAATGACGATACTACCCAAGGCAATCTATAGATCCAATGCAATCCCTATTAAAATTCCAATGGCATTTTTCATAGGACTAGAACAAATAATTTTAAATTTTGCATGGAAAACCAAAAGACCCCGAATAGCAAAAACAACCTTGAGAAAGAGGAACACAGCTGGAGGAATCATGCTTCCTGACTTCAGACAATACTACAAAGCTACAGTAATGAAAACAGTGTGTATGGTACTGGCACAAAAACAGACACATAGATCAATGGAACAGAATAGAGCCCAGAAATGAATCCACACTTATATGGGCAAATAATCTAGGACAAAGGAGGCAAAAAACAGTCTCTTCGATGAATGGTATTGGACAGCTGGACAGCTACATGCAAAAGAATCAAATTGGATTACTTTCTCACACCGTATACAAAAGTAAACTCAAAATGGCTTAGACTTAAATGCAAGACCTTAAACCATAAAACTTATAGAAGAAAACATAGTCAGTATGTTCTTTGATACTGGTCTTACCAACATTTTTTATAAGTCTCCTTGGGTACAAGGGAAACAAAAGCAAAATAAAGAAAGGGTCTATATCAAACTTAAAAGTTTTGCACCATGAAGGAAACCATAAACAAAATGGAAAGGCTGCTTACTGAATGGGACAAGATATTTGTCAACAATAAATGCAATGAAGCGTCAATATCCAAAATATATAAAGAACTCATACAACTCAACATCAAAAAAAAAAAACCAACCTGATTAAAAAATTTTAAAATGGGCAGAGATCCTGAATAGATATTTTTCCAAAGAAGACAAACAGATGACCAACAGGCACATGAAAAGATGTTCAACATCACTAATCATCAGGGAAATGCAAACCAAATCACAATGAGATATTACCTCACACCTGTCAGAATGGCTATCATCAAAAAGACAACAAATAACAAATGTTGGTGAGGATGTATAGAAAAGGGAACACCTGTACCTTGTTGGTGGGAATATAAATTGGTACAGCCTCTATGGAAAACAGTTTGGAGCTTCCTCAAAAAACTAAAAATAGAACTACAATATGATCCAGCAGTTCCGCTCTTCGGTATTTATCTGAAGAAAATGAAAACATTAATTAGAAAACATATATGCACCCCTGTGTTCATTGCAGCATTATTTACAATAGCCAAGGTATGGAACTGACATAAGTACCCATCAACAAATGAATGGATAAAGATGTGGTACACATATACAATGGAATACTACTCAGTCATATAAAAGAATGAAATCTTGCCATTTGCAATGACATGGATCGACCTAGAGGGTGTTATGCTAAGTGAAATAAATCAGAGAGAGATAGACAAATACCATATGATTTCACTTATATGTGTAATCTAGAAAACAAAACAAATGAATAAACATAACAAAACAAAAACAGAGTTATAGATACAGAGAACAAACAAGTGGTTGCCAGAGGGAAGGGGGTTTACAGGGAGAAGAAAAGTAGGTGAGGGAGATTTTGAGTTTTAAACTTCCAGTTACAAAATAAATGACTCACAGGTGAAATGTTCAGTGTGGGAAATTTAGTCAATAATTATGTAATATCTTTGTATGCTGACAGATGGTAACTAGACTTACTGTGGTGATCATTTTGAAATGTATAGAAATTTAAAATCTCTCTGTTCTGCACCAGGAACTAACATAATGCTGTCGATTATACTACAAAACCAAATAAACAAACTCATCGAAAAAGAGATCAGCTTTCTGGTTACCAGAGGAAGGGGGTGGGGAGATGGGGAATTTGATGAAAGTAGTCAAAAGTTATAAACTTCCAGTTATAAGATAAATAAATACTAGGAATATAATATACAACATGATAAATGTAATTAACACTGCTGTATGTTATATATGAAAATTGTTAAGAGGTTAAATCCTAAGAGTTCTCAACACAGGAAAAAAATTTTTTCTATTTCTTTAATTTTGTATCTATATGAGATGATGGACATTCAGTAAACTTATTGTGGTAATTATTTCATGATATTTGTAAGTCAAATTATTATTCTGTACACCTTAAACTTATATAGAGTGCTGTATGTCAGTTATATCTCAAAACTGGAAGAAAGAAAAAAAAGCAATATATGAAGAAACTCTTATAAAATTCCAAAATACGGTCTTTTTTCTTGAACAGAGGTAACCTAATAAAGCACACTTGGAGAATTTAAAATGTGTCTATTTATTTCTTCATCCAGTGGTATTGATTACATGCTACCTGCTGTGCTGAGCTTTGGTACTCAAAATTCTCTGCTGACAATTCCTGCCCTCAGTGATCTTTCAGTCTTGTGGGGAAGACCATGAAAACAAAGAAAACCCCAAAGGATAATTACTGTCATGGAGACATATGCTAAGTGGTGTGCAAGTGTATAAACCACTCAGGGGAGATACCATCTAGTTTGAAAGGACCAGCAGTGGCTAACCATGGAAACCAGCAGAGCCTCTGTGTTCTAAGCAAGGGAAGAGTCACATGTGCAAAGGAAAAGATGAGAAAATTGAGAGATAGGGTAGCACGTTTGGAAAAGTACAGGGGTTCTTTCTGTGACTTAGACATCATAAGTCTGATTCAGGTATCTTTTACAGTCTACAGAGATAAGAGAGCAAATTGTTTCTGACAGATTCTGTTGCTCTTTGTTTCGAAACTTTATCCTGCCTACATCAAGGAAACTACTCCCATTCTTTTGTCCTAATAGTCAAGGACTAGAAGGAATCAGACATCCTGCAATTACCCAATTACAAAATTCCAAAACTTTGGAATAAGGATTTACCTTATTCCAAAGAAGTGTTTTTAAACAAATTTACAGTATGCTGGTGGCTAAATGTTGGGGTAAAAAAAAAAACTTTCAAGGGAGGGTATCAAATTTACATTTACTATTGTCTACCTTGCCATTTTCCAAATATACTCCTAAAGAAATTGCTGAAATTATACAATGGTAATAGTTAAACAGTTAAACGTTGCTATAGTCCAGTTTGTCAAGGAAATGTAAATCTTAATTTTTAGTTTCAGGAGGAACCTAATGTCTTAAAATTTGGTTTCCTTTACCATCTGCTAAATACATTTTCGAGAGCATATAAATCAAATTTACATATATTTACATATGAACAACACTAGGAAATTCTAAAGAAATATTTATGTGCGTTCTATTCAATTAGAAATGACCAGAAAAGTAAATCATGCTGGAGGTAAGCACTAAAGAAAAGACCCTGTAGCTTTCAGGAAACATCATTTTTATACTTGAAGGAAAGGTTATGATGGAGACATTATTCTTAGCAAATAATCCTAAACTCAAAAGGAAAACCTAAGTATTTTGACTCAGTGTTTTCTTTGAAGACACAACAACTTTAATTTGATCCAGATTTGATAAATATTTTTCTTCTTATCAGCAAAAAAAAAAAAGATGACAATCTGAGTTTCCCTTTAGGCGGTTTCCATTTTCTGAAGTTCAGGCACAGAGGCCTCTGAGAGAAGCATCCCTTTCTGCACTACACATTCATCACTGTCACGTTGTGTGGTCATCACTTATAGTTGCAGAAATATTCCCTTTTTTCTACCCAAGCAATATAAATAACACCAAGAGTATTTTCCACTGTGAAAATGGTATTAGGGCAACGATAATAAGTTGCCACCACCAAGTGTCTGAAAGACTCAGGAGATGCCACCCACAGACATTCATGTCCACATCCACGTCCAGAAAGGGGCAGAAAAGGCAACCTCCCGAAGGTCTCAGTGGCCTGCCTGGCAGCTAAGCCCGTCAGGTTTGATGTCATAGTGGTTTCTCCTATTGTCCATGCTTTGTTTATGGATTACTCTTTTGTTTACACAGAGTAATGCTTTCATAGCTTCAATTTACTGAATTCTGGGAAACATTATCTTGCTAAGGTGGATCAGT
The DNA here is from genome assembly GCF_039906515.1 of Pseudorca crassidens. Classification (NCBI taxonomy): domain Eukaryota; kingdom Metazoa; phylum Chordata; class Mammalia; order Artiodactyla; family Delphinidae; genus Pseudorca; species Pseudorca crassidens. The sequence goes on from NC_090296.1 coordinate 66,067,514, forward strand.
GGGTGCAAAGAGGATAAAATTCTTCCTGCTTCATTAATTTATCCAGGTATCACTGGTTTTAAACCACCTCCCCATATGTAGGTCCAGAGATAAAAAAAAGTTTCAGTGCGTCCAGAGATTCAGAAAGTTCAGGTTATCAGCCACAAATTAGCATTTTGAGATGCATAAAGTTTATTTTTGTTCTTGGCAGACTGTTTTTGAGCTTGTTTGTGACTGGATATATCCTATATGGTACTAGATTGAGTTACTGTCACTGGGCACCATGCCAATGTTGGATCTTATTTATTCCTAGTTAATCACTCTACATGCAAGGGGTATAACCAACACTAAACACAACAAAGCCATATTGTTAGGAAATCCAGCATCTGACCACAGTCAGGGTAAACCAGCTTCTCAGGTGTCAGTTTTCCTCTTAGAAAGTCCAGATTTTTCATAATAAAACTCCAGGGAGAAAACAGAAAGACAAGACTTGCTCTCTATTTCCTTTATTTCTTAGTTTAAGTTCTTAATGATATATGGGGATTACAGGAGAAAGAATCCTGGGAATTACAAATATGAGGCTTCCAGATTAAAATCTAAGAAGTATGCTTCTGGGTAAGTGGTTAGGGACACGTAGGAGAGCTATGATGGTGTAGTAAGTTCATTGGAGAGTGAGAATGAGAACTTAAAACAGAGAGCAAGGAAACCTTTCCTGATGCTTACTTCTAAGACTGTTACGGGAATTGTTTCAGGTGTCAAGTGATTGATACCAAAGAAATGTGAATATACAAGCTATGAATCAGATTGACTTAGTCTGCTTTTAGTGTGTGCAGCTAATATATACAGTTCATCAATGAGGTGCTAATTAATGGATAGGATAGTTGACTGTGGATTATTTCAAGCTGATTTTTGCCAGCCTCCAACATTGCCCCCTAAGATCTTTACCTCCCAATATTCGTGCTTTTATGCATATCCTCCCATATTGAATCATGAGTGGTCTGTGTGACCAAAAGAATATGGCAGAGGTGACTTCCTAGCCTAGGTCATCAAAGGCAATGTTCTTTTAGCTCATTCTTTCTGGAGGAAGCCTGTGATGATATCATGAAGACAATCAATGCGCCCTATGGAGAGGCTCCTGTGAAGAGGAACTGAATCCTCCCACCAACAGCCAGTACCAACTTGGCAGCCATGCAGGTGAGCCACCTTGGAAGTGGATCCTCCAATCCCAGCTGAGCCTGCAGATGACTATGGCCCCAATCAACTTCTGAATGAACCTCACAGGAAACCTTAAGCCAGAACTGCCTAGCCAAGTGGGGCCAGAATTCCTGATCCACAGAAACAATAAACAAATTTTACGATTGTTTTAAGGCTTTACGTTTTGTAGTAATTTGTTACAGAACAATAGATAGCTAATATTCAACTTCCATACTTTCCATCCCATTTCCCCCGGTTACTCTACTTACCTCAAAAACACCTAACCTTGGAAACCAATCCCCACTCAGGCCTGTCTCCTTGTAGGTTGTTAACTGTTCACCAAAACCTCTTTTCCTCAATGTCCTGAGCGCTCGGCTAGACCACAGTGTCCAGCCTCCCTGAGGTTGGGTGGAGCCATGTGATTAGCTTCTGCCCAGTGAGGGTAGGAAGTAGTATAACTTAAAACCTGGATCATGACCCTCCCAAGTGTGCTTCCCTCTGCTATTTTCCTTTCCTGCCCAATTGGGATGCAACCCTCAGGGTTAACCTCTGAAGCCACAGGGTAAAGATGGCATTGCCACTGTTAGCCCAGGACCCTGGAAGACTGTAGAGCAACGTGAACTATTTTGTAAGCAAGGAATCTCTTTGTTCTGATGCTGCGAAGCTTTGGGGGTCTATCTGTTACACCAATCTAGACTATTCTAATCTACTCACTGCCATCTCACTTTCCAGATTTTCTGGAACCTTTATCAGATCTTTTTCCCAGAAAATTTTGTTTTCCTGTATACTATTTCTTTAGAGTTAAGTTCTCTCATAAACTGGTAAACAAATCTATTCTAATATGATCAACAAGTGTGTCTGCATTAAGGTTTGAGCACTACAAGATAACACATTGCAATTTTAACAAGGTCTTCTGCAGATCTGTATTAAACTAAAGAAGCAACCCCAGAGAATTTCAAGAAACTTAGCAAGTCAGTGAAATAGAGTTTAGAGGACAAACAGATTTTGATGACTCCAGTCCCAGCATGCAGGAAGCTTCCAATATTTTTAGGGTGTTGCTACTGAACTGTAACCTATTCTCAGAGTTTTAGTTTGGCTGATTCTAATGCAGATGGAGGTTTGTCTCTAATCTTCATGACACCACACCATTATGTCTGCTGCTTCTGGAGACTGGCATTTGGGCTCAATTGTCATATGTAGTTGGCTGAGGTTTTTTTTGTTTTTTTTGTGTTTTTTTGCGGTACGCGAGCCTCTCACCACCGCGGCCTGTCCCGTTGCAGAGCACAGGCTCCAGACACGCAGGCCCAGCGGCCATGGCCCACGGGCGCAGCCGCTCCGCGGCACGTGGGATGCCCCCGGACCGGGACACGAACCCACGTCCCCTGCATCGGCAGGCGGACCACCCACCACTGCACCACCAGGCGAGCCCTGGCTGAGTATTTTTAATCCTCAAATATTTTCCATGTCCTTTAGGCATCAGCAAGAAAGGAAGCCAAATATAGTGACCTGAGGATCTGTGGTTTTGTGATATCCTAAAACATTGAGGAAGATGTTACTATGTCTTAACAAAAGCATTTTAGTTTTAGCTTATTTTTTGTTTGTTTTATGAAAACGAGATAAGAAAGAAAAAAGGATTGACGAAAATATACACACAGTGGTGGCTACACCTGAAAGGTGATGCCAACTACGGAAAGATTATGCCAGCATCAGATTTTAGCTTGCTATTTTTCCTCATGCTCCGCTACATATTTCCCACCATTCTCCAAGTAGCCAGAGATGGGTGACTGGAGACTATGTCAACTTCTAGCTTATTAAGATCTGCAAGTAGTAACAGAGCAGTTTAAGAATGTCTTCATATGGATAATAATAGCATGAAGACATTCTCTTTGTAATTGTGTCTTAATCTGGGTACCCCAGAAAGTAGAACCCCAGGCAGAACGCCTATGTACAAATCCTTTATTAAAAAGTCCAATCCTGACTCTTGGAAAGATGGTAGAGTAGGAAGACCCTGGGGTCACCTCCTCTCATGGGCCCACCAAAATTACAACTACTTCAAGAGTGATTATTGGTGAGAAAGATTGGAATCTATTAGAAAAGCTCCTCTACAACTAAAGCTATAAAGAAGGAACCAAACGAGATGGGTAAGAGGGGCAGAGTCACATGGTATAGTCAAGATATATAACTTCAGGTTGGTGACCCACAAATGGGAGAATAATTAAAATTTTGGAGGTTCTCCCTGAGGAGTAAGGGGTCTGAGCCCCACATTGAGCTCCTAAGTCCAGGGGACCTACACCAGGAAGACAAGCCCCCAGGATGTTTGGCTTTGAAGGCCAGCAGGGTTTACTTTCTGGAGAGCCAAAGGATTGTGTGAAATAGGGACTCCACTCTTAAAGGAAGTACACAAAATCTCACATGCTCTGGGACTCAGGGAAGAAGCAGTAATTTGAAAGGAGCCTGGGTCAGACCCACCTGATCTTGGAGAGTTTCCCAGAGAAGCAGGAAGCAACTGGATGTCATCCTGGGGACACAGACACTGCTGCCATTTTGGAATGCTCCCTGTACCTTACTAGCCTTGGGACCCAGCCTTGGCCCATCCCACCAGCCTGTAGACACCAGTACCGGGATCACTTTGGCCAGGCAATTAGCCAGGCAGGGACACAACCACACTCACCAGCAGGCAGTCTGGCTTCAGACCCCCAGAGCCTGAAGTCACCCCTGGACATGGCTCCATCCACCAGAGGGCCAAGGACCCAGCCCCAAACATCAGTGCATGGGTGCCAGACCCTAGTATCCCAATGCACTACATACAGAGACCCTGGGCCCCAGCCCTGCCCACCAGTGAGCAGACACCAGCCCCAGGACCACAGCAGCCCTGTAGCCTGCTGTGGCAAGACCCAGCCAACACCAGCAGGCTCGCACCAGCCGTGGGACCCTCCAGGCTCTGGCCCTGACCACCAGTGGCCAATTTCATCTCTGGGAGACTTTGGGCCTGTCAGAGGGTGGACCTAGGATGCAGCCTCATCCACCAGCAGGCTGACATGAGCTTCAGAAAGAACCCTTAAAGCCATACAACCAGAGACCCCAGACCCAGCTCCACCACCAGTGAGCTGGCGCTAACCCTGGGACACACTGGGCCCTGGCCCTGCCCACTATCATGCCAACACCAGCTCTAAAATACCTTAAACTCCTCAGACGGCTGCCCTTGGATCCAAACCCCTTACCAATGGACCAGTACCCACTTTGGGACATCCTGGAACCCCAGCCAGCTGAGTCAGGAATGAGCTTCAACCATCAGGCCAACCTAGGAAACTGCAACCCCACAACACACCCCAGAACCTGGCTTGCCCACCAGTGAGCCAGCACAAGCCATAGGACCCTATGTGGTTCAACAGTCAGGCACATTGTGACCTGGTCCCACCAACCAGTGGCTAGCAAGCTCCACACAGGGCAGGATCTGGCAATCAACTGGACCAGGGGCCAGCCACACCTACCAGACCACCCAGAGTAGTCAGCCTGCCACAACTGAAGAATCTATGCAGACCACATGGGGGCAAGTAGCTCTAGTGATCAGAGGGGAGCGTGGTGCTGGGGTGCATAGGATGTCTCCTACATAAGAACACACTCCAAGGAAACATAACCAACTGACGAGACACATAGAAATAAAAACAGAAAATTAGGAAAAATGAGGAGACAGTGGAACATTTTCCAAACAAAAGAACCAGATAAAACCCCAGAAGAACTAAGTGTAAAGTTGATAGGCAACCTACCTGATAAAGAGTGCAAGGTAATGATCACAAAGATGATCAGAAAACTTGGGAAAAGAATGGATGAACAGTATGAGAAGTTAGAAGTTTTAACAAAGAGTTAGAAAATATAAAGAAGAACCAAACAGAGCTAAAGAATACAATTACTGAAATTAAAAATATACTAGAAGGAATCAACAGTAGATAAAATGATCCAGAGGAACGAATCAGTGAGCCAGAGGACAGAGTATTGGAAATTACTGAAGATGAACAGAAAAAAGAAAACAAGAATAAAAAAAAATGAGGGCAGTTTAAGAGAGCTCTGGGACAATATCAAGTGTACTAACATTCACATTATAGGGGCCCTTGAATGAAAAGAGGGGTCAGAAAACATATTTAAGACGTAATAGCTGAAAACTTCCCTAACCTAGGAAAGGAAAAAGACATCCAGGTCCAGGAAGCACAAAGAGTCCCAACTAGGATCAACCTAAAGAGGTCCACACCAAAGACACATAGTAAATAAAATGGCAAAAATAAAATATACAGAGAGAATATCAAAAGCTGAGAGGAAAAGCAACTAGTTACATACAAGGGAACCCACATAAGACTCTCAGCTGAACTTTTAGCAAAAACTCTGCAGGCCAGAAGGGAGTGGCATGATATAATTAAAATTGAAAGGGAAAACCTACAACCAAGAATACTCTATCCAGCAAGGCTACCGTTCAGATTTAAAGGAGAGATGAAGAGTTTTACAGACAAGCAAAAGCAAAAATAGTTCAGCACCATGAAACCGGCTTTACAAGAAATGTGAGAGGGACTTTCCTAAGTGGTAAAGAAAAGGTTACACCTATAAACATGAAAATTACAAAAAGAAAAATCTCATTGGTAAAGGAAAATATACAGTAAATGTAGTAGGTCAACCATGTATAAAGTTACTAAGAAGGTGAAAATACAAAAGTAGTAAAATCATCCTTATCAACAATAAGTAGTTAAGGAATACACAAAACAAAAATATGTAAAATATGACGTCAAAAGCATTAAACGTTTTTGGGATGGGGAGTAAATATGCAGTGTTGTTAAATTGTATTCAGACTTAAGGGATAAACAAGGTATAATAATTATATATATATATTTATATTGCTATATATAAACCTCATGGTAACCACAAACCAAATATCTATAATATACACATACACACAAAAGAGAAAGGAATCCAAACGTAACACTAAAGATAGCAACCAAATCAAAGGGAAGAGAGCAAAAGAAGTAATGAACACAAATGAACTACAAAAACAACCCCCAAACCATTAGCAAAATGGCAATAAATACATACCTATCAATAATTACTCTAAATGTAAATGGACTGAATGCTCCAACCAAAAGACATAGAATGGCTGAATAGACACAAAAAAAGACACATATACATGCTGCCTACAAAAGACTCACTTCAAATTTAAAGGCATACACAACTGAAAATGAGAGGATAGAAAAAAATGATTCCATGTGAATGGAAAAAACAACAACAAAAAAGAGACAAACAAGGACACTACGTAATGATCAAGGGATTAATCCAAGAAGATATAACAACTGTAAATATATATGCACTCAACACAGGAGCATCTAAATACATGAAGCAAATACTAACAGATATAAAGGGATATAAAGGGAGAAATTGACAGTACCACATAATAATAGGGACCATTAACACTGACTTATATCAATAGACAGATCATCCAGACAGAAAATAAATAAGGAAACACTGGCTATAAATGACACAGTAGACAAAATGGCCTTAATAAATATATATAGGCCATCCAATCCAAAAGCAGCAGAATACACATTATTTTCAAGTGCACATGGAACAGTGTCCAAGAGAGATCACATGCTAGGCCACAAAACAAGTCTCAATAAATTTAAGAAAAATGAAATCATATCAAGCATCTTTTCTAACCACAATGCCATGAGACTAGAAATCAACTACAAGGAAAAAAACTGCAGAAAACACAAACACATGGAGGCTAAACAATATGCTACTAAACAACAAATGGGTCACTGAAGAAATCAAAGAAGAAACCAAGAAACACCTGGAGACAAATGAAAATGAAAACACAATGACCCAAAATCTATGGGGCATAGCCAAAGCAGTTCTCAAAGGAAAGTTTCTAGCAATTCAAGTCTACCTCAGGAAAAAGAAAAGTTTCAAGTAAACAACCTAATCTTATATCTAAAGAAACTAGAAAAAAGAACAAACACTTTTCCTTTAGTAGAAGGAAAAAAGTAAGAAAAGATCAGAGCAGAAATAAATGAAATATAGACTAGAGAGACATAGAAAAGATCAATGAAATTGAGTTGGTTCTTTGAAAAGATAACAAAATTGAAAAACCTTTAGCCAGAATCAGCAGGAAAAAAAGAGAGAGGACCCAAATCAATAAAATCAGAAATGAAAAAAGAAGTTACAACCAACACCACAGAAATATAAAGGATCATGAGAAATTACTACAAACAACTATATGCCAATAAAAGAGACAACCTAGAAGAAATGTACAAATTCCTAGAAATGTACAATCTCCCAAAACTGAACAAGGAAGAAATAAAAAATATGAACAGTCCAATTACCACTAGTGAAATTGAATCAGTAATTTCAAAACATCCCAACAAACAAAAGTCCAGAACAGGATGGCTTCACAAGTGAATTCTACCAAACATTTAGAGAACAGTTAAAACCTATCCTTCTCAAACTACTCCAAAAAATTGAAGAGGAAGTAATGCTTCTGAACTCATTCTACAAGGCTACCATCACTCTGATAACAAAATCAGACAAAGACATCACTAAAAAAGAAAATTACCAGCCAATATCACTGGTAAGGTAGATGTAATCATCCTCAACAAAATTTTAGCAAATCAAATTCAACAATGCATTAAAAGGAGCATACACCATGATCAGACTGGATTTATCCCAGGGATGCAAGGATAGTTCAATATCCACAAATCAATCAATGTAATACTCAAGATTAACAAATTGAAAATTTTAAAAATGATATAATCATTTCAATAGATGCAGAAAAAGCTTTTGACAAAATTCAACATTCATTTATTATAAAAACTCTCAACAAAGTAGGAACAGAGGGAACATACCTCAATGTAATAAAGGTCATATCTGGAGAGACCTTCAAGATGGCTGAGGAATAAGACATGGAGACCACCTTCCTCCCCACAAATACATCAGAAATATATCTACATGTGGAACAACTCCTACAGAACACCTACTGAATGCTGACAGAAGACCTCAGATTTCCCAAAAGGCAAGAAACTCCCCACGTACCTGGGTAGGGCAAAAGAAAAAACAGACAAAAGAATAGGGACAGGACCAGCACCTCTGGGAGGGGGCTGTGAAGGAGGAAATGTTTCCACACACTAGGAAGCCCCTTCACTGGCAGAGATGGGGGCTGGCAAGGGGGGAAGCTTCAGAGATATGGAGGAGAGCGCAGCAACAGGGGTGCAGAGGGCAAAGCGGAGAGATTCCCACACAGAGGACCAGGGCCGACCAGTACTCACCAGCCTGAGAGGCTTGTCTGCTCACCCACAGGGGTGGGTGGGGGCTGGAACCTGAGGCTCCAGCTTCACAGATCAGACCCCAGGGAGAGGACTGGGGTTGGCTGCGTGAACACAGCCTGAAGGGGGCTAGTGCACCACAGCTAGCCTTGCCAGGAGGGAGTCGGGGAGAAAGTCTGGAACTGCCTAAGAGGCAAGAGATCATTGCTTTGGGGTGCGCCAGGAGAGGGGATTCAGAGAACTGCATAAATGAGCTCCAGAGATGGGCATGAGATGCTAAGGCTGCTCCTACAGCCACCAAGAAGCCTGTTTGCAAGCACAGGTCACTATCCACACCCCACCTCCCAGGAGCCTGTGCAGCCCACCACTGCCAGGGTCCCGTGATCCAGGGACAACTTCCCCGGGAGAACACACGGCATGCCCCAGGCTGTTGCAATGTCACGCCAGCCTCCATCGATGTAGCCTCGCCCTGCATTCCATACCCCTCCTTCCCCCCGGTCTGAGGGAGCCAGATCCCCCTAATCAGCTGCTCCTTTAACCCCGTCCTCTCTGTGCGGAAACAGACGCCCTCAGGCAAGCTACACGAAGAGACGGGGCCAAATCCAAAGCTGAGCACCAGGAGCTGTGCAAACAAAGAAGAGAAAGGGAAATCTCTCCCAGCAGCCTCAGGAGCAGCGGATTAAATCTCCACAGTCAACTTGATGTACCCTGCATCTCTGGAATACCTGAACAGGCAACGAATGATCCCAAAATTGAGGTGGTGGACTTTGGGAGCAACTGTGGACTTGCGGTTCACTTTCTGCATCTGGTTTTACGTTTACCTTACTTAAGTGTTTAGAGTTTATTATCATTGGTATATTAGTTGATTGATTTTGTTGCTCTCTTCCATTTTTTTGTAATATATATATATTTTTATTCCTTGTTCTCTTTTTGTGAGTGTGTGTGTGTATGCTTCTTTGTGTGATTTTGTCTGCATAGCTTTGCTTTTATCATTTGTCCTAGGGTTCTGTCTGTCAGTTCTATTTTAATTAGTTTTATTTTTAATAATTTTTAAATTTTTTATTTTAATAACTTTTTATATTATTTAATTAAATAATATATTTATTAATATTTTTCTCCCTTTGCTTCTGAGCCATGTTGCTGACAGGGTCTTGGTGTTCCCGCTAGGTGCCAGGCCTGTACCTCTGAGGTGGGACAGCCAAGTTCAGGACATTGGGCCACCAGTGGCCTCCGGCTCCACATAATATCAAATGATGAAAGCGCTCCCAGAGAGCTCCATCTCAATGCTAAGACCCAGCTCCACATGACGACCAGCAAGCCACAGTGCTGGACACCCTATGCCAAACAACTAGCAAGACAGGAACACAACACCACCCATTAGGAGAGAGGCTGCCTAAAATCATAATAAGTTCACAATCACACCAAAACACACCACCAGATGTGGCCTGCCCACCAGAAAGACAAGACCCAGCCTCATCCACCAGAACACAGGCACCAGTCCTCTCCACAAGGAAGCCTACTCAACCGACTGAACCATCCTTAGCCACTGGGGGTATACACGCCAAACAACAGGAACTACAAACCTGTAGCCTGTAAAAAGGAGACCCCAAACACATTAAGTTAAGCAAAATGAAAAGATAGAAAAACACATAGCAGATGAAGGAGCAATGTAAAAACTGACCACACTAAACAAACAAAGAGGAAATAGGTAGTCTACCTGAAAAAGAATTCAGAGTAATGATAGTAAAGATGATCCAAAATCTTGGAAAGAGAATGGAGAAAATACAAGAAATGTTTAACTAGGACCTTGAAGAAATAAAGAGCAAACAAACAATGATGAACAATACAATAACTGAAATTTAAAATTCTCTAGAAGGAATCAATAGCAGAATAACTGACGCAGAAGAACGGATAAGTGATCTGGAAGATAAAAGAGTAGAACTAACTACTGCAGAGCAGAATGAAGAAAAAAGAATGAAGAGAATTGAGGACAGTCTCAGAGACCTCTGGGACAACATTAAACACAGTAACGTTTGAATTATAGGGGTCCCAGAAGAAGGAGAGAAAAAGAAAGGGACTGAGAAAATATTTGAAGAGATTATAGTTGAAAACTTCCCTAATATGGGAAAGGAAATAGTCAATCAAGCCCAGGAAGCACAGAGAGTCCCATACAGGATAAATCCAAGGAGAAACAAGCCAAGACACATATTAATCAAATTATCAAAAATTAAATACAAAGAAAAAATATTAAAAGCAGTAAGGGAAAAGCAACAAATAACATACAAGGGAATCTTCATAAGGTTGACAGCTGATCTTCTTTTTTTTTTTTTTTTTTTTTTTTTTTGCGGTACGCAGGTCTCTCACTGTTGTGGCCTCTCCCATTGCAGAGCACAGGCTCCGGACGCGCAGGCTCAGTGGCCATGGCTGACGGGCCCAGCCGTTCTGTGGCATGTGGGATCTTCCCAGACCAAGGCACGAACATGTGTCCCCTGCATCGGCAGGCAGACTCTCAACGTCTGCGCCACAGGGAAGCCCAACAGCTGACCTTTCAGTAGTAACTCTGCAAGCCAGAAAGGAGTGGCAAGACATATTTAAAGTGAGGAAAGGGAAAAACCTACAACCAAGATTACCCTACCCAGCAACGATCTCATTCAGATTTGACAGAGAAATTAAAACCTTTACAGAGAAGCAAAAGCTAAGATAATTCAGCACCACTAAATGAGCTTTACAACAAATGCTAAAAGAACTTCTCTAGGGAGGAAACACAAGAAAGAAAAAGACCTACAATAACAAACCCAAAACAATTAAGAAAATGGTAATAGGAACATACATATCGATAAATAGCTTATATGTAAATGGATTAAATGCTCCAACCAAAAGACATAGACTGGCTGAATGGATACAAAAACAAGACCCATATATATGCTATCTACAAGAGACCCACTTCAGACCTAGGGACACATACAGACTGAAAGTGAGGGAATGGAAAAAGATATTCCATGCAAATGGAAATTAAAAGAAAGCTGGAGTAGCAATTCTCGTATCAGACAAAATAGACTTTAAAATAAAGACTATTACAAGAGACAAAGAAGGATGCTACATAATGAACGAGGGATCAATCCAAGAAGAAGATATAACAATTGTAAATATTTATGCACCCAACATAGGAGCACCTCAATACATAAAGCAAATGTTAACAGCCATAAAAGGGGAAATCAACAGTAACACAATCATAGCAGGGCACTTTAACACCCCACTTTCACCAATGGACAGATCATTCAAAATGAAAGTAAATAAGGAAACACAAACTTTAAATGATACATTAAACAAGGTGGACTTAATTGATATTTATAGGACATTCCATCCAAAAACAAGAGAATACACTTTCTTCTCAAGACTCATGGAACATTCTCCAGGATAGATCATATCTTAGGTCACAAATCAAGACTTGGTAAATTTTAAAAATTTGAAATCTTAAGTATCTTTTCTGACCACAATGTTATGAGACTAGATATCAATTACAGGAAAAAATCTGTAAAAAATACAAACACATGGAGGCTAAACAATACACTACTAGATAACCAAGAGATCACTGAAGAAATGAAAGAGGAAATCAAAAAATACCTAGAAACAAATGACAATGAAACACCATGACCCAAAACCTATGGGATGCAGCAAAAGCAGCTCTAAGAGGGAAGTTTATAACAATACAATCCTACCTCAAGAAACATCTCAAATAAACAACCTAAATTTACACTTAATGCAATTAGAGAAAGAAGAACAAAAAAACCCCAAAGTTAGCAGAAGGAAAGAAATCATAAAGATCATACCAGAAATAAATGAAAAAGAAATGAAGGAAATGATAGCAAAGATCAATAAAACTAAAAGCTGGTTCTTTGAGAAGATAAACAAAATTGATAAACCATTAGCCATTAGCCAGACTCATCAAGAAATAAAGGGGAAGACTCAAATCTAGAATTAGAAATGAAAAAGGAGAAGCAACAACTGACACTGCAGAAATACAAAGGATCATGAGAGACTACTACAATCAACTATATGCCAATAAAACCTGGAAGAAATGGACAAATTCATAGAAAAGTACAACCTTCTGAGACTGAACCAGGAAGAAATAGAAAATATAAACAGACCAATCACAAGCACTGAAATTGAAACTGTGACTAAAAATCTTCCAAAAAACAAAAGCCCAGGACCAGATGGATTCACAGGCGAATCAATCAAACATTTATAGAAGAGCTAAAACCTATCGTTTTCAAACTCCTCCAAAATATAGCACAGGGAGAAACACTCCCAAACTCATTCTATGAGGCCTGCATCACCCTGATACCAACACCAGACAAAGATGTCACAAAGAAAGAAAACTACAGGCTAATATCTCTGATGAACATAGATGCAAAAATCCTCAACAAAATAAGAGTAAAAAGAACCCAAAAGTACATTTGAAGGATCATACACCATGATCAAGTGGGATTTATCCCAGGAATGCAAGGATTCTTCAATATACACAAATCAATCAACGTGATATACCATATTAACAAATTGAAGGAGAAAAACCATATGATCATCTCAATAGATGCAGGAAAAGCTTTTGACAAAATTCAACACCCATTTATGATAAAAAACCCTCCAGAAAGTAGACATAGAAGGAACTTACCTCAACATAATAAAGTCCATATGACAAATCCACAGCCAACATTGTCCTCAATGGTGAAAAATTGAAACCATTTCCTCTAAGATCAGGAACAAGACAAGTTTGCCCACTCTCACCACTATTATTATTCTACATAGATTTGGAAGTTTTAGCCACAGCAATCAGATAAGAAAAAGAAATAAAAGGGATCCAAATTGGAAAAGAAGAAGTAAAGCTGTCACTGTTTTCAGGTGACATGATACTATACATAGAGAATCCTAAAGATGCTACCAGAAAACTACTAGAGCTAATCAATGAATTTGGTAAATTAGCAGCATACAAAATTAATGCACAGAAATCTCTTGCTTTCCTATACACCAATGATGAAAAATCTGAAAGTGAAATTAAGGAAACACTGCCATTTACCACTGAAACAGTAAGAATAAAATACCAAGGATTAAACCTACCAAAGTAGACAAAAGACCTGTATGCAGAAAGCTATAAGACACTGATGAAAGAAATTAAAGATGATACAAACAGATGGAGAGATATACCATGTACGTGGATTGGAAAAATCAACATTGTACAAATGACTATACTACCCAAAGCAATCTATCAATTCATTGCAATCCCTATCAAACTACCAATGGCATTTTTCACAGAACTAGAACAAAAATTTCACAATTTGTATGGAAACACAAAAGACCCCGAATAGCAAAGCTATCTTGAGAAAGAAAAATGGAGCTGGAGGAATCAAGCTCTCAGATTTCAGAATGTACTGCAAAGCTACAGTAATCAAGACAGTATGGTACTGACACAAAAAAAGAAATATATATTAATGGAACAGGATAGAAAGCCCAGAGATAAACTATGCACGTATGGTCACCTTAATTTGATAAAGGAGGCAAGAACATACAATGGAGAAAAGACAGCCTCTTCAGTAAGTGGTGCTGGGAAAAGTGGACAGCTACATGTAAAAGAATGAAATTAGAACACTCCCTAACATCATACACAAAAATAAGCTCAAAATGGATTAAAGACCTAAATGTAAGGCCAGATACTATAAACCTCTTAGAGGAAAACATAGGCAGAACACTCTATGACATAAATCACAGCAAGATCCTTTTTGACCCACCTCCTAGAGAAATGGAAATAAAAACAAAAATAAACAAATGGAACCTAATGAAACTTCACAGCTAAGGAAACCATAAAGACGAAAAGACAACCCTTAGAATGGGAGAAAATATTTGCAAATGAAGCAACTGACAAAAGATTAATCTCCAAAGTATACAAGCAGCTCATGCAGCTCAATATCTAAAAAAACAAACAACTCAATCCAAAAATGGGCAGAAGACCTAAATAGACATTTCTCCAAAGATATACAGATTGCCAACAAACACATGAAAGCATGCTCAACATCACTAATCATTAGAGAATTGTAAATCAAAACTACAATGAGATATCCTCTCATGCCATTCAGAATGACCATCATAAAAAATATCTACAAACTATAAATGCTGGAGAGGGTGTGGAGAAAAGGGAACCCTCTTGCACTGTTGGTGGGAATGTAAATTGATACAGCCACTATGGAGAACAGTATGGAGGTTCCTTAAAAAAATAAAAATAGAACTACCATATGACCCAGCAATCCCACTACTGGCCATATACCCTCAGAAAACCATAATTCAAAAAGAGTCATGTACCACAATATTCACTGCAGCTCTATTTACAATAGCCAGCCCATGGAAGCAACCTAATTGTCTATCGACAGATGAATGGATAAAGAAGATGTGGCACATATACACAATGGAATATTACTCAGCCATATAAAGAAATGAAATTGGGTTATTTTTAATGAGGTGGTTGGACCTAGAGTCTGTTATACAGAGTGAAGTAAGTCAGAAAGGGAAAAACAAATACCGTATGCTAACACATATATATGGAATCTAAAAAAAAAAAAATGTTCTGAAGAACCTAGGGACAGGACAGGAATAAAGATACAGACATAGAAAATGGACTTGAGGACACGGGGTGGGGGAATGGTAAGCTGACAAAGTGAGAGAGTGACATGGACATATATACACCACTACCAAATGTAAAATAGATAGCTAGTGGGAAATAGCCACATAGCACAGGGATATCAGCTCAGAGCTTTGTGACTACCTAGAGGGGTGGGATAGGGAGGATGGGAGGGAGATGCCAGAGGCAGTCGATATAGGGATATATTAATATGTGTAGCTGATTCACTTTGTTATAAAGCAGAAACTAACACATGACTGTAAAGTAATTATACTCTAATAAAGATGTTAAATAACAATTAAAAATGCATAGGAAAAAAATTCTAAGGCTCTTACCAAGCATAATAGAATTATTTGAAAAATAATCTATTGAATAAAACATTTTTCCTTTATTTTCCATACTGTAAAATTCCAAGTGCAATGCAATGAATGTCTATTACATTCATTAAGTGTTATTACATTCAAAATTTACCTTTTAATTTGGCAGAACTTGGTGGTGTTGACCATGTTCTTTGTGTGCTAGTCCCAAGTGTGGCTAGACAAACAGAACTGTAATGAAGTATAGTATAATTTATCTTTGTTTCTTCTCTATTGTAATTCTTTTCCAATACCTACGTTTGATGGCAGAACTTTTGAAACATGTAATTTTACGCTACAGAATGGCTTATGATAATTTTCTACCTTACTCCTTCTCTTGGACTTGAGTGTTGCTGTGTCTGTAAAATATTTCCAATATACTCAAAATCTAAGACCATATGCACACACACACACAAAAGTTATATCTGATATGCCCAGCTAATGTCATATTCAACAGTGAAAAGCTAAAAGCATTTCCTCTAAGATCAGGAATAAGACAATAATACCCATTCTCACCACTTTCTTTAACATAGAATTGGAAGTCCTAGCCATAGCAATCAGACAAGAAAAAGAATCCAAATTGAAAAGGAAGAAGTAGAATTGTCACTGTTTGTGGGTGACATGATGCTATACATAGGAAAGCCTAAAGATGCCACCAGAATACTACTAGAGTTCATCAATGAATTTGGTAAAGTTGCAGGATACAAAATTAAAATGCAGAAATCGGTTACATTTTTATACACTAACAATGAAGTATCAGAAAGAGAAATTAAGGAAACTATCCCATTTACCATTCCCCAAAAAGCATAAAATACCTAGGAATAAACCTACCTAAGGAGGCAAAAAACCTGTACTCTGAAAACTATAAGACACTGATGAAAGAAATTGAAGACAACACAAACAGATGGAAAGGTATACTGTGTTCTTGGATCAGAAGAATTCATATGTTAAAATGAGCATACTACCCAAGTCAATCTACAGATTCAATGCAATCCCTATGAAAACACCAGAGGCATTTTTTTCACAGAACTAGAACAAGTAATTTTTGTTTTGTTTTTTTGCGGTACGCGGGCCTCTCACTGTGTGGCCTCTCCTGTTGCGGACCACAGGCTCCGCTCCGGACGCATGGAGCACAGACTCCAGACGTGCGGAGCACAAGCTTCAGATGCGCAGGCTCAATGGCCATGGCTCACGGGCCTAGTCGCTTCGCGGCATGTGCGATCTTCCTGGAACGGGGCATGAACCTGTGTCCCCTGCATTGGCAGGCGGACTCTCAACCACTGTGCCACCAGGGAAGCCCTAGAACAAGTAATTTTAAAATTTGTATCGCAACACAAAAGATCCTAAATAGCCAAAACAATATTGAGAAAGAACAGAGCTGGAGGTATCATGCTCCCTGACTTCAGACTATACTACAAAGCTACAGTAGTCGAATCATTATGTTACTAGCACAAAAACAGACACATAGATCAATGGAACAGAAGAGAGCCCAGAAACAAACCCACACACTTATGGTCAACTAATCTATGACAAAGGAGACCAGATTGTGCAATGGGGAAAACACATTCTCTTCAACAAGTGGTGCTGGGAAAACTGGACAGCTACATGTAAAAGAATGAGATTAGAACATTCCCTCACACCATGTACAAAAATAAACTCAAAATGGACTAAAGACCTAAATGTAAGACTGAGAACCATAAAAATCCTAGAAGAAAATATAGGCAGAACACTCTTTGACATAAACTGTAGTAATATTGTTTTGGGCCTATCTCCTAAGACAAATGAAACAAAACAAAAATTTAAAAATGGGAGTTAATTAAACTTAAAAGCTTTTGCACAGCAAAGGAAACCACTGACAAAATGAAAAGACAACCTACTGAATTGAAGAAAATATTTGCAAATGATATGACTGATAAAGGGTTAATATCCAAAACATATAAACAGCTCATACAACTCAATAAAAAAAATACAGCCCAATTAAAAAAAGGTCTGAAGACCCAAAAAGACATTTTTTCCATGAAAGTCATGTAGATGGCCAACAGGAACAAGAAAAAGTACTCAACATTGCTAATTATCAGAGAAATGCAACTCAAAACCACAATGAGATATCACCTCACACTTGTCAGAATGGCTATCATGAAAAAAAAAGCACAAATAACAAATGTTGGCAAGAATATGAAGAAAAGGGAACTCTCATACACTGTTGGTCAGAATGTAAATTTGTGTAGTCACTGTGGAAAACAGTATGGAAGTTCCTCGAAAAGCTAAAAGTAGAACTACCATATGACCTAGCAATTCCACTCCTGGGCATATATACAACGAAAAAAAAACCACTAATGCAAAAATATACATGCACCCTAATGTTCATAGCAGCACTATTTACAACACCGAAGATATGGAAGCAACATAAGTGTCCAGCAACAGAGGAATGGATAAAGAAGATATGGTACATATATACAATGGAATACTACTCAGTCATTTAAAAGAATGAAATTTTG
Source organism: Pseudorca crassidens (assembly GCF_039906515.1). Taxonomy (NCBI): domain Eukaryota; kingdom Metazoa; phylum Chordata; class Mammalia; order Artiodactyla; family Delphinidae; genus Pseudorca; species Pseudorca crassidens. The sequence goes on from NC_090296.1 coordinate 66,085,503, forward strand.
TCATTTGCAACAACATGGATGGACCTGGAGGGTATTATGCTTAGTGAGATAAGTCAGACAAAGAAAAATACTATATATTATCACTTATGTGTGGAAGCTAAGAATAAAACAAATGAATGAATACAACAAAACAGAAACAGACTCACAGACAGAGAACAAACTAGTCGTTTCCAGTGGGGAGAGGGAAGTGGGTAGGGGCAAGATAGGAATATGGGATTAAGAGGTACAAACTACTATGTATAAAATAAATAAACTACAAGGATATATTGTACAGCACAGGGAATATAGCCATTATTTTATAATAACTTTAAATGGAGTATAACCTATAAAAATTTTGAATCACTATGTTGTATGCCTGAAACTAATATAATATTATAAATCAACTATACCTCAGTAAAAATAGAGGTACAAACTTCGGGAGCAGAGGTGAGGTTCGAGTGGAGTGATGCAAGATGAAAAGGAGTTGCATTTATCCAGTGATTCCATCACCTGTTGGCCAAAGATTCTTTCCACAAGGTGTAAACTCCCCTGAATTTCTGTGTTGTATTACTTGGGGAGGAACATATCACTATAGAGTAGTTTGCATATTCTGTAATTTATGTAAATATAATCAAAGGATGTGCTCTCTTTTTGTCTGTTTTTTTCACTCTTTGACTCAGCAAAATGATTTTGAGATTCATTCTTTTTGTAACATGTATGAATAGTGGTGGTGGACATGCCCTAATTTGATCCCCACATGGAGCCACACCCTTTTTGGCCCCCATTGTGGCTGGGACCTGTGACATGCTTCTAGCCAATAGAATGTGGCAAAGGTGATGGATGCCATGTTCCTGCTTATTTCACTTTTGCCCCATTGTTAAAATTAGATCTTTACTTCACCTAGAATTTATTTTGAATTATGATGCGATATGAATTTCTAAATTTTAAAGTATAAGTAGTCCCCAAATAACTTATTGATTTCTTTTCCCCAATCATATTGTGGTACCAGTTGTACCATATATTACATTTTTGTGTCCAGAATGTATTCTGGATGATGAAGAACTTTTCAGATCTGAAAACCAGTGGGGGAAAAAAATCGCAGAAGAGGGCTTCCCTGGTGGTGCAGTGGTTGAGAGTCCGCCTGCCGATGCAGGGGACACGGGTTCGTGCCCCAGTTCGGGAAGATGCCACATGCCGCAGAGCGGCTGGCCCCATGAGCCATGGCCGCTGATCCTGCGTGGCCGGAGCCTGTGCTCCGCAACGGGAGAGGCCACAACAGTGAGAGGCCCACGTACTGAAAAAAAAAAAAAAAATCGCTGAAGAAATGTAATGAGAAAAATTAAAAAGTTAAAAAGGTACTATGTGGGAAAAAATTTGGCAATGCAAATGGAAAAAGAAGTTTGTTCCCTGATTATAAAGTTCTTAAAATTTTGTGTGCAAAGGAATTTATAAGAGAAGAAAGGCAAGTTTCTGGTAAAAATAATGATAATAAAAACTAACATATTTGAACAATAACATCCAGAGTCACTGGACTAATTGCTTTATGTGGATCTCATTTATCCCCACACAGCCTTATGAAGTAATAGAGTTTAAGTATATCTTAATCTCAGGAAAATAGCAGCATATTATTTATTTTCATTTAGTAAGTTAGCAAAGTTTATTGAAATGTTGTTTGTTAGAAAATTTCCCAAGGAATTTCCCAAGAAATTTCCCAAGACACAAAAAGCACAAGTCATAAAAGAAAAAAATTATAAATTAAATTTCAGTAATTAAAATACTTTTGACATTCAAAATACACGATTAAGAAATGTAAGGACACAAATTGGAAGAAAATATTTGTATTAAGTATATCTGATAAAAGGACTTTTATTTGGGATTTATAAAGTTTCAAATCTCAATGAGAAGACGATGAACAATACATTTAAAAATTAGACAAAAGATTGGAAGAGACACTTCACCAAAGAAGATATACAGATGGCAAATAAGCGTATGAAAAAGCTCAATATCATGAGTCTGTAGGACGATGCAAACTAAAACCACAGTGCGATGCCACTACATACACATTAGTATGGCTAATATTAAGAAGATTGGCCATACCAAGTATTGGCAAGGATTTGAATCAAGTGGAACACTGCTAACACTGTTGGTGGGAATGTTCAGTGGGGTACAACTTTGGAAAAAGAGTTTGCATTAAAAGTTAAAAGTTAACTTTAAAAGTTTCTTTAAAATTAAGCATTCACTTATCGTGTAACCCAGATATCCCACACTTAGGTATTTGGTCAAGAGAAATGAAAGCATCTTCACAGGAAAACTTGAACGCAAGTGTTCATAGCAGTTTTCTTCAAACTAGCCATAATCTAAAGCAAGCCAAACATCTCAGTGGGAGAAAGGAAAACAAATTGTAGTTAATCCATACAATAGAATATTCCTCAGCAATAAAAAGCAAAGAACTTCTGTCACACAAGCAACATGGGTAGATATCAAAAACATTACACTGAGTGATAAAAGCCAGATCTAAAAGTATACTTACTGTGTGATTCTATTATCTGAAACTCTAGAATAGGCACAACATATCTATAGTGACAGATCAAATGTTGCCCAGGCCAGGGAAGTGAGGGACATAAAAGGACATTCTCTTTGAAGTATTCTATACCTTAATTGTAATACTAGTTGCACACATACATTTTTCAAAACTCCTTGACATATAAACTTTAAATGGATAATTTTAAGTACATTATACCTTAATAAAGCTAATTATCAAAAACGATTTTCATCCCAGTGAGTTTTTTTTTACATTACTGAAGCTAAAATACTAAAAAAAAATCTTCAAAAAAGTTTTGCTACAAAAATATTTTGCTAAAGAAATACTGACATAACTTCTTGTTGAAGAATTATAAATTATACAAAATGTGAACAATATTTAATGACATATGAAAATAACCAAGTGGATTTTTAAGGGAAAAAAGTCATATAACTATATCTGAATTGTACCTTTCTTTAAAATTTTCAAATCAGCCCTTACAGCTTGAAATTTAATTTTTTTTGTGCTTGTGTGCTCCCTTATTATTTTTTTAACTCTTGGAAAAATGCTTGTTTCACGGTGTAGCCTTTTGCAAATTATTGTGTTGCCCAAGGATACATTTTTTTTGTCCCTGACTTTCCATTCATAGTTTCGAAGAAAGAAGAACATAAGTACATAATCTGTTTCTTCAAGACCTGGGAATATCCCTAGCCACATGGAAAAATAAATTTTGCATGGTTTTTGTTTTGTTTAACAGGATTGACCCAAACCAGGCACACTGAAAATATTTCATATAAAAAAGTTGGTATAAATAATAATGTATTTAAAAACACATTTAGGTAGGGCTTATTGTGATTGTGCTATTTTCTTTCTTGAAAGTTAGAATTCATGAATTTTTGCACAGTACATGATTTTATGTCTAAAAATAATTATAAACACTCAGAAGAAATGTTTCACTTTATTTCACATTTGGTCTAAGATTTTATCATTTTAATTGTCCTTGTGGTTATTTGTGTGTCAGAGGAGCATTTCCCATTCTAAAAGTTACCCCAATTCTCTTTAATTGAAGGAATGGAATCAGAAATTGAGTCCTCAGGCAAAGCCAGGGAGCAAAATGGAACACTGGCTCCCTTTAGTTTTCAGAGCATTAAAAGTACGATGGTCTAGTATAATTCAGGGAATGAATACTCCCACTAATAAAATATTTTAAGATTTATTTTACTTTGCTCACAACACTTTCAGTGCCTCCCAGATGCCAATTAAATAGTCTTCTTTCTGAGAATGGAATTCAAGGCCTTCCATGATCGGCCTTCGTTCCACAATTTACCAGCTATGACTTTGGGCAAGAAAATACACAGGGAGAGTAATATCTTGCTCATAAATTTGCTGTGGGTAATAAATGAAAAATAAAATCATTGAGCACACTATATGTGTGGCATATAGTGAATAGTTAGTAGTGAGAGATATTCATTTCATGTGTTACTGTTATGTTTGTTTGTTTTGTGTTTTTAAAATTCCCCTACTGTGTTGTAACTTAAAGGATCACTGTTATTTTTATTTTTATTTTGTCTATTCAATGGACATTAATTGAAGGCCTACCATTGCCAGGCATCATGGTGGGTGCAGATGCTACATTGGCAAAGAAAATGAACATGGCACCAACCCTCAAGTAGCTTTCAGTTCCATGCGGAAGAGAGTCAATAAACAAGAAAAGAAATTTAAGGGGGAAAGTAGCTAATGGGGGATATCAGCATGAGATGGGGAGAGGGAGACCCAATTTTGGTGGTTGTTGTTAGAGAAGGCCTGAGAAAGGAGCTGCACATCATGCAAAGAGCTGAAGAAAAGGGCATCCTGGCAAGTGGAATAGCATGGGCAACAGGCCAGATTTAACATAGACTGGTAGGTGGATGAACAGAGAGAAGGGGCTTGGAAACTAATGAGCAAAAGGGATACAGTCCTGAGATCTGCCTAGAAAAGTCTGCACGGGCCAGGTCTTGAAGGCTTCGCAAGGAGTTTGGGCAGCATTCCGAATGCTGTGGAAAATCATGGCAGGATGCTAAGCAGAGTGATAGCACACAACTAAGTTGCAAAAAGACCATTCTGCAGGACGTTGAGGGTGGAATGAATGGGGCCTGGGAGTCGAGACAGTGGAGGAGGGGACAAAAGTGGAAGAGAACCTCCAACATCTGGCTCCTGCCTGCCTCTCTCAGTCCTCAGCTGTGCTCCTTTCCCTACTGCCTCCTGGTCCTTTTTTTTTTTTTCTTAATTTTTATTGGAGTATAAAATATTGTGTTTAAAATGTGTTTTGCCTCCTGTTCTTCAGCCACTTCTTTCTTCCTCTCTGTGTAATAAGCTGGGCTTTTGCATCATTTATTTTCTCTACCTGGAATGATCCTCACTCACATCACTGTCTGAATGGCTCAGTCTTGTACTTTGGGTCACAGTGCATAGTCCCCTTCTCAGAGAGGCCTTTCTTACTTCTTGCTGGATGCACACCTAATAACCTTTATGGATCAATGCTGAATTGTTAAGTGTCAAATTCAATATTAAGTTCATTATAAAAAGGATGCCTCTCCAGGATAGATCAAATCTTGGGTCACAAATCAAGCCTTGGTAAATTTAAGAAAATTGAAATTGTATCAAGTATCTTTTCCCACCACAACACTATGAGGCTAGATATCAATTTCAGGAAGAGATCTGTAACAAAAAACAAACACATGGAGGCTAAACAATCCACTACTTAATAACCAAGTGATCACTGAAGAAATCAAAGAGGAAATCAAAAAATACCTAGAAACAAATGACAATGGAGACACGACGACCCTATGGGATGCAGCAAAAGCAGTTCCAAGAGGGAAGTTTATAGCAATACAATCCTACCTTAAGAAACAGGAAACATCTCGAATAAACAACCTAACCTTGCACCTAAAGCAATTAGAGAAAGAAGAACAAAAAACCCCCAAAGTTAGCAGAAGGAAACAAATCATAAAGATCATACCAGAAATAAATGAAAAAGAAATGAAGGAAATGATAGCAAAGATCAATAAAACTAAAAGCTGGTTCTCTGAGAAGATAAACAAAATTGATAAACCATTAGCCAGATTCATCAAGAAAAAAAGGGAGAAGACTCAAATCAATAGAATTAGAAATGAAAAAGGAGAAATAACAACTGACAATGCAGAAATACAAAAGATCATGAGAGATTGCTACAAACAACTCTATGCCAATAAAATGGACAACCTGGAAGAAATGGACAAATTCTTAGAAATGCACAAACTGCCAAGACTGAATCAGGAAGAAATAGAAAATATGAACAGACCAATCACAAGCACTGAAATTGAAACTGTGATTAAAAATCTTCCAACAAACAAAAGCCCAGGACCAGATGGCTTCACAGGCGAATTCTTTCAAACATCTAGAGAAGAGCTAACACCTATCCTTCTCAAACTCTTCCAAAATATAGCAGAATGAGGAACACTCCCAAACTCATTTTACGAGGCCACCATCACCCTGATACCAACACCAGACAAAGATGTCACAAAGAAAGAAAATTACAGGCCAATATCACTGATGAACATAGATGGAAAAATCCTCAACAAAATACTAGCAAACAGAATCCAACAGCACATTAAAAGGATCATATATCATGATCAAGTGGGGTTTATTCCAGGAATGCAAGGATTCTTCAATATACGCAAATGAATCAACGTGATATACCATATTAACAAATTGAAGGAGAAAAACCATATGATCATCTCAATAATGCAGAGAAAGCTTTCAACAAAATTCAACACCCATTTATGATAAAAATCCTGCAGAAAGTAAGCATAGAGGGAACTTTCCCCAACATAATAAAGGCCATATATGACAAAGCCACAGCCAACATCGTCCTCAATGGTGAAAAACAGAAACCATTTCCACTAAGATCAGGAAGAAGACAAGGTTGCCCACTCTCAACACTCTTATTCAACATAGTTTTGGAAGTTTTAGCCACAGCAATCAGAGAAGAAAAGGAAATAAAAGGAATCCAAATCAGAAAAGAAGAGGTAAAGTTGTCACTGTTTGCAGATGACATGATACTATACATAGAGAATCCTAAAGATGCTACCAGAAAACTACTAGAGCTAATCATGAATTTGGTGAAGTAGCAGGATACAAAATTAATGCACAGAAATCTCTGGCATTCCTATACACTAATGATGAAAAATCTGAAAGTGAAATTAAAAAAACACTCCCATTTACCACTGCAACAAAAATAATAAAATATCTAGGAGTAAACCTACCTAAGGAGACAAAAGATCTGTATGCAGAAAATTATAAGACACTGATGAAAGAAATTAAAGATGATATGAACAGATGGAGAGATATACCATGTTCTTGGATTGGAAGAATCAACGTTGTACAAATGACTCTACTACCCACAGCAATCTACAGATTCAATGTAATCCCTATCAAATTACCACTGGCATTTTTCACAGAACTAGAAAAAAATTTTTCACAATTTGTATGGAAACACAAAAGACCCTGGATAGCCAAAGCAATCTTGAGAATGAAAAACAGAGCTGGAGGAATCAGGCTCCCTGACTTCGGACTATACTACAAAGCTACAATAATCAAGACAGTATGGTACTGGCACAAAAACAGAAAGATAGATCAATGGAACAGGATAGAAAGCCCAGAGATAAACCCATACACATATGGTCACTTTATCTTTGATAAAGGAGGCAGGAATGTACAGTGGAGAAAGGACCGCCTCTTCAATAAGTGGTGCTGGGAAAACTGGACAGGTACATGTAAAAGTATGAGATTAGATCACTCCCTAACACCATACACAAAAATAAGCTCAAAATGGATTAAAGACCTAAATGTAAGGCAAGAAACTATCAAACTCTTAGAGGAAAACATAGGCAGAACATTCTATGACATAAATCACAGCAAGATCCTTTTTGACCCACCTCCTAGAGAAATGGAAATAAAACAAAAATAAACAAATGGGACCTAATGAAACTTAAAAGCTTTTTCACAGCAAGGGAAACCATAAACAAGACCAAAAGACAACCCTCAGAACGGGAGAAAATATTTGCAAATGAAGCAACTGACAAAGGATTAATCTCAAAAATTTACAAGCAGCTCATGCAGCTCAATAACAAAAACAAATAACCCAATCCAAAAATGGGCAGAAGACCTAACTAGACATTTCTCTAAAGAAGATATACAGATTGCCAACAAACACATGCAAGAATGCTGAACATCATTAATCATTAGAGAAATGCAAATCAAAACTACAATGAGATATCATCTCACACTTGTCAGAATGGCCATCATCAAAAAATCTAGAAACAATAAATGCTGGAGAGGGTGTGGAGAAAAGGGAACACTCTTGCACTGCTGGTGGGAATGTGAATTGGTACAGCCACTATGGAGAACAGTATGGATGTTCCTTAAAAAACTACAAACAAAACTACCATATGACCCAGGAATCCCACTACTGGGCATATACCCTGAGAAAACTATAATTCAAAAAGAGTCATGTACCAAAATGTTCATTGCAGCTCTATTTACAATAGCCAGGAGGTGGAAGCAACCTAAGTGTCCATCATCAGATGAATGGATAAAGAAGATGTGGCACATATATACAATGGAATATTACTCAGCAATAAAAAGAAACGAAATTGAGTTATTTGTAGTGAGGTGGATGGACCTAGAGTCTGTCATACAGAGTGAAGTAAGTCAGAAAGAGAAAGACAAATACCATATGCTAACAAATATATAAGGAATCTAAGAAAAAAAGAAGGTCATGAAGAACTTAGGGGTAAGATGGGAATAAAGACACAGACCTACTAGAGAATGGACTTGAGGATATGGGGAGGGGGAAGGGTAAGTTGTGACAAAGTGAGAGAGTGGCATGGACATATACACACTACCAAACGTAAAATAGACAGCTAGTAGGAAGCAGCTGCATAGCACAGGGAGATCAGCTTGGTGCTTTGTGACCACCTAGAGGGGTGGGATGGGGAGGGTGGGAGGGAGGGAGATGCAAGACAGAAGAGATATAGGAACATATGTATACGTATAACTGATTCACTTTGTTATAAAGCAGAAACTAACACACCATTGTAAAGCAATTATACTCCAATAAAGATGTTTTAAAAAAGGATGCCTGATTTAAAAAATAAGTCTAATAGTTGAATAAATAAATGTAATTATTTCTACAGTCTTGTCATGGAAAATTTTAATAGTGGATTTTGAAAGTTTGAAACTGAAGGACAGAAACTATTTCTCAGCACCGTCAACCACTTGACAGCTCACTCAGTCACTGTAATGCTACCGCCTATTAACTTCAGTAGAGGAGAAGATAGTTTGGGGTTTCCTGCTTTTTCTCTGGCAGCATCATCTTGTTTTCATGCTCTCTGTAGTCTGCAGTATGAACAGATGCAGTGGTTTACCATGGGTGTTGTAAAACATGCTTTTTAAAGTTGCGCCTCATTAAGAAATGTTGAGGTATAAAATTTGGCATTCTGCTTTTAATTCATCTTAACAAGATGCAAATGATTCCCAAGGAGGATATTTTCTCAAAATTATAGCCTAAATGGAGTTTGATAATTGAAAGTTAAATATACATCTTAAAGGGTTTTGTTTGTTTATCTGCCAATCTACTTCCTTATTTATTTAACTGGTTAAAAGTTCCTCACAACTGCATTTGTACATAAGTAAAATTCTCAGCTTTTGTAATCATCATATAGCGTAACAGCTACTCTACGGTTATAGTGATAATAAATATAAATTTTTATTTCAACTGAGTCTTTGTAGAATTTAAAGCATAAAGTAGATTTCATTCCAAATTATGTCTATAATGCTTATCTATAGTTGAAAATAGATACTCAGATATTAACAATGAATCTTAATGATATATTTCATTTTTATTACTAATGTCATTTTCATTAGTAATGCTGGAAACCTACATGATTAACCAATCATTAATTATTGACAAGTTTAGGGATGCCAAAAATGACCTTGAAATAGGCATTCGGGTATTTTGCCATCCAAAGGCTGAGGTCAAGGACAAATAGCAGATTTTGTCTGAATATGAAGACCCAAACAAAAATGGAATGCATCTCTGCTTACCACCATTGCCTCCAAAAGAGAACCCTGTTTTATTAGTAGTAGTATATTCATCACTAACTGATTTTTCCTTCTTTTTTAAAATTATCTGTATCCTTTCTTTGGAATGCTGCTCCATGAGAATAGGGATTCTGTTTGTCTCGTTCAATGGTATGTTCCCTGCACCCAAAAGTGCCTGGTGCATAGCGGGAGTCCAATGAATGCTTGCTGGGTGGACGAATGGATAATATACAGTAGTAGAGGCAAGAGATGATGGTGGCTCGACCCTTGCAAAAGAAATTTGGAAAGTAATAGATTTTTTGTACACAGAATAAATAGCACCAGACAAAGGGTTGAATAGTAGCAGATGAGGGCAAATTATTAAGCAGGGTTGACTTCCAGGGTTCTGAATTGAGAAATTTTTGTATCTTCAGTGTTTAGCATCCAGCCTAACACATAGCAGGTGCCTCAAGAATGTTTGTTATGTTAGTGAATTGACTTGAGCTTGGACTTCGATAGATTCAATTAGCAGTTATGAAATTGACAAGCACCTGTGAGCATTCTGGACATGATTTTTCCCAAATTCGTGCCCACTGCTGACACCTGATGGTCACATCACTTCCCAGTGGCTGAACTCCACAAGCAGAAGCTGCTGAGGGGCAGCGTGTTGAACTTTACTGGCCCGGAGAGAGACACAGAAAAGTATGATTATGATTGCTATCATTTAACTTCTGGTTTCAACCAGGTTGCTCTAAGGCTTTGCAGTTCCTCATTTTCTTCCCTGGAGGAAAATGAAGAACACTAATTCAGAAAAATATGGCAAATTTTCAAATTAATTATTGGAGCAGTATCTGAACCATGAAAAATTCTGTTTCCAAAAGAGGATTTAAAAAGAGCATAGGCACTAATTGTCATCGAGCCCTTACTGCATTTTATAGATTTTTCATTTTGTAAAGCAGTGATTCATTCCAAAGGAAAAAGCTGAACAGCAATTCCAGCGAAAAGTTAAATTAATACAGACATTAGCCCAGACTCTACGCGGGTGACGTTGGCAGACTACATGAGGCTCTTCCTCCGGCGGACACAGCGCATGAGAAGACAACCTCCTGATTTCTTCACTGCCATAGTCATTTACTAGATTGTGAGCCCGGATGTGTCCTTCCCCCTGGAATTCATTATGTGGACTTCATGGACTTGCTGGCCCTCCAGTTAGCCAGTTTTCTTGCCTGATTTCTTAAGAAAGGGACAAAGTTATTTGGATGCAGCAGTATCCTGCACAATATGGAGTCTATCATTTTTCCCCTCTCAATGATTTCACGAATAATGATGTGTAGAGCAGAGAGAAGATAACCATTTCAGCATGTGGCCACCAATCACCTCTTACTGTTTTCAAAGAATGAGCAAATGTTCTTCTACACTTTGGGTCAAAATAATTTTTTTTTAAATGGCTAGAGTCATAGGTGTGCCTATGCAGAAAAGTTTCATTTTTAGAATCAACAGAATCGTAGTATCCTCTCCTCACTAACCTCACTACATCAAATCTCCATCCCCTGTAATGAGTCTGAAAGGCTGTAAGCTTGATATCCTTTCCCCACCTGCCCTGCCCCCACTCTCACTGGTTCTGTGGACTTCAGGTGACAACAGGACAGCACAGGGGCATGGGAAAACAATAGGTCTCAGAAGGGACTGGCCTGCCTTCAAATCTTAGCTGAGCCCCATCGTGGCTGTTTGACCTCAGGAAAGTTGCTGATCATCTTCTGTGCAATGGGTTTCGTAATAAACATCTTGCAAAGCATTAGAGACAGTGTATGCATTAGAGAGATATATATGAAGTTCCTGTCATGACTGATCACAGCTGTCATTGTTGCTGCCTAAACCCTCAAGCACCCCGATTTGTTCATTTATCAATAGGATCATCTTCCCTTGAGTTCTATATTGTGAGACTGCCTCATATTCCATATATTCAACATCCCCCTGTCATCCCTCACTTATTCATTTAACAAATATGAGCTGTGAAATTATTATGTGCTGGGTCTGGCGTGAGTCCAGCTGCCTTAGAAATCTCCCTGCCTTTTGGTATTAAAAAAAATCCAGGGTATCCTTTATTTAAATATCTATATTCATTTCAATATTAACCAACTTGTTGGGTGCTACTGTTTTGGACAGCATGATGCTAGCATTAGAACAAGACACAGACCACTGGGAGTTTGCAATCTAATAACTGATGCAGCTGTAGACAAAGTATTTCAAACAAGTAACCTAATAAACACATTTATAATTTAGGTAATTTAGGTCTGGAGTCTTAGAGTTTATTGTCTCTATCATGGGAAGCCATATAAAATCTGAGGGATCATAGAGAAAAAAGATGTATATAACATACTTATATGTTAACGTATTCATATGTTAACACTTATGTAAGCTTAAAACTTCCTAGATATATAAAATATACAATTTATATGTTCAGTAGAGGACCTAAAACAGTTATGTCTAGAAATAAAAGTCTCATTTTTGTACATGTGATTTAGTTTTTTAGTTTCTCTTAATCTTTAAACTGTTGCATCATAAATAGACTTTCTAATCACAAATATTCTGAGAAAAGATTACAGCCTGTGCCTGATTCTCTGGGGAGTTCCGAGACAGATAGAGCATGGATAACTGGTATCTGCAAACAGTATATCAAATCTCACTTTAGTCCAAAGTTCTAATATTTTTCCTGCTGAACCTTTGGCCAGAGCTACTGACAAATAGCAAAGTAGATAGAGTCTGCTAGTGACCATGAGCCCAGAGGCTTTGAACCCAACTGCAATGAGAAATTAGGAATGTACGAGAGGATCCAATGCTTGGCCACCCCCGCAGAGGGAAGAGAGACGTTTGCCCAGGAGCTAGTGGGGAAGTCCGTTCACCAAGCAGGGTTATAGGGCAGCAGAGGGAGCCAGGAGTAGTCTGTAAGGCTCTGTGCTCCCAGACCCGGCCTGCTCTGTGAGGGTAATTAAAACCTCACCCTTAGAGGAGTGACCCAGTCTTCTGAGTGCTCAGAATATTATATGAAAAATTTCCAGAAATGGTTATTCATTTAATCGTAATTAAGTGTCTACTGTGTGCAAAAGCTCCATGAATGCAGCTGTAATCTGGTGTTTTGCATGACCTTGCTTCTGCTTTTATTCTCCTCAAGAAAGTCAACCAGCAAAATCTTGTTGTTAGGGAGAGGAAAGTGCTCTATTTGTCATTTCTGAACTGAAATGCTTCCATCAACCTTGAATTACAGGAAGAGTCTCCTATACTTAGCTATTGTTTGCATCATCGTCATCATCATTATTCCAGGCTCCTGAAGGAGAGCGGAGAGTGCTTCTTTTAATGCCAACTGTGATTTGCATGTTCATAGAAGGTTTGAAGTTTCAGAAATTAAATGTCGGGGTGTAAAATTTTCCTGAAGGAAGAAAGTATGATTGCATCGAACTTTCAGAGTACAATCAAAGTCTAAAGGAAATATAATTATTATTGTCGGTTTATCACCTCAAACATGTTGTTGTAAATGTCATTATATCAGATGAGTTTGGTAACAGGTTTTCCATTTTGCACTTTATTTGACAAGGTGATTCATTGTTTAGTGCAGTTTAAGATGTCAGTCCTTCTGGAAGGAATTGAGCTGAGCTGATGTGCATAAGAACATTCTTCCATCAAAGTATATGATTAAAGAAGGGTTAGACTCCTGAAATATTGTTTCCAAACTTGCTTTGAATAAGACTAGTTTCTTTGTCGAGATATAATTTATCACCGTTTGCTGCATCTGGGAAAGTGTATGTAGACTATACATGCTGCCGGTGGCACTTTGTAGAGCTCTAAGTCTGTGCAAAATGGTCCTACTTTGAATAAGTTTGTCTGCATCATGGAAACCTAGTTAGTAATTGAAGCTGTGTTTTTTTATGTTTTTGTTTCAAATAAAGTATCTCACAGTAAACCAAGGTGATAGAGCAAACATTTGGTCCAGCATCACTGCATGCAGTATGTTGGATTAGTATGTGCTGGTCACCCAATATTAGACATTTCACAACAGAGCGTCCAGCTTTTGAGCCCCCAAAAGGGAGCCAAAACCTTCTTTTTGCCATTTTGATGATGCCAAAAGCATTTCTTTCTTCTCTTTGTTAAATTCTCATGTAAAAATTTTAAATGAGTATAGATCTTTGTAATAAAGAACATCATTTATATATATATATATATATATATATATATATATATATATATATATATATATATATATATATATATATGTACACACACCTACAAAGAGCCAGGAACTGGGCTAATTAATACATTATCTCTCATATTCAAAGCAACCTTGTCAATTATTTGCATCCTCATTATACAGTTGAGGGATCTGAGGCTCTGAAAGGATAAGTAATTTGCCTAAAGACATATAGATAGTGGGTGACAGAGTTGGGATTCGAACTGAGGCCCTGTGAGTCCAAAGCCCAAAGTTCTTCTTCTACTGTGGTTGGTGTGCATCCAAAGCACATCAAACTTCTCTCCTAGCTAGCAGTGTTGCCTATAGGTTTTACTGCTTGCTTATGCAATACCTATATTCATATACAGTATCTTTTAAAATTCTAGTTGGTGTCTGTTAGTGTCTTATTTCAGGTGCAATTGTACACATCAAACATAAGCTATAAGAAGGGACATTCTTTCTTTTCCTTCCCCAAATTGAAATATATGCTGATTTCAACAAAGGTCAAAATGGCCCAAGTCCCTTATAGGGAAATTAGATTAAAAAGAACTCCCAAATATCTTCCAAATTACATTATTTAAAATTAACCAGGTAGAGGGTGTCAGGTGATAAAATTCCTTGTTTAAATCGAATTGAACAGCCTTTATGAGACATGCAATTACCAACATCTGATGATGTAAAATAATTGTGACGTATTTATGCGATGTATTTATGTCATTAAAAATTGACAGATATGTCATAGTTGAAAAATATCCTCTCCAATGATAAAAGAAGAGTCAGACTTGAGGCTCACATGGGTACAAGGTTGAAATATTTTCGAGGCCCCTCAGGTTGTCTTGAGGATGGGGACGTCCAGGATAATTGGCAGGGCTCTCAGTCCTGTCTGGGCTCTGGATCCACTGGAAACCTCGGTATGCCAAACTGGGGGAGGAAATTTGGTGACTTCCCGTTTATGTCACAGCATCAGAAGCTTTGAAACTCGAGCGTTGTATGTGTATTTGACCATAGGTTTCTTGGACTATGTTACCAAAAATAAAGCTATCTCGAGATAAGAGGGCTTGTTTTCATTTCCATTTAGATTTTTTTTAACATCTTTATTGGAGTATAATTCCTTTACAATGGTGTGTTAGTTTCTGCTTTATAACAAAGTGAATCAGTTATATACATACATATGTTCCCATATCTCTTCCCTCTTGCATCTCCCTCCCTAAAGGCATATCAGTATGCATATGATCACCTACGCACACCTACCAACAAACACACACTTGATGGTTTTAAATTCAGTAATAGAGTTAAAACAGTCATCATACATCTTATAAATAACACATCACTCAGCAAACAACAGAGGACTGTAGAGTGATTCAGTGCTTGGTGCCGTGTGGTTCAGATCCCAGTTCTACTTCCGTACTATTTCTGGGACTTTGGGCAATTATTTAACTTCTCTGTTCTCAGCTTCTCCATATTTAAAGTAGTATCTACTTCATAGACTTATATGTGTTATACTTGTAAAGCTCCTAGACGAGTATTTGGACACATAGTGAGTGCTATATAACTATCTGCTTAATAAATAAGATGTTTTTTTCTTGAAGCAACATGATTATCTATTACCTCATACCTCCTAGAATGTCTATTATCAAAAAGACAAGAAATAGCAAAGGGCAAGAATGTGAGGAAAGGGGAACACTTGTGCACTGTTGATGGGAATGTAAATTGATGCAGCCACTATGGAAAATAGTATGGAGGTTCCTCAAAAAAAAAAAAAAAAATAGAACTACCCTATGATCTAGCAATTCCACTTCTGCATATTTATCTGAAGAAAAACAAAAACACTAACTTGGAAAGATATCTGTACCCCCATGCTCACTGCAGCATTATTTACAAGAGCCATGATATGGAAATAACCTAAGTGTCTATTGATAGATGAATAGATAAATGTGATGTACACACACACACTGGAATATTATTCAGCCATAAAAAAGAAAGTGAAATGAAAGAGAAATAAGTCAGAGAAAGACAAATATTGTCTGATGTCACTTATATGTGGTTGTGTAACCTAAAACCAAACAAAAACAAAAACTAGCTCATAGATACAGAAAACAGATTGGTGGTTGCCAGGGGAAGCAGCAAGGGATGGGCATGGGCAGAAAGAATAAAGGGGGTCAAAAGGTACAAACTTCCAGTTATAAAATAAATAAGTCATGGGGATGTAATGTACAGCATGGTGACTATAGCTAATATTGTATTGCACATGTGAAAGTTGCTAAGAAAGTAGATCTTAAACATTTCATAAAGAAAAAAAATTGTACACAAATTGTATGGTATGCACAGTGACAGATGTGAACTAGACTTACTGTGGTGATCATTTCACAATATATACAAATGTTGAATCATTATTTTGCACACCTGAAACTAGTATAATGTTATATGTCAGGTGTACCTTAATAAAAAATTATAATGGATTAGGAAAAATATACTTAGAAGCATATTTTGAGGAGCATTAAGTCTTTTAAAGTTGTGATAAAACTTGAAGGTACAATAGAAGTCACCTTTTAGTGTGAATTGGCTTCAGGGTAACTACAAAAGAACCAAAATAATGTACACAGGTAATATTGGTTTGCTCATTATTATTCTAAACTACTGTTCTTAAGTGGCCGTAGTCAGACAACTAAACTGCTTGAATCCAAGACCAACCCTGGACAAGTTACCTAATGTTCCTGAACCTCAGTTTCTTCATCTATAAAATAGGAATGCTAATATACCTACTAGTTAGGTTATTGTGAGAACCAAATAAGTTAACATTTGTCAGGCACTACTAACTACAGTGCTTAACTCAATAATAGTTATGATTAATATTAATATTTAGAGTTTTATTATTTGAGTCCCTTGTCCACATTCTCTCATTTGTTTGTTAAGAACAAGTGTAAATGCTATCAGTGGACTAACTGGAATAATGCAGGAGAATGCCAGTGGACCACAGCAAGAGGTGAGTAAGCCTATAGGCACACAGGCAGGGATGGCCAGATTTTTATAGAATAATTTGGCAAGTTTTGACTTCTGTATTTTTAAAAATATGTGGAGAAATCACAGTGAATTTAGAGAATGAAGAATAAAATAAAACATTGAGTGAGGAAATAGGAAACCAACCCTGGGATAAAAGATAGAAAGGATTGGCCTTATTTACCTGAAAAGAGACTGATAAGTTATTTGGTCAAGGTTTTGAAGGATAGCTTTTATGAGAGTGTTATTTTCATATATGAGAAGATAAGGGAGCTGACTGTAGATAGTAGACAGCAAAGTGGACAACATAAGGACTTCTGTCCACAAATGATGGACGTTCCCACCGCAGGACAGTCTCTCAAAAACCTCTAGAAATCTTCAAACATAAGATAAATAATCACTATCTTGGATGTTTAGAGTAATTAAATCTAATTCCTACGAATGAAAAGCTGGACCTGATAACCATATTCTACGCCAAGATTTAATTTTGTATACTGAAGACCAGAGCTTTCCAAACTCAGTTCTGTCCGACACCAGCCTGTGGTGTCACTGTTGTCTGAGGTTGGGCCCTCTCAGCCCCCATGGTGGCCCATCACCACGGACAACCTCCTCTATTTACTCCAGAGTAGGATGTCATCACTTCGTATGTGCCATGAGGTGAAAAATATAGGAAATAATGACTTGGTTGTGTGATGGTCTGAAAAAGAGCTGGCATCTACACACAAATATTATCAATCAACTGAAAACATTTTGGAGGCTAAATACAAGCTTGTGAACACATAGGATGAGCCAGGACAGAAATGAGAAAATTAAGGAATTTACAGTCTTCATTATTCAGACTGTTTAGGTGTTCCTTGGATTTTCCTTAGGAAAAGAACATTAGAGGAATCCAACTGGAACATTACAATGACTTGGCCAATGTGACATCTGTCACTTCATGACAAGTGCTGATGGAGCCCATCCATTTCCAATAATCTGTACTTTGAAAATCTGGAGTGATACAATTCCAAATTTCCTTGGCAGAAAGCCAAAACAACCTCTTGCGCTAAAGGACACAGATCACATTCATCATGTTCTTTGACTTTTTGTCTCTTACTTCTGTGTCACCAAATTTTATGCTTGGGAACTTTGTATTTCATCATAACCAGAGTAGGAAATATGACCCATTTAGTCATTCACTCACCAGTCATTCATTCTTTTATTTAGCAAAGACATAGAGCATTTATAAATTTAGAGAATGATAGTTCAAAGCTTTAGATGACCCAATAAAACAGAAAGCTAACTGGGGCTATGAGACAAATGTTAAAATAACTATTATATAAGGGAGTGTATAAGAAGAGTTATGAGGGTAAGTTGGGAAAATAGTTTAGGACAACAGAAAGGGAGGTGAGAAATCAGCATGCAGCATATATTTCTGAAGGTAAAATGCAGTCTTTCAATTAGGAGTATTTTAAGACTTTTCATGGAACTTACTGATTTATCACTGGTCACTGAATCCATAAAGAGGCCTAAGTGTATGATCTCAACATAGATTCAAGGCTTATAATTCTCTCTCAGGGCCATTACTGCTGGACAGTATGGCACAAATTAACGTGGCTAGGATGAGCCTTCTTTTTGACAGATGAAATGTCCATTTTAAATGGCATAAAACAGGGCTGGATCCCAAGTGCCCTCCTTTTAATTTTATAACTGAACAAATTGGTTGTCTTTAGATGACCCGGCCACAGCAAGACAAGTACTTCTCATGTGTTGATGACATGCCTTCCTCTATGGTTACAGAAGTGGCTTTGACAAGCAGTTCAGCCTATTGGCCAACTTATGTCAGGAGAAGCTTCTAAATATTAATTCTCCTAAAACCAAAATGATCAATTATGGCAGGCATGCTTTGACATGTAAATGGATAATATCAAACTAGTCTGCTCAACCGACTGCCATACATAACTCCTAAGGATCAAATTTGTGATTTACCTGGTTAACCCTTGGTATGCAGTTGGTCTCAAAATTAAACCTTTTTACAGGGGTCATGTTAAGGATCTTCTGTTATCCTCAAAACCTTCTAAGACAGGCCATCTCCTTTGTGCCTTATGGTACAGACTTCTGACGTTTCTATCAATTTGTGCAGACACTGAATTGCTTTGTGAGAATTGCCCTTGATCTGTTTGAAAGTGCTCATTTGGCTCTCTGTTGTACAGAGGTGAAGTGACTGTCCATTAAGATAAAAATATCAGACAAGCCTTTTTATTTTCACAGGGCAACAACATCTTTGTCATCTACACATCTGATCTTTTTTTCAGTCAGAAATGTGGACTATCTGTGAGTAGAACAAGACAGTAATCTCAAATTTGAATTGTGTATTATTCATCCCCTGTCAAAAGCCTGGCTGAGACTACTGATACTTATGTGGAATTGCCAAAGGGATCCACCAATCAGGCATTTTCAAGATTCTCCAAAATACAACCATGTTGTACCCTCAGTTTTCATCTAAGCTTATTGTAAGAAGTAGCTCTATGCAGACTTCTTTTTTAAAAAAGTAGACTTAAATTATAGTATCTATTGTGTTATTCAATGGTCCCCAAATAAAGACTCATTGGGCAAATTCCTCCTCCCAAAGCTCAGGAGCAGGAAAAAAGTTACTTCCTTTTATTAGATAAGGAACACTCTCATTGGTCACATTTTATTGTTTACTTTGCTGAAAAGCTCAGAGTAAATTTTTATGCTTAGATTCAGTACTTTCCCTTAGTCTGGATTTTCAAATAATTATTCCCTCACTATTTTTATTTCTTGGCTCATGTCTTTTATTATATTAATGATTTTCCACTTAATTGTGATTTTATTGTAAACTGCCTCATATCACACATCACTTTTGAAAGTAGGCAGTGTATAAATACATATGAAACATAGATTGGGTAGTGAGTTAGGGATTGTTTGGAGGAATGACTAAGAAAGCGTGGTCAATGTAATACCTGCAGAAGAATAACCTGATGCCTGTGTTATACAGACACTTAGGCTTTACCCCAAGTCTACTGGATCAGAATAAATGTGGGGACTGGGAATTTTCATTTTCACAAGCTTCTCCAGTGAGTCTCCTACAGACTAAGGATTGAGAATTACAAAGTTACGAACTTTCCTTCAGAAGAAGGATACGTCTTATATTTCACAAGCATTGTCTACAGCTCTAGTAAGACACAAATTTAGATATTCATAAAAGACTTGATTAAATGAAATGTGTGAGGCAAAGTGATAAGCCCTATGCCTGAACCAAGAATGAAAAAGGAATTGGAAAATTATTGCTATGAACCCTGTGTGAGTCATGGGGAGTCTTGGCAACAGGGTGGCAGTGGGAATGGAAAGTATTTAAACAAAATTTCAAAATGTGGGGAAGAAGGAACACCAGGTCTTTTCTAGTCACATTTGGGGGTGTTAGAGAGAGAGAGAGAGAGAGAGATTCCAGAATCTGAATGTTGAGCAAGTGGGTAAAGTTAATGTCATTATGTGAGATAGACAATCATATAAAAGAGTAAAAAATTACAAGTTTGGGTTTTAAAGTATGAGGTCCTAAGAAAACTATTAGGTGAAAAGACAGTTGGATAAATGGACCTAGATCTAGAATTCCTGAGAAAAGCCAAGCTCGGTGATGAAATGCTGGAATGTTCCACCTAGAGGTGAGTTGAAATCATGGAAGTAGAGGTTGCACCCTCTACTTCCATGATAGAGTGGAACTATAGAGTGAAAAGAAAGGTAGGCCAAGAAGGAAACCTGGAGAAAGACCTCCAGTGAGAATGGAGGAAGGAGACACGTGTCAAAACGTAGGAGGTAGAAGAGAGAATTGTGGGCTTCAGAAGTCAAAAGAAAAATGGCTTTCAAGAAAGGTTTCAACTGCCAGATGCTCCTTTGCTGTCTGGTAGGATTATAATTTCCCGAGGAATTGTAGTTGAGCCATTTCAGTAGAGTGGAGGGGGCAGAAATAAGACTGCGGAGGGAGAACAAATGGGAGGGGCAGACTAGCATAAAACTAGAATTCAGATAGTGTAGGATGGAGAGATATGATGGTCACATGATCAGGAAGAAGGATTGAGGAGGAAGCTGCTGTCAGACTCTATGGTGCTTTTTGAAAAGTTAGGACAATTTGACACTTTCTCTGGGTAGACATATTCCCTCGTGTGTGCTGGCGTGACTTGGCCAGCAGAATATTGGATGATTTCATCCTGACTGACCCCTTTTTGTGCAGTGTACAAACAGAGGTGACACTCTTTGAGAGAAAGTTTTTGATAACAGCACATATTTAAGAATGTTTCTAGGCCTTGATAAAGCCACCATTTGTTGGTGGGAGTAAGGATGGCATGGAGTGTAGCTAAGAGACAGGAGGATAAAGATAACTGCTAGGGGAAAATCAAGGGAAGCGTGAGAACATGGACTCAAACCACAGTTGCTCTTAGAAAACAATATGCCAACACCTTATTTAAAAAAAAATACTCATCATTAATCCTTTCACACAATATGGACATAGAATGAACTCCAAATCTCCTTTTGCATTTACAAAAGAGCTTCAAAAAAGTTGTGACTTCAGTGAGTGCCATATAGTTAAAAAAAAGAATGAGGAAGATCTCAAGAATTGATATGGAGTGACTTCCAGATGATATTATTAAATGAAAAAAAATCAAAGGCAAAAGACACAGGTGGTATGCCACCTTTTGTGCTAGAAAGAAAGGAAAATAAAAACATATTAGTATATCTGCTTATTACTACAGAAAGAAGCAGAGGAAAAATAAGCCAGAAGACACTGGAACTTTGGACTTACAAGGCCTGAGGGGAATCGAGGTTGATGAGCTAGAGGAAGGAGTGACACTGTTTGAATATACCTTTTGTGTAGTTTTCACTTTGGAAAGCATGTTAATATTCTACATATATAAAAATACAATTAAGTTAATAAGAGTTGGAGGGAAGAAGAAAATAACCTAAAACTGAAAGGAAATGGAAACAATGAACTTAATTTTGTTCTAAATGAATGTCATAATGGAAGGGAAATAATAAAGAAAGAAGGGAAAGAAAGAAGGAAGAAACGAAGGGAGGCAGGAAGGGAGGATGAGAAAGGGACCGATAACTTAGTAACAACGTAACTTTAGAACACAGTATTTGACCATACACCCTCAGTCTTGAGCAGAGTTGGGAAAGAGAATGTGGGGATGGGGAAACTGCAAATGAATTCTGAACTCTTTTTAGCAGATTTGTTTATTATAATAGTTCTGATGCAATTCTGAAACCATTTAAAATGTATTATATTATTCAGCAAATGAGTAAATGTGTTAATGTTGTGGGTATCCAGGGTTGTCATGGTGGAAGAAGGGAAATACGAATATGGAATGAGAGAAGTCAAGAAAGAATCTGTGGGATGGATTGAAATTGGAGGAACTGGTACAAACTCCTGATTTCTATAATAAGTCTATGTATATGTATATGCATGTTTGTATGTGCATGTATACATCTGTACATATGAATATGCCTTTGCACATATACGTGTACATATATGTATATACACACTTGTGTATTTCCTATCTTTGTTGGCTGAAGAGTCAAAAAAGCAAAAACACCTCAATAGCCCTAAGCACACCTACCACTCTAGATCTTGGTCTCTAATGCCAACCCCTACTAAAAAGAACCAAGGCTCTGCAGAGAAATGGCTGATAAAGAATTTGGGCAGGTAGGTACAAGGTAAGACTGGAACACCTTGTTATACCAGAAAGTAAGGGATTGTTTAAAAGATGTCATAAGAATTGAAGAGCTAGATTGAAGAGGCTCCCACTAGCCAAACCTGGGACAATTTCTATACCAAAATAATCTGAGTATAGTAATGAATTATAAATAATTGGGAAAAAAGAAATTCATGAATTCATACTTATGATAAATAGATAAGTAGGGGAGAAAGGAGAGATCTTATTGTGGTGAAATACCAAGGGCCACCTGGTAAGTGTGAAGAGAGTGGTAGAGTTGGAAAATCACAATTTTGCAACCATCTTGGTAAGGATTGGACCAGACAAGAATTATCAATGGATGCTAAATAAAGGGAAATTTTTGAGGAGGTTCAGGATATTTGCATGGTTTTAAAGTGTTTCTCCATAAAATGACCAAAATTAACATCACTAATGGGGGGCAGATGAACACTGTGTGTCTCTACATATGATATCCTGAGGACAGAAAATCACCTATGCAATATTCTTGTTGAGAATGCATAACTTTAATTCAATCACAAGGAAAGATCAAACACAAAATGAGGAATAATCTATTTTATATTATTATTTTTTTAAGATTTTTTTTATGTGGACCATTTTTTTAAAAGTCTTTATTGAACTTGTTACAACATTGCTTCTGCTTTATGTTTTGGTTTTTTGGCCATGAGGCATGTGGGATCCTAACTCCCTGACCAGGGATCAAACCTGCACCCCCTGCATTAGAAGGTGAAGTCTTAACCACTGGACTGCCAGAGAGGTCCCAGAATAATCTATTTTAAAAAGGGGGAATCTATTCTTCAAAATCGCCAATGTCATAAAAAGACAAAGAAAGGCTGGGGAAATGTTTCCAGATTGAAGGAGATTAAAGAGACATGACAACTAAATTCAAGACTTAAATTGTGTACTGAAGAGGGGAAAAGTGCAATAAGGGGTATTATTAAGGAAATTTACAAAATTGGAATGTGAAAGGTAGATCAAATAAAAAGACTTCATATATTTTATATTTATATCCATAAATATATCAATGTAAATTTACCAGGTTGACAACTGCACTATGATTATTTAAGAGAACTCACCTATATCCTTGTAAAGAAATATATAATAAAATATTTAGGGATAAAAGGCCATGATGTATATAATTTATTTTCAAATGGCTCAGATAAAAAGCCATATGGTTGGGTAGGTAGAAAGATAAAGCAAATGGGTTGAGATATTAACAATAGGTACACTATTAACAATGTCGTGTACCTATATTAACAATAGGTACACTATTGCACTATTTTTATTTTTGTAATAATTTGTAAATCTGAACTTATTTCCTAATAAAACTTTAAAAGTTGTCATTTGTTGTTATTTTAAATGTGTATAGGGGTGGAGTCAGGATTAGGAGACGCTGAATTCGTCTCTGCACAACTAGGCCACCTGCCAGGCACGGGTGGGGGTCCATGGGCACCTAAGGGGATGGGAGGAACCCCCAGCGACTGGGTAGGACGTGTGGGGGAGTGAGTGGGGAGGAGAAGTGGAGGCGGGACAGGACTGGCACCCCTGATGGGTGGCTGGGGGAGGGGAAGGGGTCCCACGCCATGCAGGGGAAAGGGGTGACCACTGGGAGGGCAGAGGATCAAAAGGGAGCATGGCCAGCATTTCCCCTGACTACTTGGGCCACAGGGAGCCTGCTGAGATCCTGTGCCTGATCCTCTACCACTGAGGCCCCCTCCAGCTGCATGGGTCCTGATGGAATGGGAGGGAGGGAAGGGGAGCAAAAGTAAAGGCTGGACCTACAGGACTGGCACCCCTGAGGGGCAGCTGGGGGAGGGGAGGAGTTCCTACATCCAGCAGGACCCAACCATGGTTAGGGGTCCAGCAGTGATGCGGGAGACCCTGGGTATGGGGGTGGCGCAGAGGAATGGAAGGGAGCACGGCCAGCACTTTCCCTGCCCTCTTGGGCACCATGGAGCCTGTTGGGATCCCTGGCCTAATCCTCTGCCCTTAGAGCCTCCCTCCTGCTGTACAGAACCCAAACCCCACCCCTACACCCTCACCCAGGGCCCCACCTCTACATGCAGCACTGGGAGAAGCCCTCCAACCACGCTGGGCCTAAACCCCACCCACACACCCTCATCCAGGGCCTTACCTTTAAACTCTAAACTCCACACTCTGGAGGTCCCCCTCTGGACATGCTGCCTCTCCCCTTCCATGCAGATCCTAAGCCTAGGCCCCATCCCACAGCTGAACATCACCTCACATAGGCCCCACCCCACCCTAAACCTAAATTCCACCCCTGTCTAAGCTCCACCCCCATAGCTAAGGCTTTTCTGGCCTTTTTTTTTCTTCTTCTTTTAGGTTGGGGTTCTGTTTTACCTTGTTGTTGTTGATTCATTTATATTTTTATTTTTTCTAATAAATCTTTTATTTTTCTAATTTTATTTTATTCTTTATACTTTGTTATCATTCTGCTCCTTTTGGCTTGTTCTCTTTTGGTTTTTCTTCTTTCTTTTTTCTGTTGTGGTTTTGTTTTACCTTGTTGCAGTTGTTTCAATTATATATATTTTTCCTAATATATTATTTATCTTTCTAATTTTATTTTTTATGCTTTGTTATTGTACTGCTACATTTTTTCTTTTCTTTTGCCACATCGCACAGCTTGCGGGATCTTGGTTCCCAGGCTGGGGGTCAGGCCTGAGCTCCTGTGGTGGGAGCACTGAGTCCAAACCACTGGGCTAACAGAGAACCTCAAGGAATATTAATCGGAGTGAGGCCTCTCGGAGGTCCTCATCTTGGCACCAAGACCTGGCTCTACCTAACTGCCTGCAAATTCCAGTGCTGGATGTCTCAGGCCAAACAACAAGTAAGACAGGAATACAGCCTCACCCATCAAAAAATAATGAAATGACAAAAAAATATGTTACAGACGAAGGAGCAAGGTAAAAACCTAAAAGACCAAATAAACGAAGACAAAATAGGCAACTTACCTGCAAAAGAATTCAGAGTAATGATAGTAAAGATGATCCAAAACCTCAGAAACAGAATGGAGAAAATACAAGAAACATTTAACAAGGACTCGAAGAACTAAAGAGCAAACAAACAGTGATGAACAACAAATAACTGAAATTAAAAATACTCTACAAGGAATCAATAGCAGAATAACTGAGGCAGAAGAACGGATAAGTTAGCTGGAAGATAACATGGTGGAAATAACTGCCATGGAGAAGGATAAAGAGAAAAGAATGAAAAGATTTGAGGACAGTCTCAGAGACCTCTGGGACAACATTAAATATACCAACATTCGAATTATAGGGCTACCAGAAGAAGAAGAGAAAAAGAAAGTGTCTGAGAAAATATTTGAAGAGATTATAGTTGAAAACTTCCCTAACATGGGAAAGGGAAGAGCCACTTAAGTCCAGGAACTGCAGAGTCCCATACAGGCTAAACCCTAGGAAAAACACACCAAGACACATATTAATCAAACAAACAAAAAATAAATTCAAAGAAAAAAATATTAAAAGCAGCAAGTGAAAAGCAAAAAATAACATACAAGGGAATCCTCATAAAGTTATCAGCTGATTTCTCAGCAGAAACTCTACAGGCCAGAAGGGAGTGGCATGATATGCTTAAAGTGATGAAAGGGAAAAACCTACAACCAAGATTACTCTACCCAGAAAGGATCTCATTTAGATTCCACAGAGAAATCAAAAGTTTTACAGACAAACAAAAGCTAAGAGAATTCAGTACCACCAAACCAGCTTTACAACAATGCTAAAGGAACTTCTCTAAGCATGAAACACAAGAGAAGAAAAAGACCCAGAAAAACAAACCCAAAACAATTATGAAAATGGTAATAGGAACATACATATCAATAACCACCTTGAATGTGAATGGATTAAATGCTCCAATCAAAAGACACAGACTGGCTGAATGGATACAAAAACAAGACCCTTATATACACTGTCTACAGGAAGCCCACTTCAGACCTAGGGACACATACAGACTGAAAGTGAGGGGATGGAAAAAGATATTCCATGCAAATGGAATCACAGAAAGCTGGAGTAGCAATACTCATATCAGATAAAATAGACTTCAGAGTAAAGACTGTTACAAAAGATAAGGAAGGACACTACATAATGATCAATGGATCAATCCAAGAAGAAAACATAACAATTATAAATATTTGTGCACTCTACACAGGAGCACCTCAATACATAAGGCAACTGCTAACAGCCATAAAGGAGAAATTGACAGTAATACAATAATAGTGGGGGAATTTAACACCCTACTTATACCAACAGACAGATCATCCAGACAGAAAATAAATAAACACAATCTTTAAATGACACAATAGACCAGATAGACCTAATTGATATTTTTAGGATATTCCACCCAAAAGCAGAAGAATACACTTTCTTCTCAAGTGCACATGGAACGTTCTTCAGAATACATCACATCTTGGGTCTCAAATCAAGCCTTGTAAAATTTAAAAAAATTGAAATCTTTTCAAGCATGTTTTCCAACCAAAGCTCTATGAGATTAGAAATCAATCACAGGAAAAAAAACTGTTAAAAAAAGCAAATACATGGAGGCTAAAGACTGTGCTTCTAAATAACCAAGAGATCACTGAAGAAATCAAAGAAGAAATTTAAAAAAAAATACCTAGAAACAAATGACAACAAAAACAAGATGATCCAAAACATATGGGATGCAGCAAAAGCAGTTCTAAGAGGGAAGTTTATAGCAATTCAAACTCACATCAAGAAGCAAGAAAAATCTCAAACAATCTAACCTTACAACTAAAGCGACTAGAAAAAGAACAAAACCCCAAAGTTAGTAGAAGGAAAGAAGTCGTAAAGATCAGAGCAGAAATAAATGAAATAGAAACAAAGAAAACAATAGCAAAGATCAATAAAACTAAAAGCTGGTTCTGTGAGAAGATAAACAAAATCGATAAACCCTTAGCCAGACACATCAAGAAAAAAAGGTAGAGGACACAAATCACTAAAATTAGAAATGAAAAAGGAGAAATCACAACTGACACTGCAGAAACACAAAGGATCGTAAGAGACTACTACAAACAACTATATGCCAATAAAATTGACAACCCAGAGGAAATGGACAAATTCTTGGAAAGGTACAACTTTCTAAGATTGAACCAGGAAGAATTAGAAAATATAAGCAGATGAATCAGAGGTAATGAAATTGAAATTGTAATTTAAAATCTTCCAACAAACAAAAGTCCAGGACCAGAAGGCTTCACAGGCGAATTCTGTCAAACAATTAGAGAAGAGTTAACACCTATCATTCTCAAACTCTTCCAAAAAATTGCAGAGGGAGGAATACTCCCAAACTCATTCTATGAGGTCACGATCATCCTGATACCAAAACCAGTTAAAGGATATCACAAAGAAAGAAAATTACAGAACAATATCACTGATAAACATAGATGCAAAAATCCTCAACAAAATACTAGCAAGCAGAATCTAATGACACATTTAAAAGATCATACACCATGATCAACTGGTATTTATCCCAGGGATGTAAAGATTCTTCAATATATGCAAAACAATCAATGTGATACACTACATTAACAAATTAAAGAATAGAAACCATATGATCATCACAATAGATGCAGCAAAAGCTTTCGACAAAATTCAACACCCATTTATGATAAAAACTCTTAAGTAAGTGGGCACAGAGGGAACCTACTTCAACATAATAAAAGTCATATATGACAAACCCACAGCAATCATTCTCAGTGATGAAAAACTGAAAGCATTTTCTAAAATCAGAAACAAGACAATGAGGTCCACCCTTGCCACTATTATTCAACATAGTATTGGAAGTCGTAGCCACGGCAATCAGAGAAGAAAAATAAATGAAAGGAAAACAAATTGGAAAAGAAGAAGTAAAACTGTCACTGTTTGCAGATGACATGGTCCTATACATAGAAAATCCTAAAGATGCCACCAGAAAACTACTAGAACTAATCAATGAATTTGGTAAGTTTGCAGGATACAAAAATCTCTTTGCACAGAAATCTCTTGCATTCCTATACACTAACAACAAAAGATCAGAAAGAGAAATTAAGGAAACAATCCCATTTACCATCGCAACAAAAAGAATAAAATACCAAGGATTAAACCTACCTAAGGAGACAAAAGACCTGTATGCAGAAAACCATAAAACACTGATGAAAGAAATCAAAGATGACAGATGGAGAGATATACCATGCTCCTGGATTAGAAGAATCAATATTATGAAAATGACTATACTACCCAAAGCAATCTACAGGTTCAATACAATCCCTATCAAACTACCAATGGCATTTTTCACAGAACTAGAACAAGAAATTTTACAATTTTTATGGAAACACAAAAGACCCCGAATAGCCAAAGCAATCTTGAGAAAGAAAAATGGAGCTGGAAGAATCAGACTCCCTGACTTCAGACTATACTAGAAAGCTACAGTAATCAAGACAGTACGGTACTGGCACAAAAACAGAAATATAGATCAGCAGAACAGGATAGAAAGCCCAGAGATAAACCCAGGCACATATGGTCACCTTATCTTTGACAAAGGAGGCAAGAATACACAATGGAGAAAAGACAGCCTCTTCAATAAGTGGTGCTGGGAAAACTGGACAGCTACATGTAAAAGAATGAAATTAGAACACTCCCTAACACCATACACAGAAGTAAACTACAAATGGATTAAAGACCTAAATGTAAGGCCAGACACTATAAAACTCTTAGAGGAAAACATAGGCAGAACACTCTATGACATAAGTCACAGCAAATCCTTTCTGACTCACCTCCTAGAGGAATGGAAATAAAAACAATAAACAAATGGGACCTAATGAAACTTAAAAGCTTTGGCACAGTAAAGGAAGCCATAAACAAGATGAAAAGACAACTCTCAGAATGGGAGAAAATATTTGCAAATGAAGCAACTGACAAAGGATTAATCTCCAAAACGTACAAGCAACTCATGCAGCTCCATATCAAAAAAAAAGAAGCAAAAATGCATGGAAGACCTAAATAGACATTTCTCCAAAGAAGACATACAAGATGGCCAACAAACACATGAAAGGATACTCAACATCACTAATCATTAGAAAAATGCAAATCAAAACCACAGTGAGGTACCACCTCCCACCAGTTAGAATGGCCAAAATCAAAAAATCTAGAAACGATAAATGCTGGAGAGGGTGTGTAGAAAAGGGAACCCTCCTGCACTATGGTGGGAATGTAAATTGATACAACCACTATGAAGAACAGTATGGAGGTTCCTTAAAAAATGAAAAATAGAATTACCATATGATCTAGCAATCCCACTACTGGGCATATACCCAGAGAAAACCATAATTCGAAAAGAGTCATACACCACAATGTTCATTGCAGCACTATTTACAATAGCTAGGACATGGAAGCAACCCAAGTGTCCATCGACAGATGAATGGAAAAAGAAGATATGGCACATATATACAATGGAATATTACTCAACCATAAAAAGGAATGAAATTGAGTTATTTGTAGTGAGGTGGATGGACCTAGAGTCTGTCATACAGAGTCAAGTAAGTCAGAAAGAGAAAAACAAATACCGTATGCTAACGCATATATATAGAATCTGAAAGAGCAGAACTGATGAACCTAGTGGCAGGATAGGAATAAAGATGCAGACGTAGAGAACGGACTTGAAGACTCAGTGGGGAAAGGGGAAAGTGGGATGAAGTGAGAGAATAGCATTGACATATATACACCACCAAATGTAAAATGGATGGCTAGTGGGAAGCTGCTGCATAGCACAGGGAGATCAATTCGATGCTTTGTGATGACCTGGAGGGATGGGATAGGGAGGGTGGGAGGGAGGCTCAAGATGGAGGGGATATGGGGATATATGTATACATATAGCTGATTCACTTTGTTGTACAGCAGAAACTAACACAATATTGTAAAGCGATTATACTCCAATAAACATGTGGGGGGAAAATGTGTACAGTTAGGTGTGTTGCCAGTGTGAAACTCAGCAAATATGATCCAGGAATTCTGCCATCTTAGAAAATATCTTCTGAAGATAATGAGAAATTTTGAGATAAATTTTTTACAAACTGAAACCTCAGTATTTACTCTTAAAACTATTACCTTTAGGGGCAAAAAGACCTAAGTGAAGAAAAATCAGATAAAAAGCCCACATTTTCATTTCATTAAATTAAAATTTAATTTATACTTATACTTTGAATTTTCTCTCTCCATCACCTCTTTCAGATATGAAACAAAATACATGAAAGGGAAATTGCATATTTTAAGTATTCTCAAGCAAAAATGTACGTTCCTACTAGAACATTAATCTCATCCTTCATAATTAACTATTGCATTTTTCTTTCATCAGGCTCTGACCTTTAAGGTGTTCCTGTTGTGTGTGTTTTTAATGCCTAACTTTTCTAGAAAATGTGCAGAGGTCATAATAAGGCATAATTATATACAGTATATAATTTTCTTTTGCCTTTTTCAAGTGCTAATTTAGCTATCATTTCTTCATATCGAATTTTTGTAAGAAATACTTTTAAAAACGAAAAGTCCTTTCTTCAGTATTGGCATGAGTTATATGTTCAATATATAATATAGACAGGAAATTTAGTAATATACGTATGGATGTTAAGTGAACTCTGTAAAATAAATCCTTATTTATCTAGGATGGGAAATGAGTTTCTGAAACAGCTTTTTTCCTCCACACACACTCTGCCTTTATGAAAAGGAAACAAGTAATAACTAGCCTGCTGTATGGTCAGGACACCCAAGGTGGCCGTTCTCTTTGCTCTCTGTACATCCCCTGCTCGACCAGTCCCTGCCTCACCTATACCTTACTCACCTGACTGACCTTCCTTCTTAATCATAGAGCCTAATCAGGAAATGCCTGTGTACTTGCCCTTGGCCCCAGCTAGCAATTATTCTAATTTTTAGATCAGGACTATCTCCACTATGTTGGTTTATCACAGGGGCTGTGAGGGGTGCGCCCCTCTGGGGTTTCCCTGGCAACCGATGAGCCAACTTGATGTCATTTCCCCCTATAACTGGTACTCTCCCTCTTCTCCTGGTAGCAAAGATTACTACCATATCCTGCCCACCTCCTGCTGCATGCAGTGGGGTGTTGCTACAGGATTTTGCTTTAGATGTGTAAGCTCCTCCATCCATTAAACCAGTTATGTCTCTGTCACTGACGCCGGTCTCTTCCCTTGGTCTTGAGGCTGGGCAAGTACAGGGCTTGCAGGTCTGCAGGGTACAGCCCCTCACCTACCTCTCCAGTCCTCAATTTCCTTATTGTAAAACAGGCATAAAATTAGTACAGTGCCTGGCACATAGTGGGCACTCAAGTAATAATGATTTATTTTGTTTTTATTTAGATTGATTTAAAAAATAATATCCAGAGTGTGTTTACTGACTTAGTCTGATTTCCTATAATTTACACATTTACCATACTGGACGATAATTGGTAATCATTATGCTGCTGAATCATCAAAGGTTACATTTTTTAAAAAAATGGTTAAGTTGCCAGGAAGTCATACATAATTTAAAAAATCAGACCCTTAGGTTAAGAAGAAGAATATTCTGATGTTCAGTCATTCTGAACCAATCAGAATCTGTAATCTTTTATTTTTTAAATATAGCAATTAAATATTTCATTCACGTTGAGCAATGCCTCTTAGCCTTTAAATAATTAGTAATTTTACATTCTATAAAATATTTTTCCATATAGTTTGTATCATTAGTATATTATAAGAGAATAATCCTAGACTTAGAACACTGAACAAAGCACTAGAAGAGGGGCAAATGGTATACATGTTAAAAAGGACCTGTTTCTGAAAAGTTAAGGAGCTTGTATTTTACAAAACCTTGCTGTAAGCATCATCGGTCATTTGAGATTGGCAAGGATGAGAGAACCTATATGAAGACTGATTTGATTTTCACACCATTTTAATGACAAGATAAAATTCAGCAACTTGGATTTCTATATAAAAAGACACTTTAAAATAAATGAAACATACTTGCAAGCAAGCAAACATGCACACGCACAGGGAAGTATTTGTTTTGAATTGCTGACAGTGAAAGTAACTTGATCAACTAATAGAACCAGACTAATTCTATAAACCTTAGAGTATTCTTTTATAAACCAGTGGTTAGGGAATATAGGGTTAGGGAATATAGGGATTTAAAGAGGATCTTATGCATTTTTATGTTCCTAATGCATTATGTTCCTAATCATTTTAGTCCTTGGATAAATTTTGCTGAATAATATTTGTTTTATGCCAGTAATGGCCCATTTTTTTATAGGGAGGTGGGATTTTGTTTTTAATGGAAGGTTAAGTGCAAGGACAAATAAATGTTTTAATAACTTTAGTATAGTTTTTATTAAATCATGTAATTAATTAGTAATACCTTTTATTAAATTAATAAAATCCATTATTATGTGTCTTGATGGTGTGGAAAAAATACCAAATTTTACATCTGGTGATACTAGTCCAAATTTCCCACATAAAATAGGTCAAGAAGGAGAAAGAACAATGCCACAGTCTATAAAGTTGATGCACATGGCAGCTTATGTGGTAGAGACACAAAATGTTTTGTGAGCCTCTGGAAGATCTTGATGTTCCATATCTTATGCCTCTGTAGTTAACAAGGAGTGAAGTTACTTAGGCTAAATCATCAAAATGAGCCATTTCACCAATGTAAGTCTGAGGCCAAGTTTTGTTGCATTTTACATCTACTTCTCTTAAATTCACATTTTTTGAAGAACGTACTCACCAGGAAGCACAAGTTCTTTGTGGCTGCGGAGCACCTGGGGCTGTACATCCACACACAGGGGTGTTGATTCTCTTGTTCTTTGGAAGTCCTTTCCCAGGTTTGGGGACACTTCCTTTCAAGCAAGAGAGTGCAAGCCTCCATATCAGTGGTTCGTAAACATGACGTCACAAGGGATTTGTAACCAATAATAAAGTACCAATATTTAGGAATCACTTTTTGTTTAAGTATGAATTAGATTGTCTTCAAAGAATTAGCTATACATAGACTAATGTCACCCCACTCAGCTGCATTAAGATCCCCTTCATGAGTTGGGGAGAAGGGGACACGGCCTTTCCTGACTGGAAGTTACTAATCAATGCTTGGCAAAAGTTGGAAGTGTCTCACACGTGGGAACACCTTCCATGTTGTGTGTGTTGCAACAGAAGAGGGACTGAGAAAAGTTGCTTTGAAGTCGCATGCCCTGGCTTACTTCAAAACACAAGTACAAACAGTCCTCATATTTTCTGTTTTGGTGAGGGCCCATTAGTCAAGGATCAGAATGGTCTCAAGGCATTGGCCAAAAGGCCTTGGCCAGAGAAACCTTAACATTGTGGGCCTGACTTGCATCTGTCACTTGTTATTTTACTCTGGAAATGCAAATACATGACAAGTCTCAAATTAAGAGGCTGTTGCTATATGCAAGGCAGTGGTTGCTTTTTAAGAAGGAGAAAGTGGCTAAAAGACCACTGTCTTTGACTGTCCCCTCTCTAGGTACATGGCAGTGGGAGATGGCAGTGCTGTCAAAAGTGAATTAAGAAAAAAAGTAAAGGGACTTCCCTGGTGGTGCAGTGGTTAAGAATCCACCTGCCAATGTAGGGGACACGGGTTCGAGCCCTGGTCCAGGAAGATCCCACATGCCGTGGAGCAACTAAACCCGTGTACCACAACTACCGAGCCTGTGCTCTAGAGCCCGTGAGCCACAACTACTGAGCCCACGTGCCACAACTACTGAAGCCCACGTGCCTAGAGCCTGTGCTCCACAACAAGAGAGGCCAGTATAATGAGAAGCCTGCACAGCGCAAGGAAGAGTAGCCCTCGCTCGCCACAACTAGAGAAAGCCTGAGTGCAGCAATGAAGACTCCATGCATCCAAAAATAAATAAATAAATTTATAAAAAAATAAAAATAAAAAATGGATGTTCTTTAAAAAAAAAAGGTAAAGAAAGACTGTTACCGTTGAACATCTATTCAATAAGAGTGTCGTTACGTATGACCAGAGCAGGGTGTGTGGTGAGTAATTATTTCCTTAGTAAATTCAGATTGTTATTTATGACCAGCCCTTAGGAAATGCAAGTGTATCTTAAACAGTCTTTGATCATGGTTTCACCTTTGTTTGGGTTGAAAAATAAATTTGAAAATCCTGACTCTGAAATGGATTGGTTTTAAATTTC
Organism: Pseudorca crassidens; assembly: GCF_039906515.1. Lineage (NCBI taxonomy): Eukaryota > Metazoa > Chordata > Mammalia > Artiodactyla > Delphinidae > Pseudorca > Pseudorca crassidens. The sequence continues at coordinate 66,120,268 of NC_090296.1, forward strand.
TTTGGACTACTTTAGAAAAACATTCAGAAAAGGGATTCCAGTTTACTGGTGAATCGAAGTGAGTTTAGGTTGTGTCAATTTTCCTGATGGTTTTGATTGAAATTAATGACTTAGTCTGTAATTGAGTAACCCTTTAAATCAAACCCAGCCTGTAATAAGTGAACCAAATTTAAATCCTTAAGCCAACTATGCATGTAGAACAATCTTTAAGTTTATGAAACAAAGCACACTTCACTTTACTAAGGACACATGAAACTGAAATCGAGAACTCAATAAAATCTAGAAAGCAAAAAATAACTATTGCAGGTGCTAATAACTTACATTGATTTTGCAAATGAAAATCTATCTACCTCTAAGAAAATGGTGTCAGAATTTAGGGTACTGTAGACCAGGGATGAGAAAACTTTTTCTGTAACGGGCCAAAGAGTAAATATCTTAGGCTTTGCAGGCCATATGGTCTCCATCACAACTACTTAATTCTGCAATTATAGTGCAAAAGCAGCCATAGACAATATGTAAACAAATGTGTGTGGCTGTGTTCCAATAAAACTTTATTCATGGACACTAAAATTTGAATTTCATGTAATTTTCACATGTTATGAAACACTTTTGATTTTTTTCAACCATTTAAAAATTTTAAAACCATTCTTAGCTCATAGGCCAAACAAACAGGCAGTGGGCCAGATTTAGCTCACAAACTGTAGTTTGCTGACCCCTGCCTTAGCCTAATGAAGCATGAGCTGTAAGAGTAGGCAGGGAACTTCCAGACACATGAAGAATGTCAGTGGATCATTCGCCCTTCATTAAAGAGTAGCTATTGAACATAACATCACCTATGTACTCTCCTTGACAAAAAAGTTTACCCTGAGTTGAATGAGAAAACTGAACACATCCAGACTGTGGGTCATTCTATAAAACTGGACTGGGCTCTTCAGAAATGTCCGTTATGAACGACCAAAGAAAGAAAGAATAAAAGCACAGGGAAACTGTTCAAGATTAAAAAGATAGTAAAACTAAAAGTAATGTGTGACCTTTGCTTGGATCCTGGATTAAAGCAAAAAACAACTGTAAAAGGACACTATTGGGGCATTTGGAGAAATTCATTTGAGTATGTATTATCAGGTATTACTGTATCAATGTTAAGTTTCTTGGGTGTGAGAATGGTGTTGTGGACTTGTAGAATAATGCCTTGCTCTTAGGTGATACATGCCGCAGCATTTACACATCTGCAATTTAATTTCAAATGGTTTGATCACACAAAAGTGTGTGTGTGTGTGTGTGTGTGCGCGCGTGTGTGTGTGTAGAGATGAAACAAATGTGGTAAAATATTAGGAATAAATAAATCTGAGTGATGAGTATGCAAATATTACTGTACTACTCATTCAACTTTTATAGGCCTGAAAATATTCAAAATAAAAATTGGACAAAGAATATATAGAAAAAAAGAGACAGCTGTAAATTTAGTTGGTTCAAGTTAAAAAATTTGAAAGGTAAGAATTATATGGTACTTGAAAAATTAAGTATTTGTTAAAATTCTAAAAATAATACCAATTCCATTTAGAAATTAAAACAATCTGACTTATAAGAAACAGCTGGATCATTTCAGGGTGTTCTGATATTTTCATCTAATTTGTTCCCAGGAAAATTACAGCATTGGTAAAACCTGAGTTGGGCTAATCAAACACAACAAAGTTATTAAACTAAGCTTCTCAAAAGCCCTGAAATTAGATTGTTCTGTTGTTGCATAAGATGCATATTTATTCAGTGACCAGAAATCTGAAATATATTTTTTCTGCAATTAAAACTTACAAATATAAAAACCACTTCTAGTAGTCAAATCCAGGTAATTCTGCATATTGTTTGCTCACTAGATTTTTGAAAATGTAGGGAAACAAGATAGGAAACAAAATAAATGAGTCCTCTTTTAATTTGGAGAAATTACCCTATTCAAGGACATGAAAGGTACTTTCACAAAAAAACTGTAAACCCTTTGTAGACAGAAACCGTGTTTTAGTTGCCTTTGTACCTCTAACGCCAAACACATTGCCTCACACACGTAGCCAGTCAATGAATGAATGTTGTTGAATGACTGGATGAATAAATGGAGTGGGGGGGACCCTGCTTTATATGGAAACAGGTTAGGTTCAGATTTGACGTAAGGAAAGGATTCAACATGACTCCGGCACTGGACTGGGCCACTGAAGGAAGTAATGAATTCTTATTTATTTACTTATTTATTTATTTATTGAAATTTACAATAATAGAATAAACATATATCTTGGATATATTCTGAGAGAAAACTTACCACTTAAATGTTCGGATATTTTTCTACATGTATGATGGGCAAGACAGTTCCTCAGTTTCAAGGATACTGCCTCTTAACATTCAGTCAGGTTTAAATGGATCTGAAAATCATGACAAATGAAGGGTGGTGGAGGGAACCGAAGAACAGAAATCACAGCAGCTGGGAGAGGATGACTAACTGGTCTCTCTCTTCAGGGTGGCCAGGAGAAAGGAGCAGAAATACTCTGAGCGGCTCATCAGGACAGAACTAGGACCACTGAGCAAAACTAAAGGCGAGGGGAAAGCAGAACTATGCAGATTTTAGCAACCTAAGAAATAACTTTCTAACAAAGAGACGCATCCAACGGCGGGACAGCTTGCCTTGACAGACAATGAACCACTGTCACTGAAAGTGTGTAGGCAGAGTTGGTGCGACCGTTTTCAAGGCTGCCTGGTGGGGGGCAGGGGTGTCGTGCCTACCTAGACTGAAGGAGTGAGGCTATTCCATCACTTCCAGCCTGAAAAAGCACTGTTCAATAAACCGGAAAGTCATGCTACAAATTTGGTGTTAATACTAAGCAGATAATTAAAAAACACATTTTCAATACCTCAAAGTCTTCAATGAGCACACAACAGGTAAATAGAACATCTCGGTCAGTTTGCTCTTCAAATGTTTTACCAATAGACTTAAACTTGGCATTGTTAATTACTATGCAAGGAAAATTTAGGTTGTCTCAGTATATAAAGTAATACCGTACCTCAACGGAGCTCCAGAATGCTCTTAGGTATTTCAGAGACTCCAGGATTTGTTCCTTCTCTGTGGTCTGGCTGCTAACCCTGTGTACTCTGTGATAATCTCGAGCCTAGCTTATTTTCTACAGCTGCCCCCTAACGAGGCATTTACCTCTAATCTCTTTCCCCTGTGTTGAATACTGCAGCTAGATGTCTGCCTAAAACCCCTTTTGAACAAATTGCTACCCATTAAAAAGCCTAGAATGATTCATCAATTTAGAAATATGTATGGAAAAGATTAGAAGAGGCATAACAATACAAATAGTTATTAAGTGGCAGAACTATAGGCTATTATTTTTTAAATGTTCTTGGTGTGGTACTAATAAAGTTCTAATAATAAGTAAAATCAGGTGCAAAACAAAGACGATACAAAGTTTCCTTACTACTTAGCAATATTACGTACAAAAGCTCCAACCTAACATTTTAAAAGACCTTTCATTAAGTCTCACAATTTACTGTTTCTCCTACTATCCCTGCAATAAAGCTGCACTATTTTCTACTGTCAAACTTCCAGCTCTCTTTTAACCCTTTTTTTCCTCCTTGTCCTTCATTGCTGTTTCTGTCTTTGTGCCTCTTTCACTGCTTTCTTCTCTTCCTCATGTACAGGACAACTACTGAATCTCACTGTGTGTTCACCTCGTCCATAATGTAGGTAAGCCTCCTGAGGGCAGGGCTTTTGTTTGTTCATCATTGCATCCCCTGCATCTAGAACAATGCCTTGCAGGTAGAAGATGTTAATGAATTATCAGTTGAATGAATGATTGTCATTACTGTGACTATCTGAATCTACATTGTTTCTTTTTGAAATTTGATATAAACTGATTATATATTGTATGGTTTTATATTGCATTTCATCATTTTTCTAATTGTTTATAAGTGTTTTAGTGTAGGTTTCTCAAAATGAATAGATAAATGTCATCCATATTACCTAATTCAATACTTCAATTCAGCAAGTTTTTATTCTGTACCTACTGTGTGTCAGGCACTTTAGTAGGTATTAGGATATAAATTCAAAACTACATTTAACAAGAGCAATAAAGACTAAATGGAATATTTCTTAGCTAATTTCTTTTACACAAAATAAATACACCTGAAATTTATAGTCTAAATCAAAAAATAATCAACTTTTTTATACTTCTCTACCATCTTTCCATCAAACCCATTCAAAATAATTATATAAAATAAATACAAGATATACTAGGTATCCTGAAACCCAACACTAAACCATTAATGATAAGTAGAAATAAAATATCTAGGATAAATTTTTATTGGTTTAGGGGAACTGGCATTTAATCATTTGCGTTCCAAGATCTTTATAGTTACCAGAAAGATTTTGGAAATTGTGACAGCATCATGTGTAGTTTAAGTAATTTTAAGTCTCTTATACAATATGGATATTTTGGAAGCTGCTACATGTCACATTTTTCCAGAACCAGATGCAATAATTTGGTAAAGAACACAGGTAGAAGAGATCACTAATTTTCCTTTTCCCCCAATAAACTATGTTTATTATGCCAATTTTAATTACCATGCAATCTAATGGATTTAAGGCTTATATTTTCCACATCACTAGACATCACAAAAATGAAAGCATTTTATACTGTCATTATACATCAGTGTTTGTACTTGGTTATACATATATACAGAAATTATTCACACATCTTAACCTTGCTATTTCCTCCTTTCAAACCAACATAATTTTACCGTGAAAGCAGCTTTTTAATAAATGGTATAAGAAATACAGCAAGGCACACTTTTTTAAAAAACTTTTTTCTCATTGCCACCTCAAGAAGCATAAAAAACAAAAATGTTGTACATAATTTAATAGTAGAATGTCACCAGTTTATAATATACAACACCATATAGTTGTTTCCTGAAGTGCTGCATAGATTATTATTTTTAAAAGGAAATAAATAAAATGGCGCTTTTAAAAGTTGCTTAATTTTGAAAGAAGGGCCAGTGTTTCTTCCCTATGCTGCAATCAAATCAAATGTTGGCCTTTTACGTAAACCTCTTTCCATGAACATAGGCATCATAGCATAAAAAAATCCAGACTGAAACGTGAAATTGGTCAAGTACCAGCGGGGGGGTGGGGGGGGGCATTCCAGACAGGTGAATTTAATGGACCATCAATTTGGTGAACTCCAGAATTTTAGAGAGTAGATGGGGAGGGGAGAAGGCAAACTGAAAAGTCTCTCTGGAGAGGTGGGGTCGGTAGAGGTAGCTTGGGACAGGAATCCATGGGAGAACAAGCAGCTTTGCTGAACTTCAAAGACAACCACCTAAAGAGAACCAGTGCACACATCCAGATCACAAGGCTCATGTGGACAACCGCATTCGGAAGAAAGATTCATCTTGGGAGAGGTCAGTGTAACAAATGGCAGTGACGCGATGGAACCAGAGACCAGCCCAGGGCGGAAATATGAGGCCACCCCTGAGTTGCAGCCAGGCTTACCTACAAGAAACACAAAAGTGACAAGAAAAGATTTCAGAAGTGTCTGTTTCATTTGCAAAACTGAGCCCCTTTGAAGAACAATGAAGGCTGCCATTTAGAACTACTTGCTAATGTTCTGAAATAAAAGGATACATAAAATATAGTGATTTTAGTGATTTTGATAGCCCAAATGCTTCAGAATCAATGTGAAAAAAATATATATATTTTAAAAAGACATGGTTTTAAAGAAAAGAAAAATCATCAAGTTTGATCTTTTCTCTGGATCTCACCTACTCTTTTGCTTGTGAACTCAGTTTTGAACACTCAAGAAGCCTCAAATCAATATGAAAATGTGAGGCTGCCAATGCCAAGTGATGCAGAAAAGTATCAACAGTGATTCACAAACTGGGAGCCTTGACCCTCGGGTTTAACCTTTCCTTCAATCACTATATGTGTGACAGTGGAACTGAACAATTCCATTATTTTATAATGGGGAAATATTCATAACTGTGATAATCCCAAATGCTTCAGTCCCTTGTCTATAAAAGGATACAACTGGGGCTTCTAGCTCAAATAGGAATGCATTTCATTTAAAGCACAGACAGCATTGTGCAAATGAGAATGATTCAATTATTTCTGTACATCTGATGGCTCAGATACAAATTTGTTACAAACTCAATTGGTTCTTCATATTTCTGAGTAGCTAAAAGCAACCTGTCGAGTGTGAGGAACAATTAAATTCCAGGTTTAGGCAATGCAGGGTACAATTACGTTAGGTCCTCTGACCAGCTCTCAAATATAGCAAGGCTTTTGCTTGTATGGGTTTAAACTGAGTTCTGAAGTCTGATGTCTGATGTCAGGTTGCTTTACTGTCCTTCTAGAAGTAAATGTTCTCATTCTTTCTGTCTTGCTCTCTCTTCCTCTATAACCTTGCAACCTGTTTAAGAGCCAGAAAAACTTGAGCAAATGTGGTTTGGCTGAAGCCACAGGATGTTGGGGAGAGAAGGCAAATTATCAAAAACAGGGAGAGACAGACAGGAACAGACGGGACGAAATTTGGTACAGTAAAATAACGCAGTAACTCAAGAAAGCATGGTGCATTGTTCAAATGCTGAGGACACGACTCATTTGAAATCTGGCCACTGAGTAGGGAATCCTTAGGTGAGGCAAATACGGTCTCACTAAATGATGGTATTTAAATTCCTCTGCATAATCAAGACTTTCAACTTGGCCCACGTGGAAAGGGGCAGGACAAACTGGTTGAGACAAAGATCTGGGCTGTGTGTGTGTGTGTGTGTGTGTGCGTGCATGTGTGCGTGCCCATGTGTGTGTGTGTGCCCGCGTGTGTGTGCGGTTGAGACAAAGATCTGGGGTGTGTGTGTGTGTGTGTGTGTCCGTGTGTGTGTGCGCGCGCGTGTGCCCGTGTGTGTGTGCCCGCGTGTGTGTGTGCCCGTGTGTGTGTGTGTGTGTGTGTGTGTGTGAGAGAGAGATGGGTGATGCCCAATAAAATCTTTGTTATTTGGCATGGCAGGGCTCATTATTCAGAAGTGCTAGATAATCAGAAAACACTTCACATCCACCAAGACCTTGATTTATTAAAGTGATTTTAAAGGAAAATATGCTAAGATTACACCTATGTTGTTTAGTGAAAAATTAATACTCTATCACCAAGAGTAGTTTCTTAAACTTGCTTGGTCAGCTTTGGGTCACGTTAAACACTTAATGTCAATCCAATTAATAGAATAAGAATGTGTTGTGTACATGAGAAACGTTTGCTTTTACAGCTTTCCCAGTTTGTAAAAACTGAGCGGCAGCACTTTTTACTGTGTATGTGTATACTTGAGCATGTACGAATACAAGTGATTGCCTAAAATCTAAAATCTATAGGCCAGCTCTTTGCAGACCAATAAAGTAGGAAAGGCAATAGAGCTAAAAAGTTCTGAAGGAAATATATACATCCTAAGTAAATACAGTACCCCCACACACTAAAACAAGCCCGAAGAGCAGAGCAAACCGAAAGGAAAAGAAGTGTATACACTGGCTGAATGTGATGAGTTCAATTTTTGTACCACAGGATTTATCCAGCCTGAAGTTTACGGTTAAATCATTCACCAAAGATCAGAGGCTTATGATGAGGATTATGAAGAAATAACTATCAGAATACAGCAAAAAGATTAGTGCAAAGTACACCTCTTAGGCAGGTCCTAGGAGGCTCCCCAGAAAAACATTATATGCTTCCTCAAAATTAGGCAGAAATATCTGGATGTATCCAGTTACCTTTCCTTTGATGTGATTTGCTGTAACTGACCTCTCTATTTTTGTAGAAACATGACACATATATGAAAATAGTGAAAAGCACAGCAGTGTACCTGGAAATCAGTGCAAATGCATACTGTGTTAGATCGTGTTAAAGTTTCTCAGTTTCAGTGGGTTTTTGATTAGAACACAGTAAATGAAAAACGTGTTCCAAAAATTTTGAAAAAAAAAGTTTGTTACTGTTGCAGACTGGAACTGCTATTTTAAGTTATAGCTCTTCTAGAAGGCATTACAATAATTTCATCATCTGAGAACTTATTTCTGGGGAAAAAAGCAAACTGAATTTGGTGAACTTTATTTTCCCGATAAAAAGAGCACCTCAACTGATGGTTTTCAAATGGCTTAAAAAAGTAGAGCTTTTTCTTATAGGAAGAACAATGACAACAGTTAAGCTTTTATAGACATGAAACCTCTTATTTACCAAATAATTTTACTATGTATTCCTGACATTTAACACAGAAGGCATGTCAGCATTTTGAGATAAAATAACTTGTCCTGGTTGGTAGTATTTTAACAATATGTAAATATTTACACCAGGTGCCCAGTGTTAATGACTGGTGAAAAGTTTAGGCATCCAGACGTTTGTCTACATGATACTGGAAAAACTGAATAGGCCCAGTAAATATGGCTACCTAAATGGCCTTAGGCTGATAACAAGTCACTGGGTGGCGATGTGAGTTCTGCAGAAGTAAAATCAGGCTGCTTCTCCTATTGCCTGAGATCAGCCAGGCATCGAACCACAGGGTCCCACAAAATATTGCTAAATGGAAAGTGGGCTGGCTTGTAGTTTTACACTGTGCATGCCTGTAAAACGTGAGGATTACACAGATCCATCAGCATATTCCCATCCCTGGGTCTAAAGATGGAGCTGTGAGTCATTACATTTCATTCCAATTCTATATCTGTGTAGGGGAGAGAAGAAATCCCCGGAGCATCAAAAAGGGAGGAGTACACCCCATAGGCTTCTCCAGGGCCAGAGCTTCTTGAGACCAGATCTCAGCATGACTGGTGACTTGAGGGTCACAGTCACATGATGTCGTGCTCAGAGTGGTGTTGCTTTCAAGCCTTGATACCCTTTCAGAAAACAGAAATCAGCCAGGCTCTACCGGCCCTTTTGCGGAGGTTAGCAGAGCCGGCGGTACAATTGGTTCTCATAGAACTTGTTTTGAAGCAGCTTATGGAATCGCAGTTGTTCTTCCTTAATGGTCAGTTTTACAGCATACTGATAGAGAATGTGGTTATAGGGTGGACATGTTTCACAGAAAATACATTTCTCTCTCTCCTACTTTTGTTCTCCCTTGCAACCAATTGTAAATAGAGTCTGAAACACAGAAGATTAGTTGAGCTATATTAGTAAGTAGGATGCTTTTCTTCAATTTTGCATACTGAGTTTATTTTTAGGGTATATATATGGTATAGATTCCCCCCCTCACTCCCCATTTCTAGCAGCTCTACACAGAATCACACATTTTAATGAGCTGAGGGCACAGGTGTTGCAGGAAAAAAAGTAATGATGTTTGCCATTCATCTTTCAAATTAAATAATGTGTTTTTAAATAGTAACTTTTTTCATAATACATTATGGGAACAACATTTATCTGTCACATTTTAAAAGATGTATTTGTAATAAATGTAAATTACTTTTAGAAAATCAGTAATTAGGCTCATCAAAAAATAAACAATCTGCCACAAAAAAGATAATCTTTAGCATAGTTAAGTGTAATAACTGTTATTTGAATAAGTTAACAAATTAGGGTAGATTGCTTCTGTAATTCATTTCCTATAGCACAAGTTTAGGTTACTGCATTAAGCTTCTGGAGTACGGGTGGAGACGGCATTCAGTACCTCACACTTCGGTGAAATACAACTCTCACATTCAAAAACTGAAATTTTCTTCTTTAAACTTGATTGAGAAAGTATATTCATCATTGGGGCTTAGAAACGGGAAATAACAGAATTTTTGTGTCACTTTTAGAGCTGTATCATCATATCAGAATTATCAATCAATAGCTGTCTTATTAAACATGAAGAGTAGAATGACTTTCTCAAAAAAATTGGATGGAAATCAGCCTGTCACCTTCAGGCAAAATTCAAAAATTCTGTTCTTATCAAAACACCATTAACTTGTCACGTATTCTCTCTGCATTTGCTTTCTGAGCCTGTTCTCAGTCTCTGTGTGGATAAATAAAAGCCTCTTCTTTAACATCAACTTTCCCCTCCTATTTGAATCCTCAGACTTGGTCATGATTAGGAGCTGTGACAGCACAGCCTTCCACCGGGGAAGCAAATGTGATGATAGTTACATTAGACAGAAGCGTAAAAGGAAGGCTCAGATCAGGAGATGCAGCCTTTAACCTAATCATTGTTCATCTCCAGGCACTGAAGGAAGCGGGCATCTCTGTGCACAGAAGCTGAAGCGGGGAGCACTGTCACCGTGCATGCATTCTGATCAGAGGGTATAATTGCAATTTTCAGAACCTTTTTTCCTCCCTTAATGGAAGAATTTGAGGCCCTACATTATTTGACTACTTCCTCAAATTTTTTATTCTTCTTGCCATAATGATGTAATGAAGGTAATGTTGCTAAAAATGTCAACTGTGACTGTTCTCTCCCCTTTTGCTTCATAGTTACTTGCATTGTTGGGAGTATTTCTTTCATCTAAATGTCTTATTCAGGTAAATATCTGCCAAGAACAGCTATCCTGACTAGTCTTTTCTCCTATCATAGCTTTGTTGACTAAAATTCATATTTTAAGTATGTATATATTAAATATATGTTAAAATATATCATATATATATATAAAAAAAAACATGAGGACTATACGCACCTTTCAATGAGATGATTTTCATGCTTGGAGAGGGTTACATTCTACCTATGCATATTTCTATGTCGTTCTTCATGAAGGTTCAGAAGATTTTCTTCACAGGTTAAAGTTTTGGGGTTGGGATGCAATGCAGCCGTGTCTTTTGGCTGCTTTGCCTTCGAGGAGAATCCGGGAACTCTAGATTGGGCTGAAGAAGCATCATGTTCTTCTGGCCTTCCAGACTCACCTGAGTTTTCTGAACTCTCCTTTTCACCGCTCAGCCTTGAAGGAGTAGTTAACTCTGAGCTTTCTCCATAGACATTAGAAGCTTGGGGTAAACCATCCACTTCCTTTCCTACATCACCTCTTTTTGGAGGGGGAGGACCTGAAAGAGCCATCACGTCTGCATCATCGACGAGGAGAGAAGTATCACTGAACTTGGAAGAGCCTGCTGCTGCTTGCAGTGGCACTGGAGCTTCACTGGGAACTGCAGGTTCATTTGGAAGAGCGCTGGAGAAACAGGACTGGTATTCAGAAGGGTCCTCCTCAACACAGGCCTCGAAGAAGCATTCGGTGTCTTCCTTGTCTTCTGAGCCAGAGTCAGTCATGTCCGGTGGCAGTGGAGTGTTGCTCTTCTCTTCTATGTAATTGGTGACCTCCCCGCAATCACTGTCATGAGATGAGAGAGATAAGTATGAATAAAAGTCCCCCTTTCTCAGCTGGATGGGCCGGTGGGAATGTTCCAACACCTTCTCCTTGATTTGAGTTAATGAAGTAGGAGCAGCTGCCTCATTTTCAGGTTGAGATTTACATTTTAGGGCTGTTGAAGCCATGTCAATGATTTCCTTAACAAAGTCGTGTACGGAACAATCTTCGGCATCTTTCTGATGGAAAACATCTGGGTCACAGTTGCAACAGGAAACGTTGTCACTGATAGAAACGGTTTCCTCTGTTTCGCTTTGTTCAAGTGCTAGGCAGCAACGAGCAGATTTTCCAGCCATATCTGGTGCATCATTAGATGAAGATTTCAGTACCTCAGAGTCCTGTCTATTGATAACACTGGTTTCTGAAGGCAGTTCTGGACAAGACTTCTCAGTGGGAGTAGAAGCAGCACTTTGATTTTCAAAATGGTGGTGATTTTGACATTTCTTTGGAACATGTCTAACCATCTGGGGAACAAATTCCTTTCCAGCAATATTTGAATCATCTGAGCTATCCATAAGTGCTCTGCACTTACACTGCTCACTCTCTGAAATCCTTTTCCCGGTTGAACCAAGATTTTCTGATTCCTTTGAAATCTCATTCAGTTTGTCCTTCTGCCTTTCTGGAATAGTTTCAATATTGCCATTTTCCATGTCTGCCACATATGGATCTTTATTAACTTCGAAAATATTTTTCTTATTTTCACCCTTTGTCCCTAACTCACAGGTGTGGGGTAAATTCTTACTATTTCCATTATTTTCGGAGAGATGTTTTATGGAGCCATTTAGAAGGGCCTCAATGTTCAGGGTGTCAGAGGAATTGTTCATCTCACTACTACTTACATCCTTACTGCCCTTTATTTCATCACTGAGATTACACCTTCTCTTATCTCTTGTCAAGGAAAACTTCGGTCTAATCCAGGTCTGCAGCTCATTCTTTATATAGTCCAGCCCTGACATCAAGTTGCACTCTTCATAAATTTCATCATCTGTTGCAATACTGGAGTCGTCATCCTCATCTTTGATGCACAGTTCTTCTTCTGTCAAGGTGAGCGTCGAGCTGGAGAGGAGGTCACTGTCGTCTTCATCATCAGTGCAGGCAGAGGTGCAAGAGACATTCACGATCATGCTGACATTGACATCACTTTCATCGGCCACTGAACGAGGCAGGCGCTTCCTGAATGATGCATTTGATTCCGGGATCTTGTTCTTGTGTAACACAATATCCTCTGAGCAAAGAGAGAGCTCATCACTGCTGCTAAGTTCTGTAAGAGATGCTGGCGAGTCTTCATTGATAGAAGATGCTATGTCCAATGACAGTTGGCCAGGAAAAGACATCTTTTGGGAGCAGCTTTGAAGAGTGATATCGGAAACACTTCGCTTTATCTTTTGCTCCGAAGGGCTCTGGATATTCTCCAAACGATTCAGGAGATCTAATGTTCTTTTACTCAGTTCACCAACTGAGCCACTGCTCACGCTTATGTCCCCAGAGCTGTGACAGCTAAAAAGATCTTCATTGCTTTTATAGGATGTCAACCAACTTTCTAAAGAAGTGCTTCGCTGAAGGCTGTCACTGCCATTTTTAAAGATGCCCAATGCGAATAAATCACCCCCTGGAGAAAGAGACTCAATAGAGGAACTATGAGATAAAAGGGAGAGCTGTTTGGCATTCTGCATGCCACTGAAGGTCTTCTCTACATCACCACTTTTATATGAATTGCGATCCATTTCATGAGATGCACTTGCCAAAATCCTTTCATGGGGAGGTGCATCTGGTTGTAACTCTGTAGCCTGATGTTTAGATTTGCAGGATTTTTTATCAAAATAAAAACCATGAAGCAGGGGATCCTCCACATGTGCTTTTTCACTTTGTGACTGTTTCATTATCATTGGTAATTTGAGTTTTGAGCCTTGGAGGTATGAGTAATCATAAAATGTAAACACATCATGTTTTCCTTGTAATTCTTCTCCCAAACAATCAGGGGTATGTTTGGTAACAGTGTTTAAATCTCCAACTTTTCCATTTACACAACCGACTGGTGAAATGGATAACTGAGAGCTATTTGGAAGCTTAATTTGTTCCTCCTCATCTTTAAACTTTTGCTTTAACACGTTAACTGCATCTCCCATTTGTGGGTCCAGATGTTCAGTTTCAGGGTTACTTGGGGACCCATCCACCACATTGTGCAAGCACATTTCAGAGTTGGTAGTGGTTTCAGTGTCTCCTTCACTGACAATTCCACTCTCACTGCCTGAATTCTGACTCATGTCTCCTCCGTGGCACGGGCAGGGCTTCACCGAATTGGAAGCCCCTAGAAGATCCGGCAAAGATTTGGCAGATGAAAATGAAGAGTCTTTACTGAGACTCTTAGTTAAAACGCTAGACTGTGTCATGCTAGTGAAGGTCGGACTGTTTTTCAGGAATGGGATGTGGTTGTCTTCATAGAGCTCAACATTGTGGAGGCTGTATACTTGGTAAATGTGTGGACTGGACGGGGCAGTGATACTCGATGCACACTGAGATGCCCCGTGGTCACCTGCCTCTTCTTCATAACCAGGGTCCTCACTACCTGTCTCTTCAAGCTTTAAGGAAGGCAAGACAGGTTGGGATTCTTGATCAAGGTCATTCGATTCTTCATTCAAACTAATTAACTTGTTACTTATGTCAGTTTCATCCCATTCCAGGGCATCCTCACTTGTCCCATTTAGGTCCATCAAGCCAGGATCAATCACATTCAAAGTCTCCTGTGTAGGAGAAGTGAAAAAAAAGAACAATTAGGGAACACAAGCATGAACATTTTATCCATTCAAAACCTCTTGGAAGAGTCAGGAAAGAAATTTGCCCCAAGCATGAATTTGAAAGATAGCATAATTATCAGCTCTACTCCTTTCTGGAATAACATCCAAAATTATTGAAAAATGCTTTTCTATCAATAGTAATTTTTCACTGAGGGCAATAGCACAGATTAAAATGTAAGATTATTACAGTCAAATTGTAATATATGGAATTAGCCATTTCCCATTGATTCTTCTATCATTTTTAACCTTGGATTGGGTGAAGATAAAACTGTCAGGTAAATAAAGGTAAAAAGAGTATAGCTTATGACATCTTTTAGGGAATATTCACTCTGATATTATCTCAGTTCTGGAGTTCATAATGGAGTACTATCTGCAGCCACATATGGTGAACCCCCTCCTGCTTCTATTCCTGGATTCTCCACTTGAAGCAGCTTCTGCCTGGGAAAAGAGAATAGAGTTGTATCTACCTGTAGAGCCATTCACAGGCCAGAGGCTCTCACGTGTCTATCTTTTCCACTGTATTCCCTTTCAGCATTCTTCTTCTTCAGAATTTGGCTCTGTTCCCAATCAGACCCAAGATGAGCAACCTCCGACTGGTTTCCGTACCTACATCTTTCTGGACCTTGCGTCTCGGGCCCCACTGCTGCAGGGCAGCTTCTTAATCACAGTTCTCTCAGTCCCTCTCTTCCGCAGTCCCTCTCTATGACAGAGATTCCACTTTGAGCCTTGTTAACTTCTCTCACTATTGCCTCCTTATTTCTAACAAGCACTAACCTCCCGCTCCAGCCCACCTGCAGCCCTACAATAGCAACTATCTGAGGACTTCCTGACTCCAAGGATGAAGTAGCCCAGATTCTCTTATGCTGCTCTCTGCCTGCACAGATGGGACCTTGATCTTTCCTTGGACTTCTTGATTTTAACCCTGCTTGGTGGAGCTTGACACATTCTGGGACATAGAAGCTGAATGGGCTCCTGGACTCTGTATTCCTCCACCATCCTCACTTGCTGGCCAGCTGTCTGGATTCACGCTAGAGCCAAGAGAGGTGATATAGGTACTGCAGGCCCTGACAGGCTCACCTACAAACAGAAACTCAAACAGAACCCTGCGGTTCAGCTTATACTTATGCAGGGTAACCAGGTGGATGAACAGGATTCTAGAACGATGCAGAGCGGCTGAAGTGCTGACCTGCTGCTAACCAGCTGCATGGCCTCGGGCAAGTTGCTCAACATTTCCAAGCAGCAGTCTCCTCATGTCACTTTTTCAAGGGGGTGAGCATTATCTATCTTTGGAGATAATTCTGAGTACTAAATGGGCTAACGCTTGTGAAGGGCTGAGGAAGCAGTCAGTATAAAGCAGCTGTAATTCTCAGTGCATACGGAGAATTGCTCTAGAGTGGCCTTAATTCATGAAGGGAGAATCCTTCTCATCATTCCTTTCAATTTGCTCTTAAAATCACAAGGGAGGTCTTCCCTCGTGGCTCAGTGGTTGAGAATCTGCCTGCCGGTGTGGGGAACACGGGTTTGAGCCCTGGTCCGGGAAGATCCCACATGCTGCGGAGCAACTAAGCCCGTGTGCCACAACTACTGAGCCTGTGCTCTAGAGCCCGCGAGCCACAACTACTGAGCCCGTGTGCCACAACTACTGAAGCCCGCACACCACAACGAAGGGTAGCCCCCACTCACCACAACTAGAGGAAGCCTGCGCACAGCAACAAAGACCCAACGCAGCCAAAAATAAATAAATAAAATAAATAAATTTTTAAAAAATTATAAAAACCACAAGAGTTTCATGACATGGTAGGTAGAGAGAGGTGTCCCACAGTATTAACAGGTGAGCATATTTGCGTTACAATTCAGAATTATTTTAACAGTCTGGTTGAAAAACAGGCCATGATGCTTTTCTTCCTCAGGAGTGGGAAAAAGGCTTTACCAGCAGCACATTCACAGAACTTTCCTAAGAAGTCCTCAGTCCTTCCTGAAACTAATAGTTGAAGGATACCACACAAACACATTAAGTATAAAATAACCATTAGCACTTTATTATACTGGTTATGTAAGAGATTATCTGTATAGCTTACTTAAGTTTAAAAGAGTCCAGATACAAAGTAAACATTAATTAAGGGATATTCTTAAATGTTATAATAGAATCTTCCCTGCCAACGTTACAGCAGTTAATCTAGTACACTGGCCATCATCACGCCCGCTTAGGTATGGAGTATGTTCACCGTGATGAATTTTTATTAGAATTTCTGTTTATTCTTTGCTTGCTGATAAAGGAAGTACTAATGACCAGTTAGTACAGCTAATGAATGTTAAAATCTTCAGCTGTAGAAACAATCAATCAGTCTAATCAAATAGTATATTAATTTCAAATACTATCTTGGAGACACTGTACTCTGAGAATGCTAATAAATAATTGAACTCGTCTTTCAAAGGAGTTCTCTCTGTAACTTTCTGGTTGATTTTAACATTTAGAAGCACAGATTTTCTGTGAGAGTCCCAAACCGGGGGGCTCACACTAGCTGCAGGAACCTTGCCATCTGGATGTGCGCTGGGAGCTTAGCCCAAGTGATGCCTGTAATTCGGACTTGCCTTCCATGACAGTCATTTTCTGACCAAATGCTGCCTTTATGGCTTTACAAATGCAAGCCTACAAAAGTATAAAACTTGCAGCAGCATCTAAAAGAACAAATCTTTTGCTCAATAATGTAGTTAGAGTGGAAAATTTCCATAGGAGAAGCTTAAACTTTTGTATGTAATATCATCCTTTACCCTTCTTAATTCTTTCTTCCTATAAATCTCTTAAATTTATTGTAACTTCCAAAAAATTTTTATGTCAACTGCGGGGAATATCTGACAAGATCCATTAGAAAATCATTCAATTTAGACTTTAAATTTTACATATCAAAGAAGTGCTACTCACTCTGCCCTCACTCACTTTTTTTCTGTCGTGAATTAAATTCTGTCAATATTTTCAATAAAATCTCCATTTCTTCAAGATTTAACTTCAAACATAAAACATACCTTGGGGGCAAAAAATAGGAAAAGTTTCCAAGAGGAAGGATATTACAATATTTATATAAGAAAAAAGTTGTCTTTGAAAAAAAAAAAGACATGTACAGAGTAATGTTAACTGGCTGTAAAATTATTTGGTCAAATGCTCTCTTTGATGATAGCCCAAAATAGCCAATAATCCTCAAGCTAGTTAAGCATTTTTTGTTGTTGTTTTTTTCTCTAGAGGAATTGTCTGGTACTTTTTAAAAAGTCACAAATGTTCC
The DNA here is from genome assembly GCF_039906515.1 of Pseudorca crassidens. Taxonomy (NCBI): domain Eukaryota; kingdom Metazoa; phylum Chordata; class Mammalia; order Artiodactyla; family Delphinidae; genus Pseudorca; species Pseudorca crassidens. The sequence goes on from NC_090296.1 coordinate 66,137,673, forward strand.
TTTCTTTGATAAAGTGATAAATCAAGCATGGATTTAGAAAAAAATCTAAGAATATTTGTGAAGCCAAAAGGATGGTGAGTAGTACACGAGGTTCCAATAGAGAGTCTGGCTTTCCAGAGATAATTCTGAATTAAATTCATTTGTGCCAAGTCCTTTCATTTACAAACTTGTTTCACTGGTGCAGAATTTTGGCCTAAACCAAGGGCTCTATATAAAGAATTACAAACACACACACACACACACACGCACACGCACACGCACACATATACACACACACACATCTTTACAGATCTGCTCAAGACCAAGTGGAATTAATTGGTGTTACTTTATTTTTTATTCTTGGAGGCAGGTTATTTATATTAGTGTAATATATACAGAGAAAGTAACTAAAAAGTGGCTGGAGAAATATGATGATGATGATGATGATGAAAGAACCAATATTCCAGTTGCAGCAAGTAATACATATCTAAATTAATTTCCTTCTGTACTTGCATGACTTTGAGTTAGGTATCCCAGGATTGCATTTCTAGTATTTTCATAATATTTTAGGTTATGGTAGATTTTTATAAGCAATCAGAAACACTAAAGAGTGGAGACGAAGGAACCTGACATTCTATAAAACAAAAACCCAACAGAGTTCTGATATAGCTACCTCTGAATTCCTTTAATTTCCTTTAAAAAGTTGTAACTTTTGAAAAACTAAAGTATCTCGAAAAGACTAGGATGAACTGAATGTTCCAGTCAAACTTCTGGTACTCAGAATGGCCAAAACCATTAGGAGGTCTTGCAATCTGTGTTCCCCTGTTTATTCTAGATCTAGGAATTTATTAAGCAACACCACTTGCAAAGCCCTGGGAGGAAAGATTTATCTGTGGGAAAGTAGAATACAACAGAAACATACAATAAATAAAAATAACAAAAACATAAACAGCATTAACCGTAATTGAATAAAGATAAGCATATTTACCCTAGGGCAAAAGGCAGAACACAGGGAAGCCTGAGGCGGCAATGGAAACAGGGAGAAAATAATATATAGATCAGGGTCGGGGAATCCATTTAAATGAGGGGATATTCCATCCCTTCATATACTCATTCTGCTTTTTTGATGCAGTATTTTCCCACCCCTCCAAATGCAAAAACCAAAGTGTCTGATCATTAGATGCATAATTATTTTCCTAAATTAGACTGAGGTAGAAACTTTTTAAAAACAACATCAACAACCATAAGAAAGAGCTAGTCCTTAATAAATAGAAAGAGCTTTTATGAGAATTCAGAGTTTGTAGTACTTTGTCGCTTGTTGGGCAGAGAACAGATTCAGAGTTAGCAAGAAAAAAATATAGATGAAAAGAGAAATAGGATAAAAAGCAAAAATGTTCACTGTTTATCAACCATTTTGGGATTTGGGGCAAACAGATCTGGGTTTGAATCCTGGATATCCCCCCCTTCACAGGTTAGCGGTATGATCCTGGACGAGTTATTTAACATCTGTGTGCCTCAGTTCCACCATTTATCTATTCAAGATAATCAGAGCACATTGTGTCTGTCTTAGAGACTGTTGGGAGCTTTAAATGATAAGATGTCTGTAAAGACCTATGGGAAGGGCCTGACACACAGTAGTGGTACAAGGACTGCAGCTATCAGCATATACTGCCTGTAAAGAGAGAGGAAGATAGTGCAGCTGACTGTTAAATAACCTTATCAAGGTTTGCATTAAGACTGGTGGTTTGTTGACTAAGCTCTTTAGTGCAACCACATGCATGGAATCCAATGAAATCAACACCAGTTAGGCCCCTAACTCACTCCCATTGCACTACAAATGGGGTGTGGGTTTGTCTTTGCATGTCCTCACTGGGCTTACCCCTTAGGAAAAGCCAGATGAGAAAAGAAGCCTGTCCAGCCCTCAGCAGGGCCCATAGCACAAGGACTTTCTATTTCCTGAAAATAATCTTTATTTTCAAAAAGGCAGGTCTATTGTCTGTGAAATTCTATCACAACTGACACATTAGAGCAATCAAATCCTGCTCACTATCTATCAGATTGACAATAATGTTAAAGTAACTTGTCTCAGCTCAGAAAAAGCTTTGAAATTCTGTCTCACACTAATGATCAAAAACTGTTCTAGTGAATGCTCTTTTTCAATAACAGAGCTGATCAGAAACTCAAAACAGACAAGTAAAACCCAAAGCCATCTCACAAATCTCACTAAAATGAGTACTGACATGGACATATTTCCTAGTCTTGGCTCCAGAGATATTTCTGAATTAGCTGAAAATGAAAAATCCATTAGATGTTGTTTTAAAGTAAGTTTTACAATAGCAAAAATTGCCTTAGTTTTCAACAGGAACCAGGGACGAAAGAGAGTTCAGTGTTGAGAATCAGGGGTTTTCCTCCCAGCTATAAACTTTATGAGGGCAGGGGCTCCTCTGTCCTGTCTCCACTAGTGCCCTGGCAACTAAAACCATGCCTGGCAGGGAGCAGGTTCTCAAAAAATTATTTAATGAGCAAAGAAAGACTTGTCTGTGGTCTCATGAATTGTTGAAGAACTCTGGGGAAAGGTTCTGCGGTTTTTTTGCCATGACAAAACCACATGGAGAATTTTTGACTGTATAACTGGTGCTACTGCTCAGTTATAAGAGCGAGCAGCCTCAAAAACATTATGCTAGGTGAAAGAAGTCAGACACCAAAAGCCATATGTTGTATAATTCCATTTATGTAAAATAGCTAGACTAGGTAAATTCATAGAGACAGAATCGAAATTGGTGGTTGCTAGGGCTTCCCTGGTGGCGCAGTGGTTGAGAGTCTACCTGCCGATGCAGGGGACGCGGGTTCGTGCCCCGGTCTGGGAAGATGCCGCGGAGCGGCTGGGCCCGTGAGGCATGGCCGCTGAGCCTGCGCGTCCGGAGCCTGTGCTCCGCAACGGGAGAGGCCACAACAGTGAGAGGCCCGCGTACCACAAAAAAAAAAAAAAAATTGGTGGTTGCCAGAGACTTGTGGGAGGGGAGAATGGGGAGCGATTCCTTAATGGGTGCAGGGTTTCCTTTTGGGGAGATGAAAATGTTTTGGAATTAGATAGAGGTGACGGTTATGTAACATTGTGAATGTACTAAATGCCACTGAATTGCTCACTTTAAACGATTAATTTTATGTTATGTTAATTTCACCTCAAAAAAAGCCAAAAAACAAAAAACCCCCAAAAACCCAAGCAAATGTAGTTCTCAGTCCTACTGTTTCTGAACCTGTAAGATCATCAAACATAACAGGACATCATCGCTCTGTTGAGGAACTTGCTTACAAAAATATTACAACAGATATTTCTGAACTCATTTACATCACTGTACATATATTATCAATAAAGATAATTTTTTATTACAGGCTTCTTTGTTTGGTCTGAATGCATGCCCATCATTCCCAGAAATGCTGAAGACCATCCTGTGTATAATACTTCTCTTAGTTCAACTTCACTCATTTCGATGCAACAGTCTCTTGAGGAGAGAGGAGTGTGATTACCAGAGCCCTCATTTGCTGAACCCTCTGGCAGGGTCAACAGTGACCTTCTGACAGCCCAGTCCAACTGATTCTCCTTTGCCCTTATTTTACTTGATTCCTCCACAGCATTTGACTCCATTTTTCTTGATATTTTCTCCTCCTTTGATTACCTTGATGCTAAGCCTCCTTGTAAAATCCACTCAAGCCGACTGTTAAATGATAGTGTGTCCCACAGTTCTGTTTGGCTTTTTTTCACCCTACAGACTCTCCTACCATAGGTTTAGCCACATGAGGCCTGATTGTCTATTATTTTGAGGGTGGTATAGGCTACATTGAGGAGAAAGGCATTCAGAGAAAGGGTTGGAGGAGGGGGACACTGCAAGAAGAGGGAAGAGTAAGAAGCAAAGGCAGATGGGACAGAGCCTTGTGGGTACCTTCAAGGGAAGGATGAGCAACGAGCAAAAGAAACACAGGAAGAATATCCAAGTAGGACTGGTATGAAATTCTGGGAACTGAGAGAAGAATCCTTTTAAAGTAGCAGGTGGTTAAGAGTGTTATAGAAGCAGAGAAGATAAGATGAATGGGAGGTGAGGGAAAGCCAGTGAATTAGCAAGAAGAAAGTCATTTGTTGCCTTGGAAAGGGCAGGTCCTAGAGGCTGGTGGGTGAGGAAAGGAGCACAGGATGTGCTTGAGAGTAACCTGAAGGAATCCAGGTTCCACAGTAAAGCTACGGTTGAAATTGGGAGCCTGGTCCTACCAGGTGCTATTCACTGCCTTTCTTGCCTTCTAGCACCATCGTGGAAGGAGAGCACAAGTGGAGAAACCGTGGAGGCCACAGAATGTACAGGAAACTCTTCAGTTGTTCTAACATCTCTTCCCTCAACTTCAGACACAGTAACCCATCCTGACTCTGTATCCATTTGAAAACAAAAAAATCCTATTTAATACTTCTTTTTTTTTTCGGTACACGGGCCTCTCACTGTTGCGGCCCCTCCCATTGCGGAGCACAGGCTCCGTATGCGCAGGCTCAGTAGCCATGGCTCACAGGCCCCGCCACTCCACGGCATGTGGGATCTTCCCGGACCGGGGCACGAACCTGTGTCCCCTGCATTGGCAGGCGGACTCTCAACCACTGCGCCACCAGGGAAGCCCCTATTTAATACTTTTTAAGTTTGATTTTTTTTGTGTGAAGAACAGGTTGCCAAGAAATTTAAGGTTCTATAAACAGGGTGATTGTGAGGCTGTAAGGAGGAATTCCATAGAAGAAGGAAACACAAATTATAAGCACTTCTTTCTGCCCTTTCTGTAACTTCAGTGTCACAGTACTATTTTGACTAAAAGGCAACATGTTTGTGCCAATAAATTAAATAAATTTAATTACTGTTAAAATGTCTAAATAACTCTTAGGTGTAGTAACCTCAGTGTTGGTATATTAAAGCTAGGTGGCAAAGATGAATTTCTTGCATCAAGCTATTTTTTCAACAAATTAATTATTGTATAAATCATTATTCGTTAAGCATACACTGTAGGAAAAAGTTGTTTTCCCACCCAACTCTGAATGTTTCATTGAAAGTATTATAACTAGAAAAATAATCTACTTCCACTGGAAAATAAATTATTTTATCTTAAATATTGCTTTATGTGCAAACATTGAAATTTTATTGTATTCAGAACAGACTGAATAGGGAAATTGGCTTATTTTTCTGTTTTTAGTCACTCTTCTGTTTTCCAGAAAATTTTCCCCAGAGTTGCAAGAAAGTATCTACATTTAGGATTATTTAAAAATGAATTTAAAAAAACAGCAACTTGGGAAGAGATTTTTAAATAAAAGGAATTTCTTTATCTGACCTCTTCAGTACTGTGTAGAACTGAAACCAATAAAATGAAGTACAAAAGAAAAATAAACTCAATAAAGTTGTAAAAAACCCAACCGTAGTAAAATGGTGGCATTTTCTACATTCTACCACATGGTAAAACTATTTGAATGACAACAGACCCACATGCCAAGTTGCATAAATGATTTTTTCCCCTAATGATAACATCTGGCCCAATTCTTCTGTCATTATTCTGTTTGGTGTTTGCCTTTTGACTGTCAAAAGTTGACATAACATTTGAGTTTTGTGCCTTGGGATGTAATTTTTGCCTCACCTTTGCCTTAGCGAAAAGTATACTCTTGTTCCTCCCTTTATGATAAGGAGCTCCCATTAATAAAACCTACAATTTTTTAAAACCTACAAAGCATATTTGTAGTAAAGAGGAGGTGAACAGTCTTGTAAACAAGTGAAGTTTTACTGACATAGACTTAGTTTCCCAACTTTCAGACTGAATTTTAAGAACACAGATTTGTGGCATGATTCTGAGGTAGTTACATGTACAAGGAGAGCTTTGCCAACACGCTGAAGTCTGCCTGCAAAGCCAAATATCAGCTGACAAAGTTCACTCACGTCTAGGATCAGTGTCCTTTGTGAAGTACATATCATTGGGTTGGTCAAAAAGTTCGTTCAGATTTTTTGTAGCATTTTGCAGAAAAACCCGAATGAACTTTTTGGCCAACCCAGTAGTTGAGAGAATTGTTGTGTCTTTTCACTCTCTAAAGGTCCACATTAAGAACCAACATTGTGCTATTGCTGTTTTCTTTTTAAAAATTTATTTATTTAATTTATTTTTTTGGCTGTGTTGGGTCTTCGTTGCTGCGCGCAGGCTTTCTCTACTTGCAGCGAATGGGGGCTACTCTTCGTTGCAATGCGCACTCTTCTCATTGTGGTGGCTTCTCTTGTTGTGGAGCACAGGCTCTGAGCGGGCGGGCTTCAGTAGCTGTGGCGTGCGGGCTCAGTAGTTGTGGCTCACAGGCTCTAGAGCGCACGCTCAGTAGCTGTGGTGCACAGGCTTAGTTGTTCTGCAGCATGTGGGATCTTCCCAGACCAGGGCTCGAACCCATGTTCCCTGCATTGGCAGGCAGATTCTTAATCACTATGCCACCAGGGAAGTCCCAGCTACTGCTGTTTTTAATGGTTTGCTCCTCTCAGATAAATAGGGGTATGGGATTCGTTTTGTTTGTTTCCATTCAATTTTAATAGTGTGATTACAACTCACCATTCAGAGAAAAAAACAAGAAAAATGTTGGAATGACCAAAAATGGTACATATTATTTTAATCTCTTTTCCATCTTATTTGTGCCAGTCAACCAAACTTGTTTCTTGCTTTTCCCAGTTTATTATCTGATTGGCCCAATGTCTAACATGATTAACAAGGAAGTCAGTTATGATTTGTTTTCTTAAATGGCTTAACCTTTGTTTATACATCTGACTTGATTTGATTCACATTTTTGTTTTAATAGCCTCCTTTAAAGACAACTGCTTTTAGACTTAAGGAGAACTGAAAAACCTCTGCTAGAATAGCTCCCTAGAGCTATACTGTTCCTTCCATAAAAATGACTGGAAAATATACAAGTTACACTTTAGGCTAGAAAATTTGCTTGAAATTTCAGGATGAATTTTCCTAGAAGGTAGTAAATGTATTTGAAGTAAGTTTCTAAGAGATTTTATACTTCTGACTCCTAGAGTCCTTAGACATGTTAAAAATGTAGAATCCCTGGGCTTCCCTGGTGGCACAGTGGTTGGGAGTCCACCTGCCGGTGTGGGGGAACACGGGTTCGAGCCCTCCCTGGTCCTGGAGGATCCCACATGCCGCGGAGCAACTAAGCCTGTGCGCCACAACTACTGAGCCTGTGCTCTAGAGCCCATGAGCCACAACTACTGAGCCCGCATGCCACAACCACTGAAGCCCATGCACCTAGAGCCTGTGCTCCACAACAAGAGAAGCCACTGCAATAAGAAGCCCGTGCACCGCAACAAAGAGTAGCCCCACTCGCTGCAACTAGAGAAAGCCCGTGCACAGCAATGAAGACACAATACAGCCAAAAATAAAAATAAATGAAATAAATAAATTTATTTAAAAAAAATGTAGAATCCCTGGGGGATTTTCTTTTTTTTGAGATCTCAAGGGGAAAATAGTAATGATTCTGAGCTCCGATTAGATTTAAAAACTCAGTCTTCATTGGAATAGAAGCTCTGGTCCTGGGCTGTCATGAAGGAGGCTCTTGAGAGTTTTAAATGTTGGGACCTTAATTCAAACTGTAACCCAAATCAAAGAAATGTAAATTTCATTCTATGGGAGAAAATATTTGCAAATGAAGCAACTGATAAAGGATTAATCTCCATAATATACAAGGAGCTCATGCAGCTCAATACCAAAAAAGCAAACACTCCAATCCAAAAATAGGCAGAAGACCTAAAAAGACATGTCTCCAAAGAAGATATACAGATTACTGACAAACACATGAAAGGATGCTCAACATCACTAATCATTAGAGAGATGCAAATCAAAACTACAATGAGGTATCACCTCATACTGGTCAGAATGGCCATCATCAAAAATTCTACAGACAATAAATGCTGGAGAGGGTGTGGAGAAAAAGGAACCCTCTTGCACTGTTGGTGGTAATGTAAATTGATACACCCACTATGGAGAACAGTAGGAGGTTCCTCAAAAAACTAAAAATAGAACTACCATATGACCCAGCAATCCCACTACTGGGCATATACCCTGAGAAAACCATAATTCAAAAAGAGTCATGTACCACAATGTTCACCGCAGCTCTATTTATAATAGCCAGGACATGGAAGCAACCTAAGTGTCCATCGACAGATGAATGGATAAAGAAGATGTGGCACATATATACAATTGAATATTACTCAGCCATAAAAAGAAACGAAATTGAGTTATTTGTAGTGAGGTGGATGGACCTAGAGTCTGTCATACAGAGTGAAGTAAGTCAGAAAGAGAAAAACAAATACTGTATGCTAACACATATATATGAATCTAAAAAAAGAAAACAACAATGGTTCTGAAGAACCTAGGGGCAGGACAGGAATCAAGACGCAGACATAGAGAATGGACTTGAGGACACGGGGAGGGGGAAGGGTAAGCTGGGACGAAGTGAGAGAGTAGCAATGACATATATACACTACCAAATGTAAAATAGACAGCTAGTGGGAAGCAGCTGCATAGCACCGGGAGATCAGCTCAGTGCTTTGTGTCTACCTAGAGGGGTGGGATAGGGAGGGTGGGAGGGAGATGCAGGAGGATATGGGGATATATGTATACGTATAGCAGTTTCACTTTGTTATACAACAGCAACTAACACAACAATGTAAAGCAATTATACTCCAATAAAGATGTTAAAAAAAATTTTCATTCTAGAGGAAAAATGATCTCAAAATGTGAATTCATTTTGTAAATTAAAAAATAAAAAAAGAATATTAGAGGCTTAGGGTCACCTTAATCCCTTAAAATCCTTTTTTAATGTAACAAATAACCAAAAATAATTTCAAACCCCGAACTCTTCAGATATGGGCCCTTGAGCTGGCAACTAAGAGAATATACTGAGCTTATAGTCCAGAGAGGCAAGACACTGATGGCCAGTGGAGCTAATAACCTGAGCCAGACCTGCTCAATTTACCACTGCAAGCACGCGACCATGGTAGCATTTGTGACATCTCTGCTTTGCTTGCAGTCAGTGCAGACTGAGGCATACTTTGACTACAGAAAGCTTGGCTACTTTTTTTCTTAATAAATGGCAAGTAATCAGGAAAATATGAAGCCAGGTGACCTCCACCTCCTACCAAATCAACAGTTTTTCAAAGGCCTACTCTGTGCAAGACATTCTCCTGGCAGATATCACTGCTGTTATTAGGAAGAATGGGGAACACTTAGATAAACAGAGATCCCTTATGTTTGTCTACGGATAGGTTCTATACTAAGGTATCAAAGAGTTTGGTTTCTTTCTCCAAAATTAAAGTCCCCCCTCCCACAAAATTAACCATTTTCCCTCATTATTCAGTAAAACCACTAGATGAGCTCTGACTCCATAAACTTTAGGAACTCGTTTATTATGTTGTCTGATCAGACCTTGCGTTTATTTACACAGTGTACCCATAAAACCCAGCTTTCATTAGTGCTGGGGAGGCATAGCCCTGCTTCCTTTGCTGGGGAAGGTGAAGCTGGAGAAGATAATTAACCATGAAACAATAAGGAGGCTTGCTGGGTAAGCAGTAGTGTGAAAACAGTTACTCCTCACAAAAGAGGGGAAATTAGCTTGCTGGATAAAAAAGGAAGTGTCAGATTGAAGACTGAAAGGCCTGCCAACAGAAGTAGATAGCTCTATGCATCATTAATGAAATTTTTTAACACTTAAAACGCCACAGCTGTCCACATTTAAATGCATGTAAATGCCATGTGTTTCCAGAGATTAATATGCTTGTTAAAATATTTCTTTCCCCTTAAACTTCTAGATGTTGTCTCTGTCTATTTCATTTCACCTACTTCCTTTCCAAGAATAAAAATACACTAGCTTTCTCAGCATTGTGTCCTCATTTCCAAAGCCCACGTACACCAGGCGTCCTGGAGATAGGCAGCGTGCTCATTATATTTTAACAAACACATTATTTTATATTCATAATACCGATATTTTAGTAAACAGAAAGTTTGTTTTGATTTTGCTGCTTTACAGAGTGAAGACTTATGATGTGCATTTCCTTTCAAAACTTCCTCCTGGAGCATTAGTGCTCCCTGAAGCAGCCCCATTTTGGCAGAAATTCAGTTCTGTGCAGTGCCAAAAGAAATAGAATAAACAAACACTGCTCCATGCAGCTGGCGAGATAATTTACATATTACTGCACACCAAACATGAAGACCTGAATATGGATTAGAGCTACGGTGATGACACAAATGTCATATAGATAAAGAGAAACAAAATCCAACACATTGTTGTTTATTTTACCACTGCTACTGTATGAGTGTCACTCAGAAAGAAAAAAAAAAAAAAAGGAAGAATTGCTTTTTGAAAATTGGACTCCTTTCCTTATTTGAAGTGGGTTCTTTCAGACTGTAAAACAAGAAAAGAGCAGAAGGGCGTGTGTTATTTTGGATCCCCTAATATTCTGTCCTTTTGTTTTATAACAAACCCATTTTCATGTGCATCAATTTGGATGAGGTGGGTTAGTGATCTCACAAGAACAACCTTTAATATACAAAGACACCTGAATTCCTATCTAGCCTTTTCTCCACACTTGACAATTTCAGTTGAGCACTGTGCTCCTTAACTGACAGTTTAAGTTCCATGAATGGAATCCTTGGTTAGAGAGGTCCAGCAGGCCATTTGGGCCCATTAAAGCTCCATCAGGATATACCATCCTGTGGACAGGACTTGCCTAGAGTTCTCAGCTAACTTGTCTTTCTTCTTGCATGTCAGTTGACCCTTCTCATCCATATCTAGATGTACAGGTGTCCTAAGGAAGAAGGGACATCTCTCTGGATGTTTATTGCTGTAAGTCTTTTTCTAGTCCTTGGGGATGACAAGAGCTATATAAAGAGCTAAGAAAGTAACATAACAAATGATGATGGTGATATGGTAAGGAATAAAAAGAATGTAAAATATTTGAGTTTCCACCAAATAAAAAATTCTTTATCCTGCATTGGACAGGGTTGACTTTTGTTTACCTGCAAAAACTGCTCTTGAAATGGGATTATTTTAGGAGCGTCTAGCTCTTTAATTTTTAGAAGTAATTGTCACTACCCCTACTCTTGCCTAAGTGTAAAAACAAAGGGAGAAATCAGGGCCATGTGAGAGAATCTAGTTAGATATCATTAGAGTTTAACAGTCAAGGAATGTGTTTTAACGCTGAAGAAACAAACCATTTCAGAACAGTCAAGGGAGCTGGAGTTATTTTACCAGGTGAGGAAAAGGCTATATTGGGACTTATTTTCTATAGCACTTCGGAAGTTACTATGACTTGAACAATGAAAAAGTTCTCTATTTCCAGAACTCCAAACGCAAGAAATGGAATTACATTGCAACAGGAAAAAGCAGGTAAGATATACCAAAAGGATTTTTTATTAAAAGGGCAACAGAACATTCTCATAGACTCCCATGACAGTTTGCGAAAAATCTATCCCTAGACATTTTTAAAAACAGAAGAAGCAACAACATGTTCAGGATGATCCTACATACCACTTTCAAACCAAGCTTCCTAAAATAAATCCTTTCATTGCATTACTCCGCTCACTAAAACAAAACAAAACAAATAAACAAACAACTTGCAATGGTCATTTTCTCTTCAAATTATTCTGACCTGTTTTTTTTTTTTTTTTCTTCTTTTTTTTTGGCTGCTCTGCATGGCATGCAGGATCTTAATTCCCCAACCAGGGATCGAACCCGTGCCCCCTGCATTGGAAACGCAGTCTTAACCACTGCACCGCCAGGGAAGTCCCCTGACTGACTTCTAAGGCATTCCTTAATCTGGTCATCTAAAAATGACTGAGATTTAATTTAATGTTCCTCCAAAGCTGACCTTCACTATAGTTACTGCCTCAAGAATATTCACTGTTCATGTATGTTACCATGCCTATGTTCATAGTAGGTATTCAATAAATAATTTTTGATTGAATGAAAGAATGTGGTTTCTATTGCCCTCACCAAATATCTCAAAATTCAGGCTGAAACTCCTCTATAAAGGTTCCTCTGAATACTCAGCCCTCAGTGACTTCCCTCTCCTTTGATTCTTACACTAGTAATAGAACCACACAATTTAGTATTAACATTTGTTTATTTGTTCAACAAATGTTCATTAAATACTTACTACATAGTACGGCCCAAGCATTGAACAGATATAAAAGTAAACTGAGCACAGACTCACCTCTCAAGTATCTTGCAGCTTTGCATTTAGTTTTCTAACTGGTACTGTCATTTTCAGCCCACACACAGCTTGGAATAATTATTGTCTCATCTATGTCAATATTATCTTACTATATCACTGCATATAGCTTGCAAACTCCTTGAGACTGAAGGTCATGTCCTGAACTACTTCTGTATAGACAAATCTCAGAACAATGCTGAGCACAGAGCAGGTACTCAAGGGGCACTTGATCATTATCTGCCAATAGGTTCAGTTCCTTCCAATACTATGACCCAATGGAATCAGACAACAAACCATCTTGGCAAATAGGTTAAATATTCAGAATCCAAAACTTGCATAATCAGGAGTGATACACTGATGGTATTATGGCTTGGGAAAATATTTAATCTATATTAAAGCAGCGTTAGTTACTCTGACTTTAGGCCTACGGGTCTGCTCGTACTATTTTGCACTACTACACTCCTCTATGCAAAAATTAGCTTTTTCAATATGGGTGTTTCAATTTTAACCCCCTGGATAACTAAACACAGAATCTTTTCTTTGATATTCAGCAAACTTAGTCATTTATATGTTAAAAAAATCATAAGCATAATTCAAGTGAAAAAACAGACCTAAAATATTAGCCCTGTATAAAAAAGAAAATTAGAGTAAATCTGATCTTTCTATAGTGGGATAAGAAAATTATTTGACCCCAGTGGCATTGCCACTTAGATGTTTTCTCTTCAATCAAAATTTAAATGTGACTATTGCTTCATGATCAGCAGGTTGGTATTGAGGCTTAATACCTATTATTTCTAGACCTGTGCTTCCCAATATTTTTCAAGATATGACATATAGAAAATGCTAATATAGACTTACATACTGGGAAGGAAGGAGAGGTTGCTCACTGCAAAAGGCAAATAAATGGCTTGGACTCCTCCCAGGCCCCACCCTGCCCTCCTCCCCACACCAGGAGGGATAAGGATTTCAGTATTTTAATTCATCTCTAACTGATTCAGCATACATGGAAGGGCAGTTATACATGAGGATAAATATAATTAGAGGTTTTTCTGGTTAAGAAAGCCATAAACATATGAGAAGGCAGAGAGGTAGGTAAACGAAGACTGAATTAATGGCTGACTAGTGTAGAAAGAAAAAAAATGAGCATACTAAAGCAAGTTATCATGAACTTTTTCAACAACTTCATTCATTCATCCAATAAATATGTATTCAGCAAATTTAGTCAACACATATTTACTGAATGCTCAGTACTGAATAAGACAGACAAGATTTAATTTTCAGACCTAGTGAGTGAGATCACAATCTGTGCTAAAATAGAAGAGGTGGTCTTGATCTACTCTAGGAGGTCAAGAAAAAGTTGCCTGAGGAAGTGGTTCTTGAGCTGTTTTCTGAAGGATAATACAAACTTTCTGGGAGGAAACTCCTGGTATGGGTGAGTGGTGAAGGCAGAAGGAACAAGGCACTTAGGCAGGGGGGAGCATGCTGCATTTGAGGGCCTGATGGCAGAAAGTGGGTCTGGTCTACAGGGAGAGGATATGTGGCTGTTCTGGAGAAGCAGGCAAGGTGGCATCAGATCAGCATTTTTAAAAGATTACACAGGCTACAGTGTAGTGAACGAACTGGAAAGGGGGCAAAAGTTGGTATGCGGAAAGCAATGGTTGAGGCTACTGCGGTGATACAGGTAAAATAAGAATAATAACAACTAACACTTATTGAACACTTTCTCTGTGCCAGGTAACAGTATCCTAAACACTTTATGAGAGAGGCTAATAGCTTGGACTAAGGTGGTATACAGTAAGGGAAAACTGGATGGACTTTAGAGCCATTTAGAAAGAAAGACCCATAAGCCATGAAAAAATTTCTGAAAAATCATGATTTTTTTAATGGTTTTAAATATTCCATCAATTTACTAAAATGTTTACTTAAAATATATATTATTCAAAATCCCTATTGTTTCCCATTATGTTTGGTTTTGTCAATAAAACATGATAGGCATGTTCTGATAAAGAGCTCAGATTATCTTCTGAAAGCAAATTCGAGAAGGATAAAAACTAGGCCAAAGGGCATGAACACTTTTTAGGATATTGATAAATAGCTAAAGATTATGCCAGTTGGCAACCCATTCTCACCTCTCTACCAGTGGAATTTGTCATAAATTTTCCCTCTTTCTGATGGGTGAAAAAATAACAACTGATAAACTGTGTTACTTTGCATTTCTTTCATTACTACTTAGATTGGTTATCTATTCAATGGTTTAGTAACCATTTGTATTTATTACTTTGTGAATCACTTAATCATGTCCTTTGCCCACCTTTTTTCTTTTTTGATATTTAAAACTAACTGGATGGACAATTATTGGGGCAAAGGTTTATGTAGTATGAAAGGACTTCAACCTAAAATGGAACTGGAGGATATAAAAGGGAAAATCTCATGCACAGTCCTTCAGAAGAACAGAACTTAATAAATGAGAGACTAAGTTCCCTGTAAATGCCCAATTTCTGTAAATTGGATCGAGACTTACCTCCTGACCAATGAATATCCACCAAGAATTTCTCCCCGTCCTCAAGCCAATGTACTTACTGCTTGGACTCTGGCTCCCTGCACATAAATAGAGCCTGCCCCAAACCCTCAATGGACCTGCCTGTAGCTTGCTACAGCATGCCTTTCCTGAATTGCAATTTCTCTGCTATTCACAAATAAACTCAATTTCTAGTAATTCAAGCTTGCCTCAGTTTACCTCCTTATTTAGGTTGGCAATAGTCAGAGTGGGACCAGCCTATGTAGTCTTGGAAGATTATGAACTTTGACTTACAAGCAAAATGGAGCTACAACATATCCTTATTCAGTGGAATAACATCATTACAACAGCATTTCAGTCACTGAAGCCCGACAGTGGTACATTGTATAGAATGGAGGGCCTACTTGGAAGTAAGCACACCAGCAAGGAGTCTACTCTAGCCACTAGGCTGTGGCAATAGGAGTAGATTAGCGTTAGGGTAGAGAGAACAGAAAAAGGAGAATGTGTCCTTTCATCAATTTTGTCACACAAAAATTACTAAGGTAAATGGGAGTTTACATTCCAGCTCAAACCCACTTCCACCATTAACAGTTCTGTTTCTTCAGATTCTCAGTTGAAAAGGTCTTCACTCCTTTAGGAATCATTCTCATTGCCTTTGGGCCCTCTCTGCTTGCAGTCCCTCTGCTTCAATCTGAGTTTCAACCTCTTGCCCAGGCCCTTTTGGATTGATGCTTTCTAAGAACTGGATTCTTAGCACTGCTTGACCCTGATCCTGTATCTTAGATTTCTCCTGGATTTACATCCTGCAGCCTTGGATCAGGCTTTAAAGTCCTAGCTTGGACTAGAACCCTTCATTTCCACCAGTGCTGAGGACTTCTATTTTAGCTCCTACAGGTAAAGAGCTTTGGAAGTTGTCACTCCTGTCTTCAAAAGAAGGAAAAGCTAAGAAAATTGAAACTCAGTGACTTTTCTTGGACCCATCAGAGAACTGAGGTTGCAGGGCAAACTGTTACCCTGAAATCTGTAGACACAGGTGAATCTAGAGAATCATAGATAAGATCTGATCATCTGGAGCTGAAGTCACTGGAGCCATAAATTGGTAGCAACTATTAAATAGTAATTTCATTGACTTGCTGAAGGCTGCATGTGGTCAGCTTGAGAGTGAAAAACTCCTAGGGACCATAGTCTTGGGGGGTGGGAGTGGGTGGGACACATTTTCATGCGTTTTACCTCCAGGAACCCCAGCAGGTTCTCACAGTAATGAGCCAAGAATGATTCCCTTGTGGTTCTGACAGGGGGAGCGGAAGAGTAACCATTGTGAAATATATCCAAAACATTCTCCATAACAAAGGCTTTGCTGGGAAAAAGATCTTTACCAGAGCCTTATCCCAACTGAGGGAAGGGCACCTCTCTGACTTCACTCCCTGTAGCCTTCCTGTCTCACCTAAGAAGGTCAGGAAGCTAAGAAACATTTACGAAGGTCACAGCCCAAGCATAGGCCCACTAAAACTGAGTGATAGCCTTAAAATTATACACTTTTCCTCTCCCAATCATTATCACTATACAAGGGTTCCAGTACAATAATAGCAGATCAGAGCTAAAAGAGCTGCAAGATGTCTGAGGAAGAATTCATAGGAAAACTCAAAGGCAATACAGGAGACAAAAACAAGGACACCAAAGGAATTTGAAGCTCAGCATAAAAGAATTACAGCTATGGGAAACATGAAATACACCTCAACTCCTAGCCAGATTAACATAAAACCTCAACCTTACTAACTTCAATTTCTATCACCTGATAGGTCATGTCTAGTTTTAACAACAACAACAAAATTACAAGGCATGCTGAAAGGAAAGTAAAAGAACCAATATGAAGAGACAAAACAAGCATCAGAATCAGAAAGATATGACACATATTTGGGGACTAATGGACAGAAAATTTTTAATAACTATGTTTCAAATATTAAGGGCTCTAATGGAAAAAGGAAACAACATGTAAGAATACATGGGTAATGTAAGCGGAGAGATAGAAACTCTAAGAGTGAATAAAAATTTAATGTTAGATATTTAAAAAACTGTAAAAGAAAAGTGAAGAATGCCTTTGGTAGATTTGAAGATAAGTCAACAAAAAATTCCAAACTGAAATGCAAAGAGAAAAAGTGATAAGAATCAGACATTCAAGAACTTTGGGACAATTTCAAAGGGTACAATATGTGCGTAATTGGAATACCAGAAAGAGAAGACAGAGAGAATGGAGGCCAAGAATATTTCAAGTAGGCTGAGAATACTCCCAAATTAATGACACACTAAAACAATGAGACAGGAAGCAGGATAAACACTAAAAAATATACACCTAGGCGTATCATATTCATACTGCAGAAAAACCAAAGAGAAAGAAAATCTTGAAAGAAGTCAGAGTGGGTAAAAATCTCCCTTATAGGGGAACAATGACAAGAATTACAGCAGACTTCTCATCAGAAACCATGCAAGCAAGAGGAAATTGTAGTGAAATATATAAATTATCAAAAGACAAAAATCACTAACCTATAATTCTATATCCCAAAACTTCTTAAAAAGTGAAGGAGAAATAAAGACTTTCTCAGATAAACAAAAACTGAGGGATTTGTTGTCAGCAGACCTGCCCTGCAAGAAATACTGAAAGAAGTTCTTCAGGAAGAAGGACAAAAATATTGGTAAGAAACTTGGATCTGTATAAAGGAAAAAGCATTGAAGAAGGAAAAATTAAAGGTAAAATAAAATCTTACATATAAAATAAAAGCTTACACCCCAACCTGGGGGTCTGGCAACGGGAGGAGGAATTCCTAGAGAATCAGACTTTGAAGCCTAGTGGGATTTCATTGCAGGACTTCGACAGGACTGGGGGAAACAGAGACTCCACTCTTGGAGGGCACACATAAAGTAGTGTGCGCATCAGGACCCAGAGGAAAGAGCAGTGACCCCAGGGGAGACTGAACCAAACCTACCTGCTAGTGTTGGAGGGTCTCCTACAGAGGCGGGGGGTGGCTGTGGTTCACCGTGGGGAAAAGGACACTGGCAGCAGAAGTTCTGGGAAGCACTCCTTGGCGTGAGCCCTCCCAGAGTCTGTCAGTAGCCCCACCAAAGAGCCCAGGTAGGCTCCAGTGTTGGGTTGCCTCACGCCAAACAACCAACAGGGAGGGAATCCAGCCCCAACCATCAGCAGTCAAGCGGATTAAAGTTTTAGTGAGCTCTTCCCACCAGAGCAACACTCAGCTCTACCCACCACCAGTCCCTCCCATCAGGAAGTTTGCACAAGCTTTTTAGATAGCTTCATCCACCAGAGAGCAGACAGCAACAGTAAGAAGAACTACACTCCTGCAGCCTGTGTAATGAAAACCACATTCATACAAAGACAGACAAAATGAAAAGGCAGAGGACTATGTACCAGATGAAGGAAAAAAACAAAACCCAAGAAAAACAACTAAATGAAGTGGAGATAGGCAAACTTCCAGAAAAAGAATTCAGAATAATGATAGTGAAGATGATCCAGGACCTCGGAAAAACAATGGAGGCAAAGATCGAGAAGATGCAAGAAATGTTTAACAAAGACCTAGAAGAATTAAAGAACAAACAAACAGAGATGAACAATACAATAACTGAAATGAAAAATACACTAGAAGGAATCAACAGCAGAATAACTGAGGCAGAAGAATGGATAAGTGACCTGGAAGACAGAATGGTGGAATTCACTGCTGCGGAACAGAATAAAGAAAAAAGAATGAAAAGAAAACAGCCTAAGAGACCTCTGGAACAACATTAAACACAACAACATTCACATTATAGGGGTCCCAGAAGGAGAAGAGAGAGAGAAAGGACCCAAGAAAATATTTGAAGAGATTATTGTCAAAAACTTCCCAAACATGGGGGCTTCCCTGGTGGCGCAGTGGTTGAGAGTCTGCCTGTCGAAGCAGGGGACGTGGGTTCGTGCCCCGGTCCAGGAGGATCCACATGCCAGGGAGTGGCTGGGCCCGTGGGCCATGGCCGCTGAGCCTGCGCATCCGGAGCCTGTGCTCCGCAACGGGAGAGGCCACAGCAGTGAAAGGCCCGTGTACCACAAAAAAACAAACAAACAAAAAAAACTTCCCTAACATGGGAAAGGAAATAGTCACCCAAGTCCAGGAACTGCAGCAAGTCCCATACAGGATAAACAGAAGGAGAAACATGCCAAGACACATAGTAACATAGTTATTTTGCCAATAACACATAGTAATTGGCAAAAATTAAAGACAAATAAAAATTATTGAAAGCAGCAAGGGAAAAATGACAAATTACATACAAGGGAACTCCCATAAGGTTAACAGCTGATTTCTCAGCAGAAACTCTATAAGCCAGAAGGCAGTGGCATGATATACTTAAAGTGATGAAAGGGAAGAACCTACAACCAAGATTACTCTACCCGGCAAGGATCTCATTCAGACTCGATGGAGAAATCAAAAGCTTTACAGACAAGCAAAAGCTAAGAGAATTCAGCACCACCAAACCAGCTCTACAACAAATGCTACAGGAACTTCTCTAAGTGGGAAACACAAGAGAAGAAAAGGACCTACAAAAACAAACCCAAAACAATTAAGAAAATGGTAACAGGAACATACATGTCGATAATTACCTTAAACGTGAATGGATTAAATGCTCCAACCAAAAGACACAGGCTTGCTGAATAGATACAAAAACAAGACCCATATATATGCTGTCTACAAGAGATCCACTTCAGACCTGGGGACACATACAGACTGAAAGTAAGGGGATGGAAAAAGATATTCCATGCAAAAGGAAATCAAAAGAAAGCTGGAGTAGCAATAGTCATATCAGATAAAATAAACTTTAAAACAAATAATGTTACAAGAGACAAGGAAGGACACTACATAATGATCAAGGGATCAATCCAAGAAGTAGATATAACGATTATAAATATATATGCACCCAACATAGGAACACCTCAATACATAAGGCAACTGCTAACAGCTATAAGAGAGGAAATCGACAGTAACACAATAATAGTGGGGACTTTAACACCTCACTTACACCAATGGACAAATCATCCAAAATGTAAATAAATAAGGAAACAGAAGCTTTAAATGACACAACAGACCAGATAGATTTAATTGATATTTATAGGACATTTCATCCAAAAACAGCAGATTACACTTTCTTCTCAAGTGTGCACGGAACATTCTCCAGGATACATCACATCTTGGGTCACAAATAAAGCCTCAGTAAATTTAAGAAAATTGAAATCATATCAAGCATCTTTTCTGACCATAACACTATGAGATTAGAAATGAATTACAGGGAAAAACACGTAAAAAACCCAAACACATGGAGGCTAAACAATACGTTACTAAATAACCAAGAGATCCCTGAAGAAATCAAAGAGGAAATCAAAAAATACCTAGAGAAAAATGACAATGAAAACACGACGATCCAAAACCTACAGGATGCAGCAAAAGCAGTTCTAAGAGGGAAGTTTATAGCTATACAAGCCTACTTCAGGAAACAAGAAAAATCTCAAATAAACAATCTAACCTTACACCTAAAGGAACTAGAGAAAGAAGAACAAACAAAACCCAAAGTTAGCAGAAGGAAATAAATCATAAAGATCAGAGCAGAAATAAATGAAATAGAAACAAAACAATAGCAAAGATCAATAAAACTAAAAGCTGATTCTTTCAAAAGATAAACAAAATTGATAAACCATTAGCCAGAGTCATCAGGAAAAAGAGGGAGAGGACTCAAATCAATAAAATTAGAAATGAAAAAGGAGAAGTTACAACAGACACCACAGAAATACAAAGCATCCTAAGAGAATACTACAAGCAACTCTATGCCAATAAAATGGACGACCTGGAAGAAATGGACAAATTCTTAGAAAGGTATAACCTTTGAAGGCTGAACCAGGAAGAAACAGAAAATATGAACAGACCAACCACAAGTAATGAAATTGAAACTGTGATTTAAAATGTTCCAACAAACAAAAGTCCAGGACCAGATGGCTTCACAGGTGAATTCTATCAAATATTTAGAGAAGAGCTAACACCCATCCTTCTCAAACTCTTCCAAAAAATTTCAGAGGGAGGAATACTCCCAAACTCATTCTACGAGGCCACCATCACCCTGATACAAAAACCAGACAAAGATACTACAAAAAAAGAAAATTACAGACCAATATCACTGATGAATATAGATACAAAAATCCTCAACAAAATACTAGCAAACAGAATCCAACAACACATTAAAAGAATCATACGCCATGATCAAGTGGGATTTACCCCAGGGATGAAAGGATTCTTCAATATATGCAAATCAATCAGTGTGATACACCATATTAACAAATTGAAGAAGAAAAACCATATGATCATCTCAATAGATGCAGAAAAAGCTTTTGACAAAATTCAACACCCATTTATGATAAAAACTCTCCAGAAAGTGGGCCTAGAGGGAACCTACCTCAACACAATAGAGGCCATATACAACAATCCCACAGCAAATATCATTCTCAATGGTGACAACCTGAAAGCATTTCCTCTAAGATCAGGAAAAAGACAAGGGTATACACTCTCGCCATGATTATTCAACATAGTTTTGGAATTCTTAGCCACGGCAATCAGAGAAGAAAAAGAAACAAAAGGAATACAAATTGGAAAGAGGAAGTAAAACTGTCACTGTTTGCAAATGACATGATACTATAGAGAATCCTAAAAATGCCATCAGAAAACTACTAGAGCTAATCAATGAATTAGGTAAAGTTGCAGGGTACAAAATTTATGCACAGAAAGCTCTTGCATTCCTATACACTAATGAAGAAAAATCTGAAAGTGAAATTAAGAAAACACTCCCATTTACCACTGCAACAAAAAGAATAAAATACCTAGGAATAAACCTACCTAGGGAGACAAAAGACCTGCATGCAGAAAAGTATAAGACACTGATGAAAGAAATTAAAGATGATACCAAGAGATGGAGAAATATACCATGTTCTTGGATTGGAACAATCAATATTGTGAAAATGACTATACTACCCAAAGCAATCTACAGATTCAATGCAATCACTATCAAATTACCAATGGCATTTTTTCGGAACTAGAACAAAAAATCTTAAAATTTGTATGGAGACACAAAAGACCTCAAATAGCCAAAGCAGTCTTGAGGGAAAAAAATCGAGCAGGGGGAATCAGACTCCCTGACTTCAGACTATACTACAAAGCTAGAGTAATCAAGATAATATGGTACTGGTACAAAAACAGAATCACAGATCAATGGAACAAGATAGAAAGCCCAGAGATAAACCTACGCACCTATGGTCAACTAATCTATGACAAAGGAGGCAAGGATATACAATGGAGAAAAGACAATCTCTTCAATAAGTGGTGCTGGCAAAACTGGACAGCTACATGTAAAAGAATGAAATTAGAACACTCCGTAACACCATACACAAAAATAAACTCAAAATGGATTCGAGACCTAAATGTAAGACCGGACAGTATAAAACTCTTAGAGGAAAACATAGGAAGAACACTCTTTGACATAAATCACAGCAATATCTTTTTTGATCCACCTCCTAGAGTAACGGAAATAAAAACAAAAATAAACAAATGGGACCTAATGAAACTTCAAAGCTTTTCCACAGCAAAGGAAACCATAAACAAGACAAAAAGACAATGCTCAGAATTGGAGAAAATATTTGCAAACGAATCAGTGGACAAAGGATTAATCTCCAAAATATATAAACAGCTCATGCAGCTCAATATTAAAAAAACAAACAACCCAATGGAAAAATGGGCAGAAGACATAAGTAGACATTTCTCCAAAGAAGACATACAGATGGCCAAGAAGCACGTGAAAAGCTGCTCAACATCACTAATTATTAGAGAAATGCAAAACAAAACTACAATGAGGTATCACCTCACACCAATTAGAATGGGCATCATCAGAAACTGTACAAACAACAAATGCTGGAGAGGGTGTGGAGAAAAGGGAACCCTCTTGCACTGTTGGAGGGAATGTAAATTGATACAGCCACTATTGAGAACAGTATGGAAATTCCTTTAAAAACTAAAAATAGAATTACCATATGATCCAGCAATCCCACTACTGAGCATATACCCTGAGAAAACCATACTTCAAAAAGATGCATGCACCCCAATGTTCATTGCAGCACTATTTAACAATAGTCAGGTCATGGAAGCAACCTAAATGCCCATAGACAGACGAATGGATAAAGAAGTTGAGGTACATATATACAATGGAATGTTACTCAGCCATAAAAAGGAATGAAATTGGGTCATTTGTAGAGATGTGGATCGATCTAGAGACTGTCATACGGAGCGAGGTAAGTCAGCAAGAGAAAAACAAATATCGTATATTAACCCATGTATGTGGAACGTGGAAAAATGGTACAGATGAACCGGTTTGCAGGGCAGAAGTTGAGACACAGATGTAGAGAACATATGGACACCAAGGGGAGAAAGCTGTGGGGGGGTGGCAATGGTGGTGTGATGACTTGGATGATTGGGATTGACATGTATACACTGATGTGTATAAAATTGATGACTAATAAGAACCTGCTGTATAAAAAAATAAATAAAATTAAATTAAAAAAAAACAACTAATACTAAACTTTCTGTGGGTTATTTGTATGGAAATATGTTAATATAAATGTTTCAGACATTACATGAAATTCCTAAAAATATTATATGTTCTGGTATAATGTTATAAGTCATAATTCTAGTTGTTATTTTAAAATGTTCATCTCAGAAATAACTAAATTTCCTTGTCAATTGCCTTATTATGAACTGTCATCAAATCTTTAACCGTGGTCATTTTTAAGTCTTTTGTCATTTACAGACAGTTCTGGGTGTACTTTGATGCTTTTGCAAAAATGTTCTTATAAAAGGGTTTGATCTTCAAGGAATTCATGGAAAAGACTCTGACAAGCACAGGTTTCTGGTAACTGACTATACCGTTGAATTGAATGAATAAGCATTTTCAGAACTCTAATGGAAAACTGATGAATTCATAAAAGTGCTAACAAAAGATCAAGATGAAAAAAATATTAATTACATGGGACTGAGTGAACTGATGAGGATGAATATAATTTTTGTGACTTTCTGTTTGAATAAAAAAAAATTATGACTTCTGTTAACAAATGAATTACTTCTATACTTCAACAAAATCTTTTAGAATCTTTATGTTTATCATGCTATACATTTTGATTTTGTGTTCTATATTGTGTTCTATCTTTATATATGGGATACAAATAATTTGTAAGCATTATTTCATTCCCATTTTTGGATAATTTACTATTCCTTAAAAGAAATGATATAAATTTATGCTGTCCTCAACCAGTCATTACCTGTAGTATTTAAGAGAGCAGAAGAAAAGACAGCCTTACAGACTTGGAAGGAGATTTTTAACAAAAGTTAGCTTATGGCTATCTTGTAAATATTTGTTGGAAATTCAAATTTTAAATACTTGTTGAATATTATCATTAATTACAGCAAAATAATATAACATATATTTGTTATATACACTATAACATATATAACATTATAGTATATAATATGTATATAACATGTAATTATATATACAATGAAATCAATACCAATAACAATTTCAATTATAGAATTCAGGCATTTCTAGGAATACAAAGGGAAAAAAACAAACATGATAGATATTAATCCAACTATATTAATAATCACTTTAAATGTGGATGATCTAAATAATGCAATTAAAAGCTAGAGATTTTCAGCATAGATAAAAGAATAAGATCCAACTATATGTTGTCTATAGAACCTCACTTTAAATGCAAAGACTCAGAACAGTTAAAAGAATGGATAAAGATATACCATACTAACATTAATCAAAAGAAAGCTGAAATAAAATTTTTAAAATAAAATTTAAAAAAATTGAAATGACTTCCAACACAACAACAACAACAAAAAAGAAAGCTGGAGTAGCTATATATATTTAGACAAAGCAGACTCAAAAAACAAGGAAAATTATCAGGGATAAAAAGGGGCAGTATAATAATAAAGGGATCAATTCTTCAAGAAGACAATAATCCTAAACATGTATGTATCCAACAAGAGGATATCAAAATACATGAGACAAAAACGGACAGAACTGCAAGGAGAAACAGAAAATCCACTATTATGGCTGGATTTCAACTAGTGCTGAGGACTTCTGATCTTAGCTCTTTCGGTAACTGATTGATTAATCAACATTCTTTCAGTAAGTGATATATCAATCAGGCAGAAAACTAGTAAGGAAATAGTTGACTTGAATAACACTATCAATCAACTTGATCTTTTTTTTTTTTTAACATCTTTACTGGAGTATAATTGTTTTACAATGGTGTGTTAGTTTCTGCTTTATAACAAAGTGAATCAGCTATACATATACTTATATCCCCATATCTCTTCTCTCTTGTGTCTCCCTCCCTCCCACCCTCCCTATCCCACCCCTCTAGGTGGTCACAAAGCACCGAGATGATCTCCCTGTGCTATGTGGCTACTTCCCACTAACTAACGATTTTACATTTGTTAGTGTATATATGTCCATTTCACTCTCTCACTTTAATCAACTTGATCTTAATTGACATTTGTAGAATATTTTAGCAGCAGAATACATATTCTTCTCAAACTCACATGGAACATTTACCAAGACAGACCACATTCTGAGCCACAAAACACACCTTAACAAATTTAAAAGAATAGAAATCACGCAATGTATTGTTCTCAGACCACAACGGAATTAAACTAGAAATCAATAACAGAAAGCTGAAAAATTCCCAAATATTTGGAGATTAAACAACAAACTTCTAAATAACACAGTTAAAGAAATATCAAGAGAAAGTTTAAAATATTTTTTAATTTATTTTTTTAAAGATTTTATTTTTGATGTGGACCATTTTTTAAAGTCTTTATTGAATTTGTTACAATATTGCTTCTGTTTTATGTTTTGGTTTTTTGGCCATAAGTCATGTGGGATCTTAGCTCCACGACCAGGGGTTGAACCCACACCCCTGCATTGGAAGGTGAAGTCTTAACCACTGCACCACCAGGGAAGTCCCTTAAAATATTTTAAACTAAATAAAAATGAAAATGTAATTTATCAAGATTTCTGAGATGCAGCAAAAGTAGTGCTTAGAGGGAAATTTATAGCATTAAATGCCTATATTAGAAAAGAAGAAAGATATAAAAATCAGTAACCTAAGCTCCTACTTTAGGAAACTTAGAAAAAAAGAGCAATTTAACTCCAAAACAAGCAGGAAAAAAGAAATAGTAAAAATTAGAACAAAAATCAATGAAATTGAAAACAGAATAATAGAGAAAATCAACTAAATCAACCAGTGCTGAGAGGAGTGTGGCTTTAATTCAACTGGTTTAGCTTTGGCCAATTCTTTTTCTTTTAATTAATTTTTATTGGAGTACAGCTGATTTACATGTTGTGTTAGTTTCTGCTGTAGAGCAAAGTGAATCAGTTATACATATACATATACCCACTCTTTTTCAGATTCTTTTTCCATATAGGTCATTACAGAATATTGAGTAGAGTTCCCTGTGCTATACAGTAGGTTCGTATTAGTTACCTATTTTATGTATAGTAGTGTGGACATGTCAATCCCAATCTCCCAATTTATCCCTCCCACCGCTTTTCCCCTTGGTAACCATAGTTTGTTTTCTACATCTGTGACTCTATTTCTGTTTTGTAAATAGGTTCATCTGTACCATTTTTTTAGATTCCACAGATAAGTGATATCATATGATATCTGTCTTTCTGACTTACTTCACTCAGTATGACAGTCTCTAGGCCCATCCATGTTGCTGCAAATGGCAGCATTATTTACAGTAGCCAGACATGGGAGCAACCTAAATGTCCATTGAGGGAGGAATGGATAAAGAGGATGTGGTATATATACACAATGGAATATTACTCAGCCATTAAAAAAGAACAAAATAATGCTTTGGCCAATTCTGAATGAAAAGGAGGAAGATAAGCATGAGTGGTTATGCCAACCATGGAATCTATCACTTAATTCAGGATTTCCTCAACTACTCACTTCTCTGTCATTTGTTCATGTGTTTATTAAGCAAAAATATATTAATTGCCTAGTATGCCACATAATGTATTAATTTCTAGATAACTAAAAGATAAATAAGACTTGGTTCCTACAATAACATAAACAATAATAGCAGCTAACATTTATTGACCCTGTGGCAGCAGTTGTTCAAAGAACTTTTCACCTATTAATTCATTTAAACCTTATCAAACCCAAGGTAGGTATTACTGTTATCTCCAGCTCACATATGAAGAAGCTGAGGCATAGAAAAGTTAAATAATTTGCCACAATCACATAGAAACTAAGTGGCAAAGTCTGGCCCAAGCTCTTAGTCATCACATTCTATTGTAATACTCAAGGAAGGAAAATTCCTCAGCTTCTCTTGAAAATTTACTCTGTCTACTGGAAATGCTCACATTAAGGACACGTTTCTTATATTTAACCTCAAGATCTTCAACTGTAATTTAAAATTGTTTCTTTCCTTCTTTCTTCCTTTCCCCCTTTCCCTTTCCACCCTCCCTCTGCCCCTCTTTCCCTGCCTTCCTTCTTTTTTTTTTGGCTATTATGAGTGGAAACAGGAGAGAGGACATGTAGAGCTGTATATAATGCACTTTCATACACTGAAGAAAAATGGTAAGGGATATATGAAAGAAAAATAAATCAATTGGAAACTACTTTTAAAAGAGATTTGGTATTTGAAGCTTGGCTAGAAATACTCTAAAGGAAGAAAGTTGTTTTTGACATGTATAAAGATTTTTTAACAACCATCTCTCTTGTAAGTAATTAAGTATAAGTAATTACATAATTACTTGATTATGTAGCAGCACTAAAATTTTACAGGAGGTTTTTCACTTAAACTCTACCATTATAAAAATAATTGCCACAAGTCAAAATTATTTTCTAAATGCTGTAATTCTTTCTGCTTTTAATTTTGAGGGGGGTGGAATCTAGGTCTATTTTTGTTTAGCAACCAGAGCCAGAGAAATATGTAATTTAATAATGTGTCACTGTGTTCAGACACTGACTTAAAACTTAGAATAAATCCCTAAATTATGATGGTGAGAAACACTTAGATGGGAAATGAAATTATAAGCCAAGGCATATTCTAGGGAATTTCTTTGGTCATAAGTTTCTAAAATCATCAGTCATAATAGGGTGAGAATGCTATTGCTTTAGTCACAAAATGGCATTTTAAAATACTTGGTATCTCAAAATGCATCACCAAATAATAAGATTGAGAGATAGAAAAAGCTTTAGAAATAAAGAAGACTCACAAAACATCATGTTATGTAACCTCTTCTTGCAAGAAACAAGCTTGGGTAACAAAATATGTGGGATTCCCCCCCCCAATTTTCTTTCATTCTTTCTTTCTTTGCTTTTTTTCTTTTTAAAGTGAGCTGTCTCATTGCAAATTTTCTCAAGTTCTTAGAACTCTAATTAAAATGTGGTAATTGGTTATGTTACCTCAATTACCATGATGCATGGACATTGATGCAAAGCGACACCAATTGAATCCCTTGGGTGTTTTACCCTGGGGCCATCCCATTTATCGTGGCCTTATTATTTTCAATTATGTGGCTAGATGTGTTGCATACTTTCAAGGCCAATAAATATGCAGGGGTTTTCTGAACACAAGGTTGTGTTTTCAATGCTAGAGCTCTGGAGTGACAGGGCAAAAAGAAAAAAATATTTTTGTGAAGAATAAAAACTTAAAACCCTAAATACACTAAGGATTCAAAGGCACCCTTGCTGAAATAAAGGTATTTCAAAGGAATCCAGGTTACTTCTTTTTAAAACACTTGTATGGAAAGCAAGAATGATTTATTTGCTATTGATAACTACTTCTCCTAGGTAAGAAAATACTGATGGGACCATTCAGAGGCCTTATATGATGAGTTAGACAGGAGAGGAAACTGAGATAGAAAAGACAAAAGTTTTCTTCCTCTTTAGATAAAGGTTTGGGTTTTGAAAAGAGCTAAGCAGAGCTATACTGTGTACTTTACAGAGATACAATATAAGCACAATAGTATTTTACAGAGATCTGTCCCCAGCATGAAGGTGATGGTAAGAGCACCCTGAAATGGTTACAGCATATAATGTTTCCTAATGGGACACTACTGGTGTTTGTGGGAGACAAGCCATAGATTGCTCTATGCCTAGCTGTTGTCATCCAACATCTAGCCATTTAATGCTAGTGGTGTCCTCAGGTATTATGAATGACTCCTGGACATTTCTCCACAATAAATCCAGGAGTGAATTAGGACATTATTTGGGGACATCATCAATAAATACACGTTGACACTTTGTCAAACGAGTTTCATTTGCTGAGAATGATCCTTGTATCTTCACCAGGTTTTCGTTTTTAAAAAAATAATCACACTCTCAGAACAAAGAACATCTTCTGTCCTTTCACTTATTAATTTATGCCTTGATTTATTTTGAGTATTTTCAAATAGGTACAGCATCCATCCATATGCTGCAGATGACAGAAGAAACTGAGTTGGTAAAAGGAGGAGTTGTACTGTACAAAGATCTTTTAAAGACTGGCAGGACAGGTATATTTATGACAGAATCCCAAACTTCACTGCCAAATCAACACCCGAAGAGTCTTATATTTGCAACACTTTGAAAATACTTTACCATCTAAGCCTCATACATGTATTAATGTCAGGTCATTTTTCCCTTCATTTTTATCTTTGGATTCAACAGCAAACTCAAAAGAATTTTACATAAAATCATTCTATTACTTTTAGAAGTATTTTTGGAGTAAAAACGATTGACCATAACAAATTTATGGTTACCAAAGGGAAAGGTGGGGGGGGGGGGATAAATTAGGAAGTTGGGATTAACATGTACATACTACTATATATAAAACAGATAACCAATGAGCACCTACTGTATAGCACAGGGAACTCAGGGAACTGTACTCAACATTTTGTAATAACCTAACAGGGAAAAGAATCTGAAAAAGAATCTACCTGAATCACCTGATGTACAGGTGGATACCTGAATCACTTTGATGTACACCTGGAACTAACACAATATTGTAAATGAACTATACTTCAATAAAGAATTATATCGATAGACCCTTTAAGAGCTGAAAGAGCTGAAAGGCCTAGAATCAGGTATGCATGGATCCAGATCTTCTTCCTCCACTTACTAGCTCTATGACCTTGCACAATTTACTTAATCTTTCAAAAATTTAGTTTCTTCAAGTTGTTATGAATATTAAATGAGATAATGTATGAAAAATGGTAACCCAGTGACCAGGACATGGTACACGTTCAATACTGCTAGCAAATAACAAACAGTCCTGTCCTCATAGTGAGTAATCCTTATACTACTTAGTTTTTTAGAGGGATCTTTGCCAGACAATCAAACAAACAAAATTAACAAGAGAAAATAAAATAAACTGAGAAATACATTTCCTTAAGATATATAAAACTTTCTTATGTTAGCAACTTTGTGAATTCCCCTGAGGGAACGGATCTATATTAGACTGAACCTGTCTGGTAGACAGAAGTTTTATTGAGACAGCACTTGAATAAAGAAATTTGATCTGTGATACATACAAATCACTTCTGGAAAACTGGCTTTCTTGAGACAAATTCCATGAATGTCAGGAGTTTCTGTGAAGAATGTGTAAATTTAATAAGAAGCACAAATACCTAGAGGAAATGCTTAAATAAGTGTTAATGAGCTATCAGTGGTCAACCAACACACATGGCAGCCCAAATTCTTTTCTAGTTTTTCTAGTACTTTGAATGGGAAAATGCTTATTTACTCCACTTTCTTAAGGTTCTTATTTTTAAAAAGTACTGCTTTTCCTAGCCCAGTTAGATATGATTGATTTTTGGCAATGAAAACTTCTTTAGATATCACCTATGATAATGAAGAAATTTGATCCATGATTTCCTAAACTGTATTGGAAAAATGGGATTACTTAATTTCAAAATCCACTAGGCTCAATTTGTATTTATGAAAGTCCTATTATTATACTTGATTTGAAAAGAAAAGTGGTGGCATACACACCACCCTTATCATTAAAGAAGGCTTCATCTTAGAGAGACAATTTAGGATGTTGATTCAGGACACTGACCCTGGAGTGAAAATGCCAAAATGCCTATATTTGAATGCCAGATCAGTTACAAACTAGCTGGGTTACTTTGGACAAGTTGCTGAAACCTTCTTTGTCTCAGTGTGTAAAATTAAGAGAATAATACTACATATATCATATGGTTATCAAAATTTTTAAATGACTTAAAATGTAAATCACTTAGAAAAGTGCCTGACACATATTAAGTGCTGTGTTAGCTATTATAATTACTACTATTATTATTATTTTGGTTCTTCAGAAAATGATTGCTTATTTTTATTTACTTACTCCCAGGCAAGGATTCTCACTGTCGGGCTTCAAGGTAATCTATCCACCCATTTGTAATTACATGTAAAATTCTGTATCTGCCCATGTGTTTTTTAAACCATTTTATTGAGAAATAAGTGGCATAAAATAGACTGCATGACATGTACAATGTACAATTTTATATGTTTTGACATATGAATACACGCACAAAACCATCATACTATCAAGATCATGGATATATGTATTACTCCAGAAAGCTTCCTCTTTACATTTTATGATTCTTCCAGTGGTCAGAAAGATTTTACCCTATAATATTTTTTCTAAATTTTTACATCTTACATATAGGTTTATGATCCATTTTGACTCATTTTTGTATATGGTGCAATATATTGTTCAATTTCATATTTGTGCATACGGGTATTCAGTTAGTCCAGGATTATTTGTTGAAAGACTATCCTTGGAATTGCCTTTGCACCTTTGTCAAAAACCAATTAACCATTTATGTGGAGCTCTAGTTCTGAAATATCTATCCTGATCTATTTCTTGGCTTTGACACTAATGCCATATTCTCTTGACTACTATAGCTTTATCATAAGTCTTGAAATTAGGAGCTGTAAGTCCTCCAACTTTATTCATTTTTTAAAAAACTTTTTTGGACTACTACATTTAAAATAGATAACCAACAAGGACCAAGTGTATAGCACAGGGAACTCTGCTCAATATTCTGTAATAACCTAAATGGGTGAAGAATTTGAAAAAGAATAGATACAAGTATATGTATAATTGAATCACTTTGCTGTACACCTGAAACTAACACAACATTGTTAATCAACTATGCTCCAATATAAAATAAAAATTTTAAATAAAATAAAATAAAATAAAACTGTTTTGGCTATTCCAGTTTCTTTGCATTTCCATGTGAATTTTAGAATCAGCTTATAAATTTCTACCAAAAACATAACTGGGATTTTCATTTGTATTAAGTTGACTTTATAGATAAACCTGGGGAGAATTGATATCTGAATAGTATTGTGCTTAAGGAAACAATTCTACTTACCATCACATCATAAAGAATAAAAGACCTAGGACTAAACCTACCTAAGGAGACAAAAGACCTATACTCTTATACACTAATGAAAGAAATTGAAGATGACACATACAGATGGAAAGATATAATATGTTCGTGGATTGGAAGACTCAATATTGTCAAAATGACTATACTACCCAAGGCAATCTACAGATTCAATGCAAATTACCAGTGGCATTTTTCACAGAACTAGAGCAAAAAAAAAAAAAAAAAAAAAAAAATTAAATCTATTTGTAAATACAAAAGACCCTAAATAGCCAAAGCAATTCTGAGAAAGAAAAATGTTGCTGGAGGAATCATAGTCCCTAACTTCAGGCTATACTACAAAGCTACAGTAATCAAAACAGTATGGTACTGGCACAAACACAGAAACACTGATCAATGGAACAGGATAGAAAGCCCAGAAATAAACCCATGCACCTATGGTCAATTAATCTGTGACAAAGAAGGCAAGCATATACAATGGAGAAAAGACAGTCTCTTCAATAAGTGGTGCTGGGAAAACGGGACAGCTACATGTAAAAAAATGAGATTAGAACATTCTCTAAAACCATACACAAAAATAAATACAAAATGGATTAAAGACCTAAATGTAAGGCCAGACACTATAAAACTCTTAGAGGAAAACATAGGCAGGACATTCTTTGACATAAATTGCAGCAATATCTTTTTTGATCCACTTACTAGAGTAATGAAAATAAAAACAAAAATAAATAAATGGGACCTAATTAAACTTAAAAGCTTCTGCACAGCAAAGGAAACCACAAGCAAAATGAAAAGACAACCCACAGAATGGGAGAAAGTGCAAATGAAGTGACCGACAAGGGATTAATCTCCAAAATATACAAACAGCTCATGCAGCTCTATGTCAAAAAAAAACCAACCCAATC
This sequence comes from Pseudorca crassidens, assembly GCF_039906515.1. NCBI lineage: Eukaryota > Metazoa > Chordata > Mammalia > Artiodactyla > Delphinidae > Pseudorca > Pseudorca crassidens. Next base: position 66,170,867 of record NC_090296.1, read on the forward strand.
AAAAAATGGGCAGAAGATCTAAATAGACATTTCTCCAAAGAAGACATACCGATGGCCAAAGAGCACATGACAAGATGTCCAACCTCACTAATTATCAGAGATATGCAATCGAAACTACAATGAGGTATTATCTCAAACTGGTCAGAATGGCCATCACCAAAAAGTCCACAAACAATAAATGCTGGAGAGGGTGTGGAAAAAAGGGAACCCTCCTACACTGTTGGTGTGAATGTAAATTGGTACAACCATTATGGAGAACAGTATGGAGGTTCCTTAAAAAACTAAAAATAGAACTACCATATGATCCAGCAATCCCACTCCTGGGCATATATCTGGAGAAAACCATAATCCAAAAAGATAATGCACCCCAGTGTTCACTGTAGCACTATTTACAATAGCCAAGACATGGAAGCAAGCTAAATGTCCACCGAATGGATAAAGATGTGGTACATATATACAGTGGAATATTAGCCATAAAAAAGAATGAAATAATGTCATTTGCAGCAAAATGGGTAGACCTAGAGATTATCATACTAAGTGAAGTAAGTCAGACAAAGATAAATATCATATGATATCACTCATATGTGGAATCTAATTTTAAAAATGATACAAATGAACTTATTTACAAAACAGAAACAGACTTACAGATATCGAAAACAAAGTTATGCTTACCAGAGGCGAAACGTGGTGGAGGAGGGATAAATCAGGAGTTGGGATGAACGTACATACACTACTATATATAAGATAGATAACCAAAAAGGACCTACTGTATAGCACAGGGAACTCTACTCAATATTCTGTGATAACCTATATGAGAAAAGAATCTAAAAAAGAATGAATATATGTGTATGTATAACTGAATCACTTTGCTGTAAACCTGAAACTAACACAGCACTGTAAATCAACTATATTCCAATAAAATTAAAACAAATAATAATAATAATATTGTGCTTTCTGATCCATGAACACAGTATAGCGTATAGTGTATAGTATAGTGTTCATCACTCACTTATATAGTTTCTCTCAGTAATATTTTGTAGCAATATTTTGTTTTCAGCATATAGGTCTTCCATATTTTTATTAGATATATCCCTAAACATTTCATATTTTTGCTGCTATTGTAAATGATATTGTTCTTAATTTCAATTTCTGATTGTTAATTGATAGTATATAAAAATACAACTGATATTTATATATTGATCTTGTATCCTACAGCCTTCTTAAATCCTTTATTAGCTCTAGGATCTTTTTTGGAGATTCCATAGCATTTTCTACATAGATGACCATAGAGTTTATGAGTAAGATAACTGTGCTCCTTAATTTCCAAGCAGCATGTCTTTAATTCCTTTTTCTTGCTTTATTTCACTAACTAAAACTTCCAGTGCAATGCTGAATAGAAATGGTGAAAATGGACATCCTTCTTACCATGTTCCTCTTATGTTAGAAGAAAAGTGTTCAGTGTTTTATCACTAAGTTTGATGTAGCTTTTATCAGGAAGGATGTTGGATTTTGGCAAATGCTTTTTCTGCATACCCTGGAATGTAGTTTCCCTTTCTCTTTGTGGTGAACCACACTGATTTTTTTTCAAACTAATTTTGCATTTCTAGACCTCACATGGTCATAATGTGTTATCTATCTTATATACCATTGATTATTTGATAAAAATTTATTAAGAATCTGTTTATCTATATTCATGAGGGATACTGGTCAGTAGTTTTCTTGTAATGTCTTTGAGTAATGCTGAGTTGGGAAGTATTTCTTCCTTTTCAATTTTCTGGAAGATTTTGCGTAAAATTAGTATAATTTCTTCCTTAACTATTTGGGAGACTTTACCCATAAAGCTGTCTAGGCCTGGAGTTTTCTTTGTAGGGAAATTTTAAGCTAATGGTTTAATTTATTTAGCAGATATGGAGCTATTCAGGTTGTGTATTTCCTTTTGAGTAAATGTCTACTGTTTGCAACTTTTAAGGAATTTGTATATTTTATTTAAATAATTGAATTTAATGGCATAAAATTATTCATAATATTTCCTTTATATTCTTTTATATTAGTAGAATCTGTAGTGATGTCTATCTCTTATTCCTGATAATGATAATTTGTTTCTTTTCTCCTTTTTCCCTGATCCGTCTTGCTAGAGCTTTATTAGTTTCATTGATCTCAAAACAAAAAACACCCAGCTTTCTTCCTCATTAACTTTTTTCTATTGTTTTTTCTGTTTTGAATTTCAATGACTTCTGCTGTAAACTTTATTATTTACTTTCTTCTACTTACTTTGTGATTAATTTGTCTTTCTCTAGTTGCATAAATGTGAAAACTAAGATTATTATTTTGGTGGCAAATTTTCGTTGGTACAAATTTTAATATTTTTTCTATTTCTATTCAGTTCAAAATAATCTCTAATTTCCCTTTTTCATTTCTTCTTGGTCCCAGGAGTTGTAGATAAGTGTGTTATTTAGTTTCCTTATATTTGAGGACTTTACCAATATATTTCTAATATTTATTTCTAAACTAATTCCATCATAGTCAGAGAACAGGGTGTAATAAGAATGTTTTTTAAATTTGAGACTTGCTCTGTGGCTCAGAAGAGAGTCAATTTTGGTAGATGTTCTGTCAACACTTGAAAAGGATGTATATTCTCCTGTTGTTGGATGGAGTGTTTTAAATGTCAATTAGGTCAAGTTGATTTATGGTGTGATTCAAGTTTTTTATATCCTTACTGATTTTCTGTCTACTTGTACTATTGATTATTGAGAAAAGTATTGGAATCTCTGCCCCAAATTGTATATTCTTATCTTCTTGTAATTGTATCAGTACTTGATTTATGAATTTGTAAGTTTTGTTACTACAGCACAAACATTTAGTAATGGTGTGCCCTCTTGATTAATTAGCACTTTATCACTAAGAAATATCTTTCTTTATACCTTGTAATATTCTTTGCTCTGAACTCTAATTTGTTTAATATTAATATGGACACTCCAACTCTCTTTTGATTGCATTAGCTTAATATATATTTTTCCATCCTTTTACTTTTAACTTAATTTTTCTTTATAATTAAAATATAGTTCAGTCTTGCTTTTTTAATGCAATCTGTTAATTACTGCCTTTTAACTGGGGGTTTTAGTCCATTTATATTTAACAGAATTATTGATGCATTTGGTTCAGTTTTCTATATATTACATCTGTTCTTTATTCTTATTTTTCCTCTTTTTCTGCATTGTGTGTGATATTTTAAAATGATTTCCTTTTCTTTCCTTTGTTGGCCTATTTGTTATAGCTTCTTGTATTTTTAAAGAATCATAGTATATATTTTATCTTATTTATCTTTAAGTGATTCTATACCATTCTATACCACTTATCCATCTTTAAGTGATACTATATATCTTTAAGTGATACTATACTTAATATACGAACCATACAATTGTATAGTTCCATTTCCTGGCCTTTGTGATATTTTTGTCATATGTTCTACTTCTACATATGTTATAAATCCCATAATACATTGTTATTATCTTGCTTTAAATAACCTATTATCATTTAAAGAGATTTAAATAAGATGAAAAAAGACATTTCATATTAACCCACACAGTAAGTATTTCTAGTGCTTTTCATTTCTCTGTGCAGACTCAGGCTTCCACTAATACCATTTTCTTTTTTCCTGTAAGGGTTTCCCTTAACATTTCTTGCAGTTCTGCTGCTGCTGATTTTTTTTAAAGTTTTGATATCTGAAAACCATTTATTTTTGTTTTCCTTTTTGAATAGTATTTTCTCTGTGTATAGAATTCTGGGTTGTTTTCTTCCAATACTTTAAAGATGTTGTTCCACTATCTTCTGACTTGTATTATTTCTGAAAAAAGTATGCTATAACTCTTCCTTCTTATTCTTCTGTATATAATGTACCTTTTTCCTCTAGATACTTTGAAGATACTCTTATCACTGGTTTTAATCAATTTGAACAGAATACCCCTTGGTGTAGTTTTTTTCATGTTTCTTGTGCTTAAGTTTGGTGACATTCTGAATCTGTGGGTTTATAGTTTTCATCAAATTTGGAAAATTTGGGCCATTATTTCTTCAAAAATTGTTTCTCCCTCTGCCCTTTTTTCAGGGATTCCAATTACATATACATTAGGCTGCTTGAAGTTATCTCACAGCTCACTAATGCTATGCTTTTGTCTTTTTTTTCCTCTTTGCTTCATTTTGGACAGTTTCTATCGCTATGTTTACAGGTTTATGAATTGTTGCTTCCACACTGTCTACTTGGTTGTTAATACCAGCCAGGGTATTTTTTATCTCAGTTATTATAGTTTTCATCTGTAGAAGTTTGATTTTAGACAGATATCTTCAATGTCTCTACTAAATAAGCTCAATATATTTTCTAGTTTCTTGAATGTATGGAATGCAAAAAAAATAACTTTTAACGTTCTTGTCTATTAAATCTATAATATGTCATTTCTGGATTTGTTTCTATTAATTGAATTTTCTCCTCATTTTCAAAGATATTATACTTCTTCTTTGTACACTGGAAGCTTTTGGCTGGACGCCAGACACTATAAATTTTACCTTGCTGGATGCTGGATACTTAGATGCTTATAAGCATTCTTGAGTTTTGTAACTGGGATATAGTTAAATAACTTTGAAAGAGTTTGATCCTTTCAGGTCTTCCTTTTAAGCTTTTTGGGCAAGACTAGAGTAGCATTTAATCTAATTTTGCCTCATTACTAAGGTAAAACTGTTCTTGATACTGTGTCACATGCCCTGTGAATAATAAGGATTCTACTGTGACTGATGGGAAAAGGAACTATTCCCAGCTGTGTGTCAGCTCCAAGGATTGTTCCCTATAATTTTTTCAGGTGGTTTCTTCTGCTGAAGATTTAAAAGGATCCCTCTGCATAGCTCTAGAGTCATCTCTCTGTGCAGCTCTCTCCTCTGTGGTACTATGCCTTGTAGCAACTTTAGCTGCCTTGTCCTCCTCAGACTCCCAGACCTGTCCCCTCAACCCAGGGATAATGCTAGGCTCTGCATGGATTTCCTCTTTGCACACCGTGATCTGAAAACTCTGTCTAGGCAGAAATTTGAGTAATCACAGTATCACTTCAATCATTTCACATCTCTTCATTGCCTGGTATCCAAGGTCTTAAAATTGTGATTTTTCCCAGCTTTTAAATTGTTTCAGGTAGAAGGGTCCTGGTCCTTTACTCAATCCTGGCTGGAAGTGGAAGTCGGCCCATGCATTTTTAGAGGAAGAAGCCCTATGGCCTTTATCAATAAGTTATCTTCTCTTTGCTAATGATTAATATGAGTAGATGTATAAATTATTGGTATGGATTCTTGGTGTTTCCATGGTTGTCTCATATATTTTAATTAGCATCTATTGTAGGAAATGAGATTCAAACTTTTAATAGAAAAAATCCTGATTCTCTATAACTAACACATCACAAATTCAGAACACTATTTTGGCAAGTGGGACGATCTAAGGTAACTCAGGCACATGGTATTGCTAGCCAAAATGTAGCCTGAATCATAGAAAGAAGGCAGGAGACTAGAAATAATAACATATGATTCAAATGAAAATTAGAATTAAAGAGTAAAAAGTATAGACAGAGATCATTTTTTACAGGTAACACAGAAATAAACCAAATAAGTCTGGGAAAAGAGCTTGAATGTAGAAAGGACAAGGTGTAGTGTCAAATAATTACGCAATTTCAAATCTTGATGATAAGGGAGAAAGATGCTTTTGGGTTTTGTCTGTTTTAACTCCCAGAATTTAATATAAGCTCTCTTGCTTTCTTCCAGTTAAAAAAGAGAGAGAGAGATTCATTATTTACCTAGTTAGGAGAAAGAGAGAAGCTTGCTTAATTGACATTTGTACATTTATCTGAATTTTCCTGAATACTATGGAAAGAGTTTCCATATTTTTGTCAGTACTAACTGTAAAGCTTGAAGCGCATAATTACCTCAATAGACCTAGCATCATAGTTATTTGCATATTTGTATTAACTATACTTTTTGAGGAGAAGGAGGATATCTTGTTTACCTTTAAATCTCTAACACTGATTACTATAGAGCATCACTTAGAGAAAATTCACTTATTTAACAAATACTATGGAGTACCTGTTAAGTCCTGCATACTATGTAGGGCTTTTAGGAATGTAAAGGTGAGCAGAAACTGGCGTGCGGCTGCCTTCTTCAGACTAGTGGAGAAGACCAACAGTAATTAAATCATCACACAAACAGATGTAACATGAAAAATGAAGAGCACTGGATAGACGATTAGGTGACATCTCTTATACAGGCTATTTCCAAAGTGACTAAGGAAATTCTACAACACGGAGATAGAATTAGAGCTTCTAATTCTAAGTGCCAGAACGTAGCCCACACTTTCAGAATGACTTTATTCAATACCTCATAGAGAATTTCCTTCAGATATAATTTGAAGAAAAGAGAGTATACCCTGGGGGACTTCATATCATACTTTAAAACTTGGAAAAACTGACCCTACCAGGCAAGAATAAAGGTTAAAAGGTATCTCCTTGGTGATCTCACAAAGGTGAAATATTCACATAGGAACATAACACTCAAAGCCATTTTGTGAGGATATAAACATTGAGAATTAATATAGAAATAGTAACTCCAAACCAAATGCCAGAATGAAACAAAATTTATCAATTGAAAGCTTGTATTCATTCATTTAGCAAATGTCTATTAAACATCTACTATATGCAGGAATGTCCCAGGCCCTGGAAATATAGCAGTGAAAGTCCCTGTACACAAGAAGGGGATGGCATGGGGGTGGGGACATAGGATAAAAAAGCAAACAGACCACTTAGAGGCTTCTGAGTCTCTACAAAGGCAGTGTCCCACATTGGTAAAATACTTGTTTGCCCATCAAAGCAACTTGGACTCTTTACCCAACCAACAGAGATCAGAGCAAGAAATATCTCCAATGTAATGAGGTACATGGTGTTCATTGTATTGCTGGCATTAGTGCCACTCGATACTCTTCTATCCCTTTCTCGAGTGATTTTCAATCTTATTTAGCAAAGAGGACCTTATTTGCTACCTCATCATTCCAGAAAACCTAACATTCAGCAGCCAACCTAAAGAAAAGGGGGTGTTTTGTCCATCTGCAATTTTTATCTACCTCTCTGTAGTAGCTTGAGCCTCTAAGAAGCAGCCAGGGTTTCAAAGCTAAAGCTTACCGCTTTACCACAGAAGTAGGATAAAAATGTCTACAGCTAGTCTGCAGAGATCCAGTCCTGCATCCCTCATCATATGATTTCAAATAAATCTCCAAAGAAACCCAGTTTTGTTTCCTCCAAAGCTTGAATGTTTCCAAAATGTTAAGAGCTTCTCCAGGTGCAGTTGGTTTTTGGGTAAATTTTATTATCACCACTACTATGCTTAGATGTTTCAAACTATAGAATAAAAAATAACCTCTTCTATGCTTTCAAACACTCAGAGAAAAAGAAAGAAAGAAAGGAAGGAAGGAAGGAAGGAAGGAAGGAAGGAAGGAAGGAAGGAAGGAAGAAAGAAAGAAAGAAAGAAAAGAAAGAAAAAGAAAGGAAGAAAGAAAGAAAAAGAAAGAAAAGAAAAGAAAATACTCTAGCTAAATAGCTTCACAACAAATAGGTCATTTCAAGAAAAGACATCCAATTATATAGAATCTGATTACTGGTAATAACTTGGAAGTCTTAAGAAATTTAATGACTTCAGTGCAAAACAATTAAAGTGAACTACTGAGGATAAAATCACCCCCTAGACTCAACATAACTACAGATGCAAAAAGAGTGAGAAGGCTTACTGCTTCATTGTCCCTTCTGTTCCCAGTCCCCAATGCCAAACACATCAGATAACCTAAATATTTAGGTATTGTTAAAATTAGAATTCATAGGAGAAGTCTGTTTTTCAGTGGCAGGATTATTATACTTGATTTTACAATTTTGAATCTTGAACTTTCCAAAGACATAGAACTGATAATATAAATACACAAGAAAAAATTTCCATTGTATGTATGTATGTATGTATGTATGTGTGTGTGTATTTCATTTATGTAAGTCAAACATGAGAATTAGGCCTTCAACTAACAGACACTAACTTCAAGGTCATTTGGGGAATGTAATCTTTTTATCAATAAATCCTCTCCCTTAAGGTTTTCTGGACAAGTGTGTATTCTACATTATAATAAAACAACTCTAGTTATATATATATCTTTCCTTCATCTAGCAACAGCTTTTGCATTTACAGTCAATTTGGAAAATTCTTAAAAGGGGTCCCGACCTCTACCTTGAGCACTGCATTAAAACTCTCAGAGGAAACTTGCTAGTTCTCAGCAGCACAACTGTATTGGAAGGAGCTCTAAGCAGGAGCAATGAAGATTGTTTTACACGTCGATGGTGTTAATTCATATCATGTAAAGAAAAGGTAAACTGTATACTTTGTTGCCTTGTCTGTAAAGCATACACATTGCCCCATATGCTCCGAGAGTGGTAAACCACCTCCAAGCAAAATCTTCATGGGGTATTGTATGATTAATGATATTGTTGGTGAGGTTTACCAAACCTTAGTTTGGTAAGGTTAAGCAAAGTCTCCATATGAATTTTTTAAAAGACAATGAGACTAAAATGCATCTTATCGGTAGGCAAATGAATCTCTGTTGTATGATAAAAGCAGTTTCTTTTAGCGGTTAGAGATTTAGCTAGCAAAACCACTTGTAAGATGAACACATTTTCCAAGCCCTGAAAGAATTTCTTTTTTTTTAAGAAAAATGAGAGAGCATTATGCTTTAAAAAAGAAATCATCACTCACAGGTTCCTTTCCCATCTTCTTTTGTAGCCGTGTTTGCCACTGGACGGCTTGCATGACAATGGCTTCCCACCTTCTTTCAAGATTTACAATGATCAACTGCATGGGCTGGTGGTCCGCGTTCAGATTGCAGGTCTCCCGGTCATCCAGAAGATGTTGGCATAATCGCAGGATGGAGGCCACTCCACGACGTCGCTGCTTTATTTCACAACAGAGGGACTGCAACAGAAAGAGGGACCGATCCATTAGTGTTTCTAGGGCAGATTTCCCTAAAACATAAAACACCCTCTTCCACCGTAATTTTAAATTGTAGTGATATGCTCAGCTGTGAACAATAGGACAAGAAGGACTCTGGAGTTGCCTTTGGATTAGAGATCTTCTACAGACACCCAACTGATGCCAATGAATTTAGATGTATCTCATTCCTCTTCCCTTTTTTTTTTTTAAAACTGACTTCTACATCTAAAATGTTGGGTCCCACTTTGATATCTAGGTGATTAACTTAATGAAATAAAGCATTTATGCCAAACAGGTTGACATGCTTTGATTCAAGGTCACAGGAAACACAAAAGACAGAAAAGTCCTCCAAAAGGAAATGGAGTATTTCCAAATTTACTCCTAGATTCTTTGGAGCCAAAAGTTTACTTTTCTAGGCTGGAAATAAGTTAAATAAGATTGCAAAAAAATTGATATATAACAGCTATTGTTTGAAAAAAATGATAAGCAACATTTCTCTTCCGAAACTTGATTAACAAAGCAATAATGTTCTGAAAACAGAAATTAGGATACTGGATTATTAATGCATTATTTGTTAGTTGCGTGTTTCTTTTAATAGACATTCACACTATTTAAGAAGGATATGCATGCATCAAAGTAAGATTTTGCCCCCAGAAGCATTTGTATTGCTGCAGTGACCCTAAGCTGAACGATTCAAGCAAAATAGTGGGTACACATGTCTAAAAGTATTATATCTCTTCTTTGCCTACGGACAGTGTGTAAGTGATACTCTAATTCAAAGCCTTTGGGAGAAACGATGATTATATCCACAAACATCATTGAATTACTAATCTCCTTCTACTGCCACAATTGGACTGTTCTAACAGTTAACAGATTGCTTATTAATCAACAAGGATACACAAGACAATGCAATTTCATTTAGTGCTAGAGTTTTAATGCCTAAAAGTATTTGTGCTTAAAATGTTAATCTAGATAAGTCTTCATTAGAAGAAGTCTTAAAATGATTAAGTGCAGTTCATTGAAATGTGCAGAGTGGTAGTAGACCAGCAGGTGGACGTCTCATACAGATGTTCCACTTATTGATATAATACATGCTATAGCCATTTAAACAACCCTAACTCAGTAATAGCTGGAATTCTATTATTTCTGTAATGAGAGAACCCTGTGCCTTTAATATTTTTGAATTTTAAATAAGGTGAATGACAAATTCCCATACCTCTATTTACAGCAAAATATGACTAGGAATTTTATTATTCAGTTTATACCAGTACAGCATTTTTTGTTATGTTTCTTGAACTTACCCTTATTTATTTTCCTAGGGATCATTACTATTTTCCTATATAACTCCTGATAGAATGACCAGGTCTGACAAATTTCTTTACTGATGCTATTCATTAGTTCAATGCTGAATGAGGAGAAACCCCTACACATTCAAAGATAAAACTTGAGGGTCTACCAAAGCAATAGGCATTGTTTCCATTACCTCTCCCAATCCTGCTAACTGACCCTCCCCACATGCATTCTCTCTCTTTCTCCTTCTATTTCTCTCTCTCTTTCTCTCTCTCTCTCTCTCTCTCTCTCACACACACACACACACTCCCTTCAATAATTTGCTCTCTTGCTCTAGAACAACTGTCGAGCAAGTCAAACTATCAAGCCCACTTAATATCTGTCATTTTTTGGCCCAATCGTAAACACTTCAAGATAATAATATAGCCAACTGGGATTGATTCAGATGAGTTCTATGAATATACATGTTGAAGATTTTGGGTTTTTGTCTGTGTTTTGTCATTAAATTGTTAAAAATAAAGAGCTAGAAAAATCAAGAGATGTTTCCATGCCACAAAACTGGATCTTGCAAAACTCCATTTTAAGTTGACTAAAATAATGACTGCATTTCTCCAGCCAACAAAAAGTCCCTATGTTTCTTAGCTAAATGAGAGTTTGCCATGGATGACACTAAAGGTATGTGTGGACTTAGCATAGCCACATTAGGTGATATTCACAAAGCAGCCCAAATGGGCTTCATTCACCTCACAGGCATTTTCAAAGTTCTGAAACAGGACATGTGAGGTTGCTAGGGGAAATTTTCAAAAAGGTGATTGGCCATAACTTTTTATTAGTATATAGAATGTATCCAGTATTTAAGTATCCAGATGATCCCCACCCCACATCTTAATGACATTCTATGGGTTTTAAAACTGTGTTAGCTGTTTTTAAAAACTGTTGACACTGTTAACACTCAATATCTGATTTTCAGATCTCCACAATTCTTCAGTTTAAGAAGTTTTAAATATTCAAAGAACTTAGTGTACATTCTAGATTAATTTATTCTATACGCACACTTTGGAAATAACACTACTTATAAAAGGAGAGGAACATTGAGAATTTTACATGGCCAACATACTTTTCAGTATTTTTTTACATCTAAGTGATATAACTGATAAGATAACATTCTTTTACATAAATGTGTTTCCATGACAACCATTAAAATGTACATGCTTATTTATAATCACAAACACATACTAAATAAAATCAGTGCATCTGCTGGTAATGTTTCTTAGAATCAGTAGAGTTCACATTATTTCCATGGTACACTATGCGTAGAGAAATGTTAAATATAACTACATAGGAACAAAATGATTATTATAACTATTTTTGGCTTACATTTTCAGAGAACAGAACAGAAACCCAAGCTAAGCAATCTAAGTAAGGCACAGAAATAAGACAGACTCATCCCTGCCTTCCAGACCTCCTCAAATGTGTATTGCACCTTGCATCTGCCAGGCACTGTTTCAGGCATGGAGCCTTCAAAAAGGAGCAAGTTACTGCTCCCTCTCTCAAGGAGCTGAGAGTCTATTGGAGGTGGACTATACAGTACCAAGAATAATACAGAGAGGTAGGTGCTAACAGAAGTTTGTGCAGGTTGCTATCAGAGGAGTTGTGAAATCTTCAGGGAAACAATGTGAGCCAGATGGTCCAAGTTGGGTGGCTGCGGTTATAAGGACAGAAGGTCCAGTAGCAAGTAGCCTGGGACCCTGGGAGTACCCAGTGTGTTGGAGAAAAGAGAGAGTAAAGCAGATGGAAAAGGAAGTAAGGAACAGAAAAGTTTACAAGGTTTTTCATTTTTGCCAGTTTTGAAGCATTGTCCTTGATATCCAATGAGATCATGTTGGTTCCCAAGCACAGTCATATTGCCTTCCCAGAAAAGTAGAAAGAAAAGAAGTGGGAAAGAAAATGTAAAAAGAAAGAAGGAGAACTAATTATCAATATATCTAAGAGAAAGATATTCCAGATGCTTTTGTATTTAGTTATGTATTTAATTATCATTATTTTTGTACTTAGTTATGTATTTAGTATCATTATTATTTGGTAATCTTTAGGAACTTTTTCCTACAAAGCTATCTCTGTTAGTATGGAGGTCATTGTCTTAGTATCATTTCAGAATCCAATTGTTGGAATATAGGTCGGTGTTCTACTTTTAAGTCTCTAATGACCTATTTAATTTGGTTATTTTACACTTCTACTCAACTTCCTCATGTTACTCAAAAAGCATATTTGCTATAAAAGTTGAGAAGTATATAAAAGTGAAAATCAAAAATTCTAATTTGTTTTTTCCTTTACAAATCTCCAACCCTTTAAACATATCTTTTTGGACATGTTATAAGAGAGCTGCCAACAGACGGAAGATTTTTGCTTTATACTTATAAACGATCAATCTGATTTTCAATTCACCAGTGGTGATACAAAGGGGTGTTTTTGGTTTATGTAGGGCTTGTCTCCTCTCCTGACTTGCTTTATGAACTTCTCTGACTGTTGAAACCACTCATATTGTGGAGCCAAATGTGATGTAACATCATTCCTGCCACTGCCTTCAGTTCAACACCACTGAACGTAAGGCTTCCAATATTGGTAATTTATTCTTCATTATACATTAAATTTATGTATTTATGCACACATATTGCATAGAATGATTATATTTACTTGTACAGTTGACCCTTAAACAATGCCGGGGTTAGGGGTACCAACCCCCAGCACAATCAAAAATCTGATTATAATTTATGTCCAGCCCAGGGTTCCTCTGTATCCAGGGTTCCACATCTGCAAATTCAACCAACGCACTCATCATAGAGTACAGTAGTATTTACTGTTGAAAAAAAATCCGAGTATAAGTGGACCTGTACAGTTCAAACACATGTTGTTCAAGAGTCAAATCTCCACCCATATTCTTGACATTAAATAATACTGTCATCTCCTATTACAAAAGGATATAAATAAGGCTACAATTAAAGAACTACAATTAGACCAAGAACCAAAATGCACAATAAATAAAATGTAAGAACTAAATAGAGAAAAAAGACATGAGGAGGAAAATGAAATTCAAAAAATACCAAAACCAAGTATATGGTAAACGCAGAGAGAAAACAATTAAATCTAGCTGAGAAACTCCAAAGAAATTTGTCTCCATATCTCTTACATAATTTTATTTAGCAGTTAATGTAATATCATTAGGTAGGTCAACAGAAACAAAGTGGTGGGACTTTAGGTAATGCGTCAAATTAAAAAATTATTTATGAAGCAATTCCATTTCTAAAGTCAAACATGACTTTACCTTCTAGATGAATCAATTGTTTAAACACTATCTATTGAATATGCCTTCTATGTGGCAAGCACAACAAAGAAACGTCAATCTGTATATGTATATGATATGTACCTGCCTTCAACGTAGTTGGCGTGAGGAAATATACGGAGAGAAAAGAGAGAAGTGAAAAGACAGGCACATTCTTCTAGTTTAAATAGGATCATACAAAAGCAGACAGCTCCATCTCTTTGTTGCAAGGGTTTTCTACACTTTTTCATGTGCTTTTCTTCTTTTTTGCATTTTCTGTATTTTACCATTCTAATTATATGAGGTGAGCAATTGTCTTCTCTTAGTCTGCTACCTGTGACCAAATTTTCTAGAGCAAAATTTCTCAGTGTGTTCCCTGGGCCAAGCAGTATTAGTATCATCTGGAATCTTGTTAGAAACAAGAATTCCCTGGTGCCACTCCATATCTTGTGAATCAGCAACTCTGGGGTGGGCCCCAATGAGGCATGGTTTAACCAGCCCTACAGGTGATTACAATGCATGTTAAAGTTTGAGAACATTGCTCTACAGAAAACAGAGGAACTTAGTTTCTCAGATAAGAAAATTAATCTAGTTGAGTAGTTTTTTAGAAGTATAAAAATAGAAGGTGTAAGTTCTGATTCTGGAGTTGCACTTGTAGCCAAGAGCCTAAAGACCACACCCATGAGTGATCAATTATTTTTTTAATTAATTTTTATTGGAATACAGTTGCTTTACAATGTTATGTTAGTTTCTACTGTACAGCAAAATGAATCAGCTATACATATACATATATCCCTCTTTTTTGGATTTCCTTCCCATTTAGGTCACCACAGTGCATTAAGTAGAGTTCCCTGTGCTGTACAGTATGTTCTCATTAGTTATCTATTTTATACATAGTATCAATAGTGTATATGTGTCAATCCCAATCTCCCAATTCCTCCCACACCCAATTATTTTTTAATTGTTACTGAATGGCTAAAAAAATTAATGAATCAATCAATGAATAGATCTTTTCAGCCAGTGATAACTTTATATTATTAGTATTTGCTTGATGATCTCCAGAATTTTAATATAATTAAGAATGCTGAGCTCATGCAGCTCAATATCAAAAAAAACAAACAACCCAATCAAAAAATGGGCAGAAGACCTAAATAGACATTTCTCCAAAGAAGACATACAGATGGGCAAGAAGCACATGACAAGCTGCTCAACATCACTAATTATTAGAGAAATGCAAATCAAAACTACAATGAGGTATCACCTCACACCAGTCAGAATGGGCCTCATCAGAAAATCTACAAACAACAAATGCTGGAGAGGGTGTGGAGAAAAGGGAACCCTCTTTCACTGTTGGTGGGAATGTAAATTGATACAGCCACTATTGAGAACAGTATGGAAATTCCTTAAAAAACTGAAAATAGAATTACCATATGACCCAGCAATCCCACTACTGGGCATATACCTGGAGAAAACCATAATTCAAAAAGAGTCATGTACCACAATGGTCATTGCAGCTCTATTTACAATAAGCAGGACATGGAATCAACCTAATTGTCCATCGACAGATGAATGGATAAAGAAGATGTGGCACATATATACAATGGAATATTACTCAGCCATAAAAAGGAATGAAACTGGGTCATTTGTAGAGACGTGGATGGATCTAGAGACTGTCATACAGAGTGAAGTAAGTCAGCAAGAGAAAAACAAATATCGTATATTAATGCATATATGTGGAACCTAGAAAAATGGTACAGATGAACCGACTTGCAGGGCAGAAATAGAAACACAGATGTAGAGAACAAACGTCTGGACACCAAGGGGGTAAAGTGGAGGGGTGGTGGTGGTGGGATGAACTGGGAGATTGGGATTGACATATATACCCTAATATGTATAAAATAGATAACTAATAAGAACCTGCTGTATAAAAAAATAAAATTTAATTTAAAAAAAGAATGCTGATGGTTTGAGTACTGTATTTGGGGATTTTACTCCTTTTGGTTATTTTTATCAAGTAAGTCATTTACTAATTAATGACTCTAACATATTTGGCACTGTGCTAAATTAAATAGAAGCTTTGCTCTCATAGAGTTTACACAGTAATCAAACCTTGATGACTGTTTGGAAGGTACAAGGCATCAGGTAATGCTACTGCCTACAGCCATAGTCTGAGAAGAATGTATAGCAGGTGGGAAAAATGAGAGGCTATACTGGTACCTCTATGATTCTCCAGAAGATGCTTTTGACTGGTTGGTTCAGAATCATAATTTGGGGGCAAGGTTGGCAAAGATCACATGAATGATATTTCTTATAGCAATAAACATTTATTGGGTATCAATTATGTGCCAAACACCATAATTTTCATTACAGGAATGGCATTGGTGGATAAGAGGCATATAATATGATGTGGTATCTGATCTTAAGGGCTTGTAATCTGGCTGTGAAGAGAAGCCTCTGGCTACTCAAAATGAGAGCTATCAATGCAAGGCAAAGGTTTTTGATAAGACCTAACCCATCAGGTTGTGGTAGGTTTCTTTTTTTGGGGGGGCGGTACGCGGGCCTCTCACTGTTGTGGCCTCTCCCGTAGCGGAGCACAGGCTCCAGACGCGCAGGCTCAGCGGCCATGGCTCACGGGCCCAGCCACTCCGCGGCATGTGGGATCTTCCCGGACAGGGGCACGAACCCGTGTCCCCTGCATCGGCAGGCAGACTCTCAACCACTGCGCCACCAGGGAAGCCCTGTAGGTTTTAAATGAAGTAAGTGAGGTGAATGTGCCATGTGAATAGTGAGGCTGTGACCCAAAAGTAATGTGCAATTGATACACATGCTAAATTATGGGCATTGACTTTGGAGATGAGAAAGATCATTACCAGCTGGAACAGATAAAGATCCATAGGACTAGAACTAGGCCATGAAAGTTGCTAAAGTTCGAAAAAGTGGAGGGGAAGAAGGACAGGCATTACAGCTGGGGGATTCACATAAGAAAAGGTCAAGAAACCACAGATTTTTTTTTTTTTTGGCCGCGCCACTTGGCTTGCGGGATCAAACTCGTGCCCTCAGCAGTGAAAGTGCACGGTCCTAACCACTGGACCACCAGGGAATGCCCAAGAAACCATAACTTTTGCGACATTTTAAAAAGCATGGAATTTCAAGTGGAATGTGATGTTAATAATAATTCAATTATCCACCTATCCATCTAAATATACTTGAGTGCCTCTTATATTCCAGGCACTGTTCTCACTGGTAGGGATATAATGGTGGGCAGCAAGATTTCTGCTCTCATGGAATTTATATGCAAATTTGTCTGTGTGTTGTGGGGTGGCAGTGGTGTGAGGCTGGAAATAAAACATAAATAAATATACCAGAAAACATCAATATATGTTGGTGAGGAGACAGAGAAACTGGAACCCTCATCTGTTGCTGGTGGGATTTCAAAATGACGTACTCACTTTGGAAAACAGTACATTTCCTCAAAAAGTTAAACAGAATTACCATATGGTCCAGGAGTTTCTCTCCTAGGTATATACCCAAAAGAACTGAGAACATATGACCACACAAAAACCTGTAGACAAATTCATAACCACATGATTGCCAAAAGGTGCAAATGACCCAAACATCCATTAATAGATAAATAGATTAAAAAAAAACAGTATATCCATACAATGGGATATTTTTTGGCAATAAAAAGGAATGAAGTACTGATACATATCACAGCATGGATGAAAACATTATGCTAAGTGAAATAAGCTGGACACAAAAGGCCACGTGTTGTATGAGTTCATTTATATGAAATGGCCAGAATAGGCAAGTGCATAGAAACAGAAGGTATATTAGTAGGTGCCAGGGGCTGCAGTCGGGGATATAGGGAGTGACTGCTGAGAGGTAAACGGTTTCTTTTCAGGGCAGTAAAAACATTTTGAAATTAGATGTTATGGTATATGAATTATATCTCAATAAAGTTGTTATTTTTTAAAATCTCTCAGTTAAGGGCAGGTATATATTGTCAACCACAAAACTGATGATATAATCAGATAATTTTCCATTCCTTTAGAGTGTGTTATGACAACAGACTCGATATTACCAATACCATCCAGTCAGTCACCATGGTTCTGCAACCATGGATCAATACACTGATTAATACACTTACAAATGCAAATGTAGAACTTTTATTTATTTTTTTAAAAGTAATGGCTATAAAATTTCCTGGGATACAGTTACAACTACAGACCTATAAATCTCAGTCAACAGATAAAACATTCTGCTATATGATAAAAAAATACAGTTCCTTTTTAAATATAGCTGTCCTAACTTCTAGAGACATCATAAAACATAACAGAAAAGTATATATGTAAGAGCATGCCTGGAAAAGGAGTTGAAGAAAATGTGGGAGTTGAAGAATGTTAGTTAAGTGTAATTATTGCAGTGATGAGTTTCATATATATTTAGATACATCTTATGAAATTGTAATCTATTGTGTTAGTATCTGTACAAGAATGAGAGACCTGACATGTCAGATAGACTTCATATACTTTACCAAAGATGATTCTGAGTTGACTATATGGATCTGAACCAAAACAAAAAAAAATAATGCTGTGTTTACTTCAAATAATCAAGATTTACTTGAATGCAAAATAATAACCAACAATCATTGAGCCATAAATTGCTAGAGCTCTTTTCTTAGTAGTATTTTCTTAGCTATTTTTCACTAATCTCCTACACTAATGACAAATGTTTTTTGTGTATTTCTGTGTGCTATGCATTTTTTAGGTACTTTATATGTATGGACTCATTTAATCCTCACAACAGCACTCTGAGACATACATTGCTGTCATCTACCTATTTTACAAATGAGATAATGGCGACACAGAGAGGTTAAGTAACAGCAAATAAGGAGCAAAGGATTTTAACCCATGCCACCTGAATGCAGAGCCAGTTCATGAAAACACTATGCTACACCGCCTTTCATAAGAGAGCTGAAGAAGCTTCGAAAATTTCAACATTTTCAAACCATCTCTGCCCCTGAGTTCTAACCAGAAGTGACCACAGCCATAAAGTTACTGTTGATCAGAGAGCCAACAACTTCTTCCATATACCTGTCAGGGGTCTATTTTATACCCATTCCTAAGTCTGCAAATATGATAAGAATTTATAACCTATGCAATTCTTAAGCCCAGGGTAGTTAATGATAGCAGAGGTGGAAAAAATGCTAATTAATTAATTGAACAAATATTTATTAAACACCTTTATAATGGGCACTGTTCTCAGTGCTTGAGATACATCAGTGAACAAAACAGACAAAACTTTCTGCCCTCAAGGACTTCATATTCTAGCAGACAGTGGGAGATAATCTCTTTTCTGAGAAAGATGTAAATCATATAAATAATAAAGAAGAGATTTAACAAAAGTAAGAAACATTCATTAGGGCAAATGATTATCAAAGTTTCCAGCAAGGGGTCAGCTGATTTGGTCCTGACATCTCCATTCTTGAGCCAATTATGTGCTTAACTTAACTATACCTAGTGTATAGTGTATGTTACAAATAAGAAAAAATAAAAATAAATTAAAAAAAAAAATAAACTGACCCAGCAAGATTAACAGTTTTGATAGGAAGAGAAAAAAAAGGAAACAGGGAAAAGAAATTGGAAGTATTAAAGCAAGATACCCTTTTTCTAAATATGCACACCCATATCTATATTATCCTGAAAACCCCACTGAAAAGAATGGTGAGCAACCTGTTGTGTATTGACCTGTGTGAGCCATCTTGTTCTGGTAGAGGAGATGGTGGCCATCACAGATAAGGAATGGGCTGAGCAGGCAGCTTTGGCTCTTTTGGCAAACATGAATTTAACAGACATGATGTCAGAAATAAATCTAGTCAAAAAAAAGAAAAAGAAAAAAAGAAAGAAATCTAGCCCCAAACCAAAATGGAAGTGAATATCAGAAAAATGATTCTATTAAAAATGAACTTTAGGGCTTCCCTGGTGGCACAGTGGTTGAGAGTCCGCCTGCCGATGCAGGGGACAAGGGTTCTTGCCCCGGTCTGGGAGGATCCCACATGCCGCGGAGCGGCTGGGCCCGTGAGCCATGGCCGCTGAGCCTGCGCGTCCGGAGCCTGTGCTCCGCAACGAGAGAGGCCACAACAGTGAGAGGCCCGCGTACCGCAAAACAACAACAACAACAACAAAAAAACTTTAGGGAATTCCCTGGTGGTCCAGTGGTTAGGACTCCATGCGTCCACTGTTGAGGGTGCGGTTCAATCTCTGGTCGGAGAACTAAGACCCCACGAGCCACGCGGCATGGCCAATAAATAAATAAATTAAATAAAAATAAAACTTAAAAAAATATGGAACAAAAAAGGAAAAAGAATTTCCAACCTGGAATTGTAAAGGAGTAATTCAAAACAGCCAAAAAAATTAAAACACCTCAAGTGAGGTATGAATGACGACTTGCATATTTTAAAGAAAATATGGACAAAAGACATCTTCATATTTTACCTGATTCCAAACTTAAAAGATGTCAGCCAATATAGGAACTCAGCTCAGCTGCAAACTCTGGGACTTAATCTATATTGGAGCTAAATATTCTATAAGCATGCAGTGAACTGCAAAAACTAGCAATTGAAAAATGACATGATTAAATGGCACGACATGCAATCATTTGCTCTCAATTATATCAATGTATCTTCTTCATTTCTAGGAGTCAGGCAGAAATATTGTTTTTTAAATGCCTCTATCAAATTGGTCACCAATAATAAAATAGATGAGAGTCCTAATAAGCTCATTTACATACCATACATCATACAGTACAAAACTATTCTCTCTGAACAGTTTTGCTCATAGATTTGTCTCCTGGTTGTCATGAGTCTTTGCTACATTAGCAGATTTTAGAAGCGTAATACTGCCTTCAGGACCATTTGTAGAAAAACATTTATGAAACTCTTCTAGTTAACCCTTGGCAGGATCCTTATTGCTAATTATGGAAAAGGTACTGATATAATATCTTGGCTGTCACATTGTATTATGGTGACGGTAGAAGCAGAATCTAGGTCTGACATTTTGGAAATACCATCTAACTGCAAGTCAGAAACAGAGAATGACAGTTCTAAGTAGATTATAACTTCTTGCAAAATAACAAACTGGTTTACTTAATGTAAAAGCTGGATTTTAAAAACAGCAGTAAAGGCCCCTGAATTGATTCACCAAGCACATCTCTATCAGCTCCTTGAAGAAGGTCTGGGATGTGTGCCAAAATACTTTTTAAATTGTACATGACAGTATAAGTCTAGATTCTAACACTAAATGATTTATTTTAACCATTTAAAATCAAAATAGTTTCAGCGAACACTTTCATTTTTAAGAAAAATCATCTACCCTCTGTTCACCTAGGCAGCAGATAAGTGAGGTGTCATCTTTACCTCCAGTTCTAATTAGCCTGACCTTTGACCTAGAAAAGGATCTTGTTCTTGCAATCTAGTATCCTCACCAATCAAGTTGAATCATTAACGGCCGCCAGGACTATTAATTCTACATATTCTTGGACACCCTTCAATGAATGGTGTCATCAAGGGAAAAACTAAACATTCTTTTAATACACTCATATTTATGTTTTAATTCTTTTGTACCTTCATCTGTTAATTAAAAACATTAATTATATTTGGAAAGGAGTATTTCTATACCTCTTAGCTACTTTTTAGCTGTAGACCAAAATTAATAACCATTCTAAAAATGAAGACCCTCACTGTGTTATTCCATGAAAGCTGCTGTTAGCCCTGTGTAGCATTCTTTAATTTCTTTGTGACTTACCCTACACTAGGTTAAGTACTTTTAAACATGTTTGTTTTTAAGAATCAAGCTCAGTGGTCGTGTGCTTAGTTCATATTCACATGTAATTAGTAATAAGTTATATACTTCCTTTTCTAAATTAAAAACACTATTAAAATTCCAGACATACAAAACAATATGAAGATTACGTTACTCTAAAGAAAACTGTAATAGCTTACAGATTGCTTGTATCATTACTAAAATGCTGGTATCTATTACAGAGTCTCCCTGGAATAAAGAATGCACTTTAAAAACATGTCCATTATTGTTAAGATGCTAAACTAGTCTGCAATTACAGAAAGGTAACTTTTAGCAATAAGGGGGAAAGGGTGCTGGATATAAATGCAACTTAGCCATTATACTATACCTTTTCTTAAAATCCCACTCTCTTTTCATAAGCAGATGAGGCACTAATTGCCTTTTATTTTTACATTATATTTTGAAATCTTTTTACAATACCCACTGTGCTTTTTAACTCTTACCGATTCCACTCAAAGTAATTCTGGAGGGGACTTCCCTGGTGGTCCAGTGGTTAAGAATCACCTTCCAGTGCAGGGGACGCAGGTTCAATCCCTGTCTGGGAAACTAAGATCCCACATGCCACCACGGGGCAGCTAAGCCCGCGCACGGCAACTACTGAGCCCACACGCCACAACTAGAGAGAGAAGCCTGCGTGCCACAACGAAGACCACCGCACGCCACAATGAAAGAGCCCACATGCCGCAGCTAAAACCCAACGCAGCCAAAAATAAAATAAATATTTTTAAAAAACAAGTAATTCTGGAGAACGGATGAAGGTGATTTTCTTCTCTGGATTATTTGTGGATCCCAACTACCTGAACTCATCTGTGAGTTCAGATGAAAGAAGAACCATCATAAAGACCACACCTGGGGGATGAAATAACATTAAGAAGGAAAGCAAGAGAACACGGGAGCAAGGACGACACAAAAGGAATTCCCAGTGATAATGTGGAACACAGAGGACAGGACAGATTATTGGACTAATTTGTTTCATGAATCACTCAACTCTGCTGCGTGGTATTTTCTAACTCTCTCATCCATACACAGTTGACTATTCTTCACCCGCCTCCTCCATCAAACCGTATTTTTCCAGACTTATCTCTGGCTAACTTACTTGTTATTTCCTATGAAGCCACTCCTGGAACTCATCACAAAGCTCAGAGTGTTACTTGAAGTATAACAGCTAGGAATTTGTATTTTAGGGAAGTATTACTGTTATTCAAGAATCCTACAGATGGGAAGTAAATGAATTCAAGAACTCTAGGGACACAGCAAGAATGCAGGAAGAAAGTTAGGCTGTGGGGAATAACACCACTAAAAAAGAGGAAAATGATACTAAGGACAAAAAAGTCAATATAAGAAAGACCGTTCTATTTTTTTTCATTTATTCCTCCCTGACCTGGAAGAGGCTGAGGTATAGCCAGCTCTATAAACTTCATATTTCTGATTTTATTTTCATAGCACCTAAAATAAATAGGACATTTTCCTGTGGGTCTGGACCATTGGGAATTTGCTTCTTAGCTCTTTCCTTTGCTTTTGTGGTGGAAGCCCCGGGCAATTCAACTCCTTTTTTGCTAGTTTTCAGTATTCCCAGATGTGCAGTAATACTAACCACACTCTCAGGTTAGTAAACTTCTCTTAGAAGTTTAACTAATATATAACGGAAAAACTCTTTAACTGTTATATCAGGTAGTAGAGAGATGCTGACTAAATATTAGCCAACTGGTAAATTGCTCTGATGATTACTTAGCTCAAAGCAATATTCCACAACCTTATGAAAAGGAAATGTAATAAGAACTTCATTCTTTAAACACTCCCATATCTTAAACAAAGCAGAGGTCCAGGAGAAATTTTTGAGAGCAGTTTCTTGAAAAAGCTAATTTTCCTTTTAGAAGAACATGTTTTCTTTTCTTCTGAGAAAAGATGCCGTACCCCTCTCCTGCCTGTTCCCCAAAACAAGATTAAATACACTGGGGGGAAGTCCTCTCATTAAACCCCTTCATCTGGCACCAAGGTAGAACATAAGTCATCTAAGCATAAAGGTATTTTAGTTGAACATCTGAGAAGCAACTTGGATTGAGGGAGGGAAAGAAACACAGCTTAGGGCCTTCACCTAGTTTGGCAGTAATTATTTACGTGATCTCAAGTAAATGATGTAACTTTTATGTGCCCTCAATACCCCTTCCCTAAAATGCAATGATTCTTTAGCCTTTACCATCTTTGGCATCAGATTATTACATAATTTTATTTTGTTATGAGACAGGAAAAATATCATATGGCGGTCTGAGATGGTCTTTTAAAAGATAATAATAAAACATGGAATATCTCTCAAATCAGTTGCAAGATGATTCTTACCTGCTCTGATAAACTTTGAGGGGTGATAGGGTACTAGTTTCACTTTGTCTTTATCATTCTTATTCATTTTCCTTTTCATTGGCCTGAACTGTGGGCAACTGCTCTAAATGGACAAGTGTGTTGTTGCAGTTGTTTACATGAAACAACCTTGCTTGGCCTCAGATTCTTCTCATGTCTTGGTCATGTTCTAACATCCTCAAAGTCTAACTCCAAATATCTTTATAGTGAGAACCACATGCCTAAGCAAAGCACACAAGACTGAAAATTTAAGTTCTATTGCTGCTTTTGCAAAGCATTGAAGTCTGTTGCACCGGTGTTTTATAGAGTTAGTATGGCATGGTTGAATGGATCCATTGGTTCTCTTGCTGGTGGTCTTGGCTTACAAATAAAGGAGAAAATTGGTCTCGAAACATCCCTCCAAATCCTAAAAGTCACTTCTCCTGTCATGACTGAGGGGCAATAAAGGATATTTTTTAGAAAATGAGGAGAGCATATAGGGAAGGAGGAACCTATCGCCTATCCTATGCTTCGCAAATGAACTTCTAACACCAGACCTGTCATTCTGGTTTCACACTTATCTTCATGACATTACATTGAAAAAGAAAGAAAAATATCCTTGGGGAAGAAAATATTATATTTTAAGTGTACAGGGTATAAGTTAGAATTTAATCAATGGTTTAGAGTATCAGTAAAATTAAGAGAGATAAGTTAGGCCATTTTTTTTCCAGATAGGAATAATAATTTTTGCCCCTGCCCTATCTTAGAGAAGTTTTTGGGAGGATTAATGAGCTAATGTCTGTAAAGCTCCTTAAGCTCCTCATATGGAGGTACAACATAAACACTAGGTGAAAAATGATAGCAAACTCCATACTGAGTTGAACTCCTGAGAGTAAAACCCCTGAAGTGAGAAGATGCAGGGTCAGGATGGGTAGACTCTGAGTTCCAATGCCAGAAAAGCCTTGGTTTGTTGTCATATCTATTTTTAATACTGTTTAAAACAGTACTTCATAGCATTAGTAAGCATTTCTACATTTCCTATCAATCACAATGTCCCTTGTGATGATCATTTTTTATTTCTATTCATCAAATGATAGGCTTATTATCTCTATTTTGTAGAGGAAAAATCAAGATGTGAAAATTGCAAAGGCATCAATGATGACTCACATAAAATCATCGGTTTGGTATTATTGGACTATAGCCTGGGTTAGGATTCAGGAGATATGGGCTGCCATCTGGCTCTGGTTGTATGGTCCTGGGTGAGTCACTTAATTTATCAGAGACTTGGTTTTCTCTTCTTTGGAATAAGGAGGTTGAAATAGCCAAATGACCTCAAATACCATCTTGTGATGAAATTCTACAATGTGCTAAGTACTTCTTTAGTATCTAGCAACTCTAAGGCATTGTCTTTGTTACTGTGAAGGGCATGCAAAAAATGACAACTTCAAGATAGTTCCTACTCCTGGATGGACCTAGAGATTATCATACTAAGTGAAGTAAGCCAGACAAAGACAAATCTCATATGATGTCGCTTATATGTGGAATCTAAAAAAAATGATACTAACAAACTTATTTACAAAACAGAAACAGACTCACAAACATAGAAAACAATCTTATGGTTACCAAAGGGGAAATGAGGGGAGGGATAAATTAGGAGTTTGGGATTAACAGATACACACTACTATATATAAAATAGATAACCAACAAGGACCCACTGTATGGCACAGGGAACTATACTCAATATTTTGTAATAACCTATAAGGGAAAATAATCTGAAAAAGAATATATATATACTGTATATATTATATATATATATACATATAACTGAATCACTTTGCTGTACACCTGAAATTAGAACAGCATTGTAAATCAACTATACTTCAATAAAAAGTTTTTAAAAAAAATATAGTTCCTACTCTTAACAAGTTTATATACTTAAAATAACAATGAAATACCACCATGTACCTATTAGAATGGCCAAAATTTGGAACACACAACACCAAATACTGGCAAGGTTAGGGAGAAACAGGAGGTCTCATTCATTGCTGGTAGGAATGCAAAATGGTACCAACACTTTGGGAGACAGTTTGGGAATTTCTTACAAAACTGAACACACTCTTACCATATAATCCAGCAATCACACTCCTTGGTATTTACCCAAAGGAGCTGAAAAGTTATGTTCACACAAGAACCTGCACATGGATATTTATAGCAGCTTTATTCATAATTACCAAAACCTGGAAGCAACCAAGATGTCTTTTAGTAGGTGAATGAATTAGTAAACTGTGGTGCCTCCAGACAGTGGAATATTACTCAGTGCTAAAAAGAAATGACTTACTAAGCCATGAAAAGATGTGGAGGAATCTTAAATGCACATTACTAACTGATAGAAGCCAATCTGAAAGGGCTACATACTATAATTCCAAACGCATGACATTCTGGAAAAGGCAAAACTATCGGGAGTAAAAAGACCAGAGGTTGCCAGGGGTTGGGGTGGTGAGTGCGGGATGATGAATGAATAGGCAGAGTACAGAGGATTTTTAGGTCAGTGAAATACTAGGCATGATGATGGATGCATCATTATACATTTGTCCAAACCCATAGAATGTACAAACCAAGAGTGAACGGTAACATAAACTATGGATGCTGGGTGTATGATGTGTCAATAAAGGCTCATCAATATGCACTGAATATGACTTTCAAAAGGAGGGAACTAAACATATAAAGAACTTATGATAATCAAATAGTAGGTAAAACTTTCCTGATCTAAAGCAGGGTTTAAGTTCTCAAAATCAATTAGGACTCACCAAGTTCCCAGCAAAAGAAATAAAGAGACCAACACCCAGTCACACACAAATGAAAAACAAAGTTCTATGTGGCAACAAAAATTAGACTTCTCCTTTTCTGGCATCTCCAAATGCCAAAAGAATCATTAGCAGTTTTGATGGCAAAAGGTTATACTCCCCATAACAAAGTTTTCTGTTCAGCAAGCTATTGTTTATATGCAAGGTCAAGAAAAATACATTTTCAGACATGCAATGGTTTGGAGAATATACCAGGAAAGTACTTTTTCTATAAAAATTATTAGAAGGGGCTTCCCTGGTGGCGCAGCGGTTGAGAGTTCGCCTGCCGATGCAGGGGACATGGGTTTGTGCCCCAGTCCGGGAAGATCCCACATACTGCAGAGCGGCTGGGCCTGTGAGCCATGGCCCCTGAGCCTGCGCATCTGGAGCCTGTGCTCCGCAACGGGAGAGGCCACAACAGTGAGAGGCCCGCGTACCGCAAAAAAAAAAAAAAAAAAAATTATTAGAAGACAATCCAATAGTCAGTACTAAGAATAATTTTTTTTAATGGAAAACCATGGTATAAAAAAATATGTTGAGGAATAAAAAATGTATAAGGAATTAATTCTGAATTATTTTTCATATTCTTATAAAATAAATGCAAATGTCAAAAGAAACTATTGAAAGTATGAGAAAGAATGTGATTATATTAATAAAATAATAATAATTAGCTGCACCAATAATTAACTGGCATATTTCTTTCTACTTTTAAATCAACCAAGTCCTGATGAAACAAAACATGTTACCTGTGCCACCATCCTGACTGAAATTCATAACTAGGAAGACCTTTTCATTTGCATTTTATACAACATCTCTATTCAAATTATAAAGACACTATAATGTTAGAAAGGAAATGGGTATGAAGAGAAAGCTACCACGGTGCCAAAGGCAACAACATTGCAACTTTGGTTCAAAAGATGCCTTTGTCCTTCTGAAGCATCATTTTCAATGAAGTAAACATGAATCCTGGCATATAAAGTTGATTATATACCAGAAATTTTGTGCCAAACCAAAAGTATTGTTTAGAGGAATTAAAGGGCATCTACAATTGAATAAATTTACTGATAGAAAAAGATGGCTAGTATAGAATCACAGAATGCTAGAGTTGAATTCTTTCAATCCAAGAGCCTAAATTTACAAATAAAAACTATCAGGTAAAGAGAAGAGAAATTATTTGCTGAGATTACACAGCTGAAAATCCTAGATCATAATGTTGCCAACTAACAGAACCTAGTGAGAGATATTCAATAAATACCATTAATTGGTTAAATATAAAAGAATGATGTGGTAAAATTACAGAAAAATGACCGACAATTCAATATGAACACTGAAAAAAAAGACTTGTTTGTTTCCTTAATTTAAGGTCTAATTTTAGGGGGGGGGGCGGTATACGTGTATCTGTATAGAGCAATAATCTGTGAGAAATATGATGAAACTATAAAGGGGTGTTTACAAAAGAGAGTCAGGGAGACAGAAAATAGGGAAGAAAATGTCCTCCAAGTGTTACCACCTTGCTCAAAAGCTGTAAAGCAGCCTAATGTGGAGACCCACCTTTGATAATCTGGGACCTAGTTTTCTGCACCCCAGAAAAGCTGTCCAGTCCACAGGTCAAAGGGCAAACTTAGGAGGTCTACTGACTATCTCCTTTTTTTCTAGTCTTAAGAGGAAAACAATTCTCTTGTGGTCTTACCTGGGCAGTAATAGGCCAATGATCCAACTAACAGATAATTCAGTTCTTAAAGATCCTACAACTAATCCTGAAGTAATTGAAACCCATGGAATTTTCCCTGATTACTATTTACCATTTACTTTATCCATTTGCCCTACTGTATTACAAATAAATGCTTTTTAAAAAGGACAAGCTTATGCTATAATAATTATAATGCTGATAGCATTATAATGCTGAGTTCTCACTAGGTAGCCTCCATTTTAAGGAGCTTTCATATATATTATCTCATTTAATACTCACAGCCACTCTATGAGGTAAGTGTTATTACTATGTCTATTTTTATGATGAGAAACCTGGGGCTTTAAGAAAAATCGTGGATTAGAAATAGGTAGAGACAGGATAAACTCATGCGTCTTGAACCCACAGGCTTAAGCTTCTACATTATGGTGGATCAGATTCACTGCTTCAATCTTATCTACATGAAGAGCATGGAGACATGTTTGCAATGCTGTACTCCCAGTTTCTTCATAATTTGAGTTTATTATCAATTAAAACAACATTTAAATAATGTTAAGAAATCAAGTAAGAATAGAAATATTCATCACTGTGGTTTCAGAGCCTAAATGCAGTTCTGTCTGGTTTTTGAGGCAGCAGTGAAGGATGGGTGACATCTCTCTGTTATCTTTCTAGATTAGCAGTGCAGCCTTTAACTTCCATGAATCTGGTTTACCTGAGAGCAGTAATACAAACAACACATATGACATGAGTATATGGCTACCTCTATGAATCCTCAATTCAGGGGCAGATTGCCCCACTTCAGGAATCATTCAGCATCTTCTAGAAAAAGGTGTACTCAGAAAGAATTAGGCCTTTGTTACTCCATTTTCTTTTACTTTAGAAGGCTTACAATGGGATTGCCTATAAAAATTTCCTGTGGGTCTTCCCACTACCCCCAGATGGTAGTGTGAATAACATTTATTTAAATCTATCTTTGAATTTCAACCTTAACCAAGCCAATGTTTTTTTTCTTTACAAGGCAGCTCTATATTGTATCCAATTACTCAAAATTACTTCCAAAGAAGTGTTAGGCAATGGATTTTTTTTATATACAGTGGGGAAAATATCTAATAAAAGCTGATTTCAGTACTTACTTTTTGATGAACATACATGGTTAATATAATAGCTTTTTAAAAAAATGTATTTAAGACACATAGAAAGGATTAAATCCTGTCTGATATCTGTTGATTTTGAAAGCATTTTACATGCTTTTGTTACAGCCAGATTGAATTACTGTAATTCTTTGTTTGCAGCTTTGCCAACAGCATCATTACCAAGTTTGTATGGCTCCAGGACACAGCAGCAGAGATGATCCTGGACCTGTAGGAACCATGGCCTCCTCTCTCAAATCTCAAAACTTCCAACATATTCTCTTCTGTCTTTCAACCTTATCTCCTTAAAAATGCGGGTTTTGAAGGACATAGGACGTGATTATTTATGGTGCCATTTGAGATTGATTATAGTGGACATGGGAAATTCCCTCTAAATGTCTTGGCTAGATTGGTTCTATTTTTATTTCTGGAAATTACACAGTGAGATTTGGGAAAATACTTCTTAAGGCATGTGAACTGTGTTTAGCTCTTTTATGTATCTATTTTGTAAAAGTACATCAGTGATATTCCCTTTCAGAGTAATTACTTAGTAATGCTGCATACCTCATAGTTAATTTGAAATCCTGTTAAAGACCCTACTCTAAAATTTTTAATGTCCAAGGTTTAAAACATTGACTTGCTGACTTCCTCTATTGAGGCGGGGGGGGGGGTGGTCATCAAGAAGACGTGACTATCGTTTGACCTTCAAGCTGAACCCGGGCAACTGGACTCCTCTTCTCCTCCCCTGTCCTCGGAATGTGTGTTCTGCTTGCCTTCCCTGCCCTCAGAAGCTGCCCCAAAGATACAGCCTTGAGATAACAGTGTGGTGGTGAGATTATCTGGACTGTGTACATGACTGAACCCAGTTCAGGCCTCTATATAAACCTTTAAGATTCTGGAGGTGGGGAAATTTCTTGTCTCGTGGCTGCCCATGACAAGCCTCCTAAGTTCCCTTTCCTATTAAACCTGCCACCTGCCAATGTGGAGTGGTCTGCCTCTTTCTTCAGTCTCTTCCTGCCCTCTGTTTGTGGCGGTTGGTTTCAGGTTATATCTGGGAAGCTCCTGAGGAGGTTACAACCTAACATCCTCTAGATGGCTATCCAAGGAATCAGAAAAGGGATGAGGAACAATAGAGTAAGTTATGAGTTAACATCTTTTTCTCTTTCCAGAAAATAGATCTTTGACCCAAGGACTACTGAGTCTACAAAGTAGCGGCAGATTCTGAAAGACTTTCTAGACCTGACTATTGGCTCTATCACTTATTAACTGTATGAACTTCATTAACTTCAATTTTCCCTGCCTCAGTTTTTTCATCCATAAGTTGGGGATAATAAACCAGCTGCCTCAAGATGGTGATGAGGATTAAATAAGTGAATGGAGAAACTTAGAAACTGTGACTCACATCTAATGAGCACTCAATAAGTACTGGTTGTCACTATTACAATTATTAAAAGAATGTTTTCTTCCTCCTAATGCAATTATTGTGTGGCCTCCTTTCCTTAAAGGAGATGCAGATGGTACCCATTCCCATGTTTATGATAGTTTTTGTAATCCAGAGCAGGGTCAGAAAACTAAGGTCTGCTAGCCACTGCCGGCTCTTGTAAATAGTTTTGTAAATGAGTTTTATTAAACACACAATATTTATTCATTTACATATTCTCTGTGGCTGCTTTTACACTATAACAGCAGAGCTGAATAACTGCGACAGAGATTATATTACCTGCTTTTTATAGAAAATGTTTGCCAACCCTTGATTTAGAGTAAAACAAGGTTTCAATGTTTACCGAAGGGTCAGCAAATGACAGAATGGGAGAATACTAAAATTTGAACCCAAAGACCATGGCTTTTGCTTTGTCTCTGCTGCTGGTTGCTGTGCGAATTCAAACAAGTCACATTAACTTTCCATATCTCAAGTTCTTCATTCATGAAAATAAATAAAAACACACATAAGAAGGTGACCACAATTTTCAACTTATATAATTAGGGTAAGGTTTAAATATAATAACATGCATAAAAGTGCTTGGTCAAATTCCTTTTTTTTTAATTTGATTTTTTTTAATATAGCAGGTTCTTATTAGTTACCTATTTTATACATATTAATGCATATATGTCAACCCCAATCTCCCAATTCATCTCCATGCCCCACCCCCCGCTTCCCCCCTTGGTGTCCATAGTTTGTCCATAGTCACATCTGTGGCTCTATTTCTGCCTTGCTAACTGGTTCATCTGTACCATTTTTCTAGATTTCACATATATGCGTTAATATATGATATTCGTTTTTCTTTTTCTGATTTACTTCACTCTGTATAACCGTCTCTAGGTCCATCCATGTGTCTACAAATGACCCAATACCGTCCCTTTTTATGGCTGAGTAATATTCCATTGTATATATATACCACATCTTTATCCATTCATCTGTTGATGGGCATTTAGGTTGTTTCCATGACCTGGTTATTGTAAATAGTGCTGCAATGAACATTGGGGTGCATGTGTCCTTTTGAATTATGGTTTTCTCTGGGTATATGCCCAGTAGTGGGATTGCTGGGTCATATAGTAATTCTATTTTTAGATTTTGAAGGAACCTCCATACTGTTCTCCATAGTGGCTGTATGAATTTACATTCCCACCAACAGTACAGGAGGGTTCCCTTTTCTCCACACCCTCTCCGGTATTTGTTGTTTGTAGATTTTCTGATTATGCCCATTCTGACCTGTGTGAGGTGATACCCCATTGGAGTTTTGATTTGCATTTTTCTACAAATTAGTGATGTTGAGAAGCTTTCCATGTGCCTCTTCGCCATCTATATGTCTTTGGATAAATGTCTATTTAGGTCTTCTGCCCAATTTTTGATTGGATTGTTTATTTTTTAAATATTGAGCTGCAAGTGCTGTTTATATATTTTGGAGATGAATCCTTTGTCCATTGAATTCATTTGCAAGTATTTTCTCCCATTCTGAGTGTTGTCTTTTCATCTTGTTTATGGTTTCCTTTGCTGTGCAAAAGCTTTTAGTTTCATTAGGTCCCATTTGTTTATTTTTGTTTTTATTTCCATTACTCTAGGAGGCGGGTCAAAAAAGATCTTGCTGTGATTTATGTCAAAGAGTGTTTGTTCTTCCTATGTTTTCCTCTAAGAGTTGTATAGTGTTCGGTTTACATTTAGGTCTTTAATCCATTTCAAGTTTATTTTTGTGTATGGTGTTAGGAAGTGTTCTAATTTCATTCTTTTACATGTAGCTGTCCAGTTTTGCCAGCATCACTTATTGAAGAGACTGTCTTTTCTCCATTGTATATCCTTGCCTCCTTTGTCATAGATTAGTTGACCATAGGTGCGTGGGTTCTCTGGGCTCTCTATCCTGTTCCACTAATCTATATTTCTGTTTTTGTGTCAGGACCGTATTGTCTTGATTACTGTAGCTTTGTAGTACAGTCTGAAGTCAGGAAGTCTGATTCCTCCATCTCTGTTTTTTTCCCTCAAGATTGCTTTCGCTATTCAGGGTCTTTCGTGTCTCCACACAAATTTTAAGATTTTTTGTCCCAGTTCTGTAAAAAAATGCCATTGATAATTCGATAGGGATTGCAATGAATCTGTAAATTGCTTTGGGTTATATATTCAATTTCACAATATTGATTCTTTCAATGTAAGAACATGGTATATCTCTCCATCTGTTTCTGTCATCTTTGATTTCTTTTATCAGTGTCTCATCGTTTTCTGGGTACAGGTCTTTTACCTCCTTAGGTAGGTTTATACCTAAGTATTTTATTCTTTTTGTTGTAATGGTGCATGGGATTGTTTCCTTAATTTCTCTTTCTGATCTTTCATTGTTAGTGTATAGGAATTCAAGAGATTTCTGTGCATTAATTTTGTATCCTGCTAATTCACCGAATTCATTGATTAGCTCTAGTAGTTTTCTGGTGGCATCTTTAGCATTCTCTATGTATAGTATCATGTCATCTGCAAACTGTGACAGTTTCACTTCTTCTTTTCCAGTTTGTATTACTTTTATTTCTTTTTCTTCTCTGATTGCCATGGCTAGGACTTCCAAAACTATGTTGAATAATCATGGCGAGAGTGGACACCCTTGTCTTGTTCATAAAGGAAATTTTTTCAGTTTTTCACCATTGAGAATGATGTTGGCTGTGGGTGTGTCGTATATGGCCTTTATTATGTTGAGGTAGGTTCCCTCTATGCCCACTTCCTGGAGAGTTTTTCTCATAAATTGCTGTTGAATTTTGCCAAAAGCTTTTTCTGCATCTACTGAGATGATCACATGGTTTTTATTCTTCAATTTGTTAATATGGTGGATCACATTGATTCATTTGTGTATACTGAAGAATCATTGCATCCCTGGGATAAACCCCACTTGATCATGGCGTATGATCCTTTTAATGTGTTGTTGGATTCTGTTTGCTAGTATTTTGTTGAGGATTTTTGCATTTATATTCATCAGTGATATTGGTCTTTTTTGTAGTATCCTTGTCTGGTTTTGGTATCAGGGTGCTGGTGGCCTCATAGAATGAGTCTGGGAGTGTTCCTTCCTCTGAAATTTTTGGAAGAGTTTGAGAAGGATGGGTGTTAGCTCTTCTCTAAATGTTTGATAGAATTCACCTGTGAAGCCATCTGGTCCTGGACTTTTGTTTGTTGGAACATTTTAAATCACAGTTTCCATTTCATTACTTGTAAATGGTCTGTTCATATTTTCTATTTCTTCTTGGTTCAGTCTTGGAAGGTTATACCTTTCTAAGAATTTGTCCATTTCTTCCAGGTTGTCCATTTTATTGGCATGGAGTTGCTTGTAGTAGTCTCTTATGATGCTTTGTATTTCTGCAGTGTCTGTTGTTACTTCTCCTTTTTCATTTCTAATATTATGGATTTGAGTCCTCTCCCTCTTTTTCTTGATGAGTCAGGCTAAAGGTTTATCAATTCTGTTTATCTTCTCAAAGAACCAGCTTTTAGCTGTATTGATCTTTGCTATTGTTTTCTTTGTTTCTATTTCATTTATTTCTGCTCTGGTCTTTATGATTTCTTTCCTTCTACTAACTTTGGGTTTTGTTTGTTCTTCTTTCTCTAGTTCCTTTAGGTGTA
Organism: Pseudorca crassidens; assembly: GCF_039906515.1. Classification (NCBI taxonomy): domain Eukaryota; kingdom Metazoa; phylum Chordata; class Mammalia; order Artiodactyla; family Delphinidae; genus Pseudorca; species Pseudorca crassidens. The sequence continues at coordinate 66,205,448 of NC_090296.1, forward strand.
AGGTTAGATTGTTTATTTGAGATTTTTCTTGTTTCTTGAGGTAGGCTTGTATTGCTATAAACTTCCCTCTTAGAACTGCTTTTGCTGCATCCCATAGGCTTTGGATCGTCATCTATTCATTGTTATTGGTCTCTAGGTATTTTCTGATTTCCTCTTTGATTTTTTTCAGTGATCGCTTGCTTATTTAGTAACATATTGTTTAGCTTCCATGCATTTGTGTTTTTTATGTATTTTGCCCTGTAATTGATATCCAATTTCATAGTGTTGGGGTCAGAAAAGATGCTTGATATGATTTCAATTTTCTTAAATTTACCGACGCTTGATTTGTGAGCCATGATGTGATCTATCCTGGAGAATGTTCTGTGTGCATATGAGAAGAAAGTGTAATCTGCTGTTTTTGGATGGAATTTCCTATAAATATCAATTAAATCTATCTGGTCTATCATGTCATTTAAAGCTTCTGTTTCCTTATTAATTTTCTGTCTGGATGATCTGTCCATTGGTGTAAGTGAGGTGTTAAAGTCCCCCACTATTACTGAGTTACTGTCAATTTCCTCTCTTATAGCTGTTAGCAGTTGCCTTATGTATTGAGGTGTTCCTATGTTGGGTGCATATATATTTATAATTGTTATGTCTTCTTCTTGGATTTATCCCTTGATCATTATGTAGTGTCCTTCCTTGTCTCTTGTAACATTTTTTATTTTAAAGTCTATTTTATCTGATATGAGAATTGCTACTCCAGCTTTCTTTTGATTTCCATTTGCATGGATTATCTTTTCCCATCCCCTCACTTTCAGTCTATATGTGTCCCTAGGTCTGAAGTGGGTCCCTTGTAGACAGCATATATATGGATCTTGTGTTTGTATCCATTTAGCGAGCCTGTGTCTTTTGGTTGGAGCATTTAGTCCATTCACATTTAAGGTAATTGTCGATATGTATGTTCCCATTACCGTTTTCTTAATTGTTTTGGGTTCGTTTTTGTAGGTCCTTTTCTTCTCTTGTGTTTCCCACTTAGAGAAGTTCCTTTAGCATTTTCTGTAGAGCTGGTTTGGTGGTGCTGAATTCTCTTAGCTTTTGCTTGTCTGTAAAGCTTTTGATTTCTCCATCGAATCTGAATAAGATCCTGGCTGGGTAGAATAATCTTGGTTGTAGGTTCTTCCTTTGCATCACTTTAAATATATCATGCCACTCCTTTCTGGCTTGTAGAGTTTCTGCTGAGAAATCAGCTGTTAACCTTATGGGAGTTCTGTTGTATGTTCTTTGTCATTTTTCCCTTGTTGCTTTTAATAATTTTTCTTTGTCTTTTTTTTTTTTTGTCAATTTGATTACTATGTGTCTCGGCATGTTTGTCCTTGGGTTTATCCTGCCTGGGACTCTCTGTGTTTCCTGGACGTGGGTGGCTATTTCCTTTCCCATGTTAGGGAAGTTTTTGATTATAATCTCTTCAAATATTTTCTTGGGTCCTTTCGCTCTCTCTTCTCCTTCTGGGACCCCTATAATGCGAATGTTGGTTTGTTTAATGTTGCCAGAGGTCTCTTAGGCTGTCTTCATTTCTTTTCATTCTTTTTTCTTTATTCTGTTCCATGGCAGTGAATTGCACCATTCTGTCTTCCAGGTCACTTATCTGTTCTTCTGCCTCAGTTATTCTGCTATTGATTCCTTCTAGTGTATTTTTCATTTCAGTTATTGTATTGCTCATCTCTGTTTGTTTGTTCTTTAATTCTTCCAGGTCTTTGTTAAACATTTCTTGCATCTTTTCAATCTTTATCTCCGTTGTTTTTCTGAGGTCCTGGATCATCTTCACTATCATTATTCTGAATTCTTTTTCTGGAAGTTTGCCTATCTCCGCTTCATTTAGTTGTTTTTCTTGGGTTTTGTCTGGTTCCTTCATCTGGTACATAGTCCTCTGCCTTTTCATTTTGTCTGTCTTTCTGTGAATGTGGTTTTCATTATACAGGCTGCAGGAACATAGTTCTTCTTGCTTTTGCTGTCTGCTCTCTGGTGGATGAAGCTATCTAAAAAGTTTGTGCAAACTTCCTGATGGGAGGGACTGGTGGTGGGTAGAGCTGGGTGTTGCTCTGGTGAGCAGAGCTCAGCAAAACTTTAATCTGCTTGTCTGCTGATGGGTGGCACTGAGTTCCCTCCCTGTTGGTTATTTGGTCTGAGGCGACCCAGCACTGGAGGCTACAGGCTCTTTGGTGAGGCTAATGGTGGGCTCCAGGAGGGCTCACGCCAAGGAGTACTTCCCAGAACTCCCATTGCCAGTGTCCTTGCCCCCACGGTGAGCCACAGCCACCCCCCGCCTCTGCAGGAGACCCTCCAACACTAGCAGGTAGGCCTGGCTCAGTCTCCTGCGGGGGTTGCTGCTCCTTCCCCTGGGTCTCAATGCAAACACACTTTGTGTGTGCCCTCCAAGAGTGGAGTCTCTGTTTCCCCCAGTCCTGTTGAAGTCCTGCAGTCAAATCCCACTAGCCTTCAAAGTCTGATTCTCTGGGAATTCCCCCTTCTGTTGCCGGGCCCCCAGGTTGGGAAGCCTGGTGTGGGGCTCAGAACCTTCACTCCAGTGGGTGGACTTCTGTGGTATAATTGTTCTCCAGTTTGTGAGTCACCCACCTAGCGGTTATGGGGTTTGATTTTATCGTGATTGCGCCACTCCTACCATCTCATTGAGACTTCTCCTTTGTCTTCGGATGTGGGGTATCTTTTTTGGTGAGTTCCAGTGTCTTCCTGTCAATGATTGTTCATCAGTTTGTTGTGATTCCAGTGCTCTCACAAGAGGGAGTGAGTGCATGTCCTTCTACTCTGTCATTTTGAACCAATCAGTGCTTGGTCAAATTTAAATTGGTAAGCAAACTTGGGACATTAGTCATTGTGAAGGTTACCAAATCTATCCCATTCATTCTTCTTATGACAGAGCCTCTTGGCTGGTCTAAACTTGTCCTTCCCAGGCTGATTCTGGGCCCAGTCCAGTGCCGCAGTCTCCTTTAGCTGGTAACCGATAATTTCTCCCCAATTTGAGTCTTCAGAATAATGAATTTTGTTATGGGATACAAGGAACATATGATTAAGTAATTATTTTCTTTTCTCTCTGAAGGATCATCATTAAAAAGTAAAGCTTTCCAGCCAATGGCATTGAAGCTGTCCATACACAGCTCTAAGGGGCCCTTTGCCAGCTGGCCTCATTAAATCTCTGATGTGCTCTCTGAGTTTTGTTGTCATGGTGTGTTCACTCTTGGACACTTTTGCATTTCTGTCCCAGGGTTTTTAGGTTCACACCTTCGTGTTTCTCCCATCCTGGGCTTTAACTCTTTCTTAGGTAGAATTTTGCCTCATGTCTAATCCCACATTTATCAATTACTGTCTTAGAGAAAAAGAATATTTTCCACTATTGCTTTTTCTCTTTTTCTGAAAACTTAAGATCCTGATCCTTTCTCTCATCCCAGACCAAACTCTGAGAAGGAAACAGTTGTGTCTATGAAGCGACAGATTTTCCTTTTTATACGCAGCACCCTCCCTCCCTGTTCTCCTGGGTAGTGCACTGTGGCTTAGCTATCATTACTCTGGGTGTCATATAAAGAAATTCATTCTGTGAAAAGCCTGAGATTTTAGAGAATGGAGAATCATAAAACTAAACCCTGTGGATAAAGCCTGTCTTCTGTGTTCTGTGTGACTAATGACAGCAGAAGACATTTGGGAACCCACAAGAAGAGGCAGAACATGGCAAAGAGTTTCTGACACATAAAGGTTCTTTAATAACTCTCTTATTTGAGTGGTTTTATCACTTAGAAAGGCAGAGGTTATCTGTTTTCTGGATTTGTGGTAAGTAAAAAGTTTTTATTCTGCATATGCCTATTACCAATTATGATTTTTGACAGGTTTTAAACATTATATTACAATATTATTGTGTTACAAACGTTTGATTTCATTCTTCCAATGAATGTGGTAATATACAGAACACTTAACTAATAGACTGAGCACTAAAGAGTAAACAGCTCAGAAATAGTCATAATTCTGGCTAGGAAAGACGTTTACTCCAACTGACACACAGAAAGCTTTCTTTAAAAAACAAAAAAAAAAGTGCTGTCATGCTAGATCCACTTAGCTTATCCAATCAAACTCCTCAAGATCAAAACTTTAGAAGGGACTAGAGTTTCAGGTCATACAGAAAAATCATCAGGGCTCCATATTCTCAAAAAGTTTTAAAAGTTTCAATTTAAAAAGTGACACATAACACACCACTGTAAAGCAATTATACTCCAATAAAGATGTTAAAAAAAATAAAATAATAAAATAAAAAGTGACACATGGCAAAGAAATTTACACTGATATTGTACAAAAATGTAAAATGAAAACACAAATATTTTCACCTCCCCAGATCTTTAATAGCTACAACCATTTGCTATTCTGGCCAAATTGCTGAAGATTGTGACTAATAAACCTTCCACAAAGAAACAATGATATTTAGTTCTGTCCTGCTCTTCCCATTGAGTCACCTGGCATGTTAAGGACATCCACTAAATACCAATAAATACCAATTTTGCATAGTAGTTCAGAGAATGGGCTTTAGAGTCAGACAGTTCTGGATTTAAAACCTAATTCTACCACTCATTATATGTGGCCTTGGACACACAAAACTTAACCTCCATGTGCCTGTTTCCATATCTGCAAAATTGGGATCCTAATACCAACCTCATAAGTTGCTGTTAGCTTTATATGTATATACACATATATTCACAAAGGAATATTCACAAAGGAATATTACGCAATGTCAAAGTAAGTGAATTACAGCCATATTCAGTGAGATGAATGAAGCTTGGCATTATAATGTTAAATGAAAAAGAAGTCCTAAAAGATAACATACAGCATGATTACCTTTTAATAAGTTTAAAAACAACTAAAATTAAAAATATTCTTTCTTACTAGAGGAAAGCAAGGAAATAAAGAACATGGGATTCAGGATCATGATTATCTTAGGTAAGGATAGAAGGGGATGGAATAGGGCTGGGAAAAACACATGATGAGGTATACATCACCATCAAGATCCTGCCTGTTGTTTGGAGTAGGAAAGTCTCTATTTATTATTTTATTTTAAAAATAGCTAAATAAATAAGAGTCGGGCATAAATGTAGTGAGTTTAATGAATGGTGATACTGAAAACATAAACATGCTTTGAAGAAATAAAAGAGCAAAAAGCATGTGATAATCTCTGGTACTTTTGAAAGAAAAATTCTATGATTATTTTCAGGCACTAAGATGCACATGGTAAATAATGAATTAGGGGTAGTGAATATTCCCTAGTGGCTACAAAGTATTTGTTAGCAAACGACTAGAATTCTTTAAGAATTATTCAATGATTTGGAAGCCCAGAGATTTTTCTCTGTCTCTCTCTGTGTCTCTTAATCTCTTTTAAATTTGTTACAAGGACCTAGCTGAAGATAATGTTGAGGACACTGTATAAGCCTAAAGCATAAAGCTAATATCATTTGGCAGCGCCCAATTTTTATGTAACATCTTTGGGCTTATAATGTTGAGATTTCTATCCTTTACGAATACACCATTACAAAAAGTAGAAATAATGATTTACATGTATGAACTCATAACCGCATAAGATGAATATTACCAGCATCCCATTTTATAGATGAAGAAACTGAGGCACCAGGGATCATACAAGAAATATGATCAAGGTCACACGACTGACTGGGGCCATTAACCAGTTCACTAAAGCTGCGATATAGATACTATAGAGAGAAAATAAATTTCACAACATCTAGCCTACTGATGACCGGGATGTTTTATATGGTACCTGTTAAGTTCAAACAACACAGAGGGAAATATCTGAAGACTCCATCTCCCTGCAATGGGGGGGTTAGAGTGAAACAAGCGGAGGTGAAGTAACAAATCATCTGGATGTTAGATTTTAGATAGTGAAACCCATTTGCCTTGGCAAGAGACTTTTTAACTTCTGGTTTTAACTTCAACTCAGTGGCAGACAAGGAGTTCAAGTAAAACAGTGTGTAGATGTGTAATGCAGACAGTTTACTGAGAAGTACTGTGGTCTTACCTTGGAGGGGGTCTCCTCTTGGGTTATGCAGGTGAGCAAGGGGGGCCTGTCTGTCTGGCAGAGGGAAGGTGAACTACATATGACTACGTTCTCTGATATGCAGAATGCTGGAAGACTGCAGAGCAGAATGTGAGATGACTAAAACCTGGTCCTAGAAGGCTTTGAGAAGAAATAGTTGCTTGGTCTCAAGAAGTTCTTTCCTTCTGGATTTTCCCCTTTCTCCTCTTTCAGATCTGTTAAGCCAGCAAATTCATGTTTGCAACCCCAAAGCCTTGGGCTGACACCAGCCAGAGTTCGAATAATCACTGCAGTTACAGGAGGGTTCAAGCAGTACAGGCCAGTGTGGCCAATGAGAACAAAGATTTCAACTTTAAACTGCTTTTGAATAGATATTGTGTAAACCATGGGAACAAACGCTTTTTCTTCATGGACATACAGCGAACACGTACACAGCCATGTGGCTAAGTTTGACATTTTTCTAGAGTGGAAAATGCCTCTAATGTAGGAAACACTTTTACTTTATTTCTTCCTTCCATAAATAGTTGATTCTTTCATGTGTAAAAATTATGTTTCCTTTTGTTAGCATTAATGGTCTTATCTTAAATCATGTGTTTTTATCATATCAATTTATGGAAGTATTTTTAGCCACATTATTTATAGAACATTTAGGTCTGCCTTTCAAAGTCCTCAGTAATCTTTAGTGTTTGCTGGTCTGCTTTTAATTTATCAAAGCCCTCCTTCAACAGGCGTTGCACAAAACACACAAGCAGCAGAGATTTCCCCTATACAATGTGTATTTGATACGCTTAATGTTCATCTTTATACACACACAGACGTTGGCATATAAGAAATGTGGAGGGTGCCTATAAATTCAAGGAAACATTTAAGAGCACAGTGATACATAGATACACGGGTATAATACTTTACGTACTTGATAAATATTTTATCCCTACCATAAAGAAAGCTTTTTATAAACTTTGATTGTTTTTTATTACCTTAAAGTATTGCAGTTGTTTCTCAGCATTCATTGTTCCTTCCTTTTCTTGTCTCAGACAGGAATTGAAGATGAAAAGCTCTGTATCTCTTAGCCACCCTTTCAGTTCTTTGATCCTGACCTCCAGCTGCCTTACCAGGCTTCCGCTTTCAGGAGAGAGCAGGTCACGTGCACCCGACCCACTGTGCCCTGCCATTGTGTCCTGGATCTTCTCTCCTAGGGTTTTCTAATGCATCAGATTAAAAACAAAAACAAAAACAGCAAAAAACAAAAACATTGATTAGCATAGGTACCAAATACGTATCACAGTTTGGCTGGTGACAAGAGCCACCTGGAAGGTGTCTGCTGCACCTCCCACCTCACAACTGACATTCAGTTCAGATTAGCTCAATGTTCCATTTAGGATTCGATTCTTGAGCCGTGGGTGTTGTTCTGACTACCACTAGAGGCTTACGAAGACGTCATTCACTTCTAATTTCCTCTAACAGAAAGGAGCTTTGACCCAAAAGTTCACCATGGTCACTGATAAAAACTCATTTCAATTCTCATGAAAGGAGTTTACAGTAAAAATTCTCTGCAAAAAATTTTCAGGAGATAGAAGTTTGAGTTTAATCAATATACTAAAGAGGCCAAGAGTAGACTATGCATGGAGAATTAAATTCCTTTTTTTTTCCTTTTTTTTTGTTTTGTTTTGTGAGGTACAATTCCCTAAACCTTATGACACAGGACTGTTAAGAAGGGGTAGCCTCCTCGGTGCTGTTGATTTTACCTGACCTAGAAATTGTTCAACCCTTCAATTCTTCCCACTTTGCATTTGTGGATGCTAGACTTTCTAAAATATGTGTTAAAATAAGCCCCAATCCACTATGCTAGAAGCCTGCTTAGATGAACCACTATGGCATGAAGGTACAGTCAGGAAAGGCTTTTTTTTTTTTTTTTTTTTTTTTTTTTGGTGGAAAACACTCTGGAGAATCAGGACGAGTTAATCTATAATGATGAATTAAAGCTACAAAAATAGGCTTTAAAACACAAATAAAATTAAGTCAACAAACATTCGTCTGCTGTGTAGTGTTCCGTAAATGGTATCTTTAGGAGAAAAATCGCCTTTCGTGGCAACACCCTTGTATTTTCATGGTGCAAATATTGATAATTTGAAGACCCTCAGTGGAATCCAGATTTAGCTATTGTTTTTATGCTGTAACAAAAGTAGCAGCAGGAGGTGAAATCAATGCCCTTGGAGGGTAGGGTCACAAAAAAGAATTTATTGCCACTTTTTTGTTCTGGAACAGTTTGCAATCATAAATTCTTCATAAACAGAATACTTCAGAGAATGGTCCATCTTCATAAATATACGACAGAGGACATCAATTTCATTTAATTCACAATTTGTGTCAGCACAGCAGATGCCAATGCCTGCCTTGATAGGGTTGTTTAATATGCAATTGAGACAGAGTAATATGCAGCACAGGGGACAAAATTTCACAGATTAAACTGTACGCACCACTGACATTTCATTCTAATGTATTTCCATTCCACACTGTTCACCTTAGATGAAAGTAATATTAAAAACCATATCCCTCTATTTTACTATTGTTAGAAGTTAAAATCCTTGTCTTTAATTTTTTTTCATGCCAATTAAAATGTAATCATGCCAATTAAAGCAGTATGCCTGGTGGTGGTAGTGTAGCACAGGTTTTGTTAAAATCTTCCCAGCACCCTTCTCTCCCCAGAAATCATTACAAAACTCTGCGTACTGCATTCGAATGATATTTTTGTTAAAATGACAACCATTTTTAAGGTATCTGCCTCATAAAGGATAGCTAAATATTCTGTTTCTTTTTTTAATGTTATCTTGATTTAAAATTTTTGTTTAGGGAGCTATATACGTGACATACTTCAAACAATTTTCCAAAAAGATTATTGTTAATTATTTATCAAATTAGAAATAGATATGTGAAAATACAGCACAGGCAGACTATCGCTTTATCTATCAAGCATATAAAGTTGCTGCTCTCATCTATTTAGTAAACAGTCTTTTAAAATGTCAGACACTAACCGCATTTCTCCTGTATGAGATCAATGAATTCTGTAGAATTTAGTAGGTTCTGATTTAAATCACCATATTATAAAATGAAAGCCATTAATTACTATTGAAAAGTAATGTAACAATAGGTCAGAGTAAAAACTTTTAACGTTTTAAGTTACTTTGCACGATTGCAGAGTGTGGTGAATTTAAATGAGAAAGCAAGGATTTCAACTTGCAGTTTTTTAATCACCTAGATTAAGCATGGCATAAACTGAACACTGGCATTCCTCCAAGTCATCAAGGTACATGGAGAGCTTTTTATTCAAAATATTTTTGGAGTATTATTTCTTTAAAAATTAAAAGGCAGGAAAGGGAAGGCATGCAAAATCATGCTCTATAACTGACACCACCCATACTTAGCTGTTATAATTAATCATTTAAGTAATTGACAAATTTAGCTTACCCTTGATTTGAAGTGAAGGCAATTTAGGAGAGAAGTTGATGAAAAAATACAGTTTAACCTCTCTCTCTCAGCTGTCTTCCTACAAAAGGACAATACTGTCTCCTGCACAGTGCCATCCTGGTCTCTGGATAACAGAATCTCTATATTGCCTTTTTGCCAGATTCTTGCATCTCAGTCTTTGGCTGAGACCCAGCCCATCATTGCGCGAAATGAATTACATGAAACTTTTTTTTTTTTTTTTTGGCTTTTGTTAAAAGTGAGCTGGAAATTGAGGCACAAAACAGAGGCCGATTTAATTCTGCAATTCAGATTTGGGTCAAGTTTGCATCTTTGTTTTTGTGGCTTTAGTGTGACTTGAAAGCTATAGTGACAACTCCACTTTTCATCTGAAGGGTACAGTAAATAGTTAAACAGTGGATGTCTCTAACATGTACCTTCAGAATAAATTCTATTAACATTCATTCAAGCATGACAGTCAGTGTATATCAGGATATACTGTATTATAGTTGACTTGGTGCATGCCCATAATACATGGCATATTTTACTTACCTTTTTACGTATTAAAGAACCAAAATTATTAAAAATCTGAGAGAAGACAAGTTCAGAGTAAAAAAAAAAAAAAAAAAAAAAAAAAACAGAAGAGGAAAAGCTGTGTTTTTCCCCCATAATAGCATGAATAGCTTGTTAGAAATGTAGGTAGTGAATTGAAAGAGAGAGATATTTGTGCCTCAAATTAGAAATCAGACAGGGTGCTTCACAAAAAATGTACACATAACCTACAAACAGTAATAAAAATGCAAATACCCCAAGCAGTTCCCATTTTTCATTAATTGAATCCACTTTTTCAAGGAGATCATTTGGTAGTAAAACGCCACCTTTCTTCAAAGCTTCAACCTTACTAAGCAGCTCCGTCTTTTTCAGGTCCCTGATGGACATTTCCACACTGTATCGCTAAAACGGGAAGAGAAAAAAAGATACCATTAGGGAAAGAGGTGTTCTTAGAAAATCTTTGAGCACAGAGTTAGTGAGGCTCATGGGTGTTAAAAGTTTGTGTTTCCAATAAAATTAATGGGGAGGCTAAACTAAGAAACTTGAGTAGTTGAGAAAAATTGCTGAAAACAGTTAAAAATATACAAATTTCTCACATATACACAAACATCCAAGGTATTCCATTTAGTTGACTACGATTTATGTCTTTCCAAACTAAAGTTTGTACACACATTTGATCTTTATCTTAAAATACTCCAAATAGGAACATACCTGGTCTAGAGGGATTTAATATCAAAATTAGTTTTGGCCAACATTTGGCTCCAGAGTACTGCCCATCACCCATCTCTGTCTCCCAAAGGACTAGTCTCAGAGTGGTACAAATAAAATGATCCCTAAAAAGCGTGTAACTTCCTCCTTATCCTATAAGTCCCCTAAATTCTGTTAACTTTTTTTTTTTCATTTTTCTTTTACTTAAAAATTCTGTGTGGGCTTGGAGAAGAGGTACATATAGAGAGGAAAAAACAAAAAACCAAAAGAACAGTGTTTTGAGAATGGTTACAAATCTACACTTCCTTATTGATTGCTGTAAAATGTCCCAAACATCACAATCGATTACAGAACTCTCTTCCCGCAATATACGTTGTATTCTAACAAACTGTCAAGTGTGTGTCTCCTAAAGGATGTTTTGCTGGTGATAATAAGTGCTATTTAATGTGACAGTTAACTAGGGTGATTCTCTTCAAATAACTCTATTTGGATAGCTTCATAGTTAGAAAGTCCTATATTATAGGACAACTATAATTGACTATGGATGTAGTTTTTAAATATGCACCTAAAAACAACTCTGAATAGAAAAACTGGATTCTGGTTAGAGCATTAAACATATTTTACAACTTTAGCACATTTCCAAATGTATACTGGCAATCCCTAAACTTCTTTCTTCAATGCATAAAAGTTAGGTTACTGGGGTCCTTGGTAATAATACACCATTGTCCTAACTGAGCTAAGATGAGCACCTTACCAGATCTAATAAGAAATGCTTTTGTCTGGGCAAAGTAGGAAATCAGCACATTCAAAACATGCCCAAGCACTTGGATGATTTTATTCAACTTGAAAACATGATACTGTGTAAGATCCCAAACTAAACTACAATTGGAAGCAGCTTAAAGGAAAAGAAGGTGTAAAATCCCTGTTTCGGTTAATAGGTCCTCAGCATTTTCCTGCATATGTTTGCATACTTTTAGTTTCATATTTTAATCTTTCATTTACACTAAACATGCACATCATTTGTATTATGTAAACTTCTCCAAATGCTAGTCATTTGTGGATCACAGAACAAAATGTTTTAAATGAGGTGATTTAAAGCATTTCGTAGTATTAATGAATGTTGATCAGGGTGTCAGAGTATCCAAAATTACATGAATATGCATAACGAAAAGAATCAAGGGTTGCTTTAGAGCTCTTCCAGAATTTGGCCTGTGATACATGGGAATTCTGATTGTATTTTCTAATGGCAGGCAATTACCAAGACCACATTACTACAACACTTATAAAACACACTGTCCACTCGAGTTTTCTGGACTCAACACTCAACAAGTATTCTAGAAACCTAAATAGTGTTTTATTTATCAGAGTAATGATTGGAGGAGAGGGCAATCTGCTTTATGTAAGCAGAGTTCCATCTAAAGATGATATGGCTGACAAAGATTTACATAATTAATTTGGTAAGACTTCTTTGACATAATATTGGGGGAACTAGCATTTCAAGCAAGTAGAAGAATCCTATTCAAATCTTTTGCTTATGCCATGTGCATTAATTGACAGAGGGAGTCCTCCAGCTGTGCCACCCGGGATCAGCCTCGACCAGTTACCACTTTCACTTGTAACAAGCTCACCTCCTCTCGTTACCCCAACTTTGAACAGCTCCTCCCCAGCAGATCAGTCAAGAAAGACAACAGTTTAAATGTGTCCCATAAACATCATAGTCTTGTAATAATAAAAATATTAAAAACAATTAATTTAATTTTAGACATAATAAAATAATTTTCTCTATGAAATCTAGTACTGGTAGTCACGGCAACAGCTATTATAAAAGGTTATTACATTAAAAAACTTGTCTTTAAGTATGCTCTCTGTCTTTGTCACCATGTAACCTACTGTATAAACAGACTGATGAAAGATGTGATTGATGGACAATGCCTTCAAACTATAAGAGTTAAGAGAATACAGCTAATTGTTAGATGTATTGGTATGTGCGTGAGAGGTAATAGAATGTCATGTAATTTAAGATGAAAATATTTATTTTAATGTTTGAAGCACTCTGAAGGTTGAATCTGATATAATTTAGGGCCTCAAGCTGTATATGTCATCATGCCAGAGGGTTATATTTTTGTTGACGTTAGTATGTTGCTTTTCTCTCTCCAACATTTTCAGAAGCATTAGAGAGGGACAATCAACTGTCAGCTCTATCAGTTCTCGGTCATTCTATCAAGTATCAAGTAGGGCTACTTTAGCCTGTGGTGAGAAAATAATTTAGTCTTCATATTCATTCCGTCCACAGCAGTAGGTGAGCAGAGGTTGCCCCACTGTGCCCTGTAGTCTAGGGATGTTATGATATAGACTACTCTTCAATAGTCAAAAATGAGATTAACAAAGTTAACAAAGTCAGATGGCTTTTCTTGAGTGCTAAGGTAAATAAGCATCCAGTATTTAATTTCCCCACAGCACCTGCTGTGGGCCTGTCTAGTCAAAAATAAAATATATTCTATTGAAAGGGCGTATTTACATTATTAAGTGTATTTGCTTGGCCAATTCAATTTTGACTAATGAAGCCTCCTAATAGATATGTGAATGATCTAAATTAAAGACACAGGCCACTCCTATTCTAAATGCCACTCCTGTGTGTATATAGAGATATATAAAGAAACCTTTAAAAACCGAATTAAAAATAACCACAAACACTAGCTCATTTTTAAAGCTAAGAGTTAAAGAAGTTTTTAGAAAATTCTTATTCAGTGCTTCCTTTTTAAAAGCACAAATACTAAAATTGAATTATAAAACAAAGTCAGCCAAAACAGGACTTCTGAAGTAAATAAAATTAGAAATGCATGAAGACTTGATTGAGATAACTTTTTTGACAGTTATGCTAAAGGGATTTTTCCCCCCAAACCTTTTTTTTCCTTTTTTTTTTTTTTTTTTTTTTGTTAAAAATCACACCGAAAATTCTGCCCAAATGGAGACTGGAACAATGCCTTGAAACAGTGTTAATTGTCACCATGGAAACCAGAAGAATAAGCCATTTTGAAACTGGTATAGAAGGCACACATTGAGCAACTCAAGCATTTTTCTGCCTCCCTCAATGTTAAAGAACAAGATGCCTTGTCACTGTGAGGTCAGAGAAAGAAAGCGTCATGAAAGGGATGTCGATGCTCACCGTCTAGTAAGTAAAAAAATAAAAAATAAACTACATACAGCTAATGCTACAAGACTCTACCCAGTGAATCTTTTTGAAATACAAAGATCATCAAAAGATGGCCAGGATTGGGGGATGGATTCCACCTAAGCAAAACTTCAGGGCTATATTATGTGAACCTTGCCCCCAAAGCTCCCTGGGAATTCTGCTGTTGTAATAAAACTTCAGAAGAGGAAAGAAAAAAGGCAGCATGATGGAATTCAAAATAATGCTCTAAAAAGCACACAGAGAGATTAAGACATCCATTGTAAGACTTTTGTATGGTGCTTCTGTTGGTTATGCTGAAAAGAGACCAGACATTGCTGAGCGGAGAGTGAAGTTTTGGCTACGAAAAACACAAGAATTAAACCAAAGAATTTTCTTGATTATTAGAATAGGGCTGTCAGATGCTGTATCTTCAGGGTTTGAGTATTTACATCTTACACTGTTCTTTAACTGGGCTTCATGTGATTTTATATGAGGAAGAGTAAAAGCAAGGAAAATGATCTAGTTATTATAATTACAGTTTGATTATCTTTCCCAGTGCAAAGTAATACCATAAACACCTGTATATCCAGCATAATCCCCTTTCCCATAAACACACAACAGGTAGAGAAAATACACTGAGAAAATAAAATGTATTATAGTCTATCAACAAGAAAGCTTATGCTAGGAACACACCAAAACGCCAAACCACTGGTAAAATTATGCGTGAAAATATGCATTTTTGCACAAAAATGCAGGGATGTGTCCGTCTATGACTCCCGTATTGTGTTTTCGGGCTAGTGTTTGCCCTCCTCATGCGAGGCTTCATGGTGGCCCCTCAGCAAGTCCATGCCTAATGCCATTCAGTGGTGAACAAAGAGTCTTTTTATATGAAAGTCCAGGGTTCACAGCTCAGCTGTACATGCTGAGTGCAGGAATCTGCTAGAGGCCAGTGTCCCCTTTGCAGCAGTTCTTGCACTGCCCCCTTTTTCAAGCACCAGTGTCCAGCATCTCACAATGCATGTGATGTTTCACATGGAGCCAATATCACCAACACTTAGGGAAGATGTTCAAGACTGAAGACGAGGGTTCAAGCCCAAGACAAACAATAAGTTTGTCTTATTGTTTTGTCAAAAGTCTTTATTTCTTGCAAATTCCTTGTATTTTACCATTAGCAATTTATGGCGAATAACTGCACAGAGAAATTATAAAGACTCCTATAATTGTCCTTGTAAATTGATAACAGGCTTTCTTGATTGGGATAAATCTGCTTGCTGAGCCTTTGGAAAAATTAAAAAGTGCAATGTCATTTAAAATTGCCAGAACTCACACAGCAAATTACATCTGAGGTTAAGAATTGAGTTTTCCCCCCTCTTCTAGCTTATTTCATTTGCATGATCTGGAAATCACATTACATTGGCCATGTATTGTTAATTGGATATAGATTGCATTATCTTTAATATAAATCAAACTACAAATATTAAAATGAATTGCAAATTCCCTAATAGAAGATCATAAAACAATCTTTTTTAAAGTATCCCCCATTAATAATTTAATTCCAATTATATCACTCAGAAAACTTAAGTAGGAAACCTGGCAACTTATTTCTCCAATCATTCCTTTTACATAACAAATACCTAAGGCTTTTTTAATAAATACCCAGAGCAAAATTCACTGTTAGAGAACAAAAATAACAAACAGCCATGACTGAAAACTTTTCAATGCCAATTTTAAGTAAAATACTGCATAAGAACACCAAATCTGCCTGTCTTGTCCCTTCCCTACCCAGGTCTAGGGTGAGAAAAAAGTCTCCTACAGAAAAGATTTACTAAGTTTAAGAACTATTGTAATCATACTCTGAAATTATAAAATTGATTATTATTCTTCTATTTATTTCTTAAAAGGTCCTCTAGCCCCTTAGATTTTTCTATAAATTTGATGTCTTTCTGAAGTCTCTGCATGGCCTTTAATGAGTTTATATTAAATATTTAATACTGTTTAGGGCATATCCACTACTACCAAAAACAGTTATATTCCCAGCAGTCCCACTGTTTCAGGCAGAGGACTTGATTGATCCTCCTAGCCTGAATTGAGTAGAATGAAAAGAAGCAGTTGGAAAATAGCTGCAATCATTTAATGCAGATGACCTCTGACAGCCTCGCAGCTCTTCTATCTGAACAGAAATTTGCATGGGGTCTCTGTGCAGAGGAACAATGTAACCTAAATGGTAGACAATCTTTATTCTAATGAAGTGGGTGTCAAGGTCAATGTAAAACTGCAATGATAAATGGTACACCACTAGGCAAGAGAAGTTGCATAGCCATTGTAGTGCTTTCACATTAATTGAAGACTGAAATGCACTGCGTGAAAAGCACAAGCCTCTCTTTTCACCAAAATGTGTTAATGCGCCAATGCTGAAATGATTTCAAGATGTTTGCCTGTTGACATGTATCTTATTGCAAAAATAACGTAAATATGAAATTATGGCACAAAATGGATATTTTTAGAATTTAGCTTTTTCCCTGAATATAATTACAAAAATCTAAATGAAATATCTCCAAACAACATACTGACACCTAATGTAATTCCTTTGATCCCCCTTCCTTTTCTTCTTCTATTTAGACCTGTCTTTAATTAGTTTCAACCAGCCACCTTTTATAGACCCTTCGATGGGTACTTTCATACTGAGCTAAGTGTAAAACAGGACCGAGTAGAGGAGAATCATTCAAATATATATATTTTCCCTCTTACTTCTAAGTTTTCTACTTGGTCTGTCGTTAAGATCTTCAGGTGTTGTCTGTCCTGAATAAAAGTGTAATGAAAAGCCCATGGTTTGCAAAAGAAAATAGCTATTTTCTAGCATGAGAACTAGAAAACTATAATCTGGTTGTTTGACATTGCCAAAATGACTACACAGCAATAATTACACCACTTCTTCAGTTGATCTAGCAATTCTGTGGCAGTCAATATTTTTCTTTATATGAAAATAAGGACAGTAAGCTGCTTTTAAAAAATCCTGATCTATTTAAGCCTGTGAAGGGAACATTGTTTGCTAATACACTCATTAGCAACCAAGCATTTTAAGTTCATCAATTAAACAGGAAATGGAGTTGCACCGTTAGCCACAATTTGCTAAAATACTGATAAGAGCATATTGCTAACCATTTGAGAAACATTTCCAGGCTCAACACATAATATGTTATAAACTGGATGCATTTTTATGGTTGACATTTTTTTCTGATTCCGGTAGACTCTGTGATACAGCCACCTTTCACAACACTAAGCTTCCTGCTACAAATAGATTTTAATAATGGAATTACAGTTATACTAGTCAAGAATGGTCTGTAGGTCTTTCGGTCTGCAGTCTCGGTGAATAGAAGGCTATTGGTACGATTTACTGTAAAATAACTGATATTGCTTGTTTGAAAGTCTGATGTAAAAACAAACCGTCTCAAATAGAAATCGACCTTCCTGAAATGGTAATTCAGAGAAAAAAAAATCTCAACATGAATAAGGATAGTGAAAAAGGAAAAAAAGTTACCGATGAAACTGTTTAAAAAACTGTACAGCTTCATCTGCGTGTGATTTGTCAGGTCTGAAGCTTTGACGTGCCCAAGGGGCAGACCCCAGCGGGGAGTGGGCTGCCGAGCTAAATAGCTGTGAAAGAAGTCTTAATGTAGGATGGAATTCAAACTAACCTTGACATGACCTCGGGAAAAATATGCAAAAAGTAAAATGAATGCACTCTGCAAGATACATCCTAATTTTGTGGTGGAGCTGGTTAGTTTTACAAACATAACTGAGACCTTAAAAGAAAAATAGAGAGCTAGTAAAACGGGAAAACTTTGGAATTCAGGCAAAAAAAAAAAAAAAAAAAAAGATGTAAGCAGGCATGATGTGTTACGGTGAAGGCATGTGAACCATTTGGAAAGAATCCAAATAAAAACCCACACCGAACAATATTGTTGTCAGCCTGTCTATTCAGGAAAATTGGTTTTTTTAGGTTGAATATAAATGACACAAAGCCAAGATTACATCATTGCATTACAAAGTCTGTTGTGGCTTTTAGCTGAACAAGCCCCATGGATCTATTGGTTTAGGACAGTAATTCAGTAAGGAGGTTTTAATGTGTTATTTTTCCTCCAGTGTCAATAAAAAATAGAAGAATTTAAGAAAGAAATATCGTGAAGGCTCTCTGGTCTCTTCCTTGCTTTTGATCCATATTTGATAAGCCAAACTCAAATTTTAGTTGATGCACTGAGTCTTGATTTGACTTTATTGTAAATTTTGCTGTTTTGAAGTGATCGGCTTAAGGAGGAAGGCATTTGTTCTAGCTCCCCAGCCAAGGACTGGCTAACTCATTGGATATACAGAAATTTTAATTGAGTGTCAACTTGTGCAGAGATTCAATCCTATTACCTTCTCGATGCAATTTTGGAGCAATACCAGTTATTTACTACACTACTAACCAGACTTTAAACATAATTAAATTGCTAAGAACATACACCCCAAATCTAATGACTTAAATCCCTACAGCAAGGATGTGGATCCCTGGATCAGGTATATAAGCTTCTATTAGATTTTCATAAGCATAAAGTGAGCAGAAGGATGCAATCATTTAGAAGTACAGAAGTACAAGGAATTTTGCTAAGAACCTGTTGAACAGCCATTTGTAAAGATCACTGCTTAATAGATATGTCATGCCATAGGGCCCTTTTTTTGGTTTAGTCTTATTCACTATTTTTATTAGTGAACATATTTGTATATGGCATGTTGATTAGATTGCCAGATTATACTAATCTCATTTATGAATAAAGAAGAATAAATATTTTAGCTCAGATATCATAAACTCAAGCACCTACAGGTAGTGGTATACTAGTAAGCTGGCTCCCTGAGGGAGTGATTTCCCTGGTGTAAATATTCCCATCATGGTGGATTCCAAGCTACCAATGGTTGCTACTGCTGGCAAAATTCCTGAATGTTTGACAATCAGCTCTCAAAAGCTAGAACTAACCAGATCCAGCAGCCCACTACCTGGCATCTAGTGTACAGGAGTTGAGTATAGATAAGTCATCTTCTATCTTTCATACTCTAACTATTGCTAGGGTCATAGAAAGAGAGAACTATTGATATTTTTCTCTACTAAAAGAAAATGCATAAATGTGATGATTACTAACATTTGATTCCAGTCAAGGGAAAATAAGAGGAAGTAGTGTGGATTACAGAGGACAGGAGAGCACAAGTTTCTCTACTCAGCTCTGCCAACTGTTCCTGTGTAGGAATATGGCTTCAATATGGCTTCTGTATGGCCAGGTACACATCTGAAGAGAAGACAGAATGTATATTTTTATGTGAAATCTTATAATTTTTATGTTGAATTAAAAATTTTTAACACTGTACACGTCAACCTACGTCTCTGAGTTAGATCTGAATTTGCAGGCAACTATTTTGCAGTGTCTCTTTTAGACGATGATACTAGACTCCAAAGAGAACACAACATGCTGGCATGGTAGATGAAACTGAAGAAGGAGATAGGACAAATATCAAGCCAGACAGAGTTAATAACCATCCCCTCCCCTCACAAAAAAAATAGAAATACAGAAATTGCACAAAGAATGGAGGTGACTAGGTTTCAATTGTCTTTAGGTTCAATGAGTCAACAGACAGTGGAAGGAATGTAAAAAAAAAAAAAGAAAGAAATATATTCGGGGCTGAACTGAGACAAACCCAGGGTCAAAAAAAAAAAAAGAAAGGTAGCAGACAGGTCAGCTTGACTATGGTTTACTAGGCCCAAACCTGTAGTCCTTGTTCTCATTGGGTTCCATGTTCTGAGAGGGACCTAAGCAATGTATTAAATATCCAAAGGAGAGCACTTAAGGAAGGGAGAAGATTCAACACTTCTCCAGGGAGCAGGCTGTGGAAGAAGCCAGAGATAGATATTCAGCCGAGAGATAAATAAGAGTTGAATATGACAGAAGAGAGGGAAAAACATGTTAGCAGATTTGGAATATTTACAGGAGTAAATAGAAAACATTAATTTGTTTCATCTGACCTCAGAGGTCAAGCCTGGGATCAAAGACTGAAGCACAAGAAGAAAGAAAGCTTGGGCGATAGTGAGTTCACACTCACCAGACTTACTTAGGCAGAGACCAGAAGTCTACCTAGTTGGGATATTTTATGGGATAATGAGGCACTGAATGAGGATTGGTCTAGAAGATAGTCTAGAATTCCTCCCTATTTTAGAAAGTTGAGCTTCTTTGGGCCCACATTTACCAGATCAGCCATAACAATCACGTTATTATGTGCAGAAGAAATGCCAAGACTGAAAAACAGCAAGTTAAGGAGAAGCTGTCACTTGCTGGAAAGAGACTCAGATATAAGATACTCATGCAGAGAAACCCAGGAGACCAACAGTGGAGCAAAGACACAACCACATAAAATGTAAGCTATACAATCTAAGCTCAAATACAGAGAACAAAAAGAAAAGGCAAGGTTGACTGAAATATTCTCAAATCATCTTCAATCTGTCCTACTTTAGAGGCATATTTGATGAATTCCTGAACTTAAGGAAACCTTTTGGGTCCTGTTTTTGACTAAATATTTTTAGGATATAGGAAACTTCTACTATACAATTTATGCAGTTAGGCCCATATTTCAAGAAGTCCTTCCTGTAGATATTTTAAAGACAAACTTCACAAATACCACTCTCAAAAATTTTCTTCCATTGATATATATCAGAACTTTCTCTAGCAGATATCTAGGAAACGTGTTATAACTCTTGCTACCAGCAGTGTGGGCATAATGGCAATTTCTCCTACATGCTATGAAACTTCATGGTTCTGCTGTATTATGTCGAAAATCTGCACATCTCAATGGGTTTTCTGTTCATTCCAATGCACTTCAGTGACGATGTGGATCATTGCCATAATACATCATGACTGTTCTAATTACAGTTTCATTATGATATACCCTATCAGGGCTGTTGTAATGCCATGTCAGCAAATAGTAAGAATAGTTATGCAATTATGTAATATCTGTTAGAGTATGCAGTGTAGAATGGAAAAAAAAAAAAGAAAAAAGACATGAGGAGCAGCAGTTAATGTAATGAAACCCAGTCTTCTCCTTTAAAAAAGTTTCTAATTTAAAATACCATTTCTTTTGTTTCCCATCTCCCAACCTAAACAAATGCCTTCAATCACATTTATTTTTGTTTAATTGGATACTACTATATAATTTAATGGACTGATTTTTTTTAATAAAGCAAAATAAGAAGAGAAAAGGGAAGTCCTTGACTGTAAGCTGTTCTCTGTATTTCACAAAAGAATAAGATTCACCTAATATATGTGACAAGAAATCCAGTAAAAATTTAAGTGTAATAAATTAAAGCCCACTGAGGCTTACTATTATGCAAACTTCAAATACAACGTCACATTCTTCTGTTGCCCTTGATCTCTTGTTGCACATAGAATTTCTTGCCTCATCTCCTAAAACTCAATTGACCAGCTCTGTCTTAAAAAAAACTAAGATAATGAAATGAGATAAAGCATTAGCATCCATATTTACTTCTCTAAATTATGACCATAAGCATTCACTTGCCTTTAGTCCAGCTGCCAAAATATACCCAAATATCTACAAAAATAGAAATCTTGTCATTTGTCATAAATTTGAAGAATAAACTCTCAAAGGATGAGGGCATGCCTTTTTGGTCAACCATGGAGTATCTTGAACATTTGAGGCCTTCAGAAAACACTGAGTCAATGAATAGTTTCTCAAACTGAGTGATACATGAACTGCTTTTTGTTGTTTTAATATACAATCATGGGAAAATTTATATATCAAAGCTTACCCCATATCTTTATAGCTGAATTACAGGCCTGTTCAATGCATTTATAATAGAAATGCTGACGAAGCCTAAAGCATGGATGTGTACAGTTGTGCAGCAGCAGCCATTTCAAATATAGATATATTTTTAGCATTAGGAGGGACCAAGTTTGTTTAAATCTGGACTTTTTTTTTTACAATTGCAAGTAATGTTAATAACACACTGTAAATGTTAAGGCTAAGTGTGCAATGTCAAAATAGATTGAATCTCTCTGAAAATTGGAAATTCAGGCTTTTCAAACGTAATCCAGATGTTTGGCTTTTATTCAGATTTCAAGAAAGAGGGAACTAATATGATATAAAATTCATACATGCATATTTCATTAGTGCCTTTTGTATCACTGAATTAAACATTCTGAAACGTGCTTTTCCCAAATCACATAGAGTTTTAAACTAAAGCAGTTGCCAAGATGTTGCTCACCTCAAACATAACGCCAAATGAATCTCATGAGGAAGAAACTATAGATTTCTTATGGTAACTCTGTTGATAATGTTTCTCCAAAGAGAGTATCCTGCTTTCTCTTTGAGGATGACAAGAAAAATGAGAAGTAGAACACTGTAGCCATTGTAGTGTATCAAAAAGATATTACTGCCGAACATGGTAACTTTGAAAATCTGTGAAAATCAGTGGCCTAAATGAAGGCTGAAAGCACTGTCTCCCATACTGTCATCATCAAAAACAATCCTTTCAAGTTTAGTGCATATGGGCATTCCCTAGGGGCCATGGACTCCAGCACTGAGAAGCATGTCTAGAACTCACCATGAAGGTGTTAAGACAGAGCCAATCAAAACATTTCCAGGGTTGTCTGCTCTGAAAACACAAGAGAAATGCCCTCATACCTTTATGTATTCACATCATGACTTTTCTTTGGTAGGGTGTTTTTAACCTTTCAAAGGGTTTTAACATCTATAATCTTAATAGATCCATAATGCCATGGGGTTCTTCTTGGTGACTGCCTGAGTCCATGTATAATAAAACATTCGATCTCTTAGGCCACTTTTTGAGAGTACTCTGGGTGTCTTCACATCAGATGAGGATGAATGTTGTTTCAGAATTAGGATATAAGCTCCTGCAATGGAGTATATAAGGTCAGGGACCATGTTTTGTTGACCCTCTATCTGCTGTAACTCTAAGCATTATGGCTTAGATATAGAAGGTAGTTGGAAAATATTTATTCATTTGAATTTCTCCTAAAAGACCAGGTGAGCCTGTATCAGGCTGTTGAAATATATGCCAGGTAAAATTATATAGTACACAGAAATGAGTAGCAGGTGATTGCCTTATTTCTCTTTGAATTTAATGCTCAGTAAAACTTATTTGGTTAAATCATTCCGTATAGAATTTTTAGAAACAGTGAACAAATTTAATTGTTTCCCATGGCCAGGAATGGTTAATATAAGAAAAGCTCCTATAAAATGTATCAAAGAAAAGAGGAAGGTGACAGCAGCTCTTTAAATATTTAAGGACACCTTTTATGAGTTCAGTGTTTTCTCACAGCAATAATATTTGATCAGAATGCAAGAGGCTGGCTCCAATTTCTAGTTCTAACACGAGACTGCTATAGACTTAAAAACCTTTCTGTTCTAGCCTCTCTTCTTTGTTTCTTTGGGGTACATGTCCATATTTACCAGACAGAGCTTTTAAGAAAATAAACTTTAAAGATTTTAGGCTTTAAGCTTTAAGTACTGTGTCTTGCTTCAGCCTCAAAAAGCTTGACTGTCATTTCAATGGATTTTTCTCTTTTTTGTTCTCCTACGCGGCAAACCCGTGGGGAAAGTTAGTAATATCACTTCTGTCTTACGGGTTAAAAATTGATGCACAGACGTTAAGTGACTTGCCCAAGGTCAATAAGACCATGCTAAAAGGCAGAAACAGAATTTTCTGGAAGAATTTCGGCTTAGTTTGCTAGGCCATTCTGTTATTCTTGAAAATGCATCTTTAGATATCAGTCCAGACATCTGAGGAAATTAGTGGGCCCTGGGAGTATAATGTAAATAAAGTCAAGAATGCCATCCAAAGTGACTTTAGAGTAGTCAAAACACAGTTAAGAACCCCACCCTTATAGCTTCTACAGCCAGATTCACTTTGGTGTGGGCTCATCTTCCAAACCTCCATACATCTTCAACAGCATGAGGCTGAGGCTAAAAGGGCAGATAGGAGAGTCCTCACTGTTAGTCATGCCTGTCATCCAGGAGCTCTGGGGTACAGGTAAAAATTTATTAGTATAAACTAAGACTATAAAGAGCAAACCTTGGTTGTGACAACTGCTTTTAACTGCAGTTATGTAAGGGAGTCTACCATAAACATTCAAGTAAGTTTACTAAAACAGCGCATCAAAGAGAAACATACTGTGTTTGTGTGTATGTGTATGTATGTGTATCCAATCACACAAGTGATAAAAGTAAGGAAGAGGATGGAGAGAAGATTTAGAGAACAAAATGAAGGAAATGCAGAGATGGATGGAGAGAAAGTAATAAGTAAATAGGGAAAATTACAAAGGTTTAAACAGATGGGGAAACAATAACTAGTCCGCAGAGAATAAACCACAACAACTACATAAAAATAAAAGTATTGCAGAAGAGGAAGAAAATCACAGCTGGAGAGAAGGTCTTTAGTGAATGACTTCCCTGAAATAATCAGATGAAAGAATATGATAATGATGGCTTAAAAAATTGTGTAAGGGCTACAGAAATTCACTAAGAGGAGATGAGAACAAAAAGAGGCAGAAGTACCAGGATGTGGCCATTTAGTACAGCTTACATCCATAATAAAGGATTACTTTTCAAGAATAAATAGGTACTAAAATTTGTGATTTCGAGGATTTTCTCTAAGCACCATCGCTAGGGAGCCCCTTCACTGGGCACCATCTTCCCCGTGACTGTTAATTCTGCCTTTGCTATATTGGTGGCTTGCTACATGGTCCAAGGGATGCCGTGTCATATTTCTGTGTAAAATCTGTTCCATTTAAGACAGGGACAATGATATACTCGCCACTTACCCACCACAGATATATTTTAAGAAGTAAATAGGTCAGTTTCTACAAAATTTCAAATCTCTGTGGAAAATGCATCATTAAAAAAAAAAGTCTCTACTTTTAATAACATGACTTTTGTAATAAGATTTTTTTGGTCTGTTACCCATTTGCAAGTAAGAATGCAAATTTCCCATTCATTTTTCTTATATGTCTTAGAAATAAGGTACTATAACTATTGTCTACATTAGAGAGTAAAACAAGTCACACTGGAGGGGAGTCATTGAAAAGGTACTATATATATATATTTTTTTTTTCCCTGATCTTTTAGAAAATATATCAACAAAGCATTACTATTTTTCTCTACCCTTAATGAAGGGAGGAGGGAACATGTTGATATTACCCAGTAATACTACTTCTCAAAATCTATACACACATGACCATTTAATAACCAAGTTCTATAAATATGGAAACAGAAAAGGACCCATGCCAAACATTTTAATTTGTGAACTAATGAGTTTCAAAGAGTTAGGCCAAAAAAAAAAAGAAAATATATGCCTGGAATCAGATTGCCCATTTTTAAACTCTGCTTGCATTGCTTACTAGCTGTGTAATTCTCTACGCCTTAGTTGCTCATCGGGGGATAATATTAATACTTCTTTCATAAGGTTGCTCTGAGGACTGAATGTGCTAATATATGCAATGTCCTAGACAATTCCTATTACATAATAAGCACTATATTCAAGCGTTTGTTCACACTTGATCCAAATGCTGCACGCTAAAAAAAATAACCTGTGGCATAACTTTTCTCATCTCTTTTATGCCCCTAGTTTGTATATTTATGTAAAACTTCCCTTCACTAAATAAAACACTGAATCTAGGAATCAAAATTCAGTAGGAAAAAAACCTTGCCTTTTATTGACTTCCACTGAACACATAGCTGAAAGCTATTGTGATTTGCCATTGGTTTGTTACTCTTCCCCAGTGTGTCTTCCTGATTTTGGTAAAGGCCTAGGAGCATGTCAAACTAATTCCCAAATCTGAGGGGTTTTCCCATATTGCATTCTTCTGCAATGCACCTGTCTCCATTCAACTTATTAAAATTCTATCTGGCAAGGTCCAGTTCAAATTTCATTTCTTCTACAAAGATGTTCTAAGATGAGCACGTTTTTTTTTGGTTTGTTTTGGTTTTTTTTTGCGGTACGCGGGCCTCTCACTGTTGTGGCCTCTCCCGTTGTGAAGCACAGGCTCCGGACGCACAGGCTCAGCGGCCATGCCTCACGGGCCCAGCCACTCCACGGCATGTGGGATCTGCCCGGACCGGGGCACAAACCCATGTCCCCTGCATCGGCAGGCGGACTCTCAACCACTGCACCACCAGGGAAGCCCAGCACTTTTTTTATACCACACAAATGTGCTATCTTGGCTGTAATTTCATGTTTTTTGGTTTTATTTTTCTAAATGGATTATAAATTACTATGGAAAAGGATAACCTTCCTTTTAGTTTGTTCTCCATAGAATATAGTAATACCTAACAAATGCTTATTACCTCATCTTCATAGTCAGACAGCATCATTCCTTACTCTTCCTTACTTTTTAAAGTAAGGGTGGAATTATTCAACCATTAATTCCTAATACGTGTATTAGAACATATGGACATATTTAATTTTTAAAATATATGTGAGAAAGGAGAATTAAGGTAGGAAATATCATTGTGTGTAGGCACACAGAAAGTGATGCAAATTTCATAAATTATTAGTGGGGCTTGATACTAATTAGTACAGTTTGGAAAGTAGAAAAAAACTTGAAATCAATGTTTCCCCAAGTAAATATGAATCCGCCTTTAACCAGATAGCTCTCCAGAGAAGTAGCCCCAGTAGGGAATTTGGAATTAGTGTGATCGTCTGTCACTAGGTCTCCCAGGGCTGACTTTGAATTCAAATGTGAGCCTATTCTCTACCAAAATACCCTAGAGACCATTCTGGTCTTTTTGTCATAGACAGCTAAATGCCTTTAGCCATATTTGCCATGACATCCAATGTGACGAATGAAATACAAACCAGGGGTGTACATACCGTAACACAAGCAGAAGGTAAGAACAGGTTGTTCATATGATGTGAAGTGACCCATTTTCAATGGAAATATAAATAAATATATCTATTCTACGCTGTCAAGAAATCTGAGGAACATTTGGTAACTCTGCCTAAAGAAAACGGTAGGAAAATTAAAATATGTGGAAAATAAGATGTCAAAGAGAAAGCTGAACTTCCATAACAGATTTAGCAAAGGACACTGTTGAGAACCTGATTGAATAGCTATGTAAAAAAGAGTGGATATATGTATATGTATAACTGATTCAATTTGCTGTAAGCAGAAACTAACGCAACATTGTAAATCAACTCTACTCCAATAAAAATTCATTTAAAAACAAATGAAATTTTATATAAATCTGAAAAAAAGAAGAGTTATCTACTACTGAATAAAAGTAAAATGGAAAGGAAAGGGTCCAAGAAGGCTCATAATATATGTATTTATGACTACTATCTGAGATGAACTAAAAATAACATGGCATTCAGAAATTACCACTGTTGGGCTACCCTAGTGGTGCAGTGGTTAAGAATCCGCCTGCCAATGCAGGGGACATGGGTTCAAGCCCTGGTTTGGGAAGATCCCACATGCCGTGGAGCAACTAGGCCCGTGCACCACAACTACTGAGCCTGTGCTCTTAAAGCCCGTGTGCCACAACTACTGAAGCCTGCGCGCCTAGAGCCCGAGCTCCGCAACAAGAGAAGTCACCGCAATGAGAAGCCTGTGCACCGCAACGAAGAGTAACCCTGCTCACTGCAACTAGAGAAAGCCCACTCACAGCAACGAAGACCCAGCGCGGCCAAAAATAAATAAATAAATAAAATAAATTTATTTTTTAAAAATTAGAAATTACCCCTGTTATGGTAGTTTTCCAAAAAAATTATATTAATTCAAATATATATTGTTTCCTTAGCTTTGAAATTGTTCCTAAAATCCTGATTTTTGCCAGATTGCCTATAGGCAAAATCAATTACTAATTAGAACAATCTTTGTTTTTTCACCAAAGAGAGAATATTGAAGTTGGAACACACCTTGGAGCTACCTAGTCCATCCCCCTCACTTTACAGATGAAGAAAATGAAACCTGAGAGCATGAGTGTCAGTGCCTAGGGAGAATCCGGCCTCCTTGTGCTTTATCACAGGGCTTTCCAATCTTTTTTTTCCTATCACTGGTCTTTAGTGAAGCTTAAAAATAAGATCAAAGAACACTCAAAAGAGGATCTAGATTATAAAATAACATAAAGAAACTGAGGCACTGAAATGAAGTCCATTCACATTCTCAAGAGAATTTAATACGTGGAGATCTGAGTGACAGTGGCCTTTGCCTTTTCCTGAGGAAGCCTCGAGATCAGTTAATCCTGATAGTATGCATATGAGAGTGTGACTGAGTTGTGGTAAAGCTCTTAGAGTAATAGCCAAACTTTTTTTTAAACTCCACTTTGTTGTACGTGTGTATGTGAGAGTGTGCAGCTACATATTTTTATTTTGTTTTTACTCTTTCTAAGTCTGATGGATAATTCATTTTCTAAAAAGGTCAGTGTAAATTTCTGTTTCGGGGTCAGACACGAAATTTAGGGTTCATAGAATGATTTCAGAGCAGTCCAGCCGCCAGAGAAATACTCATAAAAGCAGAATAACAGCCAAAGTTGAAAGAAGTGTGTTAGAGCCACTCTCTGCTTTCCTTTGGGTCCCGCAAGCACGCTAGAGTATAGGAGGCCACCTGGTGGTGAAATGAACCAATTAACCATTTAATATTACATTGAAAAGCAAGCAAAATAGGCAGATTTGGGGTTGTTAAAAAAGAAAAACTAGAACCTTGAGCAAAAAACTGATAGTCAACATGTATTATTGCAATACAACAGAGAGAAAATTGAACTGGAAAATCATTCGTCTGTAGAATAACGTATATTCCTAAAATGTTGCCATAATAGTTATTATTTATACCAGGGACTGGCAAACTTTTTCTGTGAAGAGCCAGATAGTAGAGGTGACCCTTGAACAACTCGGGGGTTAGGGGCACCAACACACACACAGTCAAAATTCCAAGTATAACTTTTCAGTGGACCCTCTCCACCTGAGATTCAGCAACTATGAATTCAACCAACTGTGGATCATGTAGTACTGTAGTACTTATTTACTGAAAAACATCCATGTATAAGTAGACCCATGCAGTTCAAACCCACACTGTCCAAGGGTCAACTGTAAATAGTTTAGGCATGTGAGCATGTAAACAGTGTAGGCCTGTGAGCCTAAACATATAATCACTGCTGAAACTACTCAATTCTGCTATCTTAGTGTAAAAACAGCCACAAACAATTCATAATGAATGTGCCTGGCTGTGTTCCAATAAAACTTTATTTCAAAAAATCCAGGCTATAGTCTAGATTTGACCTTCAGGCTGTAGTTTGTCAACCCCTGATTCTGTACTATGTATTGAGCGCGTACTATTTACTATAAGCAGAGGGCTGAACCCCTTACATACCTCAATGAGTCCTAACAAACTTTCAGGGTAGGTGCTATCCCCATTTCACAGGTTTAAAAACTGCAGCTTAAAAAGTTTAAATAGGAGCTTCCCTGGTAGCACAGTGGTTGGGAATCTGCCTGCCAATGCAGGGGATGCGAGTTCGAGCCCTGGTCTGGGAAGATCCCACATGCCGCGGAGCAACTGGGCCCGTGAGCCATAATTACTGAGCCTGCGCGTCTGGAGCCTGTGCTCCGCAACAAGACAGGCCGCGATAGTGAGAGGCCCGTGCACCGCCGTGAAGAGTGGCCCCCGCTTGCCACAACTAGAGAAAGCCCTCGCACAGAAACAAAAGACCCAACACAGTCATAAATAAATAAATTAATTAATAATAAAAAAAATGTCAGGTGCTGTGCTGACTGTTAAAAAAAAAGTTTAAATAATTTGGTGTATAATGTACTCTGCTCCCTCTAACTTAGAAATGCTTTATGTAGCCTCCTGACCATTTTTCTCTGTGATTGCGGACACCTGTTCTGACCCTCCCTCTCATTCATCCTGCAGAGGCTGCTTTTGGTTTCCCTCCATGGTGACTTTGCTCCTGTTTCTCTACCTCATGTTCTCTTGAAATGTTGTCTCTTACCATCTCTTTCTCCAACACTTCTTTTATGTTTAAAAGCTTTATGTCAGTTTTCATAACAACAGATGCAAGCAAGCACAGAAAAAAGACAAAAGCAATGTATTAAAAATAGATAGCCACATATACAACAATAAGCCAAAGAAACTGTCATACCATATTTGTTCCAAATGGAATGTGAACCAAAAACATGATGCTCACTCTTACATAAATAATATATTACACATCCACTGGGAGAAGAAGCAGCTCTGTCCCTAAGTGGCAAGAGGATTCTTTTGGTCCATTTTTATCTTATTTTCTTTTTCTTTTTAAACTCTTTTTTCCCCAGGTATACACTGTAAGTCATACCATCTCAGACCACATTCCTCTTCCAAACAAACCATGAACTATTTTATTAACTGTTAATAAGAGAAAGTTGAAAAACCTGATGCAGAAATCCACAGAGCTCACTAAGGCCCCTCAAATACATGGATTTACCAGCAGTCTCTCAATATTAGCATATTTTCTCCTACAAAAGAGGACTGAAGTGGTTTCATTTAGATGGAGTGTAGACAAAACTGAAATAAAGGATTTTTAAAAGATTTTTTAACTTGAAAAGAAAACTGCAAAAGATTCAGATATGTGACTATATTGGAAAATAGAAAAGATTTAATTATGGAACATGGATTCTGGCTGATTTGACAATTAAACCTAACAACAGAAGGGATTTACACTAGATATAAGAAGACTTTCAGGGCAGTGAGAATTGTTAAACATTTTAATGGAAGGTTGTGAATTCCCTCTGGAAAGGTCTTTAATGGAGGACAAATTCTCTCCTATCTGGAATGGATAAAAAACAATCTCTGGGGCTTCCCTGGTGGCACAGTGGTTGAGAGTCCGCCTGCCGATGCAGGGGACGCGGGTTCGTGCCCTGGTCCGCGAAGATCCCACATGCCGCGGAGCGGCTGGGCCCGTGAGCCATGGTCGCTGGGCCTGCGCGTCCGGAGCCTGTGCTCTGCAACGGGAGAGGCCGCAGCAGTGAGAGGCCCGCGTACCGCAAAAAAAAAAAAAAAAAAAAAAAAAAAAAAAAATCTCTGAAAGAGAGGAAATGAAATGAAGGTTGTTTTGAGGTCACTTGCAGTCCTGAAACTTCAGGTAAAATTCTCACTTCTCATGGGTAAATAACTGTACAAAACCTCTAAGGGATTCACTTTGGAAGATTCAGGAGAAAACACTTGTTAAGCAGGTGATTCAATTCAGAAAGTATTGAGTGTCAAATATTACCTAACTCTGGGGAGACGTCCACCCCAGGAGGGCACATGTCTGAGCAGCACCGTGGACAATGGACAGGGAACACAATTATTTACTTAATTTTTTAAAAAAATCTTTGAGCTCCAGTCAGCTTTCTGTAACTATTTCCTGAACTTGGTGACCTCAAAAATCCTGCAAGAGCTGGCTGTCACATGAAATTTCTGGCATTATTCATGGTATCCCTGGATCTTTTTGTAAACAGAAAAGGCTCTGACAGTGTTTCTATACTTTATTTCCTTTTCTAGCCCAAACTTGGATGGATGGAGCCTCTTAAAGTATCATCAAAACACTGGTTATAAAATGCTAGCCAAATCTGGGCTCTTGTGCTATACTCCCTTGTTGTAGAGAAAAAATGCAATGAGCTCAACTCTAGAGATTCATTTATATTGAAGTCTTCAGGAACGTGAGGAGTTTTGTTCGTGGCTTATAAGAAAACCAGAGATTCAAGGAATGGGTCTTTAGTATCACCAGGCTGAAGAGAGTGAAGAAGAGGAGAGAACAACCATACAGAGAGAAGTGTTCCTCAGGCTTATTTTCAAATCTCAGCATGTCCCAGCTGAGGAGGAAGGACAAAGTTCAGTGGGAAGACAGTAAACCCAAAAGGATGCCAAAGTAGACACAAAGAGGGGCAAGAAGTGAATTTATCACGAATCTTCATCAAATTCTAATTTTAAATGGCACATCTTTTAACCTTTTCTTTATTGCTTAAAATCATTAAAGCTTACAATTAATCACTAAAAGTATAAATGACCATAGGATTATTTTTTTAAATAATGAGTATAAAATTTTTAAATACAAGAGTGGGAGTAAGTTTCGAAATTACATTTCAGCTTTTTCTTGACATTATAGAAGTGAAATTTAGTTTTTTAAGTTTCATATTCTGAATTGGCTTGCTATAGCTTTGGAAAGATGAGTCAGTCTTTTAGACTCTCTCCCCACTTCACCCTCATCATGACGGACTTGGATTAAAGAGCCAGCCAAAGTCCAAATCTCCTATTTTTCTCACCCCTTCATGATTAAATTTTTAGACACACACTCTTCTGAAGTCAAACCAGATTTTCTACAATGAAAGTGTCAGTAAAATCTCCTGGTAACTATGGTACAAGAACAAATTATGGTGATATACTTCACATTTCAAATGACTGTTCATGTTTACCTATACTTATTATTCTATTATTAGGCTTCGCATTTGCATGGTTCATGTTATCCTCACATGTATAAACACTTGTACTGAGATTGTCTACATAATCAAGAATACAACAGTGAATACTACAGTTTGAAAGGTTGGAAACTAGCCATAGAATTATGGTGATTAGTTGTACATTTTTGTACCATT
This sequence comes from Pseudorca crassidens, assembly GCF_039906515.1. Taxonomy (NCBI): domain Eukaryota; kingdom Metazoa; phylum Chordata; class Mammalia; order Artiodactyla; family Delphinidae; genus Pseudorca; species Pseudorca crassidens. The sequence goes on from NC_090296.1 coordinate 66,238,079, forward strand.
TGTCTCAGACATGGATGTCACTGTCCTTCCCTTCCTCCCTCCCTCTTTTTTTCCCTATCACCACGTTTTTTCCCCTGATAGCAACCTGGCCAAATCTGGGTACTCTGAGTATTAAGAGCTATCCTTAAGGCACATTGGTTTTTCAAGGAGAGAAATTTTTGTTTTTCTTTTTATATATAATGTAAGAGGAAGCCATGAAGTTTTAGACTCAATTACCACAGCATGAAAATAGGATTGTTTTCTTGAAAAAGTAACGAGTTGATAGTATAGCTCTGATTAATAGGATCTAATTAATAGATTATTAAATAAGCCTTATTGGAAAAATGTTTCTCACCATATATTTATTGAGTTTCTATTCTGTGCCAGGTACTGTGCTAAGCACTGGAGCTATATCAATAAACAACACAGACATGAATCCTGCCCTTGGAATGTGAAATCTAACAAAAATTATAATCATTCATTCTCAAATTTAGTCCACAAAGTTTAAATCTATCATATTATTTAAAAATATGCATTTTATTAATAACAAAGTACTCATGGCTAAATTATTCTCAAGGAGGGTTCTCTCAGGGAGGCACCTGTGAGTATTGAAAGGGATAATTCTATTGTAATGAAGGTAGCAAAATCCAGTATGCCAAACTTTATAACATAGAAATGAGCTCCAGACTGAAACTTGGCAGATATGAAAAGAGTTTGTATAGTTATTTATATATGCATGATTTAAATGTCTTGGGACAGCCAGCATGTCTGGTCCAAGGAGTCTGACTTCATCCAGATTCAATCCTGATGAAAGATTCTTTTAATTCAACATGTTAATACTTTGTATATGTGTGCATATGTGTAAACACACATAAATGTATGCATAAATGTGTGTACCTCTTCCACAGACTTCCTAGTTTCCAATGGCTAAAATGAGGTGACAAGGGGAATATCACAGATCACAAAGCTTTGTGCAAATGTCTATGAGCATATGGAATCAACCACTTAAGAAGCAGCCGAGGTAGTAAATTCAGACGAGTTTCAGGGGTGTATAGATATCCTATTGGAGAAAGTTGTGGTCTGAGAAAGACTGGAAGAAAATTTGAAATCAACCCCAAAAGCAATAAGGATTTTAGTCTGGTTGACTCTTTCCTAGCTTTAGAGAAAGAAAATGTGCGTGTGTGTGTGTGTGTGTGTGTGTGTGTATTGTGTCTTAGGTAAATGAATCAAGGTTCAGCAGCAAGACCACTCTTCCCTCTTAGCTTCCCAGTGCGCCTCATTAGGGATAGAGTGTCACAGAAGTGCCTATTTTAAGAAAGTATGAGCTTCACAAATGCCCACTCTATTAAAAATATGCTTGGAATGCCCTTGTTTCTGAGAAATGCATTTGCTTCCTTGACAGGACTGGAAGGTGGTTTTTCTGTAAATGATATTCCTCTAGAGCATCTCTCCATGGGGACACTTCTTCAATGACTCCCTTTGGCAATAACAGAATCCATGAGGTTGAATCTTCCTTGGGCAATGCTGCCTTTAGTGCATCTCCCAAAATGACATAAATATTTTCGGCCTTGGCTTTCCTGAATCTGACAGAATATAACAGGAGGCTCCTGTTATGGCAACACTTCCCCAGGGTGCTGAGGTGCTTAAGAAAGGCTGATGAGTGGCTAAAGAACCAGCCCAAACCCATCATGTTTTCTCTGCAGATGTACCATCTAAATATTTAGGACTTTCTTCTTTCTATCTTAGCACAAAAAGTTCATGAAGAGGGCGGAAAGAGAAGAGGATATGGGGCAACACTGAGCAGGCAAGGATCAAACCCTGACTTATTTACTTATTTCTTGTGGTAGTTATTGGTGCAGCTCAACAAATATTTCTAGTTTTCTGCCTTCCAGCATATAGTAGGAATGCATTTCCCCATTCAGTTTGGAGTAAGGTGGAGCCATGCGATTCGTTTGGGCCGATGATTGAGAGGAAGTGACAAGTGTTTCTTCCAAGTAGATTTAGTGACTAGAGTGAGACCCTCCAGAAGTCTCTCTTCTCTTTGTCACATTGAGGGAATATTTAAGAGGGTGGCTTGTCCATGAGTATGATTCCTGGAGTAACAGCAATGTGAAGGATAGCTCATAGCCAACTTGTGATGGACATGTAGTATAAATACATGAGAAATAAATCTTTGCAGGTTTAAACCTTTGAGATTTGGCGGTTGTTTGTTATCTCAGCAAACCCTAGCCTAATCTGACTGAGAAACTAGTTCTGTGTCTTTCAGGCTAGCCACTTAACTGTATTTCAGGCTCAGAGTACATGAAATGGGGAAAATAATTCATGAACATTGTGAGCATTAAATACAATGATGTACATAGGGCACTGACATAGTCAAATAGTAAGATCTGACCAATATTAATTTTTTTGTCCCTCTATCCTACTCCTATCTCATAACACACACACACACACACACACACACACACAGATACTTCCCTTCTTATCAAATGGTGAAGTAGGTAACATCTGCGTCCTTGGTCCCTTTTCTGGATTTCTTCCCTCTACCCACTCCCCACTCTATCTTCCCTTCTCAGTGTCTTTCCATTTAAACTAGATGTTAAAATTGGCATTTAATTCAATATTATTCTCCCCCTCCCCATAGATTATCTGCATCCAGTAGAGTACACTCTTTTTTACCACAAAGAAATGAATCTTAAGGATGGGATTTAAAGTTAGACATAGTAGTAAAACAAGGACAGAAAGGAAGGAGGTTAGAGAGTTTATCTGTAAAAGCACTATGGTTGAGCTTTGCCTGCCCCCTGCCCCATCCCCAGCCAAGGCTCACCAGCCTATTCTGAACAGGTACCTGGACTTCCTTTGAAATAACTAAAACATTATTTATGTACCCTTCTAGTCCCACCTCCCTGCTTTAGGAATATATGCATGAAATCCTAACAAGCTGTAAAAACTAGAATGATAATAAAGACGAAATATTTGGATTCAATAGCATATATATCTTATACACTTCCTTGTAGTTACAGTTACGATAACCAATGCCTTCCTGATGTAATTACATGAAACATTAAATCTAACATTTATCCTTTTACATTAAGACCACTTTGTCAATGACAATATTTGGTTTTCATCTTTAAACTCTGGTACTTATTTTTGACAAAATAAATAACCCCCAGTTCTTACCATGGCTGTCTGTAAAGTTTAATCACACATCATATAACTTTTTTTCTAGCTTCAAACCAGATTAGCTTACATATGAATATAACCGCTACAAATAAGTAATTTAAAAATAGGAAATGCTAAAAAGTAGGTGAGGGACATTTCCATTAAGTCACTGATCTGAAACATATCTATATAGTGTTGAGCGGTTCAGGAGCCAAAGGTGGCAGTGAACCAAACGCCCTTTCTTATAAGGAACTTAAATGTTCCTCTAATTTATTTTATAAAAACCAGAAAAAAATCTACAAATATGTAGAGTTAAAGCCAAATATCTCAGCTTAACATGGGGCAGGGGGGAACACTGCACATTCACATCTAATTAAGTAAAAGTCATTTTTCAAAAGCTAAAGGCTGAAATTTTCACAATTTAATCCAAATTTTTATTAGCAAACTCTAATGATTATCCTGATTGCAATTAATAAAATCTCCCAAACAGGTCAACTCATTTAAGTGCTATCTGCAATCATTTGGATTTTAACATGACGGTTATTACTTATTACCGTGAAACCAAGTAGCACAATGAGATATTGATTACTTTTAACCTTTAGATCCAAGGATTCAAGAAAGGTTAGAATAGCGGAACATTCTTCCTTTCTTGGCTGGCAAATGTATAGCCTTCAGGAGAATTCAAATGATTCCCATTGGCCAAGTAGATCCAAGATTAGTTCATTCTCTGGGCTGACAAGAAATGATGATGCTTTTAAAAATAACACCCAGCACGTATCTAGTGAAGTGTTACATTTATATAACCAATGGCCTCAAGATGTGCTTCACATCACAGCAAATCTCAGGCTGTTAACCCTTTACCAAGTTTTGTTTGTGAAAGTATCTTTGTTGGAATGAGATATTAAATATAATAGCTTTAATTGGAATAAACTCATCTCATTACACCAAGTTCTCTGGTAGGTTCCAAAAGGCTGAACACAATCACTGGCCACTGTTGGCCACTAGCACTTCTTTTGGTTTTCTTTTTTCCATGACAACATTTAGAAATAATTTTCACACTTGTGCCACTGAAAAGCAATGAGTTCTAGGTAGAGTCCAGCAAAACTATGGGCAAGGGAAACATAACAGTTATGTGTTAGATTAATTTGCAGAACACTTGGCATTATTATTGCCAAGTTGTCAAATTGCTCCAAGTTGTTCCGGAAGGTTGTTATTAATAGTATGTTTTCTGAGGAAAGTTCTGTCTACTTTTGGAACTGCATTTCTGTTGCCAAGGAAACTCCTTTAAGCACAGTTTTCTAGGAGCACACTGCTGCTTTTGTTTGCCAGTGTCCTATTCATATCATCTAAGTAAGCGTTTTATATGCTCCAGCCTGCAGTCCCAAATGTTGAAGTTTTAGCCCATTTAAGTTGCTTTTTCAAACATAGCTAATGCCTGCTATGATTTTCCTCTCCCTTTATCCCCGCTTCTCTCTCCACTCTCCACCCAAAGCCCCTCTCTCCCCGCCTTCTTCCCACTCTCCCTCCAACATAACCAAATCTTACTATTCAAGGTTTATTTTTTTAAACAGTTGCATTAGGGAAGATAGTTTTCACAAGTTTTTGATGAATTAACTTCAATTTGAATAATAATTCCATAGGTTGTAGCATTAGTCCTTCAAGTGTTAATTATCTTTTCACTCTAAAATTAATGTAGTCATTTCCTACTGACTCCTCTACCCCATTTACTGAAGTGCTGAGGAAAACATGTCATTGAGTCCTGAGCCAGCCCTGTTGTGATTAAGCGTGGTCACATGGCCCATCTCTGCCAAAAGGAGGGCCCTGAGAAAAGGTGACAAAGACAGTGATTTCCTGTCAGCAAAGAGTAAGACAGGGCTGTCTAGAAGTGATGCAAATGAGGGGAACTTTCCCCACGGCTTGTTTGATCCACTCTAGGCCAGAGCAGGCCAGGCCAGGGAGAGAGGGAGAAGCACAATACAGCAGAGGCTGCCCAGAGAGCCAACGCACCTTCCGGCCAGTGGCTCACCCGCCAGAGACAAAAACTGCTGGCGGGGCTTCCCTTCCTTGCCCCTCTGCATACAGAGCCAGCTATTTCTTGGCATACTATTCTCTTAACATCCTTCTTTTTTTTTTCCTTTTAAAAAAGCAAGGAAAATAGGTATTATAAGCTCCAGCATAAATAGTGTTTCATATATTGTTCAGAAACCACATCCATCTACTTTTTCTTCTAAACATTTTCAGGATAAGTTTTGCCCTTTCTCAAGAAAGAAAAGAAAAGGAAAGAAAGAAAACATATACATATATTCAAGTATTCAGAGCAAACACTGATTAATCAACGCTCAAGTTAATATGACAACTAATCTAAGGACTTTTTGAACTTTAATAAAAATGGAACAACAAAGTCACTTCTAGGTAGCAGTGGAGGTGGCCTAGGTTTTTCCATTCCGATTACTTTAAAAAAGATTAGATAATGTTTTTTGAAATATTATAATGATTTTAAGCATATTCTTCTTATCTTAATAGAGTTTTAATCTAACATACAATTAAGCTCTACAAATAATCTACTGGGAAAGAGGTAAAAAATTATCATTAGGTTCTTGTGCTTGATATATCTGGTACATTTTTACCTTGACGGCTTCAATAACTAGTAATTTGCTTCATTTTGAACAATCAAGGTAGAAAATTTAGGTACTGAAATTCCAATATAAGGCCTAATTAACAGAATTTAATTTTTTGACATGTACTTCTATTCTTGTAAATTTTTTTAATAAGTTCATGGATTTTCTTCTATTTTAATCCTAGCTACTATGACCTGGACTGTGAACCAGCCTACCATTACATTTTTAAGAGCTCAAGTTCAGTCATAAAGGTATCAAGCCACATCTGAAATTATTTAGATCAATGTAGTCCAGAACAAAATGAAAGAGAACTATTGTAGAGGGTTGAATTTATAAAATATAGGAATAGCATGATTAATCTGTTTTCTATGATTGGTTCATAGCTATGGCATCATTTTGGCATCAACAGTTATAAAATAACAAGTCAACTATGTCCCATTTTTCTTCTTTTACACTGTATTTCTTATCTCCCAGAATTTCCTATCTCATTCCATACATGTTTCTTTTAAAAGTCATAATGCTTTTCTTATAATATACACCAAAATTCTCTAAAGTAACATTTTCTCCTTTAAAATTTAGCCCTTTCTTGTACCTGGCTTTTCTTCCTGAAACAATTCTCCTTTCAATGTTTTGGTTTTAAAAATTTGTTTGTATTTGATTTTTTAGCATTTTCTTATTTATTCATTCATCTACCCATGATTTTAATTTACTCCTTTATTCTTTTTTTCTTTGGTTAACTTTGAATTAACTAATTTCAACTGCTTTTCCATCTCTTCAACGTTTATATTTCTTTCTCATTTTACTAATAACCTCTTCTTTTCCAATATATAATAACGATGTCCTTTCATTAATTCCATCTGGTCACACTATCATTGAAAGGAGCTACCTATGGGCGAGAGCTGTGCTCAAAATCTCTAACCATTACCTGGCAATAGAGTCAGAGAAAAAATAACTAACTCATTTGTCAGAAGTATTAAGTTCAGGCAGGGCTTCCCTGGTGGCGCAGTGGTTGAGAGTCCGCCTGCCGATGCAGGGGACGCGGGTTTGTGCCCCGGTCCGGGAAGATCCCACATGCCGCGGAGCGGCTGGGCCCGTGAGCCATGGCCGCTGAGCCTGCGCGTCCGGAGCCTGTGCTCCGCAATGGGAGAGGCCACAACAGTGAGAGGCCCGCGTACCACAAAAAAAAAAAAAAAAAAAAAAAAAGTATTAAGTTCAGAAATCTACTTGTAAGAAATATTGTGGTTAGGCATTTCTCTACTATACCATTCTAACCCCTTATATAAAAAAATCCTAAAAGAAAATATCTTTGTTTCTAAGTATCAAAATAAACAATTTCTCCAAAGGAAGTATAATGTTTTTTCTCATGGAAAATGTAAATTTAGCGTTTGACCACATTTCCTTCTTTGCTTTCACTACCAGGAAACCCAGAATAAACTTTCAGGATCATCTTTAGTAATTGTGTAGGACCTTATAGTCTGTGCCTACACATCAACTCTTCTCACAGAAATAGAATCCAGCTTACATATATTTTCCCAGTTCTGATTTGTACTTATATATTAAAAATATTTTTATTGTTCCCCTGTGAATTTTTATAAGTTCTTACAACCTCAAACCAATAACAAAATAAAAATGCAATTAATATGTTTAGTGAGCATTGTATTATATAGAATGAATGGTTCTTTTCCTTTTTCACACAGGATATATTTTTACAGATATGCCAATGGAGAAAGATAGAGGACACTTGCATTTTTCCCATAAAAGCGGAAACCATGAGTAACCAACCCTCTAAATTAAGTATAGCATCTTCAGTGTAAATTCCCTGAAAGTATACAGGTCTTGGTTGAAGTGAGTGTTAATATTGTTATTTTTTTTTTAAGTTGGAAGGGTTATTTTTAACCCCTGAGAAGTAATATAATCTAATATTTTATTGATGAGCAACAGCTAAGCCATTCACTCAAGGAACAAATCTATAAATGTGGTGTTTTAGTGAGCTTCACACTACCTGAAAACAGCTCTTGTTTAATTATAACAATAATCACCAGCCTACAACTTCTGAATTGGGCCCTTGAACTTAACCCTTGCAACCCCACACCAATCCAGGACGGCTAGGGGCTCTGTCACCTGTGCTCTGCAGATGGCAGAGAACAGCAGTGCCCTGTGGCAAGGAAAGAAGCCCATGACAGGGCACAGCCTCACGGCACTCCAGAACCAGCTGCGCCTGCTGCAGAGGGCAAGGCGGCAGCAACAGCCGCTGCCTGGCCTCCAGTTCTCCCATCATGGAGATGCTTCCAGGCCACTCAGTGTATAAAATATATAGGATGGGGGAGGAGGTGTCTTGCGCTTCCCTGAACCCAAGAATAATGCCACCTTTGATCTGCAGATATGAAAAAATGAAGCTTTTCCTTTGCAAGTGGGTTTTAAATATTTCTCCATTAATAGTTAATGCACATGCAGACAGCTCCCTGTGATTATGAATTCTGGCTTCGTAACGCTAGTCCAAATAGGAGCTGAACTTTCAAAATCATGGTGTTACTTTTGACAAATTAAATTGTCCTACTTAGGAAGGTAGCAGGAATGAAGAGAAAGAAAATGAGAGAGTGGGAGTAAATTCTCCTTGGAGCTTATTCTCAGATTGAGGAAGAAAAAAGACAAGAAAAGACTACATTTGTGTTTTCTAAGCTGATGATACTGCCAATGTTTATTAGAAAATAGCTTCAGAAGGTCCCCATTCTGAGGCTGAGCCAGACCGAAAAGGGGGAAGGAAAGACATTGGCAGTATGTCTCACTGTCTCCAAACAAAGAAGAAAACATATTTAAGGGAGTGGTTACTTTTTAATAAGAATCAGGTTGTTCTAATGGCCCTGCAGTTTAAAACTAATCAGAAAGAAAATGATCTTAAATTTCTAACAATCTGAAAATAACAAGAAATGTTTTAAACAGATAATCCACTTTACAGCCCACTGTAATATTAAGGTTCTAAATTATGTGAGGTTGTATCTATGTATTCTTTGCCTGTTAAACCTAATTCTCTTCCTTTAAAAGTTCCTTGAATATTTTGCTGGTTTGGGGTAACCAAGATATCATAATAGGTGCTCCGCTCAGGAGGTCTGCTGAATGAATAGTCTGGGGTCTTTATCAGAAGTTCCATATCTAGGAGTTAAGGTCACATGATTTTCTAGCAGAGACAAGAATAGAAAATAAACAGGTAAAGTCAGGAAAGGTGGTGTCTAACATTGAAAATGCTAAAAAATCTTCACACTCACTGACGACCATCTTACTATCTTTTCTCTAACCTAACATTTCCAAAGGTGATTTTCAGGCATCAACCTAGGACTAAGTAATGCAGAATTGGGGTCTGGGCATGCCTATGCATACCAGGAAATCAGCTGAAAGATGAAACAGAGAGAGCCCCACCCCAGGGAAAGGAGAACAAAAGTTTCAGATTCTACGATAACAGGAATAATGATTCTGTCCTGATCTACAGTTCCTGGAATTTTACCATCACTCAGTTGAAGGTCTCTCTTAAAAGTTTTTCACCCTCATTGTTTACATTAATAGCAGGGATCATGAGCTTCAATCCCATCCTTAACTGTTTTAACTCAACAACTATTAGTTCAATATCAACCATGTAAGGTGCTTTGCTTAATAACAAAGAATACAAGGGCAAAGCATTTTTCTTGCTGTTATACAAGCATTTTAAGAAATGAAGATGATGTAGATACGTTGAGATAGATTGAAAATGCTATGAAATGAGTTGGGTGTCCAACTGAGTTGTCACAATGACTAGAGGAACATGAATAACAAATGTCCTGTAGTGGAAGGAACGGTTGCACAAACTAATAAAAAATTGTTTTGTCCCAAATGTCAATGGTACCCTTGGTGAAAAATGCTGATGAAGCATTGGTAATTTTTAGGGCCAACAAATTTTAAGATTAAAGATGATTAAGGTAGACTCAAATGGTGTTGAAAGCCTAGAAAGGCCGGGGACCAACTGAAAAGCTTTAGTCCTTTAGGGGTCTCTGTGATCAACCGGCTCCAAACCTCCTTCGCCCAAGGCATTAGTTTTGTTGATTCCTAGAAAAGCAGATTAGAACAGAGAAATGGAACACTGAAAATGTTGACCTAACCTAAGAATCCCTGGGGATTCTGGGCAAAGACCTGAGATTAATTTTCTTCCCTCAGTTTTTCTAATTCAGGAGCCACCCCAAGTTCTAAATTACTCCTTCATCAATATCCTCAGGATTGCTTTGGAGGTTTCTAAACGTCTGGAATAATTTGGGAGCTTATATAAAGAGAGACCCTCTACAAACCTATAGCACTGTCCTTGGTTTCTAACATAATCTTTAATTTGTTTACAAGCCTAATGCAAAATCAGTGCTAGTCTAGTGAGCTTAGATATGCTGAGCATCTGAAAGAAGAAACAGAGGACATGAATCACAAATGAAGAGCCCCAGTATAAAAATGTTTGGAGGGCTTCCCTGGTGGCGCAGCGGTTGAGAGTCCGCCTGCCGATGCAGGGGACGCGGGTTCATGCCCCGGTCCAGGAAGAACTCACATGCCGCAGAGTGGCTGGGCCCGTGAGCCATGGCCGCTGGGCCTGTGCTTCCGGAACCTGTGCTCTGCAACAGGAGAGGCCACAACGGTGGGAGGCCCACGTACCGGAAAAAATAAATAAATAAATAAATGTTTGGAAAAATACTATAATCCAGAAGTACTGACTGGGTGGAATAATGGCCTTCAATATGCCAGAATGGGAATTCTCAGGCAGAGCACTTACAAGGAAACCACAAGTAAAGGAAGAGTGCATTTTTTGTTCAATGTCTTCCTATTAATTGTGATGTAAATTATATGAATGTGATTTTGACAAAGAATAGCACTGTTTCTAAAAAAAATAGTGGTTTATGTGCAAAATACAAAATGCATCAAGAAGAAAAGAAATGTTATTTGGCATCATGGGTGAAATAAAATCTGAGATAATGGCTTATGATTAGATAACTTTTGTATTTTTTTTCTTTTTTGGCTGAAATTTTAATGCTTAAGTCTTAGGAATGAAACAAATATTTTTATACCATTAAATTAATATAGACTTATAGGCACTTTTCACACATAATTCTTGATCCCGGCATGAAATGCGAAATCACCTGGCTTTGGTTACATTAGGTTGAAATTGTTACTCTAACAATATGTGAGGCCAGAAGATGGTAGCTTTGTGGGTAATGTGGACAGCTATCCATATAGGAAACAGCTAGTAGTCAACAAACTTGATTAATGTTGGGCAGAATTCTTTAGGGAGTAAAATATCACCTTTTGCTGAGTCCCTAGGGAGCTTATATCTTCTCTTAACTAAGATGATCCCCGAGGGACACTAATTAAAGTCTACCAGACCCTTGAAAATAAATCTCTCTCTTTAGAGGAGGGAAAATTTAAAATAATATATTAAGGAAAGGTAACTTAAAATGATAAAAATTGGAGAAGAAAGAAGACAACTTTTATTTGACCTTGAATGTACTTCTTATTCTATAAGAAATTTTAAAAAGCTAGAGGGTAGTTGTTTCTTGTCATTATACTGTTGCTGATTCTGTGGTTAGTTATTAATTTTATTTTTTATGATTCACAATCTGCTCTTTGAAATATGCCATATGCTCAAAGCAATTCAAGGATGACAACTGTCAGAATTACTCCAATAAAAATTGCCTAAATGAGGAAGATTTACTGCAGTCTGATTTTTCAGTGGAAAGTCCCTCTACCCTCCCCAACTGCTTTTTCAGACACTGAATCTTACAACCATTTTTTTCAGTCAAAATCTCATGCTTGTTTTGTAAGAACTTCTAAGACTATTTAAATAGAATTGGTAAAACACATTAAGCTAGGGGTGAATTAACAGACATGGAAAACAATATAGATAGTTATTAGATGGATTGCCTACAATCAATATGTTGAGTACAAAGACAGTTTTCTTAAATCACATGCAAATGCATTGACTTAATTTGACAACGTCTGCGCTACGTAACACCAATAAACATTAAATTGGACAAGGTCTGTACCCCGGAAGCAGCAAGCCAAACAGAAGGCAAATTTCTTTTATCTCTGGGAAGATCTGAGGGGTGGATAGACTCCACCTGAGTACTCCAATCAAAACACATTTTGTTAATGTTACCAATCCATTTATCCTTCATTTTGTTTCAGTCTACTTATTAATGCAGTTTCATTTATTGCTATTCATCTTGAAGATAAACCTTTGTCCTTCTATAGAATTACACCAAATAGAATGTGATAAAGGGAACTTTCTTGCAATTATGATGTCCATGCAGCCTGTCAGCACACAAGGGATGGAAATGAGTTTGGGGACAGGGAAGAGAATTCTAATAGACACCATGATACATACAATGAACGCAAAAGATATCCTGAGAGAAAGACTTGTCAGGCTAATCAGATCTTCCACAGCAAGGTAAAGGCAAGAAGGGTAGCTCTGACCTTGTAAAGATGCCGCTGCTGCTCCTCTGACATCATCAGGTCGTGACTGTCCATCACGAGGGACTCCATGTCAATCAGCCAATCCCAGAGCTCCTGATATTCTGAATCAAAGTCCAGAAGCCTGAAGATAAGGCACAGAATGTATTATGCATAAATACAGTGTAGTTGTTCAAATCTCATATTACAATAATATATTCTTGAAAACCTGTGATGTTCCTAGGTGATACCTATAAAAAGAGAAGGAAAAATTCTCTGTGTGGTTAAACAGAGAGCAAAATAGGAACTCAAGCTTGTGACATAGCCATTGCTTAGATTTTGAAAACGTAACCTGTAATTCTGATGCTCATACCTGAGACATATCATGGCTATTTCCATTTGTTCACCCTTTCTGAGCACTTGCAGCATTTGAACAAAATGATTACTACTATGTCCTTGAGAAAGAGCATTGCCATATTTAACAGAATGAGAAATGGAGGGTCAGTGCCTTGTGAAGGTTACACAGTCAAGAACTTGGGGTAAAAACAGCACTCTCAACATTCAAACCCCTTTCTCTATGACTAAATTTTCCACAGATATTGCATCCCAATACCTTCATGATTAAGAATACTAATTCAACTAACTTCTCTAAAATGATCACAATATACTATCCTATCCAAAATATTATTTTCACTGGGAAGTGACTCAATCATTTATCTGTCCCTCTGCTGTCTATCTGCCTATCTCTGCAAACATATATCCTACATATATTGTCATGGATGAGTAGCCAGCATTTCAGCTTAACACTCAGGGATAGGCTTGAGTGACTCTGGTAAGCCAGTGAGAACCAGGGGCAGATCCAGTATGAGACAGGTGTTCCCCACAGACATGTAGGAAACAAAGGTAAGGACAGGAAGTCAAAACAATGAATCTCTGAATAGCCAGCAATCATTAAAATTCAAAGGAGGATCACTGTGGTTTTCAACAAAATAAATCATTAGAATAAGGAGCTTAAAAGGATTAATGTGATTCTCTCTTGAAAGCTTGGTGAATAAGTAAAGCTCAGATTCTTCTAAAACACTGTGATCAGAAAATAAAAGCACAGAATGAAAAACTATGACTGTGTCCTTCTCCCCAAAATCATCCCCCTAAAAGAAATCCTAGAGTCTTGTCAAACTCTAACTGAGCAAAACCTTATCAGTACTAATGAAGCAGCAGCCTCAGGTATGAATCTGAATTTATCAAGTGAGCATTTTATTACCACCTTGTTCCTGTCTCTATACACGAAATGACTGCTTTCCAAGAAAATGAACATCCACTTTTCATAACTTACAATTTAATCTTAATAGATTTGTCAAAAAAAATTAAGGTGTGTCTGGTGATGAAGGAGACTAGATCTAGAATTGTCTAGTTTATTTTAATTACTTTACCATAATTATAAAGCTTCTTGATTAGAACCATAAGTGCCCAGGACAAGGATTATCATTGGCTAACACATAGAATTAATTAATAAATGTTTACTGAATACCAATGATGGGTATAGGTGATGTAGCCAAAAACTTTAGTAAGGCTAAGGTGGTCTAGAGCAGTGCTTTTCAAACTCTAATGTGCATATGGCATAGCTGAGGAGCTTGTTGAAATGCAGATACTGACTCAGTACTTCTAGGGTGGGGCTGAGATTCTGTGTTTCTCATGAGTGTTGGCACCTAACAACGCTGCTGGTCCTGGGTCTCACTTGGAGTAGCAAGGACTTACAGCATACATGTGAAATCTGAAATAGTATCCCATTTCAAAATACTACCAAACAAGCCAAAACCACTGCAACAGGGACAAATAAACCATCAGCCTTTCTTTATTCATTCTGTGAGTGACTAATAAGGAATGACTAATAAGCATTTGCTCACACGACGGGCACAGTCATTTAGAAATACCTCCTGAATTATGTTCATTGTTTTTCTCTCCTTGCACCCTCCCACATTTTGACCGTAAAGACAGGGCAAAGGTGGAATGCTATCCCCCAAATTAGGAGAGTATGATCCTAATACTTGCATACAGGAGAGAATATCCAGGGGAATAATAAAAGCAAAGGGTAAAGGAAGGAAAAAGCTCACCCCTTCCATCTCAGTGGATTTGGAAACTAAGAACAAAATAAAGGTAAGAGGAGCAGGTGCTCAAATGTGTGTCCGCCCCTCTCTTGGCCTAAGACCTAAAGGGAAAGCCAAAAGCACCAGGATGTCAGCTCTGTTTCCTGCTAGGAAGTCTGGGAGATTGCCTTAAACAATGTCCTCACAATAACCTGAAGTGGAGATGTTGTAGTCAGAGAGCTGTGGTCAGGACTCCCTTTGCTACCCTGTTCTCTCATCCCCCATGAGGAGACTGTTCTCTCATCCTTCCATGAGGTTTCTTGGAGTTCAGCTGGTGAACTTGACAGAGGTGTTGCCATGGCAACAGAGACACAATGACCACACCCCCCCACCCCTGCAAGGAGAGCCAGGGGGGCTTCTGAAGCCAGACCTCAGGGAGTTGGCTGGGCCAGTGAAGGCTGAGATGAGGCTTAGTCAGCAGGAAATACCTCCTGACCAAGCCAAGAGATAACAACACAGCTACAGCCTTCTGTCGGGAGCAACCTCATAATGTCGGGGGCAAGACCCATTTCACTGAACCCAGCCAGCCTGCACCCAGGGGCCACATTAAGCCAGGGGGCCTCACTGTACCCCAGAATCACAAGGTCATGTAAGCCCGCTATATGCTCAGATGTCATCCTGCACAAAAGGGAGAGGAATAGGAAATCTCAAAAACAGCATTTATCCCAAGAGGTTGTTCCCTAAAGAGAAGGTTAATTTGTTAGGAGAGGCTACAAGCATTTTGTGTAAGAGTCTGAACTCTGATCTTAAAACCAGGTTTTTTTCCCTTGCTGTACCAGGAAAGTATGTATTTAGGAAGTCTCATAAATTAGCAATCAGTAAGAGATAATAAGGAAGCCTGTTTTCTTTTCTATACGTGTATGATTTAAAAAGAAACTTTGATTATGACTAAACAATTCAAGGGCGAGGTATGAGTTTATCTTTGTATCCCTAATGCCCAGGATAGTACCTGGTAAATGATGATGATTGAATGTAGATAATGAAATCAAAAACTTTTAGTAGGACCAGAATGACTTCAGAAAAGCAGTATGTGATAGAGATAATATCTCATCCCCAAATGCCAATATCAACCAGTGCAATATAGATAGACTTCATTCGTTCTGAAGGTGAGATTTTGCCTTCAGTGTACAATCGTACATTTGCTTACTTGAAATGATTATATGCAGTATATTCTCAATTAATGTGAGTTGCCTTCCCATCCCTCTCACATCCTGCTTCTATATTAAAAATTAAAGGAGATTTATGAGTAGATTTTAAATAGATGAAAACTGCATATGGGATGATAAAATGTTCACAATCATGGAATTTTTTTTACTAGCTCTTTAACATGTCTTTATATCCATTGAGCTGTTCCCTCCTATTATTCTCCCTATCAAAGGACTTGGAACAAAAGCCATTTCTTCTAGTTAAATGTACCTCAGGCTCGTTCTCGGATGGTCTACACTGGAGACCAGCGAGTGGTGAATGAACCTAACACAGATACACTTCCTCCAGTCTAGTCTATTTTCATCCTAGCTGAGAATATTTAGGCTTGAGTTTGTTAAATATGGTAAATGCTTTGGTTCTATAGTTTGTTTCATTAAGTGTAGAATCGGCGCTAGTGTTTTCTAAACAACAAATTCTCATAAGGTCCTAATACTGAAGCCAAAAACTTTTTTTTTTTTTTTTTTTTTTTTGTGGTACGCGGGCCTCTCACTGTTGTTGCCTCTCCCGTTGCGGAGCACAGGCTCCGGACGCGCAGGCTCAGCGGCCATGGCTCACGGGCCCAGCCGCTCCGCGGCATGTGGGATCTTCCCGGACCGGGGCACGAACCCGTGTTCCCTGCTTCGGCAGGCAGACTCTCAACCACTGCGCCACCAGGGAAGCCCGACAAAAACATTTTTTAAGCATTTGTGCCTGATTTCAGGTTCCTTGCCATGTGTTAATTCACAGCTTAGAAAAAAACCTGACAGTTTTCCAAAATTAGTGAAATCAAATACATAACTTTGTAGCAAATCAGAAATAAATTACTAGAATTTCTTTGTTGGTTTTTTTGAAACCTTCTGAAATGACTATAATTTAACGTGCTCATTATATTAGGAAAATCCTTGGGTAAAGGAAGTAGCTTACTGTCTTATGTTTATATTACCTGCAAAGGTGTGCTGTATACTAGTGATTTTATAAAAGATGTTTTCCAGGGAAAATGCCAGCTACTATACAGGAAAACAAAATAGATCATAGATGAGTAAATTTATCAGGGGTAGCATAGAACTAGTTAACAGTTCTACATCCCTTTGAAGAATATGCTGATTCAATCAGCTGAATTCAGAACCAGGTACTTTTTTTTTGAAGTCCCTGTGACAAATGCTCTCTTTTTAAAAGGGAGAGAGAGGTGACTGAAATTGTGGCAAGTAGTTCAGAATCTTATAAAGCCTACAAGTACAGGAACTACTCTTTTGGAGGGATTTTCCTTATAAAGTTTTCTTTGTAAATGTGCTTGGGTTCATGTCAACTCATTCACTCAAATATATAATCTCCTAGATGTTAAAAGGTCTCAAAGCACACCTTTTCAGTACTCTATGAATATGTTATACTCTCTATGAAAATGTTACGAGGCAGACTTGTATAATACTCTAAGAAGGTGTTATAAATCAAACACATGACCAAAATGCTATTCTTCCGGACATTTTTCCTTTAAGTTGCCACATACCTGAAGGGTTCACAACAAAAGAGTTGGACATTCTATTGTAGGTATGATATAACCAGTTTCGGAGCTTTAAAAGCTTCATCATGGTATGAGGAGAAAGCCTTCTAAATCAAAGTCAGTTTTTGTTAGACAAATACAGAATTATGTGTTTATTTCATGGTCTGAAATTCTAATAGAGACAGAGACAAGACTATGGAAAAATAAATGTGCAATTTTTTCTTTAGAGTTTATTTCTAAATTTGGGCTAACTACTATGGTAATTGCCAAAAGTATTTCCCAATATCTTGTTCACCATTTTCTCTGTCTTTTTAAGGTTAAAAAAAGATTCCAGGGCCTTTCACCATAGAAATAAAATATTAACAAGCCTGTTCAGTATCATTTTTCTGCAGATTGGATAGCAATATATTATTTGTGAGGCCGGCACAGTCTAAGAAATGATCCTTCCTCTAAACCCTGGTGGGAGTTATGTTTGACCAGCTAAGTGTTTGAATACATAAATGCATTCAGCCTTTGGTATTTAAAGTGAGCATCATTAACTCAACATTTCAACTTAAACTTTGCTTAAAAGATAAAGTTTCACCCAAGTGAAATCAATGGGAGGTGTGTGTGAATATATGAGGTTCCAGCTTGGTCCACTAAGGAATTTTGATTAAACCAGACACCAAATGAAGAAATCATCAAAATAGAGCAACTATTGGTTGAAGAACAAATAATACTAAAAAGCCCTGGAAGTTTTTCTACCTAAGGCTGAGTAATACATATTTTGGAGCATTTAAGAATCCATCTTTTGTAAACTGAATGGTTCATTTCACACCAACACATCCAAAGACACAAGATAGGTTCCTGAGATACCAGCTTGTCTATGTTGGACCTTCTGTTAAATGATCCAATTTTCCTAGCGTCTTTAGCATATTGATTCTTTCCCCAAATATTCACTAAGTGTTCACTGTTCACTTTATTTGCTCAAGGAAGTTTGCCTCTGGTTTTCAAAAATGACACTAAAGGTAATGGTAACAAAATCTTGTAAAAAAAATAGTTTAAGAATATTACTGAAGTAAAATACTAATAATAGATTAGAATTTCCCATCATCCTCTATTCCATGTGTCACATAAGCACAGAAGGGAGATACAAGAGTGGCACCTAGCCCAATCATAATATCATTAAAGAATAAAATTTAGCTTTCTAGACATGATATCTGATATGCACAGTTGCATGTAGAATCCCTTTCCACTCTAAACATATTAAAGTGTGGACACTAATTTACAATTTTGAATGAAAATTCATGAGCCACTTCCTCATGAGAAAAGCAGCCTGCCTTTGCCATTAATAAATAAAAAGGAATATGGAGTTCTTTCCAGCAGTAATTTTCTCAATTCTCATATACACCCATGTACATATGAAAATGTCTAAGAAAAGTAAGATCAACCCTACAGATTTGTTAATGACTTGGCCCCACTTTCTCATGGTCTCATGGACAGTCTGTCCATAAACACTTGCTACTAAAATAAAAGCCATAAAGCAAAAAAATTCTAACCTCCAGGATTAGCCATAAAATTAGAAATATTAATGTAAATTTCTAGACCTATTTAGAGGATTCTGCTAGGCTGTCAGGAAGTCATATCTTTCTCTAAATTTTCAGATAATACACTGGACTAAGTTCTAGCCAAAAAGCTTGAAAACATTCTGAAGAATTTAGAATCAATAGTGATTCTAACACAAATGGGAGAACCTACACGTCCAAAGAGACAAAGCAAGAGATGATGTTTAAAAAAAAAAAAAAAAAAAAAGATATAAACCTTCCTACCTATGTCAGTGTCTGTGTGTTAGACGGGGCTGGATCCAGACTTGCTACTGGCACTGGTGAGCATTGGGCAGCTCAGCCTTTGGTAAAAGGTCTACTCCACCCTAGGCCTCCCTGTTTTTCAAAGATTTAAGAAGCAACAGAGAATATTTACCCTCAGGGTTAGGGTAGGAGGTAAATAACCTAGAAATAACTCTCGGCCACCCAATCCCTAACAAAAACCTGGTGGCAGACTTAATATGGAGACCTCTCCCAAAATGACTTTGTCTATCTCCTCCATCAAGGCTGACCCTGGCCACAGAGTGCTATGCTCAGACTACAGCGTTCTGGTTACTCGTAGAACGGCTCTCAGTGAATTGTGCTTTGCCATCACTTCTGCAGCCTACATCAAAAAACTGCCTTGGGAATTTGTTTTCTCTTATAGGGATGTAGTATCACAGATGCCTATCTTCTCCTCGAAGAACTACAGCAGAAATTCCTCTCAGGACTCAATGGCATAAGCAGCTGTTTCCGCAGCTTTATATATTATTTTTCATCTTAGGACACTATGAATTTTCTGATGGATGAGATTTCACTCTTTTCTTTGGATGTGGAAAGCTTAGAGCCAAATCACTGCCCTTCTTGAGGACATGCATAGAATATGCATTTGTTTGTTTTCTTACACATGTTTTACTTTTGCTTAACTTACTTCAGTCAAATATTTATTCTATTTTATTGTAAATATTTTTGTAAGTTGACTTAAATCCTCTGTGAAAGACATGGGGGAATGCATAAAGGAATAAATTTTAAAGAAAAGAATTAAGCTCTGCACATTAAAATGAGGTAGATTAGATTTGTCTTAGGTTCCCTCATACCTCTGTCCTTCTTCAACAGACCCCATAAACTCTCCAAAGCAGTACAGAAATTGTTTGAACATTATTAAGATGGATATATATATAATTGTTGACTTTACCGTTAACTTTGTTAACTTTGAAATAATACTTCCCCAGAAATTATGCCACTACCTCTCTGGTTTACCCTTTGTTGGCTCCTGGCATGGATGGCATTAGATTACTGAAGTGGAAGACTGTCTAGGTCTAAAATTAGTTTAAGGTATTTGCACATTAGAAGGATATAATATCATGGTCCCAAATGAATACATTTATACTGGTGAGATTTTTTTTTTTCAGCCCAGAAAGACCTATTTTAATAATCACATAGTGCCTAGAATGTCAGTTTTTCAGAAGGTAGTCAGGCACTTTTGGCTACTTTGACTACAGGCTGTGTTGAGATCTTATTGTTCAATAACACCACAGCACAAGAGAAGGTACAAAAAGAACCGGAACTGAACACTGAGCAGCTGTTCATTAGTTTAAGACAGGGGAATAATCAGGGGAAGAAAATAGAAATGCAGGGTGGAAATAAGGTCTCTTTGGGCTGTCTAGTGATATATCTGCAAAGGTGTTCTCAACATTGGCACACGTAAGAGATAGTACTTCATTTTAAGGCTGGTGTGTACCAAAAAGAAAACATTTTATGTAGCAATGTTCCAAAAACACCCATTGAGCAGAAATTCCAAATTGTCACTTTTTTTGTGTGTGTCTTTGTGTGTGCATATGAGAGAGAGAGAGAGAGAGAGAGAGAGAGAGAGAATATGAGTGAGCATGAATGTTCATCCCACTGCACAGAGATATTTTTGGCCTTTTGCTCAACAGAAAACTAGAAAGATCACCCTGCTGCAGTGAAATCCAGGGGTGATTATATCGCTTCTCAGGTAGTTACAGTCATTCAGTGTATCTTATTGCTTAATTAATTTAGAGTCAAATTTGATCTTTAATCAAGCAATGTTTTAAATAGTGATATATTTGTTTTCATCTGTCAGTATCATTCCTCTTTGGGAGTGTTTTTTATATATGGTGTGTATATATATATATATATATATATCTGTGTATGTTTTCACACTGATCCAGGGATACTTCTCTTCCTAAAGGAAAATGGACTCATCTTTCCTGCTGAACGTTTAGCCTTTTGTCTAATTAAAGTTCACTGAGTTCAGCCTGTTGTGCTTGGAAATAACCTATATATACTGTTTGTATTTGGAAGTAAAATTTACGCTAAAACCTTACAGGGTGAATACTCCTGTATTCTTACACACAGAGCATAAACCTTAACTACATATCCATCTGTAGACATTGCCCAAATTCCCCTACAACCAGAGGAAGCCTGGCATATGACTGAGACTGAGGTATCTTCTAGAACTTTACCACAAGAACAGAAGTCTCTAAGAGCTCCCTTGGGATTCCCTCCTGATCCCAGGAAGCAGAGTCAGGAAACATCTCCATGCCCTTCTGCTTCAAATTATTATTTATGGTAACCCTTAATACGTGCATGCGTGCACGCTCACACACGCGCGCACACACACACACACACACACACCCCTACATACACACCTGAAATCCTCACCCTCATTCTACCTGACCTTTTCCTAATGGCTAGTATCTATGCATCTTTTAAGACAGCTCAGATGTTCCCTCCTCCCATAAACCTCCCTGACCCCTTCTAGCCAGGCTGGATTAGGCAAGCCTCCTAAGTATCCCCATAATACCGTCTATCTGGAATTTTGACCATCATTTCATAAGGTTGTATCTGAGTGTCTCTGTCTTTCTCCCTCACTAGACAGTAGAGATCAAGTCATATGTATTTTTTCCATTCCTAGTACCTCATACAACTCCTCGCAACATAGTAGTTGCTCCGATGCATATTTCATTAACTAATTTTTCACATATCTATTACATTCCAGGTATTTTAGACATTTTCTTATTGATTATTGTAGTTCTATGCTGCAAAAAGCATGGGAAGTAGACTGGGATAATAATCAGTCTACTTAATAATAGGAATAATAAAATAATAATAGGAATAATAAAATACTACTATTTTACAGACTGAGATATTGCATACTGAGGAGGTTAAGTGTCTCAATCAAGGTCACACAGCTAAAAAGTAGCAGAGTGCCAACTTGAATCCAAATCTTTAATTTTTAATCATGTATGCTCTCTCTCCTCCTTTAAGAAATTAGACTAGAGTGAATGTATGACTGTCCCTAAAAATAAATGTTACTGTGCATTTGGAAGGAATCAGAGCAGACCTAATGCATTCTAATATCTAGGATCAGGACATGTTGCCTGCAGCTTTAAGACAGAAAATAATAGTCAACTGTAGTCCTCAATTCCTGCTAATCAAGATATCACATGGAATTTTCAATGGTGTAGTTTTTATTTTAGAAGACTTCTATAATAGAGCCTGAAAGAGTCTAACTGAAAGAAAAATGTTCCTATTAGCCATACCTTTTAAAACGAGCATTCTTAGAGATACTGTTATGTCTACCTGGGGTAGATTTTATGGGATAGACTACCACAAGGTAAGCTCCTAGATCTCTTAGCCTCTACCACCTCATAGTTACCATACTGTCCTTGTTGATGGTTGAGGAGCCCAAGACACTCCTGAGCTCCAGACCTGCTTCCTTAGATGTTACGCAGATCATAAAAAGAACTATGTCCCAAACACTCAGCTTCTCCCCACCCCCCTGCTCCTCCCTTTCAGGAGAGGCGCTGTCTTAAATGCCCCCCATCCACTCAGTGACCAGGGCCTGTCTTCAACGTCCTTCTTTCAGTTTCCATTCCTGCTGTCTTATTAGCTCAGGCTCTAACTATTTCTCACGTGGATAACTGGAATAGCCTCTTAACCGATCGCTGTCTAGTATTGCCCATGGCAATGTATTCTCCCGACTGCTGACAGAATACTGTTTGAAAATTGCCAGTCTAGTCTTGCTGGGATCCTTGGCTGGTTCCAGCTGTGTGTACACACTGTCTCCTTTGTGGGAGACACTCTGGCTGTCACTTCTGACCCTGGCCATCCTCCATGGACACTTCTCCTAGCAGGCGTTCCTGACTGACATGCTCCTGCCACCCTTTGGGTCCCACTGTCTCTACATCCCCAGTGCCTAGTAGAGTCTGCACTTCCTAGTTGCTCAAGAGTTACTAAGTGTTGAATGACACGGAAATCATTTGAATCCAAATCCTCCTAGTTTCCTTCTCCCCCTTGAGCCAGCAACTGGAGCATCAGAGTGGTTCCTTTTTCTCCCTCATTCCCCTCAGCCAAGGTTTATCGACTCCTTCTGGCTTTAGCCTCCAATCCTGTCTCCACTTTTTCCATTACTGGTCTCCGCCCCCAGACTTTCCAAGTTAGTACATGTGGAGTGGGACCCAGAATCTGCATGTCTAACAAATTCCCAGGAGACACTAATGCTGTTGGTCCAGACTTTGAAAACCACTAAAGCAATGGTTCTCAGCTGGAAGAGGGCATCAAATACATTTTGGGCCACTCCTGCCTACTGAGTCAGAATTTTTCGGGAGGTGAGACGGGCAGGCATTTTTTGGCTTAAAAGCTGCATAGGTAATCCTGATGCACTATCCTGGTTAAGAACCATGAACTCAGTGATTAACTCTAGGATCTGGACTTGACTTTCTTCCTAAGCCTGATTTTTCACCACCCCCTCCAACTTTCTACCCTCCTCTCCAGTCATATGGAACAGCAGGTAGTCTAATGATTCCAGACCTTTGCTCCCTCTCTCAGACCCCCAGATCCGTTTTAGTTATTCATTTATGCATCAATGCATTCGCCGAGCACCTAGCACATTCCAGGGTGCAGGGCTGAGTGTGGTGAACATGACAGGCACAACCCTGCCTCATGGAGCCTACACTGTTTGCTCTGAGCTTCCCTGGCACCCTCTGCTTCCTCTTCTTCCTCATTGCACAGGCAAATACTGGCTTAATGCTGCACTCTCTTGCTAGACTATTTCATGAAGGTAGGGACTACGGTCTGTCTTTGTAAGTGCTCAATAAATGTTTGTTCAGATTAAATTGGAAAACTCTTCCCCTGACCTAGGCTTCTTTTGAAAATCATCTCCAGAGTCCTCTCTTTCTGCTGTCTTTCCTGACCTGCTCCAACTCCCCCTACTGCAGTCAGCATTGAGTTTCGCCTTCCATAAGCCCTGATCCTGACTCCAAGCAGATTTCTAACTCAGCACTTGTGATCCTTTACTACATGTTGTTTACAGATCTGGCTCCTCCTACCAAACTGTGAGTCCCTCAAGGGCAGGGACCATTTCATCTCTGCACTTCATATAGGAGGTATTTAATAATATTCATCAAATTAATGAATGAAGTTAATTCTGTTTTCACTTACCACCTGCTTTGCAATGTTTTTGCCCAAAATTCCTTGTGGCTTTAATGAAATTGCCTTAAGACTCTTCCATTTTTCCACAGTAGGAAGATACCATAATTTAAATTTTATATAGTATGGAATATGCATAACATGTGTTTTAGGGGGAAAAATGTTTATCAAGGGTCTGAATGAAATTCTCAGAGAGAGGGCAAAGTGTAACTTTATGGGTTGTCCACTGCATCGTGACCCAGGACTCTGAGTTGAGGTCCTGGACAAGCCAGTCACCCCGCCTTTCTGCCTCTCAGTTCTATCATTTATAAGCTGAACAAAAGACCTGGTTTTTAATCTACACTAAATCTTGATATGGATGCTACTTAATGAATTAAACAAGATTTTGAAATTCATTAAAAAAATGAAATCAGATAACTCCTTGATAGAAAGAGGTGTTACAAAAAGAGATGGTTATACTTTACAAAGTACACAGATTATAAGTGTTCTTGACAAACTCTGCTCAGAACATCATGCCATGCACTTAGTAGGCCTTCAGTGGATATTTACTGGATGAAAGACACAAAACAATCTATAAGCTTTCATTTAAATCAGCCAGAATCAAAAGTACCAACCTGCTCCCACTGAGAATCACCAGTGATTCAAGCATTGTATGTCCCTACGGGAAGCCATGGTTTCCCACTTTGTGATGCAGGAGCCAGTGCCCAGAGTCTCCCACAGAGGGGCACACTCCGTTACTACAGCTCACACAGGTTCACATACTTTTGGGGAAATCTTCCCACTGCACATATTCATGACTGCTAAACACACATTGCACAGTTGTATATAAGCTGTGTTAAATCACCTTGATGCACACCTTTTCGTCAAGCCAGAAAGGTTATAAACTCATTTCTAAACAATACTTTGGTTATGCAAAATTCTTAGAAATTTAAGATCTCCATTCAGTCTAGCAGCTGAGTCTTCCCTGGAGTAACCTTATACATTTTTCAACTACATACTCTTCTTCGCATGCATGTAGGCACGGGGAGGAAATGAAAATATACAAATTGTATCACTAACTTAATGTTCTCTTTAGTAGATTGGATATCTATCTGCATATGGAATGAAGACCCTAGAAATCCCACACTATTCCCACAATTGCTTATCGGAAACAATGCTCATTCTATGTAACAAAATGAACGGTTAATGAAGTTTATGTATCATCGGAGCAGATAATTTTACAAGGCTGTGTTCTTAAGGCTTCAGAATTAAGGATTCAACTGTGGGAGCAAAGAGTCTTAGGGGCAGGACACCCCAGATAACCTCACCCACATACATTTCTCAAACAATGGTTTTCTGTATGTAAACAGAAAATAGAAAGGAGTATATGCTTTTTGTCCTTAGTATTAAATAGCTGCCTTTTCTTTAGCATACTGTTAAATTTCTGCACAATGCACAGCCTTCAGCACCCTAAGGAGCATAAACAAAGGATATCAGGCAAGTTCACGTACTCCCACTTTACAGAACAATGCTTGTTGTTAACTAAGCAATTCCCAGGGCAGATTTATGATTTGTGGAGCCCAGAGTAAGTACTCAGGTTGGGCCCTTGGAATCCAAGGTCAGAAGCACATGGTGCCCGCTCAACCCCCAGCACTTTTAGAAAACATGAAAATGTGACCTAAAGTTTGTGGTTGTGGGTACACCAGAGACTATTTAGGCGTTTAGAAAAATTAAAGCACGTTAAGGCCTCAAAACAGCGTATTGTTCATGCTCCAAGGTTTAACCTTTTCTTTCTTATTTGCTGCTATGCTTGTCCTCTTGCGAATAAATGCCTTCTGAATCGTATAAGATGAATCAAATATATGTATAACATGTCTATGTATAACAAATATCTTAATAGAGCAACAAATTATATGGATAGGTAAATTTTAAAATTTGAAAAGTCCTTTCCCATTTCCTAAAAAAGAATTATGACTCTGATTCTTTTCTTGCATTCTTAGACCTTGGGTTATATCACAAGACAGGATTTGTAACTTGTGTTCTTAATTTATCCCCCAAATTTGAATTTTAAGTCACGTCAGAACCATAAGCACTTACTTCTTTCCTCCTGTCTTTTC
The DNA here is from genome assembly GCF_039906515.1 of Pseudorca crassidens. Classification (NCBI taxonomy): domain Eukaryota; kingdom Metazoa; phylum Chordata; class Mammalia; order Artiodactyla; family Delphinidae; genus Pseudorca; species Pseudorca crassidens. The sequence continues at coordinate 66,264,224 of NC_090296.1, forward strand.
AAGGAATATTTTGGCTAGAGTTACACCCCATAGATTTATACTGTGCTATTAACATCTAATAGAACTTGGGGGAACAGTTTCTCCTCCGTGTTGTCTGGCTCAAGTATAAGAGCGAAATAGGTCACTGTTTCCATTTTTATGAGTATAATTATTATCAAGTCATTAAAACTATGAAATAATTAAATTTCATTTCACTCTTTTACTCTTTAATAATCACCTACTAAATATTCAAATTGAGCCAGAAAAAAATTTTTTTAATATACGTTTTTAAAAAATTCTATACATGTATTATATATACATACATATTTATATATACACACACAGTGTTCGCATAACTTTAAAGTAATTTGGAAATATTTGAATGCACGACTTAACTATTCAATAGCATGGGTAGTTAGTACAATATAGAGACAGCCATTAGTCCATTAGTCTCAGGCTGAATGAAATTGTTGGTGGGTCACTGAAATTGCTGGGTCTTTTCACATACCATAGACAATAAGCGCTAGTCCATTATTCCAGTTGACTTTATGTGACAAACCGGTTAGCTCATAGCCCCTAAACAATTATTAAATGTCTATATTTTTCATAAAAATTATGTTCTACCAAGTTTACAGTGAGGTTCTGGTATTTAAAAGTTGCTTCTATAGACTTTAAAATAAACGGTGAAGTTTAAAGAGGGGGAAATATACTGAAAAGAGTTACAGGCATAGTGTAGTGACAGAAACACTCATAAAATCACAAGGCTGTTTTGAAAACAATAATAACAAAGTTAGGAAGTTCTGGGTGAGATGACACACTGAAAAAATCCACAGTCTTCAATTCTGAAGTGAATGGAAAAGAACATAAATGCCTCATCTATCGCGCTTCTCTTGTTATCTAGGGACGAAATGCCTGCCTAACACCTACCAGTGGAACATCATTGAAAAAGTAGAGATTAGTGAGAATAAAACAACAAAAAGAATAGTTCCCTACCCATTGCCTCCTACTGAATGAACTTTTGACATATCAGCAAACTCTTCTTTCCTCTTGCTGCTGCTGGTATACTGCTCGCTGTACAGCTTGAGGGACATCTGCTCAACAGCATCTCTTTGTGCTTCCAGGTAGCATAGTTGAACCTCAGCCTGGAGAGAGAAAAAAAGAGGAATTGTTGTTTTAATCCAGAAGGAATGCATTTCAAGTGAGGTGTAACAACTCAAAGAATGGGAATTGTTCACATCATTATCCTGCTCCTTTTCAGGTTGGATTTAATGGGATCAGCTGGGCATATTACAGAATTATATTTTAGATTTGAATCTTATAAGTTCCTCCTTAAAATATGACCTGAATAAATGAATTCTCAGAAGACTCAGTAAATATCACAAAATATCCCTGAGATCGTAATACTGTATGATGAGACTTTACATAAAAATTCTGTGAAATTCCTTAATAATATTCTTCCTCGTATTGCCACATATGTAACATTTATTTTTTTAAAGATTCCCCCTCCGATCCATACATTTGCATGGACACATACTTTGAATGCTTCTCATTATCTTCCCCGAGGAGAATAAAAAAGCCTAGTATTAATTCAATACCTTTCCAATAGTGACAACGGACTTCCTGTATTACATTTTTTTTTTGGTTCTCTGGATTTTGTCTTAATAATGTTAAAATAGAGAGAACAGTGATTTTGCTTACATGCAGGCTTGAATTGTTAAATCTTTCATAGATACTTGGGGCTCACTGTAGTACAGGGAGAGGTAGTAAGTTCTCCATGCTGTTTTCTATCAAACCAAGGCCAAAAGAATGCTGAATAATATTTGGCATGGAATAGCATTGAATAGATGCTTTATTTATTGCAGCTGTTGTGATCCCTGTGGCTTTAGAGTTCCCTAGAACACCAGATGAGACGGGGAATGAAGTCTTCTCGGTGGCATGCTTGCCTATGGTGAAGGGGAAAGAGCAATGATGAGTTATGTGCACTGTGGACCAAAGGAGCTCTTATTTTCTTTTGGCGCACTTCACTAAATCCAACACATCCGTTAACATTTCTCAATAGCCTTAAAACTTCTGTTTCTTTATAATTTAATTATATATATTCTCCTACAAAAAAACAGGTCTGAGTCAGACCTGTTTGACCCAGGTCAGAATTCTATAACATGCAGGAAAAGCAGTTGCCAGAATGGAAAAGCAAAGTCAGACATGACCTCCTACTCTTTGCATCCAGTGCCAACCAAGGCCTTTTGCCTGGTCTCTGGTTTTACAGACTCAACCATGGAAAGAAAGAGAGAGTGTTGCAAAGTAGCAGCTGCTTAAAAGGGCAAATCAGGACTCTGTAAAGGAAATGGGTAGCTTATGAACTGTAAGATCTCAAACCACTCTAGAGTTCGCATTTTGTTGCTTTCCACAGCAGCTACTTATGAATGTTCTAGATACTGAGGAAGAACTTTAAAAATGCTAAAATTACTATACTCATATAACTGAAGTTTCAGAAATCAGTTAAGAACTGCAATCTATGTATTGGTTCATGTAAACTCTTCTTGCCCAAATGAATTGGCTTGAATCAGAATAGACTCAACTGGATTAAGAATTATGTCAAACAGTATAAACAAAGGATAATGTTACATGGAGTACATTCAGTATGGGAAGAGGGGTATGGCCGATGGAAAAGCACAAAGGAAATACTAGATTTAGTGTTATTCGGCATATTTATTAATAGATAGTGAAAGAGAAGGTATGGGGTATATTAATGGCAACACAGAAGAGTGCCAACTCAGAGCTTTGCAGATATCATAGAATGTGGAGAAATGATACCTACAGACCTAAGAATATTTTTTAACAGTTGGGGGGAGGTACATGAAACTGAATAGAGGGAGTCAATGATTAGAAAAAAACAACAGAATATATCTTTCAAAAGAGCATACAATATTCTTAAGTAACTAAATATGAGATAACTGAGAGATACTGAACAATAGTCAAAGAATTTAATGCAACTAGAGATTATCATACTAAGTGAAGTAAGTCAGAAAGAGAAAGAGAAATACCATGTGATACCACTAAAATATGGCACAATGAACCTCTCTACAAAACGGAAACAGACTCATAGACATAGAGAAGAGACTTGTGGTTGCCAAGGGGGTGGGGGAGGGAGAGGGATGGACTGGGAGTTTGGGGTTAGTAGATGCAAACTATTACATTTAGAATGGATAAACAACAAGGTCCTACTGTATCCTGAACCATAATGGAAAAGAATATAAAAAAAGAATATCTGTGTGTGCATAACTGAGTCATTTTGCTGTACAGCAGAGATTGCCACAACATGGTAAATCAACTCTACTTCAGTAAAATAACAGTAATAATAATTTTTAAAAAGAACTTAAAAACAATCTTTCCAAATGCTACCCCCCCACCCCTCCCCTCCTCAATGCTATAGGGATACTGAGGAGGACATCCCACACAAAGTATTCTATTGGTAACCCCATTAAAATATTGAATCTGCACCATTAGATGCCAAGGGGCATATCTGATCCCTACAGGTTCCCATTAATTTTTAACCACCCTAAGGTAGCAAATTAGACCACTGCTTTTTCTGGGTAAAGATTTCACAAATGTGTGTCACTGGTCACAAAAAGCATCATTAAGAGGGAGGTCAACTTAATATAGACTCATCACTACTATAGAAGAATAATTGAAGTTCATCCCTTTGAGATCCTAGGCCATTTCTGCGCACAGAGGGAAACACCTCTCATGATAGGGATACGTGGAAAGGAGCTCAGAGAGAGACAAGTTGCTGAGAGCAACTTGAAAAATAATTAGTCACCTTACAAAAGTGATTGAAATGTTGTTAATCTAAGACTTTTATTGCACAATATCTCAAAGGCATTTGACATAGGAAACTTCCCTGTGCTAACAAGGAGATGAATTAGATGGCCCAGGTCTTTTCTATCCACCTCTATTTCTATCTCTGCTTTCACTGATTCATTCCTAAACGTGATGATAAAAATAGAACCAAAGTTGCTTCTTCTGCTAAGGATGAATGACTTTGCCAGTCTAAATCTCTCTGCAAACTGTCTTAACTTTTTCTCATACTGTATCTTAGTCCAAAGGTAATTTTTTTTTTTTTTCTCTTGCAGTAGGTGGGCATCTCGCTGTTATGGCCTCTCCCGTTGCGGAGCACAGGCTCCAGACGCGCAGGCTCAGCGGCCATGGCTCACGGGCCCAGCCTCTCCGCGGCATGTGGGATCTTCCCGGACCGGGGCACGAACCCGTGTCCCCTGCATCGGCAGGCGGACTCTCAACCACTGCGCCACCAGGGAAGCCCCAAAGGTAAATTTTTAAGAAAAAGATTTGAAGAAACTATAGTTCTTAAAAAAATAGTAACACTGAATCTTTGATTAAAAGAATTTCATTTCTTAGCATCTATTACAATTGTGGACGCTTTTAAAAGTGACTACATTTTACAAATAGAAACTAAGACATTAAATAATATTACTGATCCTACTAATCAATCAATGGGATTGATTGTAATCAATGGGATTTAACAAACTATTAAGGAAAATAAAAAGGAACAAGAGGGAACAGACTCAGTGACAGATCCACCTCTCACTTCCTGGTAGGTGCCGTCAATGGGAGTAGGAATATAAAAACAGCAGTACAGGTGAATGGAACAAATGAGCTGGAATTGAGCCTTTTGGTTTGAGGTACTAGTGTGATTCCCCAAATGAGATGTTCAGCAAGCAAGTGGAAATATTAAGACTGAAATATAAACCCAGAGGCAATGGTTGACATTAGGACAGGAAATGAGACTGCCATGGGAGATGGTGTATGATGAGAAGAGAAAAAGAATCAGTTCTCACTTATTCTAATCTAGGCCTGCATTACACCTTAGCTGACCTAATGCGATGGATTCTCAAACACTCTCCCTCCCTCTTTCTCCACCATCCCCAAGTCTATTTTATAGATATTTCCTTGATCTTTTTGAATCACATCTGGGATCACTGGTCGTTGGTATTTCAGGGCTTAATTCTGGATCTCTTTTCTTTATTTATACTCTCTTCCATGGCTTTCCATGCCATCTATGTAGTAATGGCCTCCTATTCTCTCCTCTGAGTGCCATAACTACCTACCCAATCAATCACCTGACATTGCTAACTGAATTTACTTTAGGCATCACTGTTTAAAACACTCTCCATTCTCATCCTTATCGTGTGCCCCGAAAGTTTGTTCTTAGGACTTTCCCGTTAAATCAATGGCACCATCTGTTGCTTAGGTCAGAAACTTGAGAGTCTTCCATGACTCCTCTTCTTCATTTTCCACAGCCAGTTACTCCCTAAATTCTGTTGATTCCTCTTTCAAAATGTCTCTCCAGTCTGTCTTCACAGTCTGCATTGCTGCCAGACTGGTCCAAGCCTTCATCATCTCTCCCCTGTAGTACAGAAATTATCTTCTAATATGTATCTCCCCTCACCCATTCCTGCCCCTCTAACCTCTTCCCTTACAGGACCAGAGTGGTCTCTATAAAACTGAGTTGGTTTCATACTGCATTCAGATCTAAAACACAAACTTCTTCCACGGCTCATTAGATTTGGTTCCTGCCTGTCTCAGACTTCATTTCCTACTTGTCTCCCTCTTGATCACTATGCACCGTCATGCTTGCCTTCTCCCAGTTCTTTAAACAGCTCTTTCCTGTCTCAGGACCTCTGCATATACTGTTCCCTTTCTCTGGAACATTCTCTTGGTAACATCTTCTCATCCTTTAGCTCTCAGCTGACATGTTACTTCTCAGAGAGGTCTTCCCTGACCACCCAATCAAAAGTAGATCCACTCTATCTTTCTCCATTTCGGAAGTGTTAATTTCCTTCACAGCACATATCACAACTTAAAATTCTTACATTTGGGGCTTCCCTAGTGGCGCAGTGGTTGAGAGTCCGCCTGCTGATGCAGGGGACACAGGTTCGTGCCCTGGTCCGGGAAGATCCCACATGCTGCGGAGTGGCTGGGCCCGTGAGCCATGGCCGCTGAGCCTGCACGTCCACAACGGGAGAGGCCACAACAGTGAGAGGCCCACGTACCGCAAAAAAAAAAAAAAAAAAAAATTCTTACATTTGCTGGCTTACACTTTTTCTGTCTCTGTCTCCAGATTCTAAGCTCCATACAGGGACACTGTCTGTCTGTCTCCTCAGCCATTTTGTATTCCCAGCACCTTGGCAGTATCTGGAACATGATAGGGGCTCAGTAAATAATTTATTACTCATATATTCACTGAGCCTTTATCATGTGTCAGGAACTGTACCAGGGACTGTGGGTACAAAGAAGAACAAAACATAGCCCCTTTTCTCAAGGGACTGCAGTGTAGTGGAGGAAAGAGCCATGCCAACAGATACCTACAAATGTGCCAAGTGAAATGATTGTGGGGGAAGATGGGAAATAAAAGAACTAATTGCCTGAAGGTGAGGAGTAGGCAGTAAAGGCTTGACAGAGGTGGCATTTGAGCCAGATCTGGGAGCATGGCTATGACTTTGTCAGGTAAAGAAGCAGATGAATATCTTTATAGGCAGAGTACCTCATTTTGTTCAGAGACCCAGAGTTATGAAAGGATGTGGCATGTTCAGAGAATGGTGGCTGGAGTTTTGGAGGCATTTGGATGAAGAGGCTAAAGTAGAAGGGGATAGGCTATGGAGGATGTCAGGTTAGGGAGTCGGAACCCTATCCAATGACCTGCCAACAAAAGAGGACATTGTTTCTGTGATGGCATTATCTTCCTCCATCTCCCTTTTTCTGTCATGGGAACATAGGTGTCTGATGGATGAGTCCAAATATGCTCATAAAGCTCCTACCTCCTGGCGTACTTTGACAACATTGCATTGAGAAGGGAATCAACAGCTTCCAAGAGGCCAGAAGCCCAGCATCCCAAACAGGGGAAATGCCTAAGAGATTCTACTAACTCATATCTCTCTAGTAAACGTTTAACATAATGTTATAGACTCAGGACACATAATGTCATAACTTTTCAATTTGTATGTTGAAGCCTTAAACCCCAATGTGACTGTATTTGGAGACAGGGTCTTTAAAGAGGTAATTAAGGTTAAATAGATCACAAGGGTGTGGCCCTAATCCAACAGGACTGGTGTCCTTATAAGAAGATGCAGAGCGCTCCCACAGAGAAAAGGTCATGTGAGGACACAATGAGAAGGTAGCCAGTCATTTACAAGCAAGGAGAGAGGCCTCACCAGAAATCCAACCTGCCAAACCTCCCAACATGTTGATCTGGGACTTCCAGCCTCCAGAACTGTAAGAAAGAAATAAATAAATCTGTTGTTTAAGCCACCTAGTCTGTGGTAGTTTGTTATTGCCACCCTAGCAGACTAATACACATAATAAAGTTAGAAACACTGCCTTCTCATCTGAGGTTTAATACAATTGCTTTGCCGCTTATCATTGCTAGTATGTTTTCCCCTTTTATTTTGTATGCACCTATAGCTTAAATCACTACAGATACTCTTTCAAATTTAGACTACAAAATAATAATATAATCAGAACACAAGACAGTGTTCTAAAATATTTTATTTAAATTTGGCTTGGTATGTGGTGATCCAAATTCAACGATCTTCTCCAGGGCCTGAATAATTACTCAACCATCTACCTTCCTCTGATATTGTGTCTAATGACAAAATAGTTAGCCCATGAAAAATTTGGTGGTGGGGAGGTAAGTTTCAGTTATTCTAACAGTCTTTAAGGATTAAACACATACTTTTATAATCACATATAGACATATGCCTTATCCTTGCCCTAAAAAGCACTGATTTATTTAAGAAATATCAATTATTTCATTATCACTGCACGTCACAGCATCCTTTGTTGGGTTAAGTATCCTGAGAATGTTAAATAATTAATTTTACTCTTTCTTAACTCATGCCATTGTAGGTCTGCCTGCTCATTCATATTGTACTTCATAGCTTCCCACCACATCTACCCACCCACTTGCATCTGGGTCCACATCCTCTGCTTTCTCTCCTTTTTCTGTGGAAACAGTCCGTATTTCTATCCAAGACCAATCCCCTCTACTTAGGCACTAGACCCCCTCTTATCTACACAAAGATTATCACCCCAGCAGCAAACCACCCTTCTCCCCTTCATCAAGTTTTTCCTCTCTACTATAATTATTCTCATTAGCACATTACCACCCCAGCCCCAGATGCTGTTTCTCCCATGTTAAAAAAAAGAAAAAAGGAAAAATAATCTCTAGACATCAGTTGATACCAATCTATCCTCTGGCTAAAGCCCCATTTCTCTGTTCTCCATTACAGCAAAGTCACTTTTACATGTATTATCTATACTCACTATGTCCAATCCCTCTCCTATTTTCTCTTGAATACACTCCAACTAGGCTGTTGTCCAAATTCCCCAGTTGAGTCCTCAGTCTTCAACCTATCCGGACATGCTCCAGCATGGCTTGTGGGCATGCTCTAGGGGCATTTGGTCTTGTTTGCAAGCTAGCTTGGTCCCTAACCTCCCTCAGGTCTTGTCTGAAAATGTCATCTTCTTATTCAGGTCTTATTTGATCTTCTACTTAATACTTCAACCGATCCCCACCCCCAGCAATCCTTATCATCCTTTATACATATTCACCATGTGTAGCTAAAATATGTAACTTATTTTGTATTGTCCATCTTCCCCCAGTGGACTGAAAGCCACGTGAGGACAGGGACTTTTATCCATATATTCATTGCTGCATCTCCAGCACCCAGCACAGCACACAGTATGTGATAGGCACTCTATACAAATTAGCTGAATAGATCTTACTGAGTTTGAAAATCTAAAATGGTTTAAAGTCTACAAAGAAATAAAACAGATAGTTTGAAGGCTGTAGCCTCAGCTTGATTTTTAAAATAGTTGGCTTCATTTTCTCTTAGAAAGGAGACTATTTTTTTCTTTGACAGAAAATTATTGTAATATACAACTTGTTTACTTTTATCTAGGGAAAAAAGGAAGAAGAAAAGCTTCTTTATTTCGAGTCATTTGGTAATATTTTATTCAGCTAATAGAGTGATCCTATACTTCACGTATTATATTAGAAACTAACCACGATGGTCTCACACTTATAGAATGAAAATTTCGGCTATTGTCATCATGCAGTAAGCTGCACAATCCATTTCAAAATGAAGTTTTAAGTCTTCTGGGTAAGAACTTGTTTTAGCTTAATAAAATCTGATTTCCCATTAAAAAAGAGTCATTTGAGCTTTTGGAAGAAACATTAGCAATGTCACACTTTGGAAGAATCCACACCAATTCAGGAGGACCATGGAGATCCATCAATACAATGGAGGGGAACTGTACTTTTTCCGACAATCATTTTGTCATTTGGGAATATCTTCCTACTTTTACTAGTTGTTGTTGTTGTTGTTGTTTTTACCCTTTGATGCACTGTCTCTAATCACATGCCTTTTTCTCTTATTCCTTAGACAAATATTTACTATGCCTCCCCTCTCACCTCCCCATAGTATCCTTCTCACGCAACTAGCCCAACTTGCTTCATTCTTCTGGAAACACCTTCAGTCTCTAGACCCCCACAGGCTCTGACAAGGACTTTCAGGGTTGATTAGAATCTACACTTGGAAATCTCCATGCTTTTGTTTGGCAGAATTCCTCATACTCACTCCAGGATTTAGCGTTGTCACCTCTACAGTGTTTTCTTCCCCCAAGATCCCAGTTATTTTGTGCGTTGTTGCTTTTGCCATCACTGTTGGAGGTTCATGGTTTCCTGAAATAACTCATCTTTGGAATTGAATTCAAAGTGCATTTCCTTTGTCTAGAAATGAACTCTCTGAAGACATTTATCACACATCCATGATTAGCTACATTCTAACTAAGTACAAAGAATATTTGGCATTATAAAGGATAAGAGTCTCTCTTCAGCCCTGTGTGCACAACTGAATGGAGTAACAAAGCCTCCTTCTCCTACACAGTTGGAGCAGGGAGTCATAGGACTAAGGAGCAATGTTTCTCTTTGGAGTAAAGCTGATTAGAGGTCTTCATCTGACAAACATATTTTGGGAGTCTCTTATATGTAAGACATTGTACAAGATACAAATCTGGGTCAGACATGGTGCCTGTCCTTAGGGAACCTAAACATAGAATTACAGAAAATTATGTTACATAATAGGAGCTAAAATATTTATTCAAGGATATGACCAATATTACACTTTGAAAATGTTGTCAAAGAAACGGTAAGTTCATTAGAATATTCTTTTTATCAATGGATAAGAAAGTTATAAAAGTATTTAAATATATAAATATTTTCCCATTTAAAGTTAAATATACATTAAAAATTTAACAAGAATCTCAAAGCTATTTCAATATTATACTTAGCAAAGATTACTGTATATACTAATCTGTACATTAGGATATAAAACTTCTCTGACCATATTGGCAGCCCCAGAAAAACTAGCCTTAGGTTCCCAAGGTTTACTTATATTTATATTCATGGATAATTAACTCAGGACAACTGCAAAAGATAAATGATTTAAGTAAAAAATATTATATCTTTAAAATGTCATCTTTATTTCTATTGACTTGGTGCTATTTGCAAACCATTAAAACCATTCACTGTAATGTTTAAGAAATTCAATTTTAAAGCTATGTCCTTAATGATATTTGTTAAATGGTAAGCATTTAAACAAAGCAGAAAAATTAACATGAATGCTATTTTCATTATTTCTTCTGCATTTGTGTGTAAAGAAAAATGTTTCCTTCCTCCATGTTAATGATAGATGAGATGTTTAGTAAAAACAACGACAATAATGCCTCCACCTAACAAATATAAAGAACAAATATATCACACAATCGCATTTGTGGGTAGCCTTATCCACCACCACCCTCCTCCTCTTTGCAATGGAAGTAGTTAAAGCGATTAAAAATTCAGCATCCTATGTCATGAGCTAGGGTGGGAAGGGAGTGTGATTACACTGTGTGGACTGGAGGGGATGATCAGAATTTCGATGTTTCTCCATTACTGTTTCCTTAGCAAATCTCTGCACGATGACACAGGCATCAAGTCTGTGTTTATATTCTTCAGCTGTATCCTTATTCCCATCTTCCAAATTCCACTACAGCAAATCCTTATGTACTTTCTGGCAGAAACTAAAAATTAAAGATGTATAATGTGAAGATACAATCTTAGTTTCTCTTGCCCTGCAGGACTGGCAGTTCCTTCCCAAGTACAATTATGTTGGCAAATGCTACTATTAACTCTATGACTACAATGTGCACTCCAGCTCCTTTGAAATTCTATAAAATAGTTGTCCTTAGATGGTGATAGAAAGGAAGGAATGAAGCAGGAACAACAAGAATTACTTTACATACTAATAATAACAATTTAGCTATCAAAACAGAACTGAACAAGTCTGCCTTTATACTGTCCTTTTAAAAATTTAGCCTCCTAGGGTTCTAATAATCAGGGCCTATGGTTCAGGAATGCACGGTAGCACTCAGCTCAGTGCCTGTATCCTCATTTCAAAGAGAATCATTCAAACCGACATCCACCCTGTCAAGAGTCTTGACTTTGAGCTGCTAATGTAGAATAAAAATCAATATAAATTTTGATCATTTGATGAATATTTACTTCTTTCTTTAGTGTTTGGGGATTTAGAATTGAAAAGTGCTGAATCAAGTCATTTTATTTTTTTGTGTTTGTGCCAACACCAATTTACTACCCTCCAGAAAGTTCCTGAACAAGATGTCTCAGGTGGCATGCATGTTGGTTTTTCCTGTCAATCATAACAGTATGTCAGTAGGGAACCATAATCATTTCCCTTTCATACTCTTAGTGTTCCAAAAAGGAATATTTTGATTACATCCCTGGAAAAGGTAAACTTTCTCATTTAGACACACTATTGTGAGCCTGGGTGTCTGTTGGTTTTGGCATTTGGTTGAGCCTCAATTGATACAATCTATTAAAAGTTAAACACTTTATCTTAGGCTCCAAGGATCTTGCACAATAAATAGAGTTTCCAATTGGTTCCTCTACAAATAATATTCAGTATCACCCCCAAGACAAAGAGCTTTTATAGAAGCTGTCATCTTTCTCGTGCATTTTCTGAAAAATAACAAGAACACATTGACTAATCACTCTAATCAGCAGACCGATTTCAGAATAAAAAAGACTTTACATTTTCATTATAAATAAAAAGAAAATGCACTACAGACAAATAAGTCTAAAAAAAATGACAATTAAAATGTGATTCCAGAGACTTCCGTGGCGGTCCAGTGGTTAAGACTTCGCCTTCCAAAGCAAGGGGTGCGGGTTCGATCCCTGGTTGGGGAGCTAAGATCCCACATGCCTCGTGGCCGAAAAACCAAAACAGAAGTAATACTGTAACAAATTCAATAAAGACTTTAAAAATGGTCCACATCAAAAAAATCTTAAAAATAAATAAGTAATAAATAAAATGTGATTCCAATGTAAGTCTAGTTATATGAGTAGAGTAGCATGTCACCATTTTTATTATGATACCTTGATATATGTAACAAAAGCTTACTATTCTTGCACAATGTTTCCATAGTGATTTTTAAAAGAATAGTCTTTCCTAATTTGTAAAAGACTAACTGCAAACACCAAAAAGGTAAGCTATTCTCATTTTTTAAAAAATTTCGCATATGACATAGTGGCAGAAGATTCAATATTAAGGAGACATTTTTGGTGGTGCCTTATAAATTAAATAAAAATGGCAGCAGCTGCTTTTCCCAAGGATGATCTAGCCCTGGACAATCACTAGATATTATGTAGACAGATGTTTTAAATAAAATAAGTATTTAGATTGCTAGATACCTTGCTAGATATGAAGGCAATTATAGGATGTCTTTGTTAAATTACATTTTTCATTTTTGTGAGGGAAAAAAAGAATTGTCCTGGAAACAGTACCGACAGGAAATGATCCTATATCTAAAACAGCTGGAGACTGTAACTAATATAAATTTACTTGAAAATAAAAATGCTGTGTGCCTCTGGAGACATGCAGTAACATGCCATAAAAACAGATGAGAATATAAAAGTATTTAAAAGGAGAGAAAACACATTTTATCTAGATATTATACTGAGATGTGATTCACTGATAAATGAGAAATATTTGAAGATGAAGAAAGAAAAGAAAGTCAGAAGTCATTTAAAAACTTAGATATTTTATTTAAAACCATATTTGTAGGAAATATAAAAATAATTTTCTAGGGAAAACGCTTTGCTTTTCAATATATTCGTTATTAATTAATTTACTAAAGTCATAATAAAAATGTAAATGCAGATAATAGTGTTTAATTAGGAAATTCTAATGAAAGCAGAGGATGCTTAGCATGAGTAAGGCAAGGACCCCAAATGCTGAATAAGAACATTGGAGTAAATCTCAAAGCTATATGTAAGAGCCTCCATAAAGGGAAGGGAGGAAGATGGCAGAAGAGTAAGACGCAGAGATCACCTTCCTCCCCACAGATATATCAGAAATACATCTACATGTGGAACAACTCCTACAGAACACCTACTGAATGCTGGCAGAAGACCTCAGACCTCCCAAAAGGCAAGAAACTCCCCAGGTACCTGGGTAGGGCAAAAGAAAAATGAAAAAACAGAGACAAAAGAATAGGGATGGGACCTGCACCAGTGGGAGGGAGCCGTGAAGGAGGAAAGGTTTCCACACACTAGGAAGCCCCTTTGTGGGCGGAGACTGCGGGTGGCGGAGAGGGGAAGCTTCGGAGCCACGGAGGAGAGCACAGCCACAGGGTGCGGAGGGCAAAGCAAAGACATTCCCGCACAGAGGACTGGTGCCGACCAGCACTTACCAGCCCAAGAAGCTTGTCTGCTCACCCGCCGGGGCGGGCGGGGCTGGGAGCTGAGGCTTGGGCTTCGGTAGGATCGCAGGGAGAGGACTGGGGTTGGTGGCATGAACACGTCCTGAAGGGGGCTAGTGCACCATGGCTAGCCGGGAGGGAGTCCGGGAAAAACTCAGGACCTGCTAAAGAGGCAAGAGACTTTTTCTTGCCTCTTTGTTTCCTGGTGCACAAGGAGAGGGGATTAAGAGCACTGCTTAAAGGAGCTCCAGAGACGGCGCGTGCCACGGCTATCTGCGCAGACCCCCGAGAGGGGCATGAGACGCTAAGGCTGCTGCTGCAGCCACCAAAAAGCCTGTGTGCGAGTACAGGTCACTATCCACACCTCCCCTCCCGGAAGCCTGTGCAGCCCGCCACTGCCAGGGTCCCGTGAGCCAGGGATAACTTCCCTGGGAGAACGCATGGGGCGCCTGAGGCTGGTGCAACGTCACGTTGGCCTCTGCCGCCGCAGGCTTGCCTCGCACTCCATGCCCCTCCCCCCCCGCCCGCCACAGCCTGAGTGAGCCAGAGTCCTGAATCAGCTGCTCCTTAAGCTCATCCTGTTTGAGCGAAGAACAGACGCCCTCCAGCGACCTACATGCAGAGGCGGGGCCAAATCCAAAGCTGAGCCCCGGGAGCTGTGCAATCAAAGAAGAGAAAGGGAAATCTCTCCCAGCAGCCTCAGGAGCAGCAGATTAAAGCTCCACAATCAACTTCATGTACCCTGCATCTGTGGAATACCTGAACAGACAACGAATCATCCCAAATTGAGGAGGTGGACTTTGGGAGCAACATATATTATTTTTTCCCCTTTTCCTCTTTTTGGGAGTGTGTATGTATATGCTTCTGTCTGAGATTTTGTCTGTATAGCTTTGCTTTCACCATTTGTCCTAGGGTTCTGTCCATCTGGTTTTTTTTTTACTTTTAAAAAATCTTCTTCTTAATAATTATTTTTTATTTTAATAACTTTATTTTATCTTTATTTTATTGTATCCTCTTTTTTTCTTTCTTTCTATTTTTTCTCCCTTTTATTCTGAGCCGTATGGATGAAAGGCTCTTGGTGCTCCAGCCAGGAGTCAGTGCTGTGCCTCTGAGGTGGGAGAGCCAACTTCAGGACATAGGTCCACAAGAGACCTCCCAGCTCCACGTAATATAAAACGGCGAAAATCTCCCAGAGATCTCCATCTCAACACCAAGACCCAGCTTCACTCAACGACCAGCAAGCTACAGTGCTGGACACCCTATGCCAAACAACTAGCAAGACAGGAACACAGCCCCATCCATTAGCAGAGAGGCTGCCTAAAATCACAATAAGGCCACAGACACCCCAAAACACACCGCCAGACGTGGACCTGCCCACCAGAAAGACAAGATCCAGCCTCATCCACCAGAACACAGGCACTAGTCCCCTCCACCAGGAAGCCTACACAACCCACTGAACCAACCTTAGTCACTGGGGACAGACACCAAAAACAATAGGAACTACGAACCTGAAGCCTGTGAAAAGGAGACCCCAAACACAGTAAGATAAGCAAAATGAGAAGAAAGAAAAACACACAGCAGATGAAGGAGCAAGGTAAAAACACACCAGACCTAACAAATGAAGAGGAAATAGGCAGTCTACTTAAAAAAGAATTCAGAATAATGATAGTAAAGATGATCCAAAATCTTGGAAATAGAGAAAATGCAAGAAACATTTAACAAGGACCTAGAAGAACTAAAGATGAAACAAGCAACGATGAACAACACAATAAATGAAATTAAAAATACTCTAGAAGGGATCAATAGCAGAATAACTGAGGAAGAAGAATGGATAAGTGACCTGGAAGATAAAATAGTGGAAATAACTACTGCAGAGCAGAATAAAGAAAAAAGAATGAAAAGAACTGAGGACAGTCTCAGAGACCTCTGGGATAACATTAAATGCACCAACATTCAAATTATAGGGGTCTCAGAAGAAGAAGAGAAAAAGAAAGGGACTGAGAAAATATTTGAAGAGATTATAGTTGAAAACTTCCCTAATATGGGAAAGGAAATAGTTAATCAAGTCCAGGAAGCACAGACAGTCCCATACAGGATAAATCCAAGGAGAAATATGCCACGACACATATTAATTAAACTATCAAAAATTAAATATAAAGAAAACATATTAAAAGCAGCAAGGGAAAAACAACAAATAACATACAAGGGAATCCCCATAAGGTTAACAGCTGATCTTTCAGCCGAAACTCTGCAAGCCAGAAGGGAGTGGCAGGACATATTTAAAGTGATGAAGGAGAAAAACCTACAACCAAGATTACTCTACCTAGCAAGGATCTCATTCAGACTTGATGGAGAAATTAAAACCTTTACAGACAAGCAAAAACTGAGAGAGTTCAGCACCACCAAACCAGCTTTACAACAACTGCTAAAGGAACTTCTCTAGGCAAGAAACACAAGAGAAGGAAAACACCTACAATAACTAACCTAAAACATTTAAGAAAATGGGAATAGGAACATACATATCGATAATTACCTTAAATGTAAATGGATTAAATGCTCCCACCAAAAGACATAGACTGGCTGAATGGATACAAAAACAAGACCCATATATATGCTATCTACAAGAGACCCACTTCAGACCTAGGGACACATAGAGACTGAAAGTGAGGGGCTGGAAAAAGATAATCCATGCAAATGGAAATCAAAAGAAAGCTGGAGTAGCAATACTCATATCAGATAAAATAGACTTGAAAATAAAGACTATTACAAGAGACAAAGAAGGACACTACATAATGATCAAGGGATCGATCCAAGAAGAAGATATAACAATTGTAAATATTTATGCACCCAACATAGGAGCACCTCAATACATAAGGCAAATACTAACAGCCATAAAGGGGAAATCGACAGTAACACAATCATAGTAGGGGACTTTAACACCCCATCTTCACCAATGGACAGATCATCCAAAAGAAAAATAAATAAGGAAACACAAGCTTTAAATGATACATTAAACAAGTTGGACTTAATTGATATTTATAGGACATTCCACCCAAAAACAACAGAATACACATTTTTCTCAAATGCTCATGGAACATTCTCCAGGATAGATCACCTCTTGCTTCACAAATCAAACCTTGGTAAATTTAAGAAAATTAAACTTGCATCAAGTATCTTTTCCGACCACAACACTATGAGACTAGATACCAATTACAGGAAAAGATCTATAAAAAATACAAACACGTGGAGTCTAAACAATACACTACTTAATAACAGAGATCACTGAAGAAATCAAAGAGGAAATCAAAAAATACCTAGAAACAAATGACAATGGAGACACGACGACCCAAAACCTATGGGATGCAGCAAAAGCAGTTCTAAGCGGGAAGTTTATAGCAATACAATCCTACCTTAAGAAACAGTAAACATCTCAAATAAACAACCTAACCTTGCACCTAAAGCAACTAGAAAAAGAACAAAAAACCCCCAAAGTTAGCAGAAGGAAAGAAACCATAAAGATCAGATCAGAAATAAATGAAAAAGAAATGAAGGGAAGGATAGCAAAGGTCAATAAAACTAAAAGCTAGTTCTTTGAGAAGATAAACAAAATTGATAAATCAGTAGCCAGACTCATCAAGAAAAAAAGGGAGAAGACTCAAATCAATAGAATTAGAAATGAAAAAGGAGAAGTAACAACTGACACTGCAGAAATACAAAGGATCATGAGAGATTACTACAAACAACTCTATGCCAATAAAATGGACAACCTGGAAGAAATGGACAAATTCTTAGAAATGCACAACCTGCCGAGACTGAACCAGGAAGAAATAGAAAATATGAACAGACCAATCACAAGCACTGAAATTGAAACTGTGATTAAAAATCTTCCAACAAACAAAAGCCCAGGACCAGATGGCTTCACAGACGAATTCTATTAAACATTTAGAGAAGAGCTAACACCTATCCTTCTCAAACTCTTCCAAAATATAGCAGAGAGAGGAACACTCCCCAACTCATTCTACGAGGCTACCATCACCCTGATACCAAAACCAGACAAAGATGTCACAAAGAAAAAAACTGCAGGCCAATATCACTGATGAACATAGATGCAAAAATCCTCAACAAAATACTAGCAAAGAGAATCCAATAGCACATTAAAAGGATCATACACTATGATCAAGTGGAGTTTATTACAGGAATGCAAGGATTCTTCAATATATGCAAATCAATCAACATGATCCACCATATTAACAAATGGAAGGAGAAAAACCGTATGATCATCTCAATAGATGCAGAGAAAGCTTTCGACAAAATTCAACACCCATTTATGATAAAAACCCTGCAGAAAGTAGGCATAGAGGGAACTTTTCTCAACATAATAAAGGCCATACATGACAAACCCACAGCCAACATCATCCTCAATGGTGAAAAACTGAAACCATTTCCACTAAGATAAGGAACAAGACAAGGTTGCCCACTCTCACCTCTAGTATTCAACATAGTTTTGGAAGTTTTAGCCACAGCAATCAGAGAAGAAAAAGAAATAAAAGGAATCCAAATGGGAAAAGCAGAAGTAAAGCTGTCACTGTTTGCAGATGACATGATACTATACATAGAGAATCCTAAAGATGCTACCAGAAAACTACTAAAGCTAATCAATGAATCTGGTAAAGTAGCAGGATACAACATTAATGCACAGAAATCTCTTGCATTCCTATACACTAATGATGAAAAATCTGAAAGTGAAATTAAGAAAACACTCCCATTTACCATTGCAACAAAAAGAATAAAATATCTAGGAATAAACCTACCTCAGGAGACAAAAGACCTATATGCAGAAAATTATAAGACACTGACGAAAGAAATTAAAGATGATACAAATACATGGAGAGATATACCATGTTCTTGGATTGGAAGAATCAACATTGTGAAAATGACTCTACTACCCAAAGCAATTTACAGATTCAATGCAATCCCTATGAAACTACCACTGGCTTTTTTCACAGAACTAGAACAAAAAATTTCACCATTTGAATGGAAACACAAAAGACCCCGAATAGCCAAAGCAATATTGAGAATGAAAAATGGAGCTGGAGGAATCAGGCTCCCTGACTTCAGACTATACTACAAAGCTACAGTAATCAAGACAGTATGGTACTGGCACAAAAACAGAAATATAGATCAATGGAACAGGATAGAAAGCCCAGAGATAAACCCACACACATATGGTCACCTTATCTTTGATAAAGGAGGCAAGAATATACAGTGGAGAAAAGACAGCCCTTCAATAAGTGGTGCTGGGAAAACTGTACAGGTACATGTAAAGGTATGAAATTCGAACACTCCCTAACACCATACACAAAAATAAACTCCAAATGGATTAAAGACCTAAATGTAAGGCCAGACACTATCAAACTCTTAGAGGAAAACATAGGCAGAACACTCTGACATAAATCACAGCAAGATCCTTTTTGACCCTCCTCCTAGAGAAATGGAAATAAAAACAAAATTAAACAAATGGGACCTAATGAAACTTAAAAGGTTCTGCACAGCAAAGGAAACCATAAATAAGACCAAAAGACAGCACTCAGAATGGGAGAAAATATTTGCAAATGAAGCAACTGACAAAGGATTAATCTCCAAAATTTACAAGCAGCTCATGCAGCTCAATGACAAAAGAACAACCCAATCCAAAAATGGGCAGAAGACCTAAATAGACATTTTTCCAAGAAAATATACAGATTGCCAACAAACACATGAAAGAATGCTCAACATCATTAATCATTAGAGAAATGCAAATCAAAACTACAGTGAGATATCATCTCATACTGGTCAGAATGGCCATCATCAAAAAATCTAGAAACAATAAATACTGGAGAGGGTGTGGAGAAAAGGGAACACTCTTGCACTGCTGGTGGAAATGTGAATTGGTACAGCCACTATGGAGAACAGTATGGGGGTTCCTTAAAAAAGTAAAAATAGAACTACCATACGACCCAGCAATCCCACTACTGGGCATATATCCTGAGAAAGCCAGAATTCAAAACGAGTCATGTACCAAAATGTTCATTGCAGCTCAGACATGGAAGCAACCTAAGTGTCCAACATTGGATGAATGGATAAAGAAGATGTGGCACATATATACAATGGAATATTACTCAGTCATAAAAGAAAACAAAATTGAGTTATGTGTAGTGAGGTGGATGGACCCAGAATCTGTCATACAGAGTGAAGTAAGTCAGAAAGAGAAAAGGAAATACTGTATGCTAACACATATATATGGAATCTAAGAAAGAAAAAAAAAAGGTCATGAAGAACCTAGGGGTAAGACAGGAATAAAGACACAGACCTACTAGAGAATGGACTTGAGGATATGGGGAGGGGGAAGGGTAAGCTGTGACAAAGTGAGAGAGTGGCATGGACATATATACACTACCAAACGTAAAATAGGTAGCTAGTGGGAAGCAGCCACATAGCACAGGGAGATCAGCTTAGTGGTTTGTGACCACCTAGAGGGGTGGGAAAGGGAGGGTGGGAGGGAGGGAGATGCAAGAGGGAGGGGATATGGGAACATGTGTATATGTATAACTGATTCACTTTGTTATAAAGCAGAAACTAACACACCACTTTAAAGCAATTATATTCCAATAAAGATGTTAAAAAAAAAAAAAGAGCCTCCTTAAAAAAACTCTCATTACTTTTGTCCATGATCCCCATCCCTACTCTTGTTAGCTATTGAATTAGAAAGATACATTAGAAAGATCTGATGTACTAGTACATTTCAAATATTCACAGGCATTAACATTAACATAGTACCCATCTCTAAGTTCATGAATTTCAATATTCTTCACTTAAAGATTGAAATACATTGATCTACAAGATAATTTTAAGAAAGGTTAATGGATGGAAATCTATTTTCACAGCAGCGGTGAGGAGAGCCTGCAAAAGACCCCCAAGTCTTGAGTGTCCACCTCCCTCATCTCCACCTAAGACTCATCCCGGCCCTGCTCCCAGGGGTCTGGGTATCAGGCAGGAGGAAATCACGTGAAACTGGATTTCCTTTGGGGCCCCAATTCGCACAGCCAGAAAAGACCTCAGAGCCTCAGAAATTAGCTTATCTTGTCAACAGGGAAGGAGACCCAACGGGAGGAAAGTAGTATGAGGAGAATAAAGGCAAGTGGAAGAGCAAGGGAAAAAAGCAAGTGTGTATGATGAGTGTGAAGAATGGTTATTACAAACACAAAATGGAATGTTCTTAAATAAAAGCTTAACTTAAACAAAATTCTTTCATAGGCTGAAGTTGTAATATGCTTAAAAATGAAACTCTAGAACCCAAATTAAACTCAAAACGTATTTCTTATAGACTAAAGTATTTGTGCACCCCCCCTCCAAATTCATATGTTGAAACCTAACACTCAATGTGCTGGTGTTAGGAGGTGAGGCCTTTGGTAGGTGATTACATCATGAGGGTGGAGTCCTCATGAATTGGATTAGTGTCCTTATTAAGGAAACCCCAGAGAACTCTCTCGCCCTTCTGACATGTGAGCCACAGTGAACCAGGAAGTGGGCCCTCACCAGATCCCGAATCTGCCAGCACCTTGATCTTGGACTTTCCAGCCTCCAAAACTGTGAGAAATAAATTTCTGATGTTTAGAAGCCACCCAGCCCATGGCATTCTGTTACAGAAGTCCAAACAGACTAAGACAATATCCAATAATTCTTCCTTCCTTTCTACAAGTTCACCAAGTATTAAAAAGAGCTACTGGGATTATTTTCTGGTAAATCTGTGACAGAAGCACACACTCACATGCACACACACACACACACACACACACACACACCCTTGCACAAAAATTTGCAACAGTAGCTCCTATGCATTTATATCATCTTTACTACTACATAGATTGATCACCACTGCTGCTTACAGCTTATAAAGGTGGGCTTGTTGCTTAGTTGTTTCTGAAAATACTCACTAGCTTATTGCTATTATATCTGGAAGAGACTGAAAAAAATACAAATACACATTTTTATTTCCTCTTCGAAGGCTTGATTCCTACCCATCAGGCATACCGCTGTTCTAAGTAAGGGATAAATTAAGCAAAATTATATCCTCCTTCTTTCTCCTCCCTTTTGCTTAACTCTTTTTCTGATCATTATATTAGGACCAGAGTGAAAAAAATGAACTATTGCTATCTCCTAAGCCAAAAGACTAGTTATAAAAAGAATTTCTAAATATGGCTCTGTCCACGGCTGACAAATTACAACAGACTGCTCCATTATTATTTTATATTTCCATTATTCTGTATTTCCCCATTATCGATAACACAATAGTAGACATTAGATATTATGCTCAAAATCTATTTAAAGGAAAGATCTGACCTAGCCTCAACCAGTGTGGTGCAGACATACTTTCCCTTGGGTATCAGAGTCTTCAGGGTCCTGCTGTTTCTGGCCTTTGCTGTCTGTCATTCCTTCCAAGCTGCTCTCACGCTCACCCACACATTCCAGCTATACTAGGCTTCTTTCAATTCGTTGAATGAACACTAGCTCCTTCCCATGCTGTCCCCTCTCCCTAGAACTTTCCTCCTTCCTTCTTCATATGGCTATCACCTTCATATCCTTTAGGTCTGTTTAAATATTACTTCATTCCCTGATCATCTCACTGCAGATAAGTATCTCCTATTATTCTCTTTCTCAGGTCGTATTTATTTTCTTCCTAAATTTACTATATCTTACAATTATAGTTATTGGACTAAATGATTTTTTTTTTGCTTATTTACACACTTGCTTTTTCTGATCCATATCCCAGTGAAATGTAAATTCCACAAGGGCAGAGACCTTATCTTTCCTCTTCATAATTGTATCCTCAATGTCAGAAAATTGTGTGTTGATTGAATGAATGAATGAATAAATGAATGGGCTGTTGAGTGAAGGCTCATGAACAATCCTTCAAGGAAGCTTGAAGGAGAGGCAATGTCCTGGTAGAAAGCAGAGATCCTTGGCCAGTGCTGCAAACACCTCAGGTTGCCAATCTGAGTGGTAAGATATAAATGGTGGCATTTAAAGACTTCCTGAGCTGTGGCAGGATGAATATCCTTAAAGGTGATGCTTTGACCAAAGTCTACTGAGATTCCTTCAGTTTAAAATAGATTGGGATTGTCTAAGAATTGCAAACAAGAAAACTTGTGGGAGCAATGAAGCCTCTGTGTTACACATTTTAATTTAAAGTGATGATGCTTAATTTTAGCAGGTCTTATGATACTTTAACCCTGAGATAAAATACTTAGTTGAACTAACAGAAAAAAAAAAAAAGTGTCACTACTTAAGATGACTATTACCACAAAATTGGTAAGTAAAAAGAAAAAATAAGGTATTTCACTTGCTTTTTAAAAGAGAAACTGTAGTTCATCTGAGGTTGATATGAGGAAGCTCTACAGAAAAGAAATGCCAGTTAAAAATATGGAAGGAGGGCTTCCCTGGTGGCACAGTGGTTGAGAGTCCGCCTGCCGATGCAGGGGACACGGGTTCGTGCCCGTGAGCCATGGCCGTTCGAGCCTGCGTTGAGCCAGCCATGGCCGTTGAGCCTGCGCGTCCGGAGCCTGTGCTCCGCAATGGGAGAGGCCGCAACAGTGAGAGGCCCGCGTACCGCAAAAAAAAAAAAAAAAAAAAAAAAAAAAAAAAAGTTAGGAAATAACAGAATTAGAAAACCAGCATTTCACAATCCCCAAAGAAATCATTGATTCCAACAAAAATCATCAATGGATTCTAAAACCATTAAGCAAAGCTTTGATGGAGAACTAAATATTCACATGATGTCAAAACACTGTCCTACAGATTACCTGCTAATTATAAGGACAGTCTGATGTCTATGAAGAAGATATTTGGCTGTCATCACTTTACCATCACAGAGAATGGACAACACAACCTGATGAGATGTCATATGAAGTATAGGTGCCAAAACCATTCAACCTGAATCCAAGGAAGCCTCTGGACCAAATTTATAGGTTATAGGAAATAGGGGCTAGGGGAAAAGTTACAAGACACCATGAGGAAGTAATCAGACAAATCTAGAACATAAAACATTTCACATAATGATTCACCTGTTCCTTCAAATTGGTATTTAAAGGCTTCTGGGACTTCAGTTTGAGTGGAGTTGTTTTTCCAGTTTTAT
This sequence comes from Pseudorca crassidens, assembly GCF_039906515.1. Classification (NCBI taxonomy): domain Eukaryota; kingdom Metazoa; phylum Chordata; class Mammalia; order Artiodactyla; family Delphinidae; genus Pseudorca; species Pseudorca crassidens. Next base: position 66,288,210 of record NC_090296.1, read on the forward strand.
TGAGAAATAACTGACTTCCACCACAGTATAAGTTTAAGGAGTATAACATGATGGTTTGATTTACATACATACTGTGAAAAGATTATTGCAATAGGTTTAGCCAACATCCATCATCTCCTATAGATACAATAAAAAGAAAAGAAAAAAGAAAAGAAAAAAACCTTTCCTTGTGATGAGACTCTCAGGAATCACTCTCATAACAACTTCTCTATATATCATACAGCCGTATTAACTATAGTCATCATGTTGTACATTATATCCCTAGTTCTTATGTATCTTATAACTGAAAACTTGTACCTTTTTGACCACCTTCCTCCAATTCCTCCTCCCCCCACCCTCTGCCTCTGGAACCACATGTCTGATCTCTTTTTTTATGAGTTTTTTTTTTTATTACACATATAAGTAAGATAATACAGTATTTGTCTTTCTCTCTCTGACTTATTTCCCTTAGCATAATGCCTTTAATGTCCATCCATTTTGTCACAAATGGTAGAATTTCCTCATTTTTATGGCTGAATAATATACTATTTTGTAGAACTTCTTTAACCATTCATCCATTGATGGACACTTAGGTTGTTTCCATGTCTTGACTATTGTAAATAATGCTGCTATGAACATGGGCGTGCAGGTACCTTTTCAAGTTGGTGTTTTCATTTCCTCTGGATATATTCCTAGAAGGGGGATTGCTAGATCATATGATAGCAGTTATATATTTAACTTTTTGATGCTCCTCCACACTGTTCTCCATAGTGGCTGTACCAATTTACAATCCCACCAACAGTGCACAGGGGTTCCCTTTTCTCCACATCCACGCCAGCATTTGTTATCTAGTCTTTTTTTTTTTTTGCGGTACACGGGCCTCTCACTGTTGTGGCCTCTCCCTTTGCGGAGCACAGGCTCCGGACGCGCAGGGTCAGCAACCATGGCTCACGGGCCCAGCTGCTCCTCGGCATGTGGGATCTTCCCGGACCGGGGCACGAACCCATGTCCCCTACATCGGCAGGCAGACTGTCAACCACTGTGCCACCAGGGAAGCCCCCCTCCCTCTTGAGCCTCCCTCCCACCCTCCCTATTCCACCCCTCTAGGTGGTCACAAAGCACAGAGCTGATCTCCCTGTGCTATGTGGCTTCTTCCCACCAGCTATCTATTTTACATTTGGTAGTGTATATATGTCCATGCCACTCTCTCCCTTCGTCCCAGCTTACCCTTCCCCTCCCCATGTCCTCAAGTCCATTCTCTATGTCTGTGTCTTTATTCCTGTCCTGGCCCTAGGTTCTTCAGAACCTTTTTATTTTTTTCTTTTAGATTCCATATATATGTGTTAGCACACGGTATTTGTTTTTCTCTTTCTGACTTACTTCACTCTGTATGACAGTCTCTAGGTCCATCCACCTCACTACAAATAACTCAATTTCGTTTCTTTTTATGGCCGAGTAATATTCCATTGCATATATGTGCCACATCTTCTTTATCCATTCATCTGTCGATGGACACTTAGGTTGCTTCCATGTCCTGGCTATTGTAAATAGAGTTGCAATGAACATTGTGGTACATGACTCTTTTTGAATTATGGTTTTCTCAGGGTATATGCCCAGTAGTGGGTTTGCTGGGTCGTATGGTAGTTCTATTTTTACTTTTTTAAGGAACCTCCTTACTGTTCTCCATAGTGGCTGTATCAATTTACATTCCCATCAACAGTGCAAGAGGGTTCCCTTTTCTCCACACCCTCTCGAGCACTTATTGTTTTATGGTGAGTCTTGAAACCAGCAATTAAGAAAAGTTAGGTGATCTTTGTGAGAAAGTGGGAGAGTGAGCATTGAGACATAGACAGTCAAGGACAAATGGCTAGAGTGAAAAAAAAAAAAGAAGAAGAAATACAGTGATAGAAATAGCCCAAAAGCCTTTTTATATTTCCTGTAGGTTCTAGAAAAATCATGAGATAGTAAATTAAGAAAGATGTATGGTGAATTGAGTCATTAAATAGTTCACCTTCCTCACTCCAGCTTAATTAGTGTTTCCACATTCTCTGCGAACACATAACCTTTCCATATACCCTCAAAATCATATGTTTTAAATATTATTCACAAGGTGGTGATGAATCAACTATCTTCCTAAAGTGGATTCCAGGTTCATGTAAGCCTCACTGACACCTCTAAAAAGTTTGTTCTTATTTAGCACTTGAGGAAAAGCAGGTTAATTTTCTATAATCTTTTTCTTCCCTGTAAGCTTTTTACCAGGCGCTAAAATCACTTATTTTCAGAATTCTCTCAACCCCCTGGGCTGGAAGGTAGTCCTCCAGCCAACTCCTTTCTCCCACCACCAAACACTGACATTTCTTTCCAGGCTTTTTGAGTGATCGCCTCACAATTAGGAAAAGCCCAGTATACCCTTCAGGTTGTCACTTCCTACCAGATGTTTTCCAGCTGTTCCCAATGTCTTCCTGCTAATGCTCTGCCATTTTCCACCTTAATGGTGCCACAGTGGAGATTAGATGCTTTGGTGACTTTACTCTTAGACTTGTAAAGACCTGGCCCATTGCCTCATCATGAGAAATCTGATATGCATAGTTGTCACATTTCTCCAAATAGTTGTTGTATTTATCTCAGCTGCTAACTAACCAACATTGAGCCAATTGTGACATGAAGTATGTAAGCACTCACTATCACCTCTAAGCCTGTATCACTCTTAATGGACACATTCACTTCTCATTTCCAGCAATCATATGTCCTGCCATCAAGACGACACCTGATGTCTTCTTGCCCCAAAAGTACTATTAGTTTTTCCTTAAAAAAATTTTTATTTTTAGGCTTCCCTGGTGGCACAGTGGTTGAGAGTCCGCCTGCCGATGCAGGGGACATGGGTTCGTGCCCTGGTCCGGGAAGATCCCACATGCCGCGGAGTGGCTGGGCCCGTGAGCCATGGCCGCTGAGCCTGCACGTCCAGAGCCTGTGCTCCGCAACGGGAGAGACCACAACAGTGAGAGGCACGCGTACCGCAAAAAAAAAAAAAATTATTTTTTAAATCAGCAGGACGGTAAGCAGTTACGTGCCTTTTTGTCACCTTTCTGGTTATACCTTACACATGGAAATCTTATGCTCATTTGATATTCTCCACAGCTGAATGAAGACAAATCCTGGTCCTCTGAGATCCACAGTCAGTTAGAGTCAGAGTTTGCCCAGGAACAGCAGTAACTGGTGCTTATTTCCAGAGCCTGTAAATCAGTGTGTATACTTCTTGAGGAGATTTGTGTATACTTCTATACACAAATATAGTATTTCTATAGTATACAAATAGTATACTATACAAATAGTATACTTCTATACACAAATATATTTGTGTATACTTCTATACACAAATATACTTCTATACACAAATAGTATACTATACAAATAGTATACTTCTATACACAAATATAGTATTTCTATAGTATACAAATAGTATAGTATTTCTATAGTATACAAATATACTATTTGTGTATACTTCTTGAGGAGATTACTGCTCCCTTCAATTATGTAGAGTAATGGAAACTATTTTTCTGAAACCATGATTATACTAGATGTCAAAAAGGTTAGCACCATTAGCTCATAATCCTTTCCCAAGACCCAATGGGAATGGTTGTGACTGGGACTCCAGCAAACATAACACTAAGTTTCGGAGAAATGACATGCACACTAATTACAATGTACCTGTCTGCAGGCATCTATCTATATTTTTAATTCATTAATTTAAAATTTCGGCCCACTACATGATAACATGTTATCTTACAAGATAAAACAAGCCCTCTATGGCTCTCTTAAATTTATAGTTTATTTAAAGTATTCAATATTTGTGCTTATGGGGTCGCAAGCCAGATCTGCACGTAAAATGGTCAGATTATAAACCTGGGACTAAAAGAGGGTGTTCACATCATCCCTGCCAGCATAAACACAAGTCCTCTGATCTCCTAACACTGACTATTTTATATTGAACAAGAAGCCTCTTCCCCATTGCAGCTCATATTTAACTGAAATTAACAAAGCCATCGATCTTTTATTTGACAAAGCAGTAAGATCCCAAACAGCAACTTCATGCTTTACCTGAAGCAGTCACACATGTAGCAACAGTGCAATTGTCTGGCTGAAAGTTAAAAAATTCACTCATTTCCACTTCAGTCAATAAAGGTACTTAGTCGTTTTGCAAACACTTAAAGAGTATCTTCAATTTAGAAAACATCCTAGCATCTTATCAGGTGTGCTGGGCCTTGTAAGGGATGAAGATAAGGTCTTTAAGGAGCTTCTAGTTAGTTAGCAGAAGACACAGATTGTCACAGGTAATTATAATGCAAGGCAGAATGGCATAAAAGAAAGAAGAGCAACAAAAAGGAGCTAACAGTACATTGGAAATACATGGAAGAGATGGTATTTCCACTGGGTCTTAGTGGATGAACAGAATTTTGACCAGCAGACAAGAAATAAATACAGTTAGGCTAAAAAGAGCCTTCAGAAATGAACCTACCAAACTCCACTGTACTTCATATAATCACTGATATTTTGCACTCCTAAGAGTGTTATTTAAGTTTTCAATGCAGTTAATTGAAACCCTACTAGATGCAAATCAAAAGTTTCAGCCTTAATTGAGATATTTTGAAAACTGAACCCATTGATTCAGGCAGGTGCTACATGAGATTCCATTAATATAGGTAATTAACATTAGCCTCTGCTTTAATTAACATGCACACTTTAATTAGCAAAGCATTAACCAACATTAAAAAATCTGATCTTCGTGCATCACAAAAAACTGCAAAGTTATGACTACTATGTTATTTTTCTCCAAGGCTGTAAATCACAAAACAGCAATCACTTTTGAAGTACACACCAAATTTAAAATATTAAACAGGGAGATATATACAATATGAGTGAAAACTCTATCAAAATGAAAAAGAATGTTCTTTAGAAAATATAGAGCCAACAGCATTCACATTTTAAACATGAATTACATTATAATCTTTCAATGATCATTTGGAGGGCAGAAGACTTTGACTTAAAAGAATCCCCATAGACTGTTATCTTCCTTATATGAAATAAACAAATGACTATAATAGAGTTAACAATGTGACTACCTCCTAATCGCTTCTTATCCTTTCCAGGGACCAAAGAAAGCATCAGGTGCAATGTCGTTTAATACTTAAGGTTTCAAACTAGCAAAAATTTCATTTTTAAAACAACCTATCTTGCCTTGTTTTATCTTAAAGAGCCACATGCATTGGAACAGTTCTTTATTGTCAACTACCATGTACTGAACCACCAATAATTACTTACTAAGAACGTATTTTTGTAAAACACAGAATTGACTTTGTTATTTCTTTACTATGATCAAGTAGATGTGCCAATTTTCAAGTACTATTAATATTGTTAATATTCTACATTACCTATTTTTTTATCATTTTAATGAAAACAGCTTCATCTTTATATGGAATAAATGGTACCCATGTGAAACATTGTATTCTTTTGTCCCAAGACATACTAAAATTATAGTAAAAACATTACAAGCCTTTTAAAACCCACATTTACAGAAAAAGCAATAATATCCTGATTAAGCATTAAGAAAAACATTCATAATATTGCACAAAATTAAAATAACTAAGTCCCCACTGATCTCCTACTGTGTGTAAGGCAGTATTTTGGACAGAAAAACCCAAGTGACGATGACAAAAGTGTCCCTCATGAGCTTACATTCAAACCTGAAACTGAAAATACCAGAAATCACAGCCATTGTAAAAGTTGGTGCAATGAGAGAAAAAGCAGCGGCCTCCACGATTAGATTTGTAGGCTCATCTGCTGTCTTAAGCAGTTACTAACGTTGAAATTGCTTGTTCCCAGAGACTTCAGAGAGAGTTGGGTCTGTTCCCACCATCGGCCACTTCACCACAGCCTACTACACAGTGTCAGCATTTTTACCCTTCACTCTCTGAGCTCCTTTTCAGCTGACAAATTGGGCAGTGAATGTTTCTTGGGTTCTCCAAGCTGTTACAGTGAATTCCTTGCCCCCTTCTCCTATGGCAAATCAGGGTCTGGGCTCCTGGGAGACCATGCAGGAGCCGGGTGTCCTCCCGGGATCGGTGCTGAGGGCAGTGCCTGGAAACAGGTGCAAGGGCACCTCTCAATTCTGTTTAAGTGAATTTGAAAAGCCTTTATCAAATTCTTCCTCTGTTCTGGAGATTATGACAAAATTCCTTATATAGGGTGGCCATATATCAGTAGTACCTGTGCTCTTCCCATTAAATTCACTTGGGCTTTCATGCAGGAAAGGTACAAGCAGGAGAGACATAAGCACAGAACCCTGATTTAGAAATGTGTGACAGATCTTCACAAACATCCCTCCTGGTTTTAAGTTCCAAAGTCTTTCCTAGAGAAGTCCTCCAGTGTTCCAAGAGTGGACCCATTGCATCCAGCACTGAGCCATTTGTTTAACTGCATATCAACATTTAAGACAAAGGCCTAACAGCGAAAATTCACTCTCCACTGAATCGATTCTTTCTCCTCCTCACTCTGAAGTAATGTTTCTTAGACCACCAGCTTCAAAATCAGCCTGTGGGCTCACTAAAATGCAGATTCTGAGGCCCAGATGGGAGGAAATGAATCCTAGTTTCTGGGGGTGGGTCATTTTTAACCAGCGCATCCAGGTAACGCTTACTCAGAGTAAATCTGGAGAAACTCTGAGAGAGAGAAACCACAGGCCCCTACTTATCATATTACAGGACATGGTCCTGAAAATAAGCAAAATAGTCCATATCTAGCTGCGTAACTTCCGTATAGATTAATGTGGAAGGAAAAAATAAGTTTTTAGGGGAAAGATTTGTTAAAATTGAGTCACTTTTGACAACTTACAAAATTTGATGGGCAGATAATAAAAGTCACATAAAAATAGAAATATTTATGTTCACTTTGAATATATTTTTATAGTCATCTCTGCTGTAGATATAGATATTGCTTCATAACCACATTTTAGGCATGGAGTTTTCAAATACATTTCTTAAAAAAAAAAAAATCAAAGTTAGCTCCACTCTACTTTTATTACGTTTACTTCACCAATAGATGGCTGAATCTTTATCATGTTTCATATCAACCAACTCCTCATGATTTTCACGGAAATAATTAAAAGAGGTTTATCTTGAGAGAAACAGACTAATCTTAAAAGAGATAGATTTAACATACATTGACTTTCTTTAGATTTCTGATTATACTCCGTAAGACATGATCACCACAAATCTGGGAAAATAGGTTCAACTCACCCTCCTAGACAAAAGGTTAGGAGGGCAGAAAAGGTTTTCCCCATTTTGACCCTAATCTCCTTTTTCAATCTTATCTCCCATTACCTTCTACACAATCTTCTTCCCCAGGCCATTTGTCTATTCATCATGGCTCCTAACGAGAAGCTTTCTACTCCTGAGTCTTTGAAAGCAACATTTCTCCTCCATGAAACACTTTCTTTAGTCTTCTCTCTCACTTAGATAAAACCAAAAAGTCCTCTGCGACTTCCCTGGCGGTCCAGTGGTTAAGACTTCACGTTCCAATGCAGGGGGTGTGGGTTTGATCCCTGGTCAGGGAGCTAAGATCCCACATACCTCGTGGCCAGAAAACCAAAACATAGAGCAGAAGCAGCATCGTAACAAATTTAATAAAGACTTTAAAAATGGTCCACATCAAAAAAATCTTAAAAAAAAAAACCTCCTCGAAGGGCCAACACTAACACCTCCCCAATTCCAAATCTTGTGCCTCTATTCTTCCATTATGTATCACTGGCCACCCTGCACTGGTAAAGATCTATTTGCTCAGGTGTGTAAGTCTTCTTTTCCCAATTAAATCACAATCTTCTTATAGTCAAGGAATCTCCTAAAGCTTTTAGAACCTTGCCTCACACATCAGAGTTACCTGAAAGCTTGTTATCAACATTCTAAAAGATTGAGTCCTGGAAATGTAATGTACAACATGATGGCTATGGTTAACAATACTGTACTGTATATTTGAAAGTTGCTAAAGGAGTAGATCTTTAACAATCTTATCACAAAGAAAAAAACCTTTGTAACCATGTAAGGTGATGGATGTTAACTAATATTATTGTGGTAATCATTTTGCAATATGTACATATATGAAAACATTATGTTGTACACCTTAAACTTATACAATTTTGTATGTCAATTATATCTGAATAAATCTAGAAAAATAAAGAATACCTTAAAATCAAATAAATGAATAATAAAAAGATTTACAAAAAGATACAATAATATATTATTCAAATATGGTATAGGGTTTATCCTTTAGTTTGAGTTATAGTTAACATTTTTCACCCAAAATCCACATGAGAACCAGATATAGATTCATATAGGTCACAGATGTCACCAAGGTAGAAGAAGAATAATAGAATGTTAGTGACTAGGTAAGTACTGAGGTGAAAGAAGTTAAATTAGTAGCATCATAGGCTGGTACAGCTGGAGGTGACTTCAACTTTTTTATAATACTCAATTTCTGAAAAATAGTTTCAGAATAATAGCTACTATTGAGGAAAACTACACAAAAGTGTAAAAGTGCTTTACTGTCTACTCCTGACACTGAACAGTAATGATGTGTTTATTGTGTTGGGGAGGAAAATTTTTCCCTTTTCTCTTTCTAGGTTCTTTGGTTGGCCTAATAATTAAATTGACATAAGACGGATTAACAGGAGGAAAACAAACTTAATTATGTACATACAGGAGCCCCACAAAGACATGAGACTCAAAGGCAGTCAGGCATTGAGGCTTAAATACCATCCTGAGGTAAGAAGGGGGTAGGGTCTTGGGGCTTCAAAGGGGGAGGAAGACAACTCACAGGAAGACGAGATCAAATGTTTACCATGCCATGCAGACAAGTCTTTCTGTATAAAAAGTTATCTCTGGTAAGAGCTGGCTTCCTGGTACTGGCCTCCTTCTAAATTCTTTCAGGCAGATAAGGGAGAAGAAGTTTTTTCTGAGTCTGTTGGGTCTTAATGGCCTTCTGCTCAAAACAATCCACATGCCAAAGGGGCACACTGTGGTGGCCTATTCTGCTCTCCCACAGTTGCAATCTGTAGTATCGTACTGAGTAGAAGGTATACAGAGATACAGTTGTATACAGTCCTCAAAGTGTCAACTCTATCTACCATTCCTTAAAAGTAACCCAGAAATATCAATATTGTCTAAACTAGAGATAAGTGAAAGACAAACAGTAAAGACACTGAAAATACAAAGTGTGATTACTTCTGACATCCATCCATCCACACGGCATAAATTAACATAGCAGCATCACCCTGGCTTTTAAAACTATATATTACTTTGTATTTATCCCCCACATATTTCTGAATGATAGACAATTACATTAGGGAACAATTTTTAGTTTTACTGACTATTTTTCTTTTTTTCCTTTCCTTTCTCTTTCTTCTTCTCTCCCATCTTTTCCCTTTCCTCTCAAAAATGAAAATATATGAATGAATAGGCATTACCATTGAATTGAATAGTATCATCAGGGTAGAAGGTAATTGATGAGAAAAGAAAGGGTGATAATAAAGGATCTCACCCAATTATAACTGAAACAGGAGCAGGGTACACCTTTAAAAGAATGACATAGACATAGGACATGACAAAAATTGGTTAGAACCACCTAGGTCCAAGATGGTGGAAGATTTGACTTCCAGTGGACCTTGAGCCTCATGATATGCTCATTGTAATACATTAGCATATGCTAAATGGCATACCCACCAGCACCCGTGACAGTTCCAAGGCCAACCATCAAAGATCAAAAAGTGGGTGGTGGCCCAATTCCTAGAAATCTCCACCCCTTCCCCAAAATAGTTGGAATAATCCTCCCACTCATTAGCCTATGAAATTACCCAGTCCATAAAAACTAACCATCCCATATTTCGGGGCCTCTCGCCTTCTGAGATGGCCCACACTCTGTCTGTGGAGTGTGTTTCCCTCTAAATAAATCCACTTCTTACTCAGCATTTGGTCTCTCACTGAATTCTTTCTGCCCCTAGGCATCAAGAACCTGAGCTTCATTAAGTCCTAAGACCAGCTGTGTGATCTCAAAAGACCGTGGGTTCAATTCCCAATCTGAGGAGCTTGGTTTCATAAGCACTAACTCTCTCTCTCTCCCTTCCTCCCTCTCTCTCCCTTTCTCTCTCCTAAGAGAATGAACAACATCATTCAGATAAAGAGTATGTGTTTCTGTGGCAAAACATGGCAGAATCAGTGGGATACTCTGTCCCTTCAAGGAATTTGTAGGGATCTCCTAAAAATCAAGAAGAATCATAGGTGAATATTTTACAATATATAAAATGAATTAAAACTTGAATTCTGTTCTTAATTGAACATTAAAATTAAGCTTTATGGTAAAACCATAGTGATTTTTATGCTTACCAATTTATAAAATACTTTATTACAAAAATGGACTTTATATCTTAATTCAAATTAAAGCATTCCAATAAAACTCATTTTCTGATGAGACAGAAATCTCTGACAGTTAACTGTTTCTTAATCTGCTGCATATTCATGCTTTTCCTGATAGTTATTTCTATTTCGATAATCAATTTTACCCATTGATACAGTATTTGTGTTGATGAATTTTTCTGAATTCAACTCTTTTTAAAAAATAAATAAATAAATTTATTTGTTTTTGGCTGAGTTGGGTCTTTGTTGCTGCACACTGGCTTTCTCTAGCTGCGGTGAGCAGGGCTACTCTTCATTGCAATTCGCAGACTTCTCATTGTGGTGGCTTCTCTTGTTGCAGAGCACGGGCTCCAGGCGTGTGTAGGCTTCAGTAGTTGTGGCTCATGGGCTCTAGAGCTCAGGCTCAGTAGTTGTGGTGCACGGGCTTAGTTGCTCCGTGGCATGTGGGATCTTCCTGGGCCAGGGTTTGAACCTGTGTCCCCTGCATTGGCAGGTGGATTCTTAACCACTGCGCCACCAGGGAAGCCCTGAATTCAACTCTCAGTTTGCATTTTCATCATCAAAATATTTTACAACCAAAATTTAAGTAATAAATAAGATTGAGGCTGCAAGTCCTACATATGTTATTTTGTTAATTTATAGAAGTCCTTAGAATATGATTCTTTTGTATCCTTTTTTATTGTATAAAAATAGTTACTTAATAATATTTCTAACTGTGTACAAGGCATCTTCCTAAAATACTATAGTGTGATATGTCTCAGTCTTAACTAATAAGCCCACAAAATTGTGTGTTTTGTTTTGATTTAATTGGTTTGTTGCATTTGTGATTGGGTTCTTCCTAATTCACTTTCTCATAGAGGAGAAAATTCTCATTTTAGTCAAAGCCATTTCATTCCATGACAGAACATCCCCTAGGGGAGCCTTTAGGGTATGAAAAATATGCTGTAGGACAGTGTCAGGAAAACAAACCCAGAATGTCAGTGGTGCAGGCTTCAGAGTCCAACTTTTGTGAAACTAGAGTTTGTAATGGCCTTGCAAAGTCCCCCAGTCACTTGCAAATGACATACCAATATTAAATTGAGCATGACATTATTTAAAAGAGGAAATTACATAGCAGATATATAGCTGCTAAAAATTATGGGCATTTTATAGGGAAAAATCTGATTTTTAATAATGGTCTGAAATAATGACTTTAAGTTTGAGCAATTAGTAAGAGTTTAAGGTACAATGGTTTCCAATTAGACTTGTGCACATGGCAGAAGAACCCAAATGGCCCAAGACATGGGTCTTCTAATTTGTTACTATGAGTCTGCACAGGTTTTTAATGGTCAGAAACCTGTACGTTGCCACTCATTCAACTTGCATGAACATGAAATGATAGAAATCAATTCTTGCATTTTTCTGTTGAACATATCATGACCATAACCAAAAAAATGAGGCAATCTTTCATTTGCTCTAGTTTTGCTAACACAGAGACCAGAAAGAGCAAATGAACAAATACACACCTGTTACTGCCTACTCAACGATTTCATTATGTTCTTAAAGATAAATATCATCATTCCCATTACATAGATGAGGAAATTGATACAGAAGCCATATTTATAGATTAACAAAAGAAAGAGGAAGGGAAAAAAATGGCCAAACATGGTAATTACATTTTCAATGGTAGAATACCTAAATTGAGGCCAAACATGTAACACGTAGCATTTAAAAGTTAGAATAGATCACCGGTATGTCCTTAAAAGGCAAACTACTCTAAATTATGTTGGGCTTCTTGCACAGTACACAGCTAAGCTGCCTCAGGATGAACTACTGCAGAGTAAACTGCTTATACTTGTTTGCATTGCACACGACTTTAACATTTAGGGAGTTTCATTTGAGAAAAGAAGAATGAGACACCAATAATAAGTTATCTTTTTAAACTCTAACTCTGAAATTTATGGTTATGAGACAAACTCAGATCTACAAAATTCAAATAAAATCCCAAACCCTAGATAATTAGTTCAGCATCTATGTTAAATTAAGAGAGAACAAGAGGCCCTCTTAAGGCCTATTTTTAAAAGTGATCTATATACAATGTGAGCACTGTGTGCTGCTTAGAGAAACCCTGTGTCTCCATCAAAGACCAGGAAGTTTTCTCTACAACACATCTTCTGCCTTCTCTTCATTTGTTAAACCAGCTGAAAATCATTTACCAAACCATTCTGCAAAACCAGCTTAGTGGCCAACCAACTCTTACCTTTTTATATCATTCTTATGAAATCCAGGTCACTTCAGAAAGGTGTTGTGGGCTTCCCTGGTGGCACAGTGGTTAAGAATCCGCCTGCCAATGCAGGGGACATGGGTTTGATGCCTGGTCGAGGAAGATCCCACAGGCCGTGGAGCAACTAAGCCCGTGCGCCACAACTACTGAGCCTGCGCTCTAGAGCCCCCAAGCCACAACTACTGAGCCCGCATGCCACAACTACTGAAGCCCGTGCGCCTAGAGCCCATGCTCTGCAACAAGAGAAGCCACTGCAATGAGAAGCCCGTGCAGCGCAAGGAAGAGTACCCCTGCTCACTGCAACCAGAGAAAAGCCCGCGCACAGCAACAAAGACCCAATGCAGCCAAAAATAAATAAATAAATAACTCCCTTTAAAAAGGTGTTGTATAAAATTTACCATAAATTATTTAAAGTGATTTGTTTACTATTGCGTATTTGTTCTGTATTTGCATCCTAAATTTTCAGACTGCTAAAACTTATATTTAATTATCTCATATTTATAAAAAAGCAGAAGTAATACCTGACTTGTAGTAAGAAAAAAAAATGTCTCTTTAACTTTATAAGTGATAAGCACAAAATAAAAATAAAATTACAGTGGACTCTATTGTCGCCTTTCAGTTAATGTCTTAGAAATATAAAGATATTTGTAGAAATTTAATGAAAACTTTTCAGCACAATTAAATGTAAAATAAGTTTTAACACGCATTTCTCCTGCCAATTGGCATATGTAATAGAAAAATGGTACAGAATAGGTTAAACAGTCTAAAAGGATTTTAGCCTTAAATTTGGCAGAAGTTAAATGGCTGTGACATTGGGTTCTTCTGCTTTATTCCAGCTAGTAATCCACCCTCAAAGTTCCTGTCAGGTAAATGACCTTGTATTTCATTAACTGATAATTAAATGGATTTATTCCACTAACGGTTTTAATTAAAATGCTAGAAATATTGATTACCCCTCTCATCCTTATTCCCCCAGATGAAAAAAAGGTTTTAGGAATGTTTATTTAGAGAAGACAGAGAATTAAATTAGATTGAATCTCTATGAGACCCAAAGACTGGTTCTTTCATTTCTGCTGCTCAAGCAGAAAAAGGTTTCAATTTTTTGATGTTTGATTAATTATTTTGAAATCCATTTATGCTTACCTTGGTGTTTAATTAAAAATGTCATTTTTAGCATAATTAAATTGGCTATCTGTGGAAGACTAACTTCAAACTTATATTTTAAAAATGCAATGCCTTTTTTTTTGGTAAAAGAAACTTCTTAGTTATTCGCTTTTTTTGGTAGAGATACTGCCTCATGAATGAAAAACTAAGGAGAGCTGGAGCTTAATTGGATTTCCTACATTTGAATATTAGGCCACATATGCTTATGACTAGGCTAGGTTTATTTGGCTGTGCTCTTTAATCCATTAGTGATTCATTCATTCTAACAAATACAGAGTATGCTCTTCCAAATGTGCTGGATTTCACAGTGTTTACACTGACAAAATGTACCTCATAAAAGCTGTCTTCAGCAGGCTTGGGTGCTTTTCTACAGCACTGATTCAAGTATGTTAAGATACAGTTTCTACTGTCAGTTCTGTCAAAGCACACCCAGGCAACTGGAAACCGTTTTTGCTAAACATCAGACCTGATAATGACAAAGTGGGAAGCGTAATAAACAGGAAAGGAAGGCCCAATCCTTCTTGCTTAAGGCACACTTGACCAAAAGGAAATGTACTCCTATCTGTTCCTCAAAAAGGCAATTCTAAAAATGATCACCATTATTATTTATGAAACAGTGCTAAAAAACTAATTTCTACATAGGTGAATAGTAATTCATAAGAAAACCACAACCAAAGAAGTAACTAATGGAAACCAAATCTTACTCAAGACAGATATTTTGTTGTAGCTTTTAAACCAAAATCAGCTCAAATCAACATATTTTCTAAAATGGCTGCCTTTTAAACAACTCTTCCTAAATTCTCCTCTAGCTAAGTTTGGGCCTTAATGCATAGTCCTGGCTTGCTGAGGTCACAGAAATGAGAACACATGCAATTCTCACGTTCATGACTGCTGAAGCTTCAAGAACGGAAGTAGGCATTTGCATTATTTTAAATGGAAAGACAGTAAACGGAGAAATAGTGATCTAAAGACCCTAGACGAATTCCCATTTTGGCGCACTTTCATATATCACTATTTGGGTGTTTTTTTTCATTTATTTTATAGCTTACAGGTATATCTTCTCAGGGCATACTTGCATAGTTTCTCTTTTGATGGAAAAAGGCAAGTATAGTCATACTGATAATATAATTCTTTGAATTCTTCAATTAATTCCAGAAGGGCTTTTGAATATGTTTGTGCTCTGAATAAAAAGGCATATTTCATAGAGCTGGGCAGAGTAGATGGTGGTGGCTAATGCTCCACTGACATGAAGTTCAGAGCTTCAATTGCTAGAAAGAATAGTAACTTTTAGCACTCATACACCTAAATTATACTACTGGTGCCAACATCTATTAGCTAGATTTTAGCAGTCTAATTGAAACTGTGTGGATTTTCTCAAAGATTGTTACAAGTCATTGATATATCTTCATTCTGTCTTATTATCAGAACAAAATCTTGGCTAAAGCTTTTACCAGACAGCTTCATTCAACTTACTGAATGTGAGAAAATATTTGCAAATGATACGACAGGTAAGGGGTTAATATCCAACATATATAAACAGCTCATACAACTCGACATCAAAAAAACAAACAACCTGATTAAAAAATGGGCAGAAGAACTGAATAGACATTTTTCCAAAGAGGAAATGCAGACGGCCAACAAGCACATGAAACTATGCTCAACATTGCTAATCACCAGGGAAATGCAAATCAAAACCACAAAGAGATACCATCCCACACCTGTGAGAATGGCTATCATCAAAAAGAACACAAATAACAAGTGTTGGCGTGGATTTGGAGAAAAGGGAACCCTCATATACTATTGATAGGAATGTAAGTTGGTGCAGCCACTGTGGAAAACAGTAGGAGGCTTCTGAAAAAATTAAAAATAGAACTACCATATGGCCTAGCAATTCTACTCCTGGCTATTTATCTGAAAAACACAAAAACACTAATTGAAAAAGATACATGCACCCCAATGTTCATAGCAGCATTATTTACAATAGCCAAGACATGGAAGCAACCTAAATGTCCATCAACAGATGAATGGATAAATAAGATATGATGTATTTATACAATGGAACACTACTCAGCCATAAAAAAGAATGAAGTTTTGCCATTTGCAGCAACATGGATGGACTTGGAGTGCATTATGTGAGGTGAAATAAATCAGATAGAGAAAGATAAATACTCTATGATATCATTTACATGTGGAATCTAAAAAATAGAACTAGTGAATATAACAAAAAAGAAGCAGACTCACAGATATAGAGAACAAACTAGTGGTTACCAGTGGGGAGAGGGAAGTGGGGAGGGGCAATACAGGAGTAGGGGAGTAAGAGGTACAAACTATTAGATATAAAATAAGCTACAGGTATATATTGTATAACATGGGGAATATAGCAAATATTTTATAATAACTATAAATAGAGTATAACCTTTAAAAATTGTGAATCACTCTATTGCACACCTGTAACATAATATTGTACAGCAACTACACTTCAGTAAAATAATAATAATTTTTAAAAACTAAGGATGATATTTAAAGTCTGCTCAGGCTTCCTAAGCAAAAGATAAGGAAAAAGGAAAAAGGTTTATACATTTTCATTAAAAAAGAGGACTAGAAAAAGTGAAAGTAAGCAGGATTCCAAGAGCCTATTTTCCTTACCAGTAAAAGGAAACATATTTGGTCTTATACCTCAGTTTTCTCTTCTAGCAAATGGGAATAATGCCTAAGGAAAAGGATTATGCCTTCATGAAATCCCTGGCATCTGCAGATGTAAAGACCAATGAATACCACTTGTAAAATGATAACTGTATCAGTGGTTCAATTTGTATAGAAGAACAAAGACAGAGAGATAAGAGATGTCGGCCTGGGCTACTATACTTGAAAAGTGTCATGTTTCATTTTCATAATACTAGGAGCAGGGTTTTACATAACACCTACCATTTCTGGTATTTAAATAACAACCACTTGTCAAGATTACTGATAATCCTAGCAGGTACACCTACTTTTTTGACTACTGTTTTGGGAGAGGGTGACTTGGTATGCCATCAGACACATACAGAAATATTTTCAAGTTGCCAATATAGTTTTAGTGCCTTTCCCATGAACTTTAAGAACTGGCCAAGATGAATAACTTTATTTGTATCATTAATATGACACATTTTAACCTGTCTACATACAAAAGTAGTGCTGTTAACAATTGCAACTTTTTTCAAATATGCTATGAATCACTGTATTCCTTTTCCCTCTTTTCATGCACCATTGCCACTATCTTACCTTCAGCGGTTTTGCTAGATTTCAGTGAAGATGGAACTAGGGGGCACACATTAGAATTTTATATCAGTTCAAGAAGGGGAGAGAAGAAAGACATATGAAGCCAGAATGACATTCACTGAAGGTTCCCTAGGGAAGATAACACATGTTTTTGTCTCTCACCTGCTAGGCATGCTAAATCAGTGCAATGATAAGCTAATTTATGAAATATATTTCATTGAAACCTGGACATCTTTACTGTTGCTAGTTCAGCCATTAGAATGTCAGAAATAATGGCAGCCTAATTTTTAAAAAGTAGAAGACTTGAATTTTCTGAAACAATGCTTATAGTAGATTTCATACGCAGCTTCAGATTTCTAACAAAAATAAATGCTACCATGCAGTTGCTTAGCCTAAATCCAGAATCTCTATCTGAATTTCTCTGGAACTCGTCATACCGGCAGTGGATGCCATCATTGACACATTACAGTGTCAAAGTGATTGGGTTTTGGGAAATCCCAATACATATAAACATATCTATTATATGTGTTCTAAGATGTACAACTGCCATTTAGCTCTTTATGATCCTTTACAATGATGTATAACTCAAATGTCCAATCTTGGCTTTTTTTCTGCTTTTTCAAGACACATCTTGACCCATTTTTCTTTAGAACTGTGACTTTAACAAAGCTTTTAGGCCATCACAACCAGAAGAGTGGGCCTAGGGTTGATAGAGTGATTCCAAAGATGTGTGCATCAACCTTTCCAAGTGGGCACAATTAAAATACAATGCCATGGTGGTAGCCCCTGAAACCAATCCTCTTTTGTTAGTAGTAGAGCAGATAGCTTCTTGTATAATCAATGCCTTCTCCAAGGAATGGAAAATTAAATGTGGATCAAATTAAAAGCATCTAAGCATAAAATTAGAACCAAAACAGGAATTTCCCATTAAAAAGTGTTATTGAGCCTTGTGTGATATTTTTTGAAGACTCCTTTTCCCTGCCATGCTCTGATCCTCCTGCCAGGTTCCCAAGAATTATACATAAACAGTGTCTGCTTCCCTTCCCATCCTCCTGCATCTCTTGCCAGATTAACTTGAATTCAGCACAGCCCTGTTTGAGGCTTGGGAGCTCATCAACGCAGGAGTGAGCTTCTTTGTCACCCGCACTAGACTGCCATCAAGAAGCACACAAGGTAGGAGGAGACCAGTTACAAAAAAGATTGTCTGCTTACCCACGAATATATTAGCAATCTGCAATGATGGGAAAGGAAATGCAGCAAACATTCCTGAGATCTTAATGGAATTTTTTTTTTTTTTTTTTTTTTTTTTTTGCGGTACGCGGGCCTCTCTCACTGCTGTGGCCTCTCCCATTGTGGAGCACAGGCTCCAGACGCGCAAGCTCAGCGGCCATGGCTCATGGGTCCAGCCGCTCCGCGGCATGTGGGATCTTCCCAGACGGGGGCATGAACCCGTGTCCCCTGCATCGGCAGGCGGACTCTCAACCACTGCGCCACCAGGGAAGCCCCAGCTTAATGGAATTTAAATAAAATATTCAAGGTTGAAAAATTCCTCAGTGCTACCTTGCTCTTTTAAGTGTGCACCTTTTAGAATGAAATAGTTTTCTCTGATACTATACATACAAATAAATAAGTGGGATTTGGGCTTCCCTGGTGGAGAAGTGGTTGAGCGTCCGCTTGCCGATGCAGGGGACACGGGTTCGTGCCCCGGTCAGCGAAGATCCCACATGCCGCGGAGCGGCTGGGCCCGTGAGCCATGGCCGCTGAGCCTGCGCGTACGGAGCCTGTGCTCCACAATGGGAGAGGCCACAACAGTGATAGGCCCGCATACTGCTAAAAAAAAAAAGTGGGATTTTATTTAACGACAATTTTTCTATGCACAGAGTCAGAAATTGAGTAGAGCCTAACCTTTTGAGGTTAGGTCACTATCAAATATGAATACTATTTGTCTTTAGCTGGATAATAGCACCATCCTAAACAACATACTGAAGCATGTTTCACAGCAAAGATGATAACAAAAGATTTAGGTTTGTCACAGAAATAAACCTGTAACTGAGAGGTAGCTGGTTTGTAACTCTTGTGCATGAATGATCCACTGATTACAGTAAACACACCTGTTAGTCAAAGACCAGAAGAATCATGACATGGCAGTTTTTCTTTTAAAAAAAGTAGCCCTCCCTTGACAAAAACAAAATGGAATTTTATTGAGTAATCATATGAAGAACTCCTGCACTCTTTGTGGAAGAAATTGGAGCGATTAAGTGAGAAGGCTAAAAAAGAATTTATATGTGTGGAGAAATACGAATGTTTCAGTATGTGAGAGTTGGTGAGTATAAAGAATGGAGCAAAGGAAACAAAGGCAGAGAGAAGCTATGGGATTAAAAAAATCTTGGTTCCCAAAATACTATAGGGAACTTAAAAGCAACCCAAGGCTTTGTTATATAGACTTTGTGTCACTTTATAGAAAAGTAGAAAAATAGTTCAAGTATTTAAAACCCTTTTTAGCTCCTAGGCCAGTAGAACTCTTGGAAACATCCTGGAAACAAAACCCCTTGGGCAGTATTTACAGAGAGATCAAATGAATGTCTCCAGAAACCAGCGCTACCTTAGAGTTTCTTCGCTCCAAGGTCACCAGATAAAGCCCAGCCAGGTTACAAATTACTGAGAGCTTTCCTCTGTGATGTTGGCTTGGAAACACTTGATAGGAGGAAGAAATGACCCTCACAGAGAAAGCCACTTCTCTGGACATTATTTGACAGGCTTTGGAGGGTAGCAACTTCCCATCGCTACCACCTCTTCAAATTGCTGAAGTGCAATCCCAACTCCATCTGCACTAAGATCTATGTAGATGTTGGGCTTACAATGCCTCTGTTATCCTTCTGTGGCAAATAGATCACCAAACTAAATCAGACCATTTAACATCAAATGATCTGTTGGAAATGATCTACTCTAGCAAATGTCACATCCTCAAGGGTCTGCAACTGAGTACCTTTCATAAGTCAAAATTGTGTGCTCTCTATATATGTGTACCTATATGAACATCTATTAATGTAGGGTTCATTAATATTTCAATATGTCAGGTGAATATATCTATGAGAAATAGAGGGAAAAGGCAAATAACCAAAGTCAGCATTATAAGTATATTTAAGCCTACATATTGAATCCTAACTGAAGATGAAGAAACATGCATTTTTCATTTCTACTTCAGATGGCTTTAGTCTGGGCAGAGAATCAAGACTAAGTACCAAGTCCATTACAGCTCAAATGTCCATTTACTTAAAGGACATGTCTCTTGCCTTTATGTTTCCCCCCCATGACACATAGTTGGCAAAAGGCAACACTGTAACCTTTCTTCAACAGCAAAAATGTTTTTTAAAAAAGGAAACATTCTCATGCTCATAAATCAGGAGGAGAAAAAGAAGGGGGGGAGAATAAAAACAGGAGATCAAAAGAGAATGTAGAAAGAAAATGAAGAACAAAAGAAAAACAAAAGAGGGGAGGGAGGCAAACAGGACACACCTTTCTTTACATAATATGCATCCTCGTAGGTGGGTTTCACCATTGGTTCCTACTTTCTCCTTTCAGGGTTAGAAGATTACTGAACAGTCATTAGGGTAACACATTGATAAGATAGTCCCTTTCAAGAGATTCAGAGCATTAATCTTCCTTATTATATGTGTTTCAGAGTTATACTGAAATGTACACATTGGTTCTAGTTGTACTAGTAAGTCTCGATTTATCCTCTTATATTGTCATAAAAACTTTTTTATCCTAGTGAAAAAATTCTAATACTATGTGAACTTTAATTGTATTTCCAATTTCCTCATCATATTGTATTCCCATGGTACAGTATTAACACTGATATACTTTAACTGTGCTTCATGTATAAATTTATACACACAGAGGCGTATGAATTTTTTAATGGGATTTACCTGAGTAATGCTAATAGGGAGCCACACATGTAAATCCTTGTGCATTGAAATGAAAATACATCTCTACATATTCTCAAATAAGGCTTCTTGGGGGTTCATTTAACGCTTGTGGGGAATTCATTTATATTTGTAACCAGCTCTAATCATTTGAAGGTCACAGCATTTGGAGTAATTCTTAAATGCTTCTGTCTGTGGTGAATGAATAGAATAAACTATGTTAAAATTTGTTGCTTTCCTCAAAGCCCATTGAAAAATGAGATGCCTAATTTTAAGGACATTTTCCCCCTATTTAAAAAAATAAATCAACTTTGTGAAAGAAAACATGTAGAGCTGCCAAGTATATATAAGTTCAAAAGTTTTTCTATTGCCTGAAATAGATATGCAAGAAATTACATTAAAGTTTTAAACAGAAACAGAAGTTTTCAGTCAATGTAGATAAAAATCTATTAGCGATAAAATTGTTTGACAAAAACTGTGTAACTACAATGCCACTGGCTGCAAGCCTATTATTGAATGCAAGTGGAAAATAAGAATAGCACTCCTGAAGGGGGCATTGCTAAAGTGACACAAAATAAACACAGCCACTTCAGTATAATTTTTCACATTAATTATGTTCTCTTATCGGAGATGTATAACTAGCCAAGTATAACAGCAATAACAAGATAGCACCAAAGTTATTTTGCAAACAGGAAAAAGCAAATAAAATAATACTGATATGCTAGTTATTAGATTACTAGCCTTTTATCTTGTGGAATAGCTTCCCTGAACAAAAAGACTATATTAATCATTTCTGTTCCTTTCAGTAAATGATATTGCATTTCTGGAAAAACAATGTTAACAGTCTTTCTCCTTAAAGATACCTTCATTCATTTGCTGATTTGCCATTTCCAAATCTTCAGCTACTAAGAACATTTTCAAAAACAACTTTCAGCATAAAACGCTGGCTTTTTTTTTTTCTCTTTCTTGCCAGGTTAAAATGCAATACCCTAAAAACAAAATGTTCCTCGCTTTCTTTAATGGAACCCTTGCACCCTGTTATTTACAATTTTATCAAGCATGAACCTATGGATTATACCATTTTTAGTCTCCTTAAATAAATTCCCCTTTACTCAAGTTCTAATTGTAGCTCTCCATTATTTCTCACAGAGTGAAATGTAGGGACCACACTGAATTTAACCAATCTCCATCAGGAGTCTTTGAGGTTTGTCCTGTGGAGGCCATCGTTTTTGTCCATTAATCTTAGAAATAACCCCAAAGTTCAAGTCAAGCAGGCTTGGTTAATATAAGTCCTTTAGTTTTTCACCCAAAAGACAGAAGTTCTCTTTCTCTTTGCCTGAACATCCTAGCTTTCAGATTTTCTTTATTGTAGAGTATATTATTATATCTTCCACTTCTTCCATTTATATAATTTGTATTCTTCTTTTTGCACTCAGATCTACCCTTCTATACACGGAGCATGCCAGATATAATCAAATTATATTACCTGATTACTCATTACCGTCACAGAGAGGAGATGGGCATATTTTTCTTTATTAGTCTCAAAATATTATTTTTAGTGAAGGACAAATTCAAAAGGACCTCGCAGGGAGTAGAAGAGCAGTAATCTACTTCTCCTGCATCCCCACTAAAAATGGTATCCGCGACATGCCTTAAAAGAAAGCTGAGGATTCTCTGGGTGGAACATCCAGTGGCAATAGTTCAAGGAAACATGTCACCAAAAAGTCATCAAAGGAAAATGGCAGCAGCTAATGATTCCTTCCTATTTCACATCTTTAGATTTCTGTTTGTGCACTTCTGCTTGTTTCTACGTTTTTGTTTGCATACTTTTGTTTGTACATTTTTTTGTTGGTATTTGTCTGTAACAAAGAGTCCCATGCCATTACTACACAGATTCTCTGAGGCAGTATTTCTGTGTTGTTTCTAAATCACATTCTTTGAAGCTTAGCATTCATGTTTTAGAACTCTGATCTCTTTGGGGAATGATAGGATATTAAAATATACCACTAGATGTGTTTAAGACTCTGAATCAATCAAAGGTTATCTGTGAGGGCTAATGTGAGCATAGGTAACAGATAGTTGGTCTCTATTCACAATGTGAAGCATACAGAAAAACTCATTAATTTTAAGGATTGATTAGAACATATGCTTATGTTTGCATTTTATTTATGTAGACATTTATGAATTATTAAAAATAAAATTATTTCTTTTCATCCCCCTAGATTAGATATGAGGATAATAAAGAAGATATGTTGAGGAGAAAACTGGAAGGTCATGGACCCCCAAAAAGAAATAAGAGGGTTCATTCCTCCCTAAGGCCGAAATCAAAGCTCTGGAGTGATTTTAAAATGTTTTTTAAAAAATGATTTAATATAGTGAGTTGAGATACATTACATTAGATATAATTAGACCTAGACAGGAAAGGTGGTTCTGAGAAGCTAATGAAATATCATTAAGGTTGAATATAAGATTGTTGATTAGGATAAAGCTAATCCTGATTAGGATAAACAAGATAGGAGCTAGAGATCTTATTTTTCCTCTTACTTATACATTAATTTTGAGTGAAGAAAAGGTAAGCTATCTTGTCTTTACTGGAAAGAAAAAATAGACTATTACTGCCTTTACATTTTATTAAAATATTCTCTCATGACAATAATGTCTTCTCCACTTAATTCTTAGAAAAGACATTTGCCTTGAGATATATCTACATTAAGGTAAATGACATGAATAAAATTAAATTTACTTGCTGTATCTTTTGCCTTCACAGCAAAGAAGAACTACAAGGCCCTGAGCAGGCTGGCTGCTCCTTCCCTCCCAAATCCCACCCCCAGTCCCCCACCCTCACCAACATACACACACCATGGCCCTCTCTGCACTCTCTGCTCCAGCCACTACGGAGCATAATCACCAATACTCTCTCAGCCATAAAAGATTTTCAGTTTCTCACTCCACCGCACTTCTACCTATTTCGTATCTAATCATTATTTAGATCTCCATTCCATTTTGCTACCTTGGTGGACACGTGTCCGACCTCCCTGACTAGATCAAAACAACTGCAAGTTCTCCTAACACTCTAGACCTCTCCCTTGTGCTATTCTTTTCACAGGTGCAGTTTTATTTTTATCTCTGCAGATATTTGACTACATCCCATCTTCCTCAAGCCTCATGAGGGTACAAATCCTATCTGGTTTTGCTCACTGTCGTTTTCCCCAAAGCTTAGTGTGATCTCTAGCACATGGAAGGCACTCAATGAACATTTGGCAAGTGAATGAATGAGTGATTTTCACATTTTATTGGAATGATTATTGTTGTATAGACATTAGTTCTACTCTTGAGATAAATGAAGATGGATGCAGCATCCTCTCTGTAAAACTTTGATGTATACTTGAAACCTTTTCTCCAAGAGTAAATATCTCTGTTCTATGAGCACAAAAATGATTAGCCACAAGTCATAAGATCATGTATACACATGCAAAAACAACTTAGATATTTCTGGGTCACCAACAGTCCCTTTAATCATCTTCAGGGCTTACTGGTAAGCCTCAATGGAGCATAACATTAATTTATTTTGAACCGTTCAATGGCAATAGCATTTAAATACTATTATATATTGCATGTATGTCAGTTATCCATGCTGATGGCAGAGAACCAAAGTAAATCCTATATATATGAAACCATCTAGACTTTGAAATTTAGACAGTGTTATTGCTGTATCAGGACCAAAATTCCCAATGAGGCACATAAATTCATAAAGCATTTCATATTCTTTATTGCTCCTTCCTCTATACTTCCATAAGGTATCATGTATTCTCTGATTTTAGTCCATGTTTTTTGCTGGTATTATAGCTATAATTTTGTATATTGTCAGTCCCTTTCCTCACCTATAATGACCTTAGGAGTAGAAACCAAGTTTTGTTCATGGTATGCCACCTCCAACACTTTATCCAACCAACAACCAAGCACAGTGCTTTCCTAGTTAAAACACAATACATACGTTTTAAATGGAGGGAGGAGAAAAAAAATTAAAGAGAGAGAGAAGAGGAAAAGAGAGGAGGGAAAAGGAGATGGATACAAATGGTGGTCTTTCCATTGATTATACCATTTTGCTTGGGTGAGGCCATTTGCAGCAGTTATTTCACAAAAAACTCAGCAATTGTTAAGGTTTCATCACAATATGCCATCATCTGTGATTAGATTTTCATTCCTTCTCACTATCTCTCTCCTTCAATTATCTGGCTAAAACACGAATACACAGTGAAATAGTCAAAATGTTGGATGCAGAAGAGAAAAGGAAATGAAGCAGAGGCTATAAAACACAGAGTTGAACACACTGGAGCCCACCCTCCAGTGCCTCTGCCTGTGTCAGAATGGAAGTTTGGGACAACTGGATCCTACCATGTTTCTTTACTCAAAGGAGAGACTCCTTTTCTGTCTTTTCACTTACTCTTACCCCAATTCTGCCACCAACTCATTTTCCTCTTGACGTCCCCACCAGCCTTTTCCTCAGTGGGGGTTGCTCAGCTTCCCCGTTCCACTAACCACAATGTGCACAAGACAGTCTTCCTATTCCCCACAGCCTTTTCCAGATCACTGCTCATCACTGCTCACTGATCATTTGCTTGTTTTGATGGGCAAGTCATTTGATTGCCAGCAATTATGTTATATGTGTGTAGATATTTCAGCACATGTACCATTTACTACATTACAAAGTCTGTTATTTTTAAAGGTATATAGATTTTTTGGTTAAAATGTCTAACAGATACCAGGACACCTTTATTTTAAATAATTTTTAAAGTAAGTGCAAAGTCCTTACAAACACTAGTCTATACATATACAACTGAGCTAGAAGAACACTATTTGCATGTAAATCAATTAAGCTTAGTAGTAGATTCCAGATCTCTTGAGAACTATCTAACATAAATCAACGAATAAATCGAATGGTTCCACATTGTTCTCACAAAAGCTAATAAGCATGGCTTCATAACACCCTGTTTTTTTTGTTTTTCTTTTTTTTTTTTTTTGCGGTACGTGGGCCTCTCACTGTTGTGGCCTCTCCCGTTGCGGAGCACAGGCTCCGGATGCGCAGGCTCAGCGGCCATGGCTCACAGGCCCAGCCGCTCCGCGGCATGTGGGATCTTCCCAGATCGGGGCACGAACCCGTGTCCCCTGCATCAGCAGGCAGACTCTCAACCACTGCACCACCAGGGAAGCCCAACACTCTGTTTTTTGAAGTAATCTCCTCTTCTACCTTTATTTGGCTTAAGATATATTTTCCTACAACCTTCACATATGTATCCACACTTTAAAAAAATTAACTACTGTAATTAATCACTAACTTTCAACATTCTTTATGTGCTTAGTAAAATATGCCCAGTGAAACAAAATGATTTTCCCATAAAAATGCTTGACATTCTTTTCCCCCACTATAATTATCAATACCGTGAATGTAACCCTTGTCTATTTCTACCGGTGTCCTTCAATCCTATTCTGTTCTAATTCATTCATCTAGCTTAGCTATAACACTAGCTCCCAGCTTCAAGACAGCTTCTTAGCCACAGCTAAATTAATAATAGAGTTGAGGGTAGTACTTTCTAAAATTACTTTCAATTTGATAATTAGAGATGGACTGAGGATGTACTTGCTTTATGTGATTTTTTTTGTAGTGAATGATACAAGTTAAAGTGGACAATAAAACATCCAAACACAGAGCCCCGGTTACTTATTTTTGTATATAACTTTATACATACTTTAAGCCTTACACCAAAGACTTTTACTCTGATCACGACTCATACAGCAAGCTTTCTATAATTCCTTGTTCTTCACAGTTGTATAGAATCGGCAAGCTTGTTTTCCATGCCCCTATTCCCCCACTAAAATAAATCGACTCCTAGAGTTTCCTGGAAAGGCTGTAACTTGATTTTCCAACCTGAAAACAATTAATAAAGCACTCGGCAGTGAGTCCCAAATAATACAAGACAACTTAACCTTGGCAGACATACACTTCATTGAGCTAGAAATGATCTTCCCTTTCAAAACTCCTCTGATTAAATTCAGTAGTGTTGAGGTCACTCTTGAGCTCTTTATTGAAAACTAACCCTAGTGCCTGGGTCTCACTTCTTTTAGCTCTGAATTCTTGACATGTTTTTATCTCAACACCAAACCTATTGCTATGGCTACATGACTCTTTCAAGTTTGGGTGTATTTAGGAGAGAACTGGATGATATGCCAGATGTCAACCATTTTCAGAATGGTCTGAAAGTAGTAATGCATTAAAGCTATGGCCATTGCTATACTGACTCTACCCCCCACCTCACCCCCAAATAACTAGCTGTCAAGATGAATAACCTCAAGGGAATTACTATCAATCAATTAAGTTGGACAGCCACGATGTCCTCAGCCTATAGAAGGATTCAAAGCAGGTTTAACTCATCGCCATTTTCAAAAAGCTTAAAACCAGGAAGAAACAATAGTGAGCAAGTAAAAGACAGTACCAAAAAAAATCTGTCAGGGAAGACTTCATAGAGAAAGTAGGCTTTGAACTCAAACCTGAAGTTTGGTTAGAAGTGACTGAGGTAAATGAGAAGTCAGAAAAGCATTCCAGGTGAAGGAAACTACATAAAGCCAGTTAACATTTATTGGGCATTTACTATGTGACAGGGACCACAGTGAGCACTTTACAAGCTTAACATTGCTATTTCTACAGCCCCATGAGTTGGGTACTTTGATTGTCCCCACTTTGTAGATAAGGAAGTTGAAACTTAGATAGCCTGAGTATCTTGTTTAAGGTTACCCAGTCAGTCGATGGTGGGTGCCCTAAACTCTAGTGCCCTAAACATATGTGTGGAGGTTGGGGGACAATGAAGAAACTGACCCAACTAGTGATGGAGGCTATGTGGAGCAAATGCAGAAAATGTTTGATATATGAATTAGATTGTAGGCTGCCTTAGAAATAGAAAAGTTTGAATTTGAAATAAGGAGCCATGGAAGGTCTGTGAGCAAGACAGCAGTGCTGGAGGAAGACTTAGAGTTGCAGAGACATGAGGACTGGTTTGATGAGGCTGGAGAAACACTTGGTTAGGCCTTTGGTAATTGTATTTGGTAAGCTTTGCTTTAGTAACAACCACCAAATGTTTGGGGCTTACAAAAACAAATGTTTACTTCTCACTTAAGTTACATGTCTGCTAAGGACGGCTGTGAGTGAGTTGTGAGTCTTCCCCATCTGTCTTTTTCATTCCTGGATCCAGGCTGAAAGAGCAGCCCCTATTTGGACATGCTATTCTTGTGGCAGAGGAAAAGAGCCAGAGAGCTGACGAAGACATGCAATGGCTCTTAAAACATCTGCTCACTTACCTTTGTCAAAGGCAAGTCACACAGCCAAGCTCAAGCTCAATGTCAGTGGGGCAGGGGTGCATCCTCCTCCACAGGAGGCCTGCAAGTCACATGGTAGAAGGCAGGGTGTATAATCCTCTTACAGGAAAGGGGAGTGAATCGTGGGAACAATAATGCAATCTACCAGAGGAAGCCTGTGCTCTTTACAGATGCTGTGGCTGTAAATTAAAGCAACAGACTGAAATGAGTAAACTTCACAGAAGGAGGTGAAATCTCTTGTTCTCCCCAGATAGAGGGCTCTGTTCTAAGGAGAACAACTGCTGTTCTATTTCCATATTTGCTGATGTAAAAGTCTTATGCTGTATGATTTTATCATCCTGTGCCTAAAATCTGTCAAAGACTGAAAAATGAATCAAAGACAGTTTATATGAATTGATGGGGTGGATATGAATCCTTTATACTCTGTCTCATTACAATTACAACTAAATTAAATTAGAAAGGTAAACAGAGAAAGGACCCAGTTAACGTGTCTATACTGTCTTGATTCTCTATCCTAGATGGCATTATAATTAAGATGATTCTACCTATTGACTCTGAGGCTGCTGACTTAATAAACGATTCCAGTTGTGTACAAAATATATGTGATGCAAATGAGTGATAGTTAAAAATGAACTAACCTAAATACATTTTGGTGCTGTTAAAAAGGAGACTGCAGGCCGAAAATGGAGTCACTTGTGCTAAACCCCACGTCAGCAAACCAAGACTTAATACCTAACCTAACTGCCGTTTCAACTCCCCCCCCCAGGAATGTAACCTTTAACCAGTCAGGCAGGAATTATCTGGTCAGCACTAGTGAGGTAATCCACCCAACAGGCCTTGCCGTACCACTTAGGAGGGCAACCTTCCCTGAAGCAATGCATTCTTTGCTAATATTTTCTTTTTTTGCCCCCTTTCCACTCTTAAAGACCTTTTCTTTTCTATACCTTGGTGGGGCTCCTTTCTGTTTGCTAGATAGGATGCTGCCCAATTTATTAAATGAATCATTTAATAAACCAATTTGACCTTTAAATTTACTCAGTTGAATTTTTATTTAACAGCGCTAAACAAGTTACCCCAAACATGCAGATCATTAAATCAAATAAAAATGATATCACGATATTCTTAGAATGAGTCATTTCCAAATCTTTCTTTGGAATTTTTTAAACCTATAAAACTTAAATCTGAACCTTAGCTTTACACTATTTCGTTTTCTCAGTCAAGTCTCTTGTTCCCACTGATCATTTATAGCTTCCAAGGTCATTCCAAAAGGTCACTGTTTACCTGGTTCAAAGCCTGGTTCTTTGATTCCCCATCCTAGCTGCACATCAAGCTTTCCTGTTTGAATTCTTAAACAGAGATGCATGTCTCTGCAAATTCATCACTTCACCTGAGCATAAAGTTTGCTGATACCAGAACATTCCCATTAAAGATCAATTTTCCCTGACATTCCATTAGAAAATGGTCTGTCTCTCTCCTTTCTTGCAAATCCTACCAAATCTTTTAAGGGGAGCCCAAGTTTTCCCAGAGCATGCAATTTGAAAGTCTAGGGAAGACAACATATTGGGATGTGCAGTAGATATTAAGTACTTAATAAATATTTGTAAATGGAAAAGTAAATTGATTGATCATTCTAGCAGTTAAGCTTCTCTTATATAGAAAAAGCTCCTGAACTTTTATTTAAAGGGATTTAAAGAGAATTCAATATATTTTTTGCATAAGATGCTCAATAATTATTTATCGTTGTTTACCAGGACAAGGAGGAAAAAGTATAGTCCATAGTTCATAACAAAACAGATGTCCCATCACGTCACTTCCCATCCTCCCCCTATTTTTTTATTAAACAAACCTTTTTAGGTTCTGGGCATGCAGGTTGGGGGGAGGGGAGGAATGAATATAACGCTGAAAATTCTAACGTTAGGAAGAGAAAGTTGTCTCACTCCCCATCGTCTAAAATGCCATTTCCTAAATACTACAGAATGTTATTAGAATGTCATCAAGGTCTAAGAAGGCTTCTTTTGTATTATAATGATCTATTACATGTAACCATGTTTATAAAAGAACATTGACAACTCACAGCATAACCACATCTAGAGTATATTATATTTGCTTTCTAAAGAACTTTACCTAAATTGACAATCGAAATGCTGCTGTAAATTTTTAAATCATTTGAAACATCTCATTTACGTGGCAACTTCAACTGCTTATTCTAAGGTTACTTTCTATACAGTAGCTCAAATAGTCTTGAGTTGCATCTTATTGTGAAATGCTGGAGGGCTGGCTTCAATCATAGCTACAAACTTTGAAACACTGGAAAAATATGAACAGGATCCCATCTCTTCTTGCTGCAATTACTGCTCTCAGGAGATCAATAAATGTATTCTCCCAGTTTTTTTTGGGTTTTTTTTTGCGGTACGCGGGCCTCTCACTGTTGTGGCCTCTCCCGTTGCGGAGCACAGGCTCCGGACGCGCAGGCTCAGCGGCCATGGCTCACAGGCCCAGCCGCTCCGCAGTATGTGGGATCTTCCTGGACCGGGGCACGAACCCGCGTCCCCTGCATCAGCAGGCGGACTCTCAACCACTGCGCCACCAGGGAAGCCCTATTCTCCTAGTTTTGTACAATTGCATAACTGTAATATATAGTGTTTACTAACTCTGTTTTGCTACATTTGTAAAACCTATTTAAAATCTAACCAATCTCAATCTTAAAAAATCATAAACGAATCAATCATGAAATCCAATCATGAAATCATAAACTATCCAAGAAGGCATTCTGAAAAGTGGAAAATTGGTAAATATAAAACCTGTCATTATAACGTCATGAGTTCATTTGCATAAGCACGGAAGTGGTGCCAATCCTAATCTTACGCACAAACATAGGGTGCACAAAGAATAATTTTCTAAAAATAACATGGTAAACAATAGACGGGGTATTTCACGCACAATGTGAGATTTTAGTAAAATAGGTATGAGAACAAACCTCTCAAACAAAATGAAGTGCCATTTGTGGAAAATGCGTCATGGAAACCGTGTTTCTTAATATGAAGTATAAAATATCTTGATCTAATTTATTTTATTTTTTTAAATTTTTATTTATTTTATTTATTTATTTTTGGCTGCGTTGGGTCTTCATTGCTGCACGCAGGCTTTCTCTAGTTGCAGTGAGCAGGGGCTACTCTTCGTCGTGGTGGGCAGGCTTCTCATTGTGGTGGCTTCTCTTGTTGTGGAGCATGGGCTCTAGGCACACAGGCTTCTGTAGTTGTGGCACAAGGGCTCAGTAGTTGTGGCTCATGGGCTCTAGAGCACAGGCTCAGGAGTTGTGGTGCACAGGCTTAGCTGCTCCGCGGCTTGTGGGATCTTCCCAGACCAGGGCTCGAACCCATGTCCCCTGCCTTGGCAGGCAGATTCTTAACCACTGGGCCACCAGGGAAGCCCCTCTTGATCTAATTTAAATCTCTATATAATCTGTGAATTTTTAAAAATTCACCAAAATTTCTGGAAATAGAAAAAAGACTAGAAGGAAATATTATATGTAAAAATGTTAGCCATCCTTACAATTCAATGGTAAGGTAGTTATCACTTTATATCTTTTTTATTGTTTATTGTAGTTTCCATGTTTTCTTCAATGAACATCTATTACTATTAATATCAGAAGGAATAATAAATTGTCTAGAACATTTAAAGAAATAGCCCCTTTGAATCAAGAAAGGGTTATACTGTTAAGCAGACTTTATGCATTCTACATAGAAGGGCTTACCTTTTACTTTAAATTTCAAAGAATATTTGAGGCGTATATTATCAGGTTATAATTTCACTTCTGTTGGGGTTATTGCTTGCATTTGAGTCCTAGCAGGTAACACATTCGCTTTGATAGGAATATTTTCTCTCTGGTCCAAAACCATCTAGCCTTTTTCCCTGAACTAAATTATTACAAATATGTCTTGGAAAATAAAATCAATGCTGATACCCAACTCCATTGCATTTACAGGTTTTTCATCAAATTCTACAAGTAATGCATTATATTGCTTTTCTTTTCCATAGTAGCAACATGAGGTAATTTCCATTATATTCTTTTCGGAGTTGAAAAAAAAATCTTTCATTTCCTAAATGTTGAACAATACAATAAGCTGCTTGCTTATATTCTCATCTGGATCTTATTTCTTATTTCAGTTTAAAGATGGTTTGAAGTAAATTAAATGGGCCTATGAAACAAGATATTCTCAAAACCCAAGTTTAAAATGAGATGAGATCTTCAAGTAAAAAATTTACTTGTGGGGCTTCCCTGGTGGCGCAATGGTTGAGAGTCTGCCTGCCAATGCAGCGGACACGGGTTCATGCCCCGGTCCGAGAGGATCCCACATGCCGCGGAGCGGCTAGGCCCATGAGCCATGGTTGCTGAGTCTGCACGTCCGGAGCCTGTGCTCCACAACAGAAGAGGCCACAACAGTGAGAGGCTTGCATACCAAAGAAAAAAACAAAAAATTTACTTGTTATATTTTGACAACTTTATTTAATGGAGACAGAGGAGGCAGATGAGAACTATAGCCTCGGTTTACACACTGGAGAAGAAAAATCCACATATTAGAATAATAAGTCTCCAGGAATCACAATGAAATGGTGATAATCACCTAGCTATTGGAAAGCAGTTTTCTTTCCCTCTCACGTAGAGGTCATTCCAAACTAATACTGTGATTGTTCAGTGTAATATGGCAGAGTATTACCATTCTTAAAAAGACATAATTTCAAGTCACTGAAGAAGTTTGGTTGTGTTTAAAAATCTGGGGTCTAGCCCTTCCAGCTTCCTGGTAAATGAAAGCTCACAGGCAACTAGCTACACTGGAACATGTCATAACCTTACATGAATGTTCTCTGATTAGAAAAAAAGCTTAAGATTGTCTTCTCATATTTACAAAAGAAGCTCACTTACACTTGGGCATCCAGAGACATGGGACTAGTTTCAGAGTTTACTTCTAGTAAGTCAGACAGAGAAAGACAAATATCACATGATACCGTTTATATGTGGAATCTAAAAAAAATCGTACAAATAAACTTATTTACAAAACAGAAATAGAGTCACAGATGTAGAAAACAAATTTATGGTTACCAGGGGGTAAGTGGGGGGTGGGGATAAACTGGGAGATTGGGATTGACGTACACACACACTACTATATATAAAATAGATAACTAATAAGAACCTACTGTACAGGTAGGCAAGGATTTGGTATAAGTTGCTTGGCTGCCATTTCACAGCAAAGAAATTTGCTAAAGGAATTGATAATAGCCTTATCTTCCTTTGGAAAGGATTGAAATTACTTTACATTTTTGGTACTCTATTCAATACTCTACTCAATACTCTGTAATGACCTATATGGGAAAAGAATCTAAAAACGAAGGGATATATGTGTATGTATAACTGACTCACTTTGCTGTACAGCAGAAACTAACACAACATGGTAAATCAACTATACTTTAATAAAAATTAATTAAAAAAATAAAAATTTTTAAAAAGAGCTTACTTCTACTGGCTCCTGGGGAAAAATTATGCTGTATGGCTTTCACAATGAAAAAAAAAATATATATATATAATATAAAATATTACATTTATATATTATATAAACTATATAAATATATATATGCCTGTCTTTTTTCATTTCTTTCTCTCTCTTTTTTCTTTTTTTTTTTCAAGAAACTAGCACTTCAGCAAATCACATAGTTATGCTGTGTTATGATGCATGATGCTTTCATAGTAATGTGACATGTCTAAATGACAAAACGCTGGCTATCTACCAAAAATGTAAAGTAG
Source organism: Pseudorca crassidens (assembly GCF_039906515.1). NCBI lineage: Eukaryota > Metazoa > Chordata > Mammalia > Artiodactyla > Delphinidae > Pseudorca > Pseudorca crassidens. Next base: position 66,322,428 of record NC_090296.1, read on the forward strand.
TTTAAATCCTTTCCAAAGGAAGAAAAGGCTATTATCAATTCCTTTAGCAAATTTCTTTGCTGTAAAATGGCAGCCAACCAACTTAATACCAAATCTTCACAAAGTTTATGATTACAACGAAACAAAGGGTTTTAGGTATGGATGATTTTGTTTATGAAATTGTTCACTACCCATAGCTCTTTCCTTCTTGGCTCAAAGAGGTAAAATTATAAACCTTGAAATTGCCATCTCTCTCTTTTGTTCCTAGAGAAGGAGTAATAGCAGATTTCCTCCTCAAACTGCACATCCCTCCCATTTCTCCATGAGATCTGAACTGCAGGTAGTTGAAGTTTTTATTTAGAAGACAGCTTATTTATAAATCACAGATGGCAAAGTTCTGGCATTAATTTTCACTTTTGTTTGGCTCAACTTAAATATTTTAATAAAGTATTTTATTCTGACTTCTCACAGGTACTGCTACCCTGATAGAACCAGTGACACACAGATGTATGGAATTCTCAAGAGAGATGAGCTTTCCTTAAAATTTGAAGGAAAAAAAAACTCCATTGCGGGGGCGGTTTCTATTCCCATTTAGTTGGAGATAAAGGGAGAAACAGAAGGAATAAATAAAGAGAGGAAAGAAGGGAGATGTGTATTGTGTTTTAAAGGCTTGGCAAATGTATCCACACCTAGCCATATAAATAGACCCTTTCAATTAAAAAAAAAAAAAAGGCAAAAACAAACAAAACACTTCTTTCCTTATATCATTCCCTCCCCCTGCTATTTTTTCCTTGCAGTGGTCCAGGTTGAAATTATTTCCTGGAATCAATCAGCCAGCCCTAATTCTCATAGAAGACTTTAGAGCAGTTTGTGTCTAATAACAGCTCTGTGGAGGTCTTTGAAATTCTAATAAAGACCCATCAACCTATCAGAAGAACATGTAATTTATGTTCATTACTTCGTGGAGCCTGGCTGTAGAATTTGGATGGTTGCACCTCAGTTAAAACTTGAAGTTAATATCATTTAACTAAAAACTTCAATTAAAAGTTCTATTCTTAGTAGCATTAATACCCTCTTAATACCCACCAGATAACTGACCTCCTGATCCTTTCCTCACTGAGAAACCTTCTGGTAACACAGTCAGGGACTTAGCAGTGAAGAGCACTCTATGGGGGATTATTGTGTAACCAAGCACCTTGACTTACCATATCTCCATTCTTTGACAAATGTTGTGTTTTTCCATTATAGGTGTTTCTGTTTCTAAAAGAGAAAGTCGCTCAGGCTCCACACCAATCCGTCCACCTCCCTTTGCCCTGCAGAGGTTCACCATATAATTGGTAAAAACTTCAAATGTAATTAAAATGGTGTAAGTTAGAGTAGGTCTACTATTCGTGAGCAGTGATTGCTGCCTGTTAAGAACCTTAATCTCTACGATTTGAGATCACTCTAAAGAAGAAAAAAATGAAGACTTAAAAAGCAGTTAAATGTGGCTTTCTAAGTCTCTTTCCGACTGGGCTTTGCGAACGGTGTTAAACTGGAAAATGGGAGATAAAAAAGAAGAAAAGTCCAAAAGGGTGATTAAACAAGAGAGACTTCCACAAATCCTTGAAGAACTTCATTTCCTGTTTTCCTTCTTCCAGAGACCATCATTAACCAGGGGGTAGTGCCAGAGAAGAAACAGAAGGGACACTAACCCAATTTTCTGTTAAAATAACGTCCTACTAGGTTCAGCTCCTGAGAACATTGAGAAATTCTCATTCCATAATGTAAGTTATTTTAGGGGCACTGTTTAAGGAAAAATAATAAGCTCCTTATAATGCTCTGAAACTTTATACCTTAATTAAGAACGGATCAAGTTGGTAGAAAACAAATCCAATTTTTGTGGCAACTCAAACTCACAAACTAGAAAACTAAAATAGTACCAAATACAGAGTACTAAATAACTAATTTTATTCCAAGTCAAACTGGACTTCAAATTGAAGTCAAGTAGTGCTGATATATATGATACCCCTTGTTCAAAGTTCATGTTTTGTGTTTCTCTGACTTTTGCATTGAGTTTTTTACTGCAGCAGGAGATTATTCAAAGAATGACGGCCAGGTAATCTTTGATTCCTCAGAGGACAGACACAAGATGAACTAAGCATCTGATGGTACTTTCAGATGTAAGCAAAAGAATTTATTAACAAGGATTTTTCTGCTAATGTAATGTGTCACTCTGAGGAGATATATAATCCCTTTGTCTACAAGTCTGTCAGACTTTAGGTCTATATTCATGTCTATAAAGCCTGAACAAAGGCAGGGAAATTGAATTAAACTTCAGTTAATATCAGCCTAATCGTTCAGCGATTTCCAATTAGTTCAGGGTAAAAAAAAGAAAAGAAAAAAGAAATATTTTTCCTCCATTCACCAACAAAGCAGTACCTATTATATACTGTGCAAGGTATTGGTAAGAAAACAAAGATGAAAGAGGTGTATAGTTCCTGCCCTCAAGGAGTTTATAATCTAGTGAACAATAATAAGACAGAATGGAATATATGAGAAATCACACAGAAGCAACATGCTGAAGAAATGTAGCAGATGCGATTAATTTTGACTGGGGGAAAATTAGGAAGAGCCTAATGGATGGAGCAGTATTTGAGCTGAACTTTGGAGAAATAGAGTCTGAATGGACAGAAAGCAAAGAAGAACACTCCAAGGAAACAGTTTTGCACCTATGGTTGAGTGTGGTGCTGGAAAAGCAGGGCTGAGGTATGGGCTATGCAACAGAACTAAGGGCCAATGAGCCTGGAGAAGTGATTTGGTGCGGGATCAAGGACAATTCTGAATGCCTTGTTAAGGAGTTCAGATTTACACGTGGCAAGGCTTTTGAGCTGAAGTTTGATGTGATCCAACATGTATTTTAGGAAGATGACAACGGAAGTACAATGACTGGTACACAGACATAAAATTGAGGCTCAGAGTCAATTAAAAGTCAGTGACACTCATCCCCAGCACTGGGTGGGGAGACTTGGGGTGGGTTGGGCACCACCAAGTTAATACCATAGAATTATAGGCAAACAGTCAGGATACCCTTAGAACCTCATCTGTAAAATACAAATTACTTGCAATTCACTGATTCTGTCTGTGGGAAATTAGATTTCAAGATCAGTGTGGCTGGAAAATGAGGCCTAGACCAAGTACAGTGATTGGGGATAGAAAGGAGATGAGACATAACAGAAAAGCATCTCAATGGCTCAACTGAACGTGAGTGTCTCCACTGATTTGTAAATAAAATGCTCCTTGATCCAAGCTGGCGAAACAAACCAAGTTAGACACATACCTGGTATTATAACAGACTTCTCATTTCATCCCTATTGGTCTCTGTACATATTAGACCAAAGCCAGGCCCAAGTGGAGCCAGGCCCAACTAAATAACACCTGGAATGACCCCGGAAGGGCTGGTGAAATATTGTCCCTTTGGTTGAAACAGTGCTTAACTCATGTCTTTCCAGCAGATGCCAGGAGCAGGACAAGCAATGGTCTATGTTCTGCATGCAGCTGGGGCTCAGGTATGATCACAGGTGAGGCTTCCATAGACCAAAAAGAAAAACTGTCAACCAAACATTTTTACTACACTGAAAGAAAATGGCACAAGAAGGTTCTTTTTTTTTTTTTTGGAAAATATATTGTTCTTCCAGGCTGCAGTGAAATAGTTTCTATTTAATTGCACAGAAATCCTAAGAAGGTTACAGCAGTGAAACATTAAAATTCTAAGGGCAACTAATAACATTAAAACTTTATAGCCCCAGATAGAATAATTTAGACAAAAACAACATGAACATATGTTTTGTGTAATAATAACAAACATTTATAGCTGTCAAGAGAGAAGAACACAGGTTTATGCACACCTTAATGGTGTGCATGGGTGAGCATGAGTGTATTTAAAACATAATATATTACAAAAATGACAGCAGGCATGGCTCTTCTGGGTACTATGTTAAATCAATGAATAAATTACCAAAAGTGAGCTGTGGCTGTTTGGATGTGTAATTGAGCTTAACGTATGTAGTGTTATTTCAAAAGAAACTGTTCAAGGAGTTTCAAGCCCAATCCACTGCGCATCTATCCTAGGCAGTTTACAAATAGCAATAAATGAAACTGTTTCACAGTAGGAAGGAAGTTTACTTAAATGGAGGAAAAGTTAATTTTAATAAGCTTTGCAGGAATTGAAAACAAACTTATAAATAATTTGCTTATGTTCACCAAATTGGAAATTGAAATGTTAATATTTAAATTTATTTTAATTATTCACTGTATGACTCACAAAATCACTAGAAATTACCTGTTCAACTTAAAACAAATACATATATACAACCCTTCATAAAAATATGTTTATTATTCTACTTGTTTTAATTATACCATTTGAATGCCACCCTTTTTCAAAAAAATTATTAGGACTACAGAATATGAAATAAATTTTAAGCTTGTTTGTGCCGACAAGTTAATGGCAATTGGTAATAACTGTGCTGCAGATAAAGCCAGTAATGTGATTTTTAGAATAAAAATAACTTCTTATAATTTTCTTTCTAATTATAAGTTGTTTGTCTTACTTAGCACCCTACCACAGTTTTATGAAACAGAGAAAGAGGTATGTTTTCTTATTTTTCCCAGCCTTACTCATCTCACAGTTTTCTGTAATATATAAAATGCTGTGACCCTTTTACATAGGAAAAGTGAACAAAATTCCCTAAGAATTAAGTCCTGAACCATTTGAATTACAGATCTCGCCAAGTAGCCAAAACGGCCACTCAATGGCTGTAATTTCTTTTTAGGAACGACAATTTAAGCATTTTAAAATGTTATGATGGGTTTAGGTAACAAGCATGCTGACTCCTTATTTTTCATTTCTTTTCTGTTAATGGGGTCCTTATATTATGGTAGATGCAGGATGCAGGAATGTCATGTGCTTTATGAAAAGGAGCCTATTTTTCTTGAACAGCGTATTTTCATCTGTCCCATTGGTCCTGTGCTTTGTCGTCATTTATGGCCACCTAACACAAGTATCTTCCAATACTCTCTGCAATTGTATGGGGCCCTGGACTCATAAACCCAAAGACTTGCTTTTCATTCACATTAGATGAAATAGCTTCCTACTAGCCCTGAAAAGAACTAAAATAGCTTGTACTTAAAGATCTTTTTATTCAAAATCACAAAACGATTATGTACATCAACTATACCTCAATTTTTTTTTTTTAAAAAAAGCACAATACAATGAGGTAGGAGGCTGTCCCTCTGCACTTTCAGCACCACTTCTACTCATATTTCCAAAGTCAACTCACTTTGCCACTCGACTCTCTTCTCCCAAAATTTTGCACAAACCAACCAATTTACTGACTCTGTCAAGCACTAATCTCCCAGGGTTTCCATGCTTCTACGAGCAGATGATGATTAACACAGTCGGGGCAGTCAGATGCAGACAGACAGTGAAGCCCACTTACCGCTCCATGCTTGTTAGGAGACCAAGATATGAAAATTATTAGGACAGGAAATACTGCTTTATGGGTTGGAGTTTAAAGACCAGGCCACATATGCTGAAACAGGTGAAGCTACTTGGAAATAACTTCCTTATCTAACCCTCTTTTGAATCTTCTCTGTCTGCATCTGTGGTCATCATTCTCTCATCTCCAGGGGCTAACCCCACTGAGGCATCACTGGTAGTTAAGCCGCAAGAGTCAAATACTTTGCAGAAAGGAATTTACTGAGGCTCCTAAGGGCAAAGCCATAAGAACCAGAGCCTCTCCCTGACTACACTCATTTTACGCAACACTTTTTCCTTTCCTGATTTAAACTGAGTCCCACAGAATTAATGGGCAAAGAGTCAGGGGATGTGGGAAGCGGAAAGGGATCAGCAGCTAAATTAGTGCTCAATGCCAGTTGGCATGTTTTAAATGTTACCCTATGAATACTAGACCTACCAAGAGTAAATAATGAATATAAGTCATAGAAGCAATTTACTGTAGAGCTCTAGATACATATTAATATAATCTTAACATCGAAGACCCTTGACAAGATATCATACTAATTATTTCCAATAACAAACATAAAATCATAATTCAAGAGTTCAGATCCTGTATCACTAAATCTCAGGATTTAGTCACCTAAGGGTATTATCCTAGAGTTCCAAAAGTATGAAGATGTCACACACTGAATCTGTGGGGTCTATAAGGCTGGTATTTCTGCACTGAAGAGAAATTCCAGGAATCACGGGATGGTGTGTGGAAGGCACGGCCTGTGCTAGGACTGATTTTTCTGGCACCTTAACGGCTCCCACCACCACTGCCTCTGGTACCACCCAGGGTCCCTATTGTGAAGCATCTGGCTCTGAGTATTGGTGCCTCAAAGTGGCTATTTTCAGGTTTGACTTCCTGTTTTCCTTTTCACATCCATTCCTTCTGACTCCACTTGTGGATTTAGTCTTTGCTTACGACTGTCTTTGGTTTACTTGTTCACCTCGTCGCTGATTGAGTGACTCTCCTCCATTCTATGTCCCACTCAAAGCTCCTCACTGTAACCCAGTGAGGCCCCAGTCCCACACACCCACCATTGCAAGAGAACAGGGAGTCAGACTCCTACCCTGGCTGCAACTATAAGAGTCTAGAAGTGTACAAAATGTCTCTGGTCTTCTTAGCTACCACGTATGAATTAGTCAACCATCCAACTCTGACAGTACTTCCATATATATCATCTGATCTCATCAACAAGCTTGTGAGGGAGGGAGGTAGCATTATCACTCCTCCTTTGCAGATGATCACACAGGTGCAGAGAAGGGATTCTCTGACTTAATGATCCCTGGGGAAAGTACCTTCCATTTGTCTGTGGTTTATGGATATATGGACTTATTTCAAGCCCTCAGATTTCTAATTCTGAAATATATCTATTTGTCTCTATCATTATTTCTAGTCTCAATGTCAGTTCTTCCCCAGTTATGAAAATAATTGATAATATTAGTCTTGGGGGAAAAAACCTACTAAATTTATGTGGGCTTTTTCCTCCAAAGCATATTAATCACTATACTATCACTACTATATCATAGGACATATTCTTATTACAGTTTGTTTGAAATATCAATATAAACTTTACCAAATCAGCATACCTTTCCTTATCCCAAAACTATTAATAAAATTATGAAGCACTAAGTAACTAAACTGAAGTAATGGAAACTAAATAGTTGTACAGTGGTACATTTTCTCCTTTACCAGCTTTTGTAACTTTCATTAAACTTAATTGAATTCTCAGACATATTCTATTAAGGGATGATAATCTTATAGAACTTACAGGAAACAGAAAAATAAATACAAAAAGAGATATACTTTATTGAAATTACACATTTCATTGTCCTCCCTGGGAGTTCAATAACAACTATTTAAATGAAAATTAAAAATTATAGTGTTAGTACAGATGCCACACTTATTAATATATAACTGGTATGTCTAGGATGTCAGTGAGCTAACTCACTCATAAATAACCCTATTTAAAATATCAAGGAAAAAAAATGTCAAGAAAAGGCAAATTTCCAAACACATAGTAGGTTGCTTTGTTTTTCCTTTTTCTTTTTATTATGAAATGCAAAGCTATAAAACATTTTGCATTAAAAAGATACTTCACTTTAGTCTTATACAACTGGCCTAGATTCCATCATATCGATTAAATTTAATCATTGTAATCTACATAACCTCAGAGAATATAGATCAGTTTACAAAACTGGGACTAACAGACTAACAGAATAAGGGACTAACAGAAATAAATAATCTAAAAGAATGCCCACATAATTGAAGGACTTTGATTTCTGTTGTAAGTGTTTTGTTTACTGACAAGCATTTTTGAAAGTAGACTTTAAGGGACATATGTTGAGCACTGCAGTGTATAGAACGATTAACAAGAAATAGTTCCCTACCTTCAGACAGCAAACAGCCTGAGGGACAACTTTAATACAAAATTCAAAGACAGAATGTGATATGTGCTATAATTGAGGTACAAATGCTTTAGGAACGTTGAGAAAATTGAGTCATTTGACTTAGATGGGTATTGGGTGAGAGTGAAAAGGACTGAACAGTTAGAGATGGGCAAAGATATAAGGAGCAGAATGAGACGAGCATAGAAAAAAGGACAAGTTGAGCAGTTCTGGAGGCTAGAAGTAGGCCCATGTTGCAAAGGAAGACAAGAGACTCAAAGGAACAATGCTCAAAAGGAAGGAACTTTATAGGCAGGCAATGGAAAACCACTGAAGCATCCTGCGTAGGTGAGTCACGGTGCAAATGGAAAAGAGGCACAGACAAGAAGGTCAAATTGGGAGGCTAGTTTCAGAACTTCATCCTACGGAACCTGTGAGCTCTGCAGAGGTTGGGGACAGGTAGGGCTATAGAAGGTCCAGGTGGTAGCAAGCAGGGGACAAAGCCTCCAGGTTCTGAGTCAACCAAGAAATTTCACTTTGGTTTGTTTTCTATATTGGGATTATGAATAACATTTATTTTGAATAAAACTATTGGCTAATAATTTATCAATTAAAACCACTAATCAGGATCAAATGTTTTGTTTATAAATTAGGGAGCTGAGGCTCAGAGACTGTTTTATTTGATAACCAAGAAGTCATGAGTGAACACCGATGAGGATAATTTCAATAAAGTGACTGTGGCTAAAGTCATCACGTAGTCGTGGTTTGATGACTTTAATAACCGTTGTTTGATGCTGCTGCTGCTGATTGTATCATTAGTGCAACATCCCCAACCCACTTCCCTTTTAGGAGGAGAAGTGTGCCTATACTCCCTAATATCCAATTTTCCCATTTACAGGAAGAGAGAGAACTATTGATTGCCTAGGAAAAGTACACACAACAGGAGTTTCAATTTCCAGGTATTCACTGAAAGAAGCTGTTGTAAGACAGCGACTGCTTAAAATGCAAGATTTCCAAAGAAATTCTATCTTCAAACTCTTTTACCTGATTTCCTTTTTGTGCATTAGCCAAAGGAGAATAGTCATTAAGCTTTTTGTGTACAACTGAGACTAAAAGAAATCTGCAGATAACAACAGAAGATGATATTTGTCAAAGGTCTGAAGCAGTAATACAACTGAAAACTACTTCACAATTGGATAAAATACAAAAGTAATTAAAAGGGAAGAAAAAACACTCAGAACATCAAGTTTACCTTTATCCAGTGATATCTTTGTTCACATCACTGTTCTCTTTGTTCTATATTACACAGTTAATAACTCTTAGCCTTCAACCAAAATAAAAAAGGGGCAAAATTTTCAATTACTGATTTACAGTAACAGTTATAAAATTCTCAATTATTCGGAAATGAGATGATTTCATTTCATTCCAAAATGCAACATTATTATTAGCACTATTTAATGATAATTTGAAGAAATACATTTTGTTTTCTGTTGTCATGTTAATCTAATTTATTTGAAAGAAAAAACTCGTGACACAAGAACTTCATGAATGAGAATGGGCAGTGGGGTCCAGAAAGATGCTATTTTATAAATATGTAATTCTCAGAAGAGTTTGCAAAGAGGAGAAACAGTGTGTGACCAGAAAAGGGGGTCAGTATAAAGCACTTGTTATATACAACAGGCCAGGTTCTGTAACCTCTGAGGTCTTAAGTAACGGGAAAAATTCCAACACATTAAGCTGGTCGGCATCGTCCTACAAGAGTCAATTTCACTGATACTATTGAGCCTGCTCAGCATTGGAATCGCAAGTTTACATCATGTGGTTATTAGTTACTTTCAGATAGGAAAGAAATAAAAGCTTTGGGGATGAGGGACTGAAAAGGAGAAAAAATCTGAGACAGACAGAGTTTTTCAAAATTCTACATAATTCAAAAAGCATAGCCCTCAAATTATGGATGAATCTGAGAAGGTTCAGATAAGTACTGAAGGTCAAATATGCTGATGAAACTTTACTAATTTCTTTCTGGTTTCACAACTGGACCAAAAATTCCCATCAGAAAGTATTGGTTTTACCGGTTTTAGCCAGACGGAACTATCCAGTGAAATTCAATATTTCCCCCTATCTATCTAATGACAGCCAGACAAGGCATCAGATGAATGACAGTAGGGAAATACATTTGACCAAGCTGTTTTGGAAAAACGCATGCATGTGTGTTCTATAGAGACTCTGTTCCAGTGAAGTGATCTGGGACATTTTACAAAGCAGACCTCCCCAACCTTAAATTTCCTACAAAGGTCTAGAAGAGTATAAAAGAATATAATAAACTACATTATGTTAGCTAAACCTCATTCATCATTTACTAGAAGGATGTGTATGTACACAGATTATAGTGTACCAAATATAATATGTCAAAGATTAGGCTTTGTTAGAGATTCAAATAGTAGTATGATTTAGTTCTGTCCTTTGAGTTTATGTCAATTTAGAAACCTTTACCTTCTCAGGTTCAATCTCACCTAATCTTGTTAGAGAGCTTTCGAGCAAAGAGTATATATTTCATCAACCAGTGTGCTGGTCAGCTGCTAAGTCACATTAGATGCTTTTAATCTTTTTCAAAGCAACTCAGAATATATTTTTTTCAGCAAGTCTGTTTAAATAGAAACCAAAAAAAACAAAAAACAAAAAACTAACAGCCTATTAAAACAATTAACTAAGTGATTCAAGGAAATACAAAAAAAAAAGGTAAGTAAATAATATCACACTTCTTCTTTATCATATAAATTACTAGTTATTTGGGGAGAAAGAGGTGAAACAGCTCTTTTAAAGATTGTTTTATTTACAGTAAAAAGCAAGAGGCAAAGGAAATGCAAGAGAACTGTAGAGAGGAAGATCAGATGGTAAGATAGGATTGTGTCATTATTTACACAGCTAAGATAAAAAGATGAGAAGATAAAGGGGAGTGCTGTCTTTAACTTTAATAATAATATTATATCGACCAATTAAAAATTTTTAAATATATACTTTTAGCTCAAATAAAGTTTAAAGCGAGCAAAACAAAGAACTTTAGGATGTAGTCGCTGCCCTGAGGACTTTTTAGTCATGGAGTGTAATCACCTTAAAAGTTAACTTACAAAAGGTATAAATGAGAGCTCAAGACAACAACGGAAATGGGTCACAAGGCTGTGTGTGATTAATCACCAAATGTATGGTACAAATAGTAAATACAATATAGTTTAGAAGGAATAGCAATCACCTAGGACTGGAAAGTTGCAGGAAATCTCTATTGAGAAGGTGGGATTTGAATCTCACTCTTGTTCTCCAGTCCCTCCTCACTCTCAACCCTCTCTCTATTCATATAATTGCCTCACTGACTAATCACATTGACTTTGCCTTTGTTCTAAATCCTTTGGCTTCCTTCCCTCTTTACCATTGCTTACCACTCAATATTCTTTCTTTCTCTCCTATCTCATAAGACATACCCTCCCTTCCTGAAATCCACAGCTCCACCTGACTCACTTCCTCTCCAACATCTGAATCATTGTGCCAATTCATCTTCTTTCTCATCCTTCTTGCAACTATCTTCTTCAACCATCCCTTTTTAACTATTCCTATTCTCTAACCTATAAACATGCTAAGGTCACCCCTACCCCATGAAAATTTCCTTTTAACTACATTCCTACTATCCCCTGGTTAACAGCATTCTGGGAGGCAAGAGCTGGGAGTTTCACTATTGAGCATGTATATTCTCACTTAATCCCCAGTTGTAATATGACGTCCTTGCTCTCAGTTACCCTAGACATCCCTCAAGCTTCTATCATACTTCTCCTTCATTCTCACACAATAGGCTTTTCTTGTCAATATCAACTTCCAAGGCTACAGCTATTAAATCTACATGGACTTCCCTATCAAATTATCAGTGGCATTTTTCACAGAATATTAGAACAAAAAAATCTTACAATTTGTATGGAAACACAAAAGACTCCAAATAGCTAAAGCAATACTGAGAAAGAAAAATAGAGCTGGAGGAATCAGGCTCCCTGACTTCAGACTATACTACAAAGCTACAGTAATCAAGACAATATGGTACTGGCACAAAAACAGAAATATAGATCAATGGAACAGGATAGAAAGTCCAGAGATAAACCCACACACCTATGGTCACCTAATCTATGACAAAGGTGGCAAGAATATACAATGGAGAAAAGATAGTCTCTTCAATAAGTGGTGCTGAGAAACCTGGACAGCTACATGTAAAAGAATGAAATTAGAACACTCCCTAATACCATACACAAAAATAAACAAAGTGGATTAAAGACCTAAATGTAAGGCTGGATACTATAAAACTCTTGGAGGAAAACATAGGCAGAACACTCTTTGACATAAATCACAGCGAGATCTTTTTTGATTCACCTCCTAGAGTAATGAAAATAAAAACAAAAATGAACAAATGGGACCTAATGAAACTTAAAAGCTTTTGCACAGCAAAGGAAACCATAAACAAAACGAAAAGACAATCCTCAGAATGGGAAAATATTTACAAATGAAGCAACTGACAAGGGATTAATCTCCAAAATATACAAATAGCTTATGCAGCTCAATATCAAAAAAACAAAAAACCCAATCCAAAAATGGGCAGAAGACCTAAATAGACATTTCTCCAAGGAAGACATAGATGGCCAAAAAGCACATGAAAAGATGGTCAACATCACTAATTATTAGAGAAATGCTAATCAAAACTACAGCGAGGTATCAACTCACACCAGTCAGAATGGCCATCATCAAAAAATCTACAAACAACAAATGCTGGAGAGGATGTGGAGAAAAGGGACCCCTCTTACACTGTTGGTGGGAATGGAAATTGGTACAGCCACTATGGAGAACACTATAGAGGTTCCTTAAAAAACTAAAAATAGAACTACCATATGACCCAGCAATCCCACTCCTGGGCATATAGCCAGAGAAAACCATAATTTGAAAAGATACATGCAACCCAGTGTTCATTGCAGCACTATTTACAATAGCCAGGACATGGAAGCAACCTAAATGTCCATCAATAGAGGAATGGATAAAGATGTGGTACATATATACAATGGAATATTACTCAGCCATAAAAAAGAACGAAATAATGTCATTTGCAGCAACATGGATGGACCTACAGATTGTCATACTGAGTGAAGTAAGTCAGACAAGGAAAGACAAAGTAAGTGAGACAAAGAAAGACATCTATATTGCCTATAGATGGAATCTAAAAAAATGGTACAAGTGAACCTATTTACAAAACAGAAATAGAGTCACAGATATGAAAAACAATCTTAAGGTTCCATATCTGTTTTCCACAGATATGGAAAACAAACTTAAGTCACAGATATGGAAAACAAACTTAAGGGGGTAAAGGCAGGGGAGGGATAAATTGGGAAATTGGGATTGACATATACACACTACTATATATAAAATAGATAACTAATAAGAACCTACTGTGCAGCACAGGGAACTCTACTCAATACTCCGTAATGACCTACATGGGAATAGAATCTAAAAAAGAGTGGATATATGTTTATGTATAACTGACTCACTTTGCTGTACACCTGAAACACAACATTGTAAATCAGCTATACTCCAATAAAAATTTTTTGTTTTAAATCTATGTGTACTGTCAAACCTGCAACCTCAGCATTGATCCCTGCTCCAAGCTTCAGGCTTACATTTTCAACTGAGTGTTGCACATAACTACACAGATAATTTTTTGGCTTCTCCCATCTCTAAATCATTGTTCTCAAACTTGCCTGCACTTTGGAATCACCTGCAGAGGTTACAAAATATCTCTGCCCAGGTTATACATCCAGATATTCTTATTAATTAGACATCTGTCCTACCTCAGTTAATAGTAACACCATTCTCCTAACTGTTCATGCTCAATTCCTTTGAATCATCATTAACTATTCCCTCTGACCTCCATTCCCTCAATGCCAAATCCTAATATTTCTTCTATAATATCGCTTCTACTTTTTTCTTTCTATTATCATGGCCACTGCTTGAATTTCACTGCCTTTAGTTATTATACTAGTTTCCTAATTCATTGTCAGTCCTTCCGCTCTCATCCTACTTTTGCCATCTGTTTTCTGTGGCTAAATCCAATCATTAAAACAGGGGTCCCCAACCCCCGGGCCATGGACCAGTACCAGTCCGTGGCCTGTTAGGAGCCGGGCCACACAGAAGCTTCATCTGCAGCTCCCCATCACTCTCATTACCAACTGAACCCTCGCTCACAGTACTGCCTGAACCATCCCCCCCCCCCCCGTCTGTGGAAAAATTGTCTTCCACGAAACCGGTCCCTGGTGCCAAAATGTTGGGGACCGTTGATTAAAAACGCTAAAGGCATACTAACAAAACACAAACTCTTCAGCTGACATTCAGACCTCTCCAGTACATAGCTCAAAGCTTTTCAGGCTTTATTTTCCACTAGGTCCTCATCCCTTCCCATAAACACATGGACACTCTATGTTCAAAAGAGCCAAACTATTCGCTGTTCACCATTCTCTAGATGTCCCTCATATCTTCCTTTTTTCCATGCTTTTTACCATGTTATTTCCTCTACCTGGAATGCTCTCCCTTCAATATCTTCCTACTAACAATTTGTCAGAATATTAGAGACCTCCACAAAAATCCATCTTCTCTTAGAGCAAAGAGCTTTCCCAGGCACAATCAGATTGAAATAATGTCCCTTCCCCCAATTTCCCTATTTCTTATGTTCCTATCTCTTATTATAGTATTCATCACACAGTCTGCCTTAATTTAGAATTATATATGTGTGTGTCTTTCTCTACTGCTGGGCAGTGAGCATGGAGAGGAACAGTGTCCTGTCCAGAGCTATGACATCACAATGTAGTTACGTATTCAATATTTATCGATTTTAAGGACGGATAAGAGCAGTGTAAGTAGAGAGAATGGGAAAAGCCCTGGGCAAAAGCAAAGGGAAAAGGCATTTGGAAGATGGTGAATTAACTAGAACATTAACGAAATGAAACAGTGACATGAATCTTGACTAAGCAGGTGGAGTCCAATGACAGGGTAAGGAATTTGGCCTTTACGCTGTCACATACGGATTTCAAAAAGACTTTGAATAAGCCTGAGTACCTAATATGTGTTTGGAGCCTAAGTTTTTTATCAGTAAAGTAAAAATGACAACAGAAGCTACAACTGCTATACTGTTGGGAAGAATGAACGAGACGATCCAGGTAAAAGGCTTGATACAAACCTAGACCATAGTAAGCCTGCTAACTATGCTAACCCCATTAATAGAGTATGTTAGACACACACACACACAATGGTTATACAATAATGTCTAAGATGTCAAAAATAAAGACAGTTTTTCTGGCTTTGAGTTCCACAGCTAGAGAAAGGAAAGAATAAGATAGAAAGAGCAAGAGACATGAAAGCATTAATGTTCATGAAGCAACTTAGGCAGATGAACTTCACTGGATACATACTTCCTTCTTTTATCTTTCTCTTTCTGTTCCTTCTCTCTCTTTTCTTTCCCTCTCTCTTTTCCTTTGTCTTAGCCTCTTGCTTTAGGCTTCCTTTTTCCCTTTCCCCTTTCTCACACAGAAAGATCCATGGTCTTGCTTAGCCCTGCAGGGGGCAATGCTAAACCAGTGTTGGCCTCTGCAGGCCAGATAAGTACAAAGATGAGAAGTCACCACTCCCACCCAACGCAAAATGGCCTGGAAGCCGCAGTGAGATGGATCCCTGGACTCTGGCCCAGCAGGACCTCTGATCTAGTTAATGTTTGCTGAGAAACATAAACCTTCATTTTGGCACAGTGGGAGGTAAGACTGGTGATGTTCGGTGAGGCCTGGCGGCAAAGAGCACTACAGTACACTGAAAAAATATCTCTGTCTCTGTTAGCATCAGAACCACATAAATGGCTATATTCCAGGTAATTTCCGAGGAGAAGGAAAAACCAGAATGTGGACATCTCAATGCTTTTTGACCTCACTGGATGGGAGAGATACTCTGGGTGTGAGAACAGTTAAACAGACTTTTGGAGTATTCAGGGTGTTGAGTGCAGGTGTGTGTACATTTGAAAACTGCTGTTTTATAAGAAGTCCTAGGTGACTCAATAAACACAAGAGCCAGAGCAAAGTAATCCCTTTAGCAGGGCTCTCCCAGCTCAGACGCTCCCCTGCCAGAAACAACACATTCTGGGGAAAAAGTGTAAATCACACACTGAGGTAATTGTTCCACACTTTCAAATAATTTACTTATTAATTTTAAAGTGGTTTTTTGAAGCAATTCTGTATCTTGCCTTCTTTTTTGTGCTTAAATACTTACAGATTTTTAAAAAAATGTTGACCTCCACTATATATCAAAAAGTACCTCTAAGGTGTTCAACTATATATTATCTTCAAAATAGATCAGGCTGAGTTACAAAATGTGAGTTCTGCCAGTAAAAGAGTGTTGCTTTCTGCAGAATGTAACTTTGCTTCTAATACCATGCATCTCTGCAACTCTAGTTGTTACGGATTCAGAGATTAGGCACTCTTTGACTAAATAGGGAAAAAAAAATAGGCTACCTACTCTTGCCAGTGACATTTCCCTGTGTTGATTAGAGACACCAAAGAATTTCACTCCCAGAATCATCCAGCAATGGAAACACAGTACGAAAAATCAAGATAAGCTATGGTTTTATACATCATATAGACCATGATAGGGCTGACCATTAGCTGTCCTTTGACTTAATATATGTTATATCATCTCAATCATTTTTTCAGTCACCTAGTTACAGTGGCAGACTACTAAAAAATTTCCTCATCTTGGGCCCACCCACACATCTGATAATATGCAAATTTAAGTGCCTCAAGGAGATTAGAAGAACTATCTTTTATTCGATTCCATCACAAATTTAGTAACCACAACTGATCTTCAAAAAAATAACTCACTTTTGTTTCTGTCTTTCACAAACATTTTTGAAGAAAAGTTGCCCTTCTATTAACAAAAAAAGGACTACTGAAGAATCCACAGTAGAAGAAAGAGCTCTCCTTAGGTACTGCATTTCAGTACTGTTTATATAGTTTAGCAGGAAAGGAACTGGATACTGGCTTTTAGGAAGAATTCTGCAAGGAAGAGGTGGAATTGGTAATGCATTTACTACTCATTTGCTTGCATCAAGAACTCCATTCCATTTCAATATGCCAACATCCTAATTAAGATGATCTAAATCTTAGGTGATCTATTATTCTAGATCTAAGATAGCCCAATCTACATTAGACAAGATGTTACACTGTGTGCTTACACTGAGACGATAAGCCCACTGAGCAGAAAAGCGTGTCTTCCCTCATGTCTGACCTGGCACTGGGCAGAGCCCCTCTGTCAGCACTCAATAAATAATGGCCAGGCCTTTGCCTGTTGTCTTTGTTTCTACTACTTTAGGCCCAGTTTAAGCTTATGATATCATGTCTGGTTCCTTTGACAACATATACCTGTGCTCCTTTTTTTTGCATGAGGAAAAGAGAAAAGTATCTTAAGTAATTCTTTATATATGTCAGTGCCAAGTGTATGTGGGACTAACCATATATAAATGCAATTCCCATTCAATATCTTAAAGCTGTTTCTGAAGATCCTATATTAAACAGCATGCAACTACAAAAGCATTTGAGCCAGAAAAGAAAAGAATGCAGAGACAATGCTTTGTCTCACCAATGCTTTGGAAGAATCAGGATCAAATTCCGTTCCAGGATAATAATATCCAGCTGCACTGTTACCCAAGAGATACTATATAACACAGAGAAAATTATCATATAAAGTCCTCCCTAAATCAGCCTCTTTCTCTCCCTTCAGTTAAAGAAAGTTACCCATAACTCATTAGCATAAATACTAGGTTAAGACTTGGGTGTCTGGTAAACAAACAGAAAATATGTGTTAGTATTAGACTTGCCCACTCTTGACATTCAGTGAAAGGCTAGGTGGTCAGTGACATACCCAAGTTAGAGTACCCACAAACGTCCCTTCTCAGCCAATATCTGAAACTGTCATTCGTAGACCTGAGCAAACATTTAAGAAATGTCCTTAACCTTGTTCTTTTTTTTTTTAAAACATCTTTATTGGAGTATAATTGCTTTACAATGGTGTGTTAGTTTCTGCTTTATAACAAAGTGAATCAGTTGTTCTTGTGCTATTGTTGAATAGATAACATTGATGACCTTCACAGTCTGATATCCATTTCCAAAGGGATGACAACTTCAATCTAAGAACCTCAAAGAAGCCAGATAAAATAAGCACAACCCTAGAGTTCAAAGCAGCTAAACCCTCTATCTCCTTTCACTAAGGAAGTGAAGATCTTGGTTGGAACCCAGGCTAGGTCACCCTTCTAGTAGCTATAAAGTTCTCTGAATTTACAATAAAGTCTTCAAATATTCTTTATTTTGGAAATGTATATATTTCCTTAAAGAGGACAAAAGAACCATTGTTATGTGCTTTCTATGATGCAAAGTTCGAGATGTCATGTGGGGAAATCCTGGCCTTGATTCTAAGACATCTGTAATGATGGCAAGCTCTATAGGTAAAAAGTAAAAACAGAGGATAAGTACAGTTTAAAGGAGGCAATGTGCAAAATTTAAGAATGCTTCTTTCCTTTCAGGATTTTTGTTTTTTGCCTTGAGAGGTCAAAAAAAGAATGCACCCTTTGTTAGGAGTTAGATATTCACTGTGTTTTGAAATCCCTCCAGCTATACACCATTCATAAGTTTAACATACTGAAAAAGCCTAGTTTAAGGTGATAAACTTTCATCAATCTATCTTAAAATAAAATATATAATTACAAGCATACTTTCAATTCTTGGATATGCATGCCAAAGCTCTATTTCTAGAATTGGTGAATTTTGTTTTCTATTTCCATGTATAAAAGATCTCACAATCCTGGGAAAACACTTTTTTTAAAATGAAATACAACAAATAAGGTATGCTGCCGAGTCCTGGGGGAGAAGTTTCCCAGAGTCTTTGAATTTCCTCCTAACCTCCTTCTTTACGAGATTTCTAAGACCAAGTCATTTTCTGCAGTCTCTCAAACAAGGTAAAAAAGAAAAATACCCCCTAGATATATTCCTTAGATTTTCTATTATGCTTCTCAAGTTCCCAGTAGCTTCTGAAGTAAACCTAAGATGAATTCTGGAGTTATTTTTTTTATTATGTTTTAATTTTAGTTCCTCTTTTAGGACTAAGATGAAATAGATGATCATAACTGCTGTGCTAGGAGATGCATTTCATGGCACAGTTCGTACATGACCTGCTCAAGGTCACGTCACAGAAAGAGGGCCGACATGATAGATAAAAAGTTGAATCCAGCTTTCAGTCTTGGTGAACTCCAGGGTTTAAGCTTGCTCTATTTGGTGCAATATGGAAAGAAAAATTTCTGTTTAAACAGGACAGATTAGATACATTCTGTTTAGGGACCTCAGTCGGCTTGGATAGTGTCAGTTAGAGACATACGAGGAATTACTGCTCACATCACTGATCATTAAGGGTCATTTTTTGTCACATCGTGAGCCTTGGGTAGATTGCGGCAAGCTGGCCTAATCGTGGCCCAGAAGATCCCAGGTCTGTTCTCTGTGCCCATCAACTTCACCCAGGCAGAAATCCTTCCCTCCACCCTCCATTTAGAACATCAACCCCCCTGCAAGTCTCTCCTTGATACTCCCACTTGGGGGTAGTTATTTCCTTCTCCTTGTGCTCATAGAACTTTGTACCTACCTCTACTAGAGTATTTGTCAGATTCTATTAGAATTATTTGTCTGTTGTCTCCACCACTAGAGTATGAATTCTTGCACATTTACCCTCATCTCAGACTTACTATATGCCAGGCACCCCTTAATCTGCATCACAGTTCCTTGAGGTGGATGTTAGCATTGCCTCCGTCATACAAATGAGGGAGCTGAGGCACAGAGAAGTTAAGTCATTGCTAGTTAAGTGTCAGGAGTTGAGCTCAGACAGTCTGACTTCATAGTCTGAGCCCCTCCTGTTATTCCTTGTGCTTGCCCAAGGGACTAAGGAAGGCAGTTCATAAACATTAAGCAAACAGAAGGAATGACCATTCTGATTTCTCCTCAGTTTCCTAAGCTTAAATTTAGAAATATATTTTCTTTGTCTTAAGTTGATTTCACCTTCACCCTTGACCATGGATGAGTTCATCTGTCCTAAGAAAATTCAACCCAAACTGGGGAAGAGAGAACTAGCTGGGAGGCAAAGGCCTGGGGTGTGGCCAGCTCTGTCACATCCAAGTCTTAGACTCTCACACCTCCCTCAGGTTCTACATCTGTAGACGCCCACAGAAGCCTCTCCTCGTAGCCGCTTTTAGATGCACCACACTGTGCACATAGCGTGACATGAAAATGCTTTGGAATAGTAATACTATTAACCAGAAAAACTACTTATGCTATTCTTTGTAGACTGATGTGACTCAAGAAAGACATTTTCACTTGGTAGATGATTCAAATAGAGAGGGTTTTCGTTGCTGTTGTTGTTTTGTTTTGTTTAGAACTGAGACACCCAAATCATTAAGAATCAGATGTATCTATTTTTCCTCCTAATATCTAAATTCACATCTCAAGTCCCTTCAGATCAATGGCATATATTCTACCTTTTAAATCACTTTGTAATTCTTGCATTTTACATATATTCTTTATTTTTCTGGTTAAAATAATTCTAACTCATTGTAGAGACTTAGAAAATTCAAAGACATTTTAAAATATAAAATTGCATCTTATAGGTCTCTTCCAATGTTTAAAAATTCTCTTCTAAAACATTATTTTTAATGGTTATGTAACCTTTCATTAGGATAAGATGTAGCATAATTTAATTAAACAGCCCCTGTTTTAAACATTTTGGTTGATACCAATTATTTGGTATTGTAAGTAACAACAGGACATTCTTTCACATTGTGTGAGGATCCCCGTTATGTGAGGATCGTATAGCACCGTAGGAAAAGGGCCTTCTTAGAGCCTATGACAGCCGGTTTTCTGGGAGCTTGTGGAATGCAGATTCTGGGGCCCTTCCCAGGAGACTGACTCATTTGAGGCGGGGCCTGGGGAAGGTGGTCCTCTTTTTGAGAAATGTTGACATTGCCTCTCATTTAATAATACTTTCTCCCCATTTGGCTCAGTTATCCTCTTTACTTCATCTCAGCATCTCCCGACAAAATGAGCTCATTTAAAAGTGTCCAGTTCAAACTGGCCCTGGTGAATAGAGCCACTCGTTTTCAACACAGGTCTTCTATTAACGCAGGTGATTGCACCATCTCTGCAGCTCCACTTTGGTGCCTCCCCACCCTCACCCAGACTCACCGCACTCACCCACCCACGCTCCACACCAAAGCCAAGGACAGGTTTTTAGGCTGCGAATCAATGCTGTCGTTTCCCTGCTCACTCCCAAACCCTCCCCTTTGTGCCCACAGCCACTCAGCCTCCCTTGCACACTCCCCACCTCCCCTCTAGCTGCACAGCCTGCTCACAGAATGCCACTTCCTCAAAGAAGCGCTCCCTGATGCCCTGATCTAAATCGCTTCTCCCAGTCCAACCTCTGGTTGCTTCCTTTTCTTTTCTTTCACAGCCCATCATGGTTTCTAAAAGCATGGTTGTTAGATTTAAGTCTGTCACCCCACTTCACCACAAGCTCCGTGAGACAGGTACTGAGGCTGATTGTCCACCACCATGCCCCACCTTGAGCAGTGCCAGTAACAGGCAGTGCTCTAGGTGGTGTTGAAAATGGGCTCGGGGGCCAAAGGGCTCAGATTCAAATCCTAGCTCTGCTACCTACTACCTGTGTGACCTTAAGCCAGTTACTTAACTTCTCTGTGCCTCCATTTTTTCCATTGGAAATTAGAATAGGACTGCCTTATTTATAAGGTTTAAATAGTTTGTTGTGAGAATTAAATGAGAGAATACACAGAAGTACTGTAGAACAGTGTCTGGCATGTGGAATGCATCCAATACAGGATAGCTTTTAAAAAGTAAGCACTCAGTTTATTTTTGTTAAATAAATAAAACACAACAAAGTTTTTAGTCGTGTCCTTTCTCATCATCACTGCCCCCTATCCCAGCCAAAGTATTAGCCCAATCAACTTCTTCCTGCAGTCTGCTCCTCGAAAGGGCTCCACTTCTGCCCTGAGAAGTCTGCTGAAGACACTCTCCATTCCCTATGATTAGTTCCAGCTTTGATCCTTTCATCACGTCACTTCCTAAAATATGTGTGCATGTGCCAAGCCACCTCTCTTCCTTCCTTCAAGTATTTTCTGAAATGTGACCTCCTCCATGGAACCTTCTTTAAAGGGAACTGAGCTCATCATTCCATCCTCTGTTTCCAACAAATAAGTTCAAGGTTGTTGTTCGAGATTCCAAAGCTATAAACCACCTAAGTTTTTCACTGGCTGCGTGGCCTCACCACTGCAGGGCAGATTGGGTTTCTCCTTGCCTGCACTTGAGAATGTGAGGCTCAGAGGGCAGAGGGTTTGTTTAACTCGCTCTGTATACATTTAGCCCAATGCCAATCCACATGGGGACTGAATAAATGTGACTTGATGATGATTTAATTACTTTGTCCATGCCAGGAATAGAAGCCATGAACTCTTAAATCTGTTCCCCCCATGTTACAGTATGTTTCCATGCTTAGTCTATTATGAGACTGGTTTTCTGCATCAACTTTCACAAAAGAACAAATACAAAAGAAAAGAGAGATTGCAAGAAAATATCAAATTAATAAAATTATCTTCTACTTCATGAGTCCATTATCTTCTACATCATGAGCCCAAAGATACCTTTAGAACAGTGGTGCACTGTATCAGAAGGTGCCTCATTTAAAATGTAACTGCATACGCTTTACGGATTATTTTGTAAATCTAAAGCAGATAACCAAAACATGTCAATATTCATTCTTAAAGTACTTGTATTCGGTGCATGCACCATTGTGGAGAACTTACACTCAGAGCAAAAAGATTTTTAGCAAAGCATATGACCTTCTTCTCACTACAATGACCATCCCCTAATTAAGCAATGCATCTGATAGTCATTAACAGGAATGAGATAATGAATCACTTTCTCTCTTCTTTGTTAATTTGCTGTAACCAAGCGGCTAATGGATGTCAGAGCTGAGTGATTGCACTGATTATAGTGATTTATAGTTGCAACAAAACAATTTAAAACCATTCGGATTATTCATGTTAAAGATGCTTTATGTTTTGTTTACTAAATGTTTTATGTCCCCCTTTCTCCTACCCCTAAAGTACTTTCCCCCTCCTACTCTGCCACTTTTCACAAAAAGACCCCTTCCTGGAAAACTTGAAAGTTGTAGGCTTTTTTATTGTTTTAAACTTAACCATTTCATTTTGTTTATACATACCTATACAGAGAGAGATATATAAAGTTTACCCAGTAAAAACGAAAAGCCTTAGGAGTAGAAAGAAAACTTCAGTGGTGCCTAGTTCAAAAGAAGACAGAAGTAAGAGGAAATAAGACAAACTTCAAGCCACTTACCTTGGGGCTTCCCGTCCCTTCCTCACCCTCCACAGACACATCAGTAGCCAGAATCGCAGCTTTGATGGTATCCAGAGCCCTGAGAATCCAGCTGTGTTGCCGTTTGATTTGCCTCTGTAGCTCCTTCCATTGACTTGCTATCATCCGCAGCATGTCCTTTAGTCCTTCTCCAAAAGGAGGGGAAAGCACAAGTTACGAACTCAACTGCACTTTTACCCATTATTGTTTTTCATTTAGCAAATTAGATGGATATTTCTAACAATAAACATAATTTTAAGCAACCATTACCATCACCTGCCACTCAGAACAGAGGTTGGGGATTTCTGACTTGACAGAAGGCGTAAGGACACAAAAATGGGATGACCACGTAGATGCATGGTTTGGAATCGACTTAGATTTAATATATTGACTAAAGAAATGTATATGGAACAAAAAATCACGATACATAAAAATTATTAACACCACAGCTTCACATTCCAAATAAAAGGCCCTGTGTGTATCTGTGTGGAGACTTTATAATGATCAGAAAATGTATGGAAATAGGTAAAGTTAATTCAACCCGAACTATAGTAAATGGGCCAGATTTAAGACAGCAGTCTTTAGTGTTACCACATCAGATTAATGCTGCTCTTTTCTTATTTAGCTGTGGTAAGCTCAAAACAAGTGCCAAACTGTAATTCATCCTGTCTTATGGTCTTTTACTACCAGGATAAGTATAACCAAATGACAAAACTATTTCTTATTTATAATCTGTTCCTCATAAATACATTAATACTGGAGTAAGAATTGGTCTAAGGCCAAAACTCTGCTAATGCAATGACCAGCAAAGAACATGCAAAACGTTCATGTGTGTGAATTGGCAGGGAAATAATCAGGTATCTCTAGACTGCCTGCCTTATATCTGTAATGATATCTATAAGTACCTGAATGCATATGCATTATAACTATAGGCACAATTCTCCTTCATTATCTTAATGTTATTTCCAGAGCACCTACATCAAAAAGCATGTCAGTGAAGTTTTCAGGAATGTGATTTCAATTGAAACTCAGGCGAACACCAAGCCCCAAATGAACAGACCATTTGGAGGCAGTATTTCATCTTACAAGTATCACAGCATTGTGTGCAGTATATGAAACATTTATAAATCTTGAAGGTCAATCTGATAATGTAAATATTAATAATACATAAGGAAGTGAATATATGCAGTAATTTACAGCAATGCTTCTTCATTCTTAATAGTCTGGAGACATAAAGACTTGCAATATTTCAGGAGGATTTACCTGCTTTGTGAGATGCAATAAGCTCGAGAAGTTGGAGTCCTTCCTCCTCCACAGCTTCCTTGAGAGCACAATGACTGTCTACATTCAACTTAAAACTCTGCAAGGAAAGATACGAGCATCAAAGCCTGGCAAGGCAGTTAAAACATCCATACAAAATGACTTGCTACTTTTTATCAAGAGCCACACAGTCCAATTTACTCAATAGACAAACTAATTGGCAATACTAAAAGCTATTGATATTTGGGATCTGGGCTCAGAATGTTTCCATTAGGTTAGCAGAGTGCATCTGTTTGGAAACAGCTGACAAATCTAGAAATTCATTAGGTTTTTATGAAAAGTCACATCCCGTGGGCTATATCAAGAGTAGCAGTGTTCTATAAAATATACTGAATTTCTACCAGCACATATGAGCTCATTTCGTCACTTTTTAGAAATGTTACTGATAGCACTATTTATGAAACCATAAGAAAATTGGCAACATAAATTATATTAGCCTTATGTGCACATATATAAATCCATTAATATAGTGGGGTTTGATTCAGCTGTTTCTCAGATATCACACAAACCACAGGATTTTGAGGTGGATTCAGGTGCTGTAGTGAGGAGTCCAATGGTTTTCAAATGTTTGAATTTTAAGTTTATTCCTTACAATATGACATTGAGTTATAAATGAATATGTCGAGTACATCAGGGGCATTTTTCGCTCATGATAGTCATCCAAAAGACAAAGACCGTTATGGATGAATTGCAACTCAGAGCCATTTCTTTCAGGAAGCCTTCCCTAATGCCTTACACAGAATTAATTACTCCCCTCTCTCGGCTTCCTCTGCTCCTTATACCTGCTTCTATTGTAGAATTTATCATACTGAATTCTGCTTTATTCCTATACTTGCCTACCAAACTATAAGCAAGAAAGAACTACAATTGAAAGAATCGCCAGCTTCACATTTATTTCCAACTCATGTCACATACGAGGTGTTCAATAAATGTTTGCAGGAATAGTGGATATCTGCTGAACTGGATCAATAGGACTCTCTCAAGGGGAAGGTTTCCATTTAAATATTTCAAGAAACACAGATGGTTTTCCAAAGATTTTTCCGTCTCTGGAATGTTATAAGGTGTTCCAAACACAGGAGGTCCAATGGAGAGTAATCATAGTGACCAATCTGTTGAATCAATGGTTAGTCTTCAGGGTGAAAATCCATTCCTCGACTTGACTAATTTGAAAAAGTATGGATTTTGAAAGACTACGTTCCACATTTCGGCTTCTCCGTAATAGGGCTCCAAAGTATACAATATACTTTGCTCTCTCTAAACACTCACTGAGCAATGGCTGCATGTACTACACACTGAACTTAGTATTAAGAATATTTGACAGAAATTCGAGATGATAGTCTCAGTTGGAATGTAATTTGGATGAAAGAGGTTAAACAACCATAACTTATGAAATTAGATATTAATTTTTCCAGTCTTTCACTCATTCATTCATTCAGAAACCATGTATTATGCCTATTCTGTACACTGGACAGGGTAATAGCAATTTAAGGGGTATAAGGCATGGCCCCTGCACATCAAAGGGCATCCTCCATCACCTTGGATGTTCATTGGTGAGTCTTTTTCTTAGTGGAAAAAAGGGGTCTTTTAAAGCTCAAAAGAAAAAGCACAACAGTCAAAATAAGCTGAAAATGAAGGAGATAGGGACAGGCAGATCAGAACTTGAAGTATAAAGATAAGAATCTTGACTAAAAAAAATGACTCCAAAATGATGAATCATTTCATCTTACTAGAAGCATAAGAACAGTAAAGTTTCAGCATAATATGGCAGAAAGAGACTTGCTGGTTTCCCCAAGGGTTGTTCACTATTTCTTGTATTGCCCTCTTTCAGCTGCAGGTATTTGGTTGAATAAAATAAAGTATGACAATATATCAGAAGCCTGATGCTTCTGGTCAATCCAAACGATATAATAGCTATTAAAAATTAAATAATTATTATTTATAGCCAAAACACGACTGTAATTTACTTTTTGCCACTGCAGTGGAAATCATCACCTCTGAAGGAATGCCATGCAGATTGAGGTACATGTTTGTGTTTCAGGGAGAAGGGACATGGAAAAGAAAAATACTTGAGATCAACCCGAGAATGCCAACATTGAGGAAGAAATCTATTCTAGAGATTTCCTCATAACTGTAAAATTAGCCTAGTATTCTCTGTTTACTTACAACAGACTAGTGCTGAATAGTTGGTAATCATGAGCTTCCAAAGACGTGCATCAGGCCTATGTCTCAGCAAAAGAGAACCTTAGGACCTGTGGGTAGGTTGGACAATTTGACATAATTGAAGCCAATAGCATAGAATAGATGCAGCTGGATCTGGTTCTGCCTCAAGATAATGTGGAAGCATTTGATTAGGACATTGGAAAAGATGAAGTATTCATTATTAAAAAAAGATAAGCTTTATGCTATAGGAAAGAACCATTTAATATAGCTATTACCCAAATGGTACAATATTGCTTAATTTTCAGATGTATCCATTAACCATTAATAATATCAAGTAAGGAATTCACAATGGGCCTCTGAGAAGGCAGGCAAGCAGGCACATTAACAACATTGTCAATGAAATTTCTGGCTGCTAAAGGATTCTGTAATAAACTCTCCCCATTCTGCCCCCACTTCTTCCCTAAGGAAGGAAGCTTAGGCGAAAGAGTTTTTTCTTTTCTTTTCTTTTTTTTTGAACTTGATACCTGGACACATCTCCATTCTTGTGCTACTAACATGTTTCCTCAGCAATGCCTTATGGTATATAGTCCCTTTGCAACATCCATAGCACTCCCTGAAAATGCAGGGCATTCTCTGCAGATTTAATTTACAGCAACAACATGGCCATAGACAGGTACCACAGACCTACATCATTGACGATTATGTGAAATTCCATAAATATGAGTAACCTGGGACCTGTGAGACACCCCATCTTTTTCGTGTCTTTACAGCAGCATGAAACTGAACATCTAGATGAGAATAACTAAGGAAATGAAAAATACAGTGGCTGAGACAAAGGACTAGATTATCAAAAAGATGATGCTTCACAGGTTGACCAATGGGTATTCCTAGCCTCACCAGCATCTATAGATATGGGTACATTACTCCTTGTCAGGATCCAAATTCAGGTAAGCACACTGATTGTACTTTAATCATGATCACACCTTACTAAGTAGATAAAAATCTACATCTTATCCTATTCCATTCAAATTTCTGAAGATCCCAGTTTGATGGAAGTATGGAGATCATGTGGATATGAAATGAAACCAAGGAAATGTACACCTTGATGCACAAAACTATGACAAACATGAAGATAGCTACTCATGAGGGATCATAAGAATTGATATGAATCTCCTGGTACAGGAAATAGTGGGAAAGACCATAATCATATTCAGAAGCTTAAAGATCCAAAATGTCTAGGTTTTAGCAGAATCACATCATGAACATAGACTTTCTGCCATCCCCATGGAATACTGTTAGTGTCTGCCAGGTCCACTGAGGTCCATGAATTTTATAATGTTTGTGAACAGAGAGGCCAAAAAGAGTTACTGCATCTCTCCCGACATAATATATGCTTTTAAAAAAAGCATAAATTAATACAACAGGTATTTATTGAGCAGTCTCTGCCAGGCCTATAGACACAAAAATTAACAATACCCAATTCCAGCACACACCACTTATAGTCTGTTGGGTAAAACAGATCAAAAGCAAGTAGCCTTATATGACCCAGCACAGAATAAATATGTAATTGGGGTTTGATGTATAACAGAGAGTGGCAGGGCCTTAAACTGAACAGTGATATGCATGCCCAATGAGATTTAACTTTTTTTAATTAAAGTATCATGCAGGCCAAGTAAAAATAAGATTGTAGGCTATATTCCTTATGAGTGTGATAGTGGTAGATAGGTGCTGTGGGAGCTCAAGCTGGGAACCAGGTTCTGCAGAGGCTGGCACGGAGCTTGGGAAGAAAGGATTGATTTGCATGTGGGGCTGGAGACACGCTTTACTGCAGCAGGAATAGAGGAGCCAGAAGCAGCTTGGTATGGCTGGGACAAGGTGGAAGCAGGGGATGTGGGAGCTGCAGCTACACATGGCATTTTACTCCAAGAGCCATAAGAGTCATGGAAGAAGAGGTCAACAACACGGGAGGGTGACCAGTACAGTTCTGTGTTCTAGAAACATCTTTCTGGCTTTTATACAGAGTTGACTTTAGACGGGCAGACAAGGAGGCCGTTTAGGAGGCTGCTATGGTAATGGAGGCCAGATGTTTCTGTATGCTCATATTTTTTTTAAATTAAAAAAAGGTATGTTTTTTCTTCTAAATGAATGGAAGAAGGAAAAATGGAGAAAATCTTCTGTCTTTTTAAGTTTTTCTCAGTGCGTGAGAACAGCATGTGTCAGATTTTAGTTCTTTGGCTGTTCTGATGATAAATACCAGAGGTTTATTAGTCAGGAGTCTCCAAATGTGAAAGACATATTGAACTGATGAACTTTTACTCCCACTGTCATTTTAAAGAGATGCTATATATGCTGATGAATAAGACACTTGATGACACATTTTCTTCACACAAAAGATTTTTACTACCCTAAGAAAATGAAAACTTGCTTTTTCACAAGGGCAGGAGGAGGAACGTGTGTTCAGTCAGAAAAGCAGAGGCTTGAAAAGTCACCTGCTATCTGCCTTAGGCTGTCTCCACCCGGGCTCCATCTGAGCTGTGCCCAGAACCATCCTGCATTCCCAGAGGGGTTCTTGGTGGGGAAGAAAGTCATGATCCGCTGTGCACAGCCTGGCAGTTTCTCTCCTGCTCTGCCCAATGCCATCCATAGAGGATGGTCAGATGGTCCTCAAAATAGAAAATATACCTTCCAAATGCCACATGTGCCAAAAATGCAAAGATTTTCATGAGTAAATATTTTTGTTTAAGAACCTCCGAAAAACTTGATAAGACATTATACAGCCATTAAAATGAAGACTATGAAATCACATGAAAAATAGGTAGAACACATTACAAGCCAAAAAATGAAAGTTCAAATTGTATCCATGATTAAACTGTAACTGTGTAAATGGATAGTCCCAGTGTGTAGAAAAAGACTATAGGGAAATGCAACAAAATGTTAACACCACTTGTGCAGGGTAGGACTTAGAGTTAACATAGCCTGGTCTTATGGAATGAATTCTCAGGGCTTTAGCTTTCTGAAACACAAAATGACAAGTAATACTATCTAACTTCCAAGTTGTAAGAATTAGAGACAATGGTTGTAAAGCATTGAAGCAGTGCTTGGCAATGAGTGGGGCTAAAGAAAAATCATTATAGACTTTTTAAATTCATTTTCTCTATTTTCCAAATGTTCTGTGTAGCAAGTGGTACTTTGTGGCACTTACTGTTGAGGCTCTCTGAACTCCTCAAGTACAGATACCAGGTTCTCTTTGCTTTGGGGCCACCACCCAGCACAGGGGGCCACCCAAACACAGATGCTGCTCTCTGAGAGTCCAGAGAGCAGGGGACTGAGAGACCAGTGATCTGAGTCTTCCTTTTGTGTGCCCTTGGACAAGTCATCTAACCCTTCTGGGCTTCTGTTTCTTTACCTACAATCCAGGCATTTGGACTCAATATTTTCCATTTCTTGGACACTTCGATTTTATCTTTAAGCCACACCGTTAAGCACAGGTGGCTCAGGAGAATTTTTATTCTAAAGCAGAAAATTTTCAAAGCGGGAAAAATCCCAAAGGCCGTCTAACTATTCATCTACCCTAGGGCAGCTCTGTCCCTCCACATCCCAGGCAGATGTGTTCATTCTATTTTTAACTATCTCCAGGGAAGTTTCTTCTAACTTCTCATCCTGAGTCCGCAACGTTTCTTCTCAGGAATTTGAGAGCTCTGTGAATAGGAGCACAAGCTTCCCTCAGCTTCGGATTCTTTTGCCAAGTCATCTCTCCAGCGTAGGAGTTGGAGATCAGAAACACTGTGAGGATATGCCAACAAAATCCACACGTCCAGTCAATCACCAAGCCCTGACAATTTATTTCTCTATCCTCACCTCTCTGTATCGACTAACACTGCCTTAGATTCAGGCCCTCATCATCATCCCTTGCCAGGCTGACTTCAACAGCCTCCAGTCATGACCCCCTCAAAACTACATTTTTTTCTTTATTTGTGGCATGCCTATGAAGGTGCAGGCAATCATCCTAAGCTTGAGGGATGCGGCTGTGAGCAAGATAAATATAGTTCCTGGCCTCATAGAGCTCACAGTCTAGCAGCGGGGACAGGAGGTGGGGAATGCGTATCTTAAAAACAGGAGGCTGCAGTTGATTATATCAAGGGGACTAATGACATGGTGTGGGTGCTGGGGACAAGCATGGGCTCTGGAGCTGGGCAAGTCTGGGTTCAAATCCTGGCTCCTCCATCACCCCCTGTGTAGCTCGGGGCAATCTCTTTGTACTCAGTTTCTTCAAAGGTAAAAAGGGGGATACGTCAGTGCCTATCTCATGGGGTTGCTGTGAGGATGAAATGCCTTGATACCTGTAGAACAGAGCCTGGCATATTGTAATAGCTCAATAAAAACATTTTATTACACAGAATGTTCTGTCTACAAAACAACTCTTGTTAAATGCCTCCGATGTCTTCCCCAGGTTGCAGGATAAGGTCCAGCCTCCAGCATGACCTACAGAGTCTCTGGGATCCCACTCAAGGCTGCCTCTTGGGTCCCAGGTCTGCCTTGAAATGCACCAGCTCCCATCAGTCATCTTGGTCCTCTAAGATTCTGCTCTCGCTTGCACCTCTGCCTGAAAAGTCCTTTTTCCCCTCCCCTGGCTCGGCCCTGCTCATCCTTTAAAATTCATCCCAGGTGTCACCCTTGCTAGCAAGTTTTCCCGGACCATCTTCCAGCCTCCTGGTTTCCCCTCCTCAGCATCCACAGTGACTGCAGAGCTCGAACCTCTACTTACTACACTGTTGTATAACTACTGATGATGGGTCTGCTTCCCACCCATGAGTTGAAAGTAGAACTTCACTTTTCATTTGTGCTTGTATCTTCAATGCCTAGGACAGTGCCTGGCACACAGCACACACCTAATAAATGTTCAAGGAGCAAATGAATGAAGATTCGTACCAAAAACCTTCCACGAAGCTTTCAAAATGCTGCCTATAGTATTTTGGGCTATATTGGTGCAATCACTCTTCACTTGGAGGTGGTTGATAAATGTCCCCAAATTTTACTCATTGAACGCCATGTAAATGAGCTGTCATGTTCCTTCGCTTACAAAATTACTTGCCAATTACACTTAGATGATCCCGGTGTAATTGCCATGTAAACTGTACCCTGGCTGAGATAGCCCAAATCATCAATTTAACTTTACCCTCTCATCATATGGTACTTACCACATAATTAAATAAATGGTCAGCCACCACCACAATTATATATCTCCCCAACAAAATGAAGTGGCTACATTTGTCATTGATTTATTGGTTACGACAATATGCAACACACCACCACGTATAATATCAGAAGCTTTAAAAAATTGAAAGCACTATGTACTCTTGAGAAAGATGTTCCAAGTTCATGAACAAAAAGATAAGCATTATAAAAACATTGTTTTCCTTTTTTTAAAAAAGGCACTAAGATGTAAAGACAAAAACCCTTGTTCTTCCTGAGGAAACATTTTTTTTCCTGAAACCGCAGATAATAAAAACATTTCCAAGCATTCGAAAGTGAATTTAGCTCCTCAACCAAATCACAATTTCTTTCAAACAAGCAGTTGCATTTTTTTGTGGAAGGTAAATATATTTTACTAAGGCTGGCATTCTTTTTTTGATAGACTTGCTAAAATCTTATTCAAGGATTAGATAGATGGGAGAGATCCTGAATGTTGATGGTGCCTCTTAGTGACCAAATTTTCATTTGCTTTTCTGCATGCTACCTCCACACCTGGCACAGGTAATCACACTGACTCCCTAGCATGACCACATTAGGCCAAATGGATTTGCAGAGGTTCTGTCTAAAGGGACCATGTCACTTCCAGAACACACTGCTCTGAGGCCCTAATTGAAAAAGAGGTCAATGCTGGCCCAAATATCTCTCTACCTCCTGCGGTGGAATAATTGATGTGCAGCAGCCCCTACAGATGTGGAGTCACCAAGGTGACGGATGGATATAAGTATATTATTCACACGTACATCTGTTAATATACAGGTCCCAGTGCAAACACCAAGACCTAAGAATATTATGTGGATTTAGGACAATCCCTGAAGGACTCCAGTTTCATTAAAAATTTGTTTGGCAGCCTGGGGAAGATCTATTCCAACTCCCAGATGCTTCATGCATTTGAGAGGGGGAACCAAATTGCTTTAAAAATAAATTTAATAAATTTCGTAATGTCAAGTCATTAACATCCTGTGTAGTCATACAGTCTTCATCTTTTGAAATAGTAATGTTAACCTGTGGAATTTTAACCTTTCTAGTATCTGAGTTAACATTTTATTTTCCTTGTGTTTTTTGCCAAAGGGGATGAATTACACCCTGAAAGCAGAAGAAACTATCCTATTTTTTCCCTCTATAGGTGTTTTTCTTGTCACAAATATACCAGACAATACCCAGAAAGCTCTGTGACCAGAGTCCATTTTGATTTGGAAACTGTAAGGAAATAATTTACCTTGCAGACATTCTCAGTTATTGTTTGATGATTTATAATATTAGCTATAATTTGCTGCTGTAATGGTTGTAACACTGTTTTTACAAGTGCTCATTTAACAGATTTGTTTAGTACTTATTATGCATGTGCAGGGCAGGGTGTCAGAGCGACACCAAAAAGACACAAGCAGTCCCTCAAGGAGGTGACAGTCACAGGTGAATCATTAGGGCAGGGTAGGTGGGGAGAGATTCAACCTCTCTAGGAACACCTGAGATTCTCACACCACCTGTTCTCAGGGTCTCCGAGGGGTGTGCACAACTCCGTCAAAATGAACAAAGCATCCTCACTTACAACAGGTTTATGCGATCTTCACAACAACCTTCAGTAGATACGACAGGCATTTTTCTGGCTAGAGTAAAGATCTGTTTCAGGCCTGAAACTTTTATCTTAATATCATTTGTGCCAGGTGAATTGCTTCAAGATTCCCAAATTCCATGTAACACAGTAGATAAGTAAGATCTGCGCATGGGTCTATACAGGGAGACAGTGGGTGACAGCATCCTGGCTCAAGTGAGTTAGGTCACACACTGGCTCTTGTCCATACATAGTGTCCTTCGATCGTGCATAAACCCTATAGTACAAGGCAGTCTGCAAACTGTCTCTTCAGTGCTTAGCATGCCACCACCCTAAATAGCAAGTGCTCAATAAATCCAGTATTTCTCTGTCATTCTACTTTAAAACAGTCATCACATTCTAAAGAAAAAGAATAAAGTAATAAATCGGGAAAATGTCTGGGTGACAGCAATTTTTATCTTTTTAAAATTATTTAATTTAATTTATTTTTTTATACAGCAGGTTCTTATTAGTTATCCATTTTATGCATATTAGTGTATACATGTCAATCCCAATCTCCCAATTCATCACACCACCGCCACTTTCCCCCCTTGGTGTCCATACGTTTGTCCTCTACATCAGTGTCTCTATTTCTGCCCTGCAAACTGGTTCATCTGTACCATTTTTCTAGGCTCCACATATGTGCATTAATATACGATATTTGTATTTCTCTTTCTGACTTACTTCACTCTGTACGACAGTCCCTAGATCTATCCACGTCTCTACAAATGACCCAATTTCGTTCCTTTTTATGGCTACGTAATATTCAATTGTATGTATGAACCACATCTTCTTTATCCATTTGTCTGTCAATGGGCATTTAGGTTGCTTCCATGACCTGGCTACTATAAATAGTGCTGCAATGAATATTGGGGTGAATGTGTCTTTTTGAATTATGGTTTTCTCAGGGTATATGCCCAGGAGTGGGATTGCTGGGTCATAAGGTAAATCTATTTTTAGTTTTTTAAGGAACCTCCACACTGTTCTCCATGGTGGTTGTATCAATTTACATTCCCACCAACAGTGCAAGAAGGTTCCCTTTACTGCATACTCTCTCCAGCATTTGTTGTTTGTAGATTTTCTGATGATGCCCATCCTAACTGGTGTGAGCTGATACCTCACTGTAGTTTTGATTAGCATTTCTCTAATAATAAGTGATGTTGAGCCCGTTTTCATGTGCTTCTTGGCTACCTGTATGTCTTCTTTGAAGAAATGTCTACTTATGTCTTCTGCCCATTTTTCCATTGGGTTGTTTGTTTTTTTAATATTGAGCTGCATGAGCTGTTTATATATTTTGGAGATTAAACCTTTGTCAGTTGATACATTTGCAAATATTTTCTCCCATTCTGAGGGTTGTCTTTTTGTCTTGTTTGTAGTTTCCTTTGCTTTGCAAAAGCTTTTAAGTTTCATTAGGTCTCATTGGTTTATTTTTGTTTTTATTCCCATTACTCTAGGAGGTGGACTGAAAAAGATCTTGCTGTGATTTATGTCAAAGAGTGTTCTTACTGTGTTTTCCCCTAAGTGTTTTATAGTGTCCAGTCTTACATTTAGGTCTTGAATCCATTTTGAGTTTACTTTTGTGTATGGTGTTAGGGAGTGTTCGAATTTCATTCTTTTACATGTAGCTGTCCAGGTTTCCCAGCACCACTTATTGAGGAGACTGTCTTTTCTCCATTGTATATCCTTGTCTCCTTTGTCATAGATTAGGTGACCATAGGTGTGTGGGTTTATATCTGGACTTTCTATCCTGTTCCATTGATCTATATTTCTGTTTTTGTACCAGTACCATATTGTCTTGATTACTGTAGCTTTGTAGTATAGTCTGAAGTCAGGGAGTCTGATTCCTCCAACTCCGTTTTTTTCCCTAAAGACAGCTTTGGCTATTCAGGGTCTTTTGTGTCTCCATACAAATTTTAAGATTTTTTGTTCTAGTTCTGTGAAAAATGCCATTGGTAATTTGATAGGGATTACATTGAATCTGTAGACTGCTTTGGGTAATATAGTCATTTTCACAATATTGATTCTTCCAATCCAAGAACATGGTATACCTCTCCATCTGTTTCTATCATCTTTAATTTCTTTCACCAGTGTCTTATAGTTTTCTGCATACAGGTCTTTTGTCTCCTTAAGTAGGTTTATTCCTAGGTATTTTATTCTTTTTGTTGCAACAGTAAATGGCAGTGTTTCCTTAATTTCTCTTTCAGATTTTTCATCATTAGTGTATAGGAATGCAAGAGATTTCTGTGCATTAATTTTGTATCCTGCTAGTTCACCAAATTCATTGATTAGCTCTAGTAGTTTTCTGGTAGCATCTTTAGGATTCTCTATGTATAGTATCATGTCATCTGCAAACAGTGGCAGTTTTACTTCTTCTTTTCCAATTTGTATATTTTATTTCTTTTTCTTCTCTGATTGCTGTGGCTAGGACTTCCAAAACTATGTTGCATAACAGTGGTGAGAGTAGACATCCTTGTCTTATTCCTGATCTTAGAGGAAATGGTTTCAGTTTTTCACCATTGAGGATGATGTTTGCTGTGAGTTTGTCATATATGGCCTTTATTATGTTGAGGGAGGTTCTCTGTATGCCCACTTTCTGGAGAGTTTTAATCATAAATGGTGTTGAATTTTGTCAAAAGGTCTTTCTGCATCTATTGAGATGATCAAATTGTTAATATGGTTTATCACATTAAGTGAACTGTGTATATTGAAGAATCCTTGCATCCCTAGGATAAATCCCACTTGATCATGGTGTATGATTCTTTTAATGTGTTATTGGATTCTGTTTGCTACTATTTTGTTGAGGATTTTTGTATCTATATTCATCAGTGATATTGGTCTGTAATTTTCTTTTTTTGTAGTATCTTTGTCTGGTTTTGGTATCAGGGTGATGGTGGCCTCATAGAATAAGTTTGGGAGTGTTCCTTCCTCTACCATTTTTTGCAAGAGTTTGAGAAGGATGGGTGTTAGCTCTTCTCTAAATGTTTGATAGAATTCACCTGTGAAGCCATCTGGTCCTGGACTTTTGTTTGTTGGAACATTTTTAATCACAGTTTCCATTTCATTACTTGTGGTTGGTCTGTTCATATTTTCTATTTCTTCCTGGTTCAGTCTTAGAAGGTTCCCCCTTTCTAACAATTTGTCTATTTCTTCCAGGTTGTCCATTTTATTGGCATAGAGTTGCTTGTAGTAGTCTCTTAGGATGTTTTGTATTTCTGCTGTGTCTGTTGTAACGTCTCCTTTTTCATTCCTAATTTTATTGATTTGTGTCCTCTCCCTCTTTTTCTTGATGACTCTGGCTAATGGTTTATCAATTTTGTTTATCTTCTCAAAGAACCAGCTTTTTGTTTTATTGATCTTTGCTATTGTTTTCTTTGTTTCTATTTCATTTATTTCTGCTCTGATCTTTATGATTTCTTTCCTTCTACTAACTTTGCTTTAGTTTGTTCTTCTTTCTCTAGTTCCTTTAGGTGTAAGGTTAGATTGTTTATTTGAGATTTTTCTTGTTTCTTGAGGTAGGCTTGTATTGCTATAAACTTCCCACTTAGAACTGCTTTTGCTGCTTCCCATAAGTTTTGGATCGTCATGTTTTGTCATTTGTCTCTAGACATTTTTTTATTTCCTCTTTGATTTCTTCAGCAATCTCTTGGTTATGTAATAACATATTGTTTAGCCTCCATGTGTTTGTGTTTTTTACGTTTTTTTTCCTGTAATTGATTTCTAATCTCATAGTGTTGTGGTCAGAAAAGATGCTTGATATGATTTCAACTTTCTTAAATTTACTAGGGCTTGATTTGTGACCCAAGATGTGATCTATCCTGGAGAATGTTCTGTTTGCACTTGAGAAGAAAGATTAATCTTCTGTTTTTAGATGGAATGTCCTATAAATATCAATAAAGTCCATCTTGTTTAATGTGTCATTTAAAGCTTGTGCTTCCTTATTAATTTTCTGTCTGGATGATCTGTCCATTGGTGTAAGTGAGCTGTTAAAGTCCTCCACTGTTATTGTGTTACTGTCGATTTCCTCTTTTATAGCTGTTAGCAGTTGCCTTATGTATTGAGGTATTCCTATGTTGGGTGCATATATAATTGTTATATCTTCTTCTTAGATTTATCCCTTGATCATTATGTAGTGTCCTTCCTTGTCTCTTGTAACATTCTTTATTTTAAAGTCTGTTTTATCTGATATAAGTAATGCTACTCCAGCTTTCCCTTGATTTCCATTTGCATGGAATAACTTTTTTCATCCCCTCACTTTCAGTCTGTATGTGTCCCTAGGTCTGAAGTGGGTCCCTTGTAGACAGCATATATATGGGTCTTGTTTTTGTATCCATTCAGCGAGCCTGTGTCTTTTGGTTGGAGCATTTAATCCATTCATGTTTAAGGTAATTATCAATATGTATGTTCCTATTACCATTTTCTTACTTGTTTTGGGTTTGTTTTTGTAGGTCCTCTTCTTTTTTTGTGTTTCCCACTTAGAGAAGTTCCTTTAGCATTTGTTGTAGAGTTGGTTTGGTGTTGCTGAAATCTCTTAGCTTTTGCTTGTCTGTAAAACTTTTGATTTCTCCGTCGAATCTCAATGAGATCCTTGCCGGGTACAGTAATCTTGGTTGCAGGTTCTTCCCTTTCTTCACTTCAAATATATCATGCCTATCTCTTCTGGCTTGTAGAGTTTCTGCTGAGAAATCAGCTGTTAACCTTATGGGAGTTCCTTTGTATGTTATTCGTCGTTTTACCCTTGTTGCTTTCATTAATTTTTCTTTGTCTTTAATTTTTGTCAATTTGATTACTATGTGTCTCGGTATGTTTCTCCTTGGATTTATCCTGCCTGGGACTCTTTGTGCTTCCTGGACTTGGGTGGCTATTTCCCTTCCCTTGTTTGGGAAGTTTTCAACTATAATCTCTTCAAATATTTTCTTGGGTCCTTTCTCTCTCTCTTCTTCTGGGACCCCTATCATGCGAATGTTGTTGCATTTATTGTTGCCCCAGAAGTCTCTTAGGCTGTCTTCATTTCTTTTCATTCTTTTTTCTTTATTCTGTTCTGCGGCAGTGAATTCCACCATTCTGTCTTCCAGGTCACTTATCCGTTCTTCTGCCTCAGTTATTCTGCTATTAATTCCTTCTACTGTATTTTTCATTTCAGTTAATGTACTGTCCATCTCTGTTTGTTGGTTCTTTAATTCTTCTAGTGTTTCTTTTTTAATTCTTCTAGGTCTGTATTAAACATTTCTTGCATCCTCTCGATCTTTGCCTCTATTCTTTTTCCAAGGTCCTGGATCATTTTCACCATCATTATTCTGAATTCTTTTTCTGGAAGGTTTCCTATCTCCACTTCATTTAGTTGTTTTTCTGGGGTTTTATCTTGTTCCTTCATCTGGTACACAGCCCTCTGCCTTTTCATCTTGTCTATCTTTCTGTGAATGTGGTTTTTGTTCCACAGGTTGCAGGATTGTAGTTCTTGCTTCTGCTGTCTGCCCTCTTGTGGATGAGGCTATCTGTCTAAGAGGCTTGTGCAAGTTTCCTGATGGAAGGGACTGGTGGTGGGTAGAGCTGGGTGTTGCTCTGGTGGGCAGAGCTCAGTAAAATTTTAATCTGCTTCTCTGCTGATGGGTTGGGCTGGGTTCCCTCCATGTTAGTTGTTTGGCTTGAGGCAACCCAATGCTGGAGGCTACCCAACTCTTTGGTGGGGCTAATGGCAGACTCTGGGAGGGCTCATGCCAAAGAGTACTTCCCAGAACTTCCGTTGCCAGTACCCTTGTCCTCACAGTGAGCCACAGCCACTCCCCGCCTCTACAGGAGACCCTCCAACACTAGCAGGTAGGGCTGGTTCAGTCTCCCCTCGGGTCACTGCTCCTTCCCCTGGGTCCCAATGCACACACTACTTGGTGTATGCCCTCCAAGAGTGGAGTCTCTGTTTCCCCCAGTCCTGTAGAAGTCCTGTAATCAAATCCCACTATCCTTCAAAGTCTGATTCTCTAGGAATTCTTCCTCCTGTTGCCGGACCCCCAGGTTGGGAAGCCTGATGTGGGGCTCAGAACCTTCACTCCAGTGGGTGGACTTCTGTGGCATAAGTGTTCTCCAGTTTGTGAGTCATTCACCCAGCAGTTATGGGATTTTATTTTATTGTGATTGCGCCCCTCCTACCGTCTCATTGTGGCTTCTCCTTTGTCTTTGGATGTGGGGTATCTTTTTTGGTGAGTTCCAGTGTCTTCCTGTTGATGATTGTTCAGCTGTTAGTTGTGATTCCGGTGCTCTCGCAAGAGGGAGTTAGTGCACATCCTTCTACTCCGCCACCTTGAACCAATCTCCGACAGCAATTTTTAAAATGATGGGAACAAGAGTCTCAAAATTGAGTCAGGCAAAAAGTATGTTCCCAGGTGCTTGGAACAGTTCAGGGATCCTTTTTAACTGAAAAGGGAAGACAATACTATTTGTCTCCTAGATGCACAGAATAAGTTATATGAGCAAAAGAATGTGGTCCAGGACTTTCACATGTCCAAGATGAGCCTCCTCTCCTTAGGCATCAACCTCAAAATGCCTAAGTGCTATAAATTTCCAGCAGATCTTTCCATCCACAAGCTACCAAAGTAAGTAACTCAAGGCTGGGAGTCGAGTATCTCAAATCCCTCAAACAGAAGTAATGCTTCTCCCTGATAAACTCTCAGCTACTCACCTTAAACTGACAGGAATCAAGGATGACAAGCAAATGGAACTTCAAAGCTCCTATGAGGCCACCAGCCCTACTCAGCAAGGCTGAGGGGAGGTGGCAGCCAAATTGAGACAGCTCAGGCTTTTGAAGCGCGATCGAGTGTCTGTTGTTAACTGAAGAGTACAGGCATGTGGTAGCTGCTCGTGTTGTGAAGCTCAGCTTTCTTGGGCCAGAGCTGCCTGTCCTCTCAGCAGAGGAGTGTAGGCAGGGAGAGGTGGGCACCGGAAAGTGGGAAAACGGAGAGCCTGTCATCTCTTCACTTCAAGCAATGAGAAATGGAACACAGGTAGACACAGAAGGGCAAGCAAAAGAAACACAGCTGAATGTATTTTGGGAAATTTTCTGGTATGACTAAAAACTTTGTGAGAAGTATATTGTTTTTCTTACGATACAAATGAAAGCTATTTAAAAAAAAAAGATATAAATACCTAAATATAGATGGCAGGAAGACATCTGTACTGAGCTTTTGTTAGCCAGTCATATTATTAGTTTAATTCAGTCTGTTTTTATAAGTACTTAGAGTAATGACACAATAAGGAATGAGGAAAAAATTTCAGACCCTTCAAGGGCAGATTGTTATACTCCAATCCATTTTCCATTATGCCCATTGTTATTCTCTCATTTAAGCCATGGACTTATCCAGTTAATATATGGCAAGCTGACCCTCCCCCCATGGAATTTACAGTTGATTCTTGTCACTCTCCTGTTTTAAAATAAAATCAAACCTTCAATGAGTCCCCTTTGCCCTCAGAGAAAAGTTCAATCCATTAAAAGGACGTTCAATCTCTTTTACCACGCAGCCCTAACCTGGAGGACACAATTTAGCCTCAGCCACACCAGATGGCTCACCCCACCTCCCTTACTTGCCCATAAAATTTCCTCCCATCTCCTCTCCTCCCCTCTTTATCTAACAAATCATATATGGCCTGTGAGGTCTACATCAAATTACCTCTCTGAGCCTTCCCTACTCTGAGGAAGAACCAATAAAACTTTGTTCTGTGCTCCAAACAGTACTTTGCTTATCCTACAAGAAGTTTACTGCTCAAAATTATATTACATTCATCATTTATGGGTCCAAAGATGACTACATTTATTCTATGGTCATCTCCCTTAGATTGCAAATCCCTAGAAGAAAGAAGCGAAACTCATTCATCATGTATTCCTAACACATAAACAACTGCCTGGCACTCGCAGGTGCTTAACATATATGAACTCATCATCACCATTTCCCCCATGTTTTCTCATTTATCAAATTGAATTAAGAATGTTGTTTTTCCAAGGCTATTTCTATGTGGTTGGTTAATGTTTGCCCAACATGACATGGTGCTACCTATGCAAATTTATCTCCCAAGTTTAAGCCAGGCCTTTATGCTTGGCTCTTTTTCCTAATTATCGCACAGATGTCTGGTGTCAGTTTGACTTTGCTTTCTCCTACTAGATACTCTGATTGGCTACAGATTTAAAAAAAAACTTCTGCTTTGTTTTCCTGCAATTGATTGCATATGATGTGGTACCATTTTGTGAATTAGGCATGGATAAAAACTATTTGGGAGATGACAGTTATCTTTTCGGAAGCAAACGGACATGAAATGTAATCTCTTGAGGGAGAAGTTGCTGTCATGCTCTGCTGCTTACTCTTCAGCAGTCTAACTCTGAAGGTAATATAAATTCTTTCAAAGGAAAAAAATCTAAATAGTTATGATGCTTTTTTTATGATGCTTCTACTTACATGTAATTTTTGGTGACTTTTGCTTCTTTAGCCAATAAAAATGGTGGTGAGGGAAACAACCTTAGTGTCCACCATCAGTTGAATGGGTAATCAAATTGTGCTATAACTATGCAATGGAATACTATTCAGCAATAAAAATGAATGAACAATTGGAACATACAACATCAAAATAAGTATGCTGGGTGAAAGAAACCAGACCAAAGAAGAAAAAAATAGAGAGAGAAAGAGAACATGTTGTTTGATTCCATTTATGCAAAATTCTAGAAAGTACAATCTAACAGTGATGGAAAGTAGACCCTTGATTACTTAGGGATGAAGGAAAGGCTGAGAGGGAAGGGAGGGAGCAATTACAAAGGGTCATGAAGAGGCTTTTGGAGGTGATGGATATGTTCACCACCTTGACTGTGGTGACGGTTTCATGGGTGTGTACATTTGTCAAAACTTGCGAAATTGTTTACGTTAAGTATATACAATTTAGTATGCCAATTATACCTCAATGAAGCTGTTAAAAAAGTGGACAGAGGTGAAGAAGAAGGGAATCCATTCAAGAACATATGTATACAATGCTATTTTAAAAGTGGTTTTCAAAGAGCAATGTTCAATATGCTCAATACTTGCAAAATTCAAACATTTTCCTGCAAATGTCATTTTCTAAGGAGATAGGAATTGTATTTTTGAAGGAGCAGCCAGGTTGCAAGCAGATGATTAATTATCATGGAAAATCATTGATGTATCATCGCAATTTCACAGTATTTCTTACAGTTAGAATAAAGCTCCTTCATATCTCTCATAAAGGTATTGTGAAGGTTTAATTGATTTGTGTTGG
Source organism: Pseudorca crassidens (assembly GCF_039906515.1). Classification (NCBI taxonomy): domain Eukaryota; kingdom Metazoa; phylum Chordata; class Mammalia; order Artiodactyla; family Delphinidae; genus Pseudorca; species Pseudorca crassidens. Next base: position 66,365,452 of record NC_090296.1, read on the forward strand.
TGAAAACCCTTGGTTACTGTTATGGAAAAGAATTGAATTAAGTATCAAAATATAAATGTACAAATTTTGCTATTGTTTATTTGCTTTTGTTTATAATAAATATTGCAGGGTGCCAACTATTCTAACACATTATTAACTCAGGGGAGACACCAGACTCAGAGGCTTGTACATCTGTTGGTTTAACGTTTAAAATATAGACTCGATAGAGATGTTTAATGAAACTCATGTACCTAAGTCTACATACTAGATAATCTTGCAAATAAATACCTCTTGCCCACTCATTAAGGAGCAGTAATGACTTATGTGGTGTGAACTAAGAAATATAAATCTCTAGACTTAGTTGTATACTTTCTTTATGGAAAGATAGATATTTTTTGCCTTCTTTGGAGAAGAATAACTTAGTATTAACTCAGCACCACAGTAAGGAAATAAAATAAAAAATATAAATGACAATATTGCTCAGGAGATATGTAGAGAGACATTGTGCTCAGATAGACAGTAACTCAGAGTTTGTTTGAAAGATGTTTAAACAACAGGCTGTATCTAGACTAGCAGACACAGCATGAAGTAAAACAGTGACTCAATAATTGTCTTTAAGTATCATTCAATGGCAATCCACACACAGTAGGTCTTCAGTAACTGTTAAACAGTATTATTCATAATTTCAGCCCCTGAGATTTTGAGTTAACAACAGTGAACAAATCTGGAGATTACAGTCCCTCACTATTCACAAAGCAGAGGTAAGGATGTTCCCATGTTATCTCTAGCCCAACTAATACAGACATGATGGTGGAGAAAATTCATTCAAGAAAGTGTTGACCATTAGGCGGGAACAAGGTTATTCTTTAAGAGATAAACATTTTAAGAAGGGCTGTTTGTTGTGGATCTGAGGTAGAGATCCACAGCAAAGGGGATAATGATTTTCACATTCTGGCCGAGAATGCCATTATGAGGCAGGTACTGGATACTTGCCATTCATTACGTCTGTAAAGAGTTCCACAATTTACAGGACTAGAATACAGTCATCACAAGCCACATGTGGCAATTTAAATGCAAACATAAGTTAATTACAGTTAGAAAATTCATTTCCTCAGTTGCTCTAGCCACATTTCAAGTGCTCAGTAGATAGCTGTGGTTAGTTATTGCACATTGGATGTGCAATATAGAATATTCCATCATCACAGAAAGTTCTAATGGATAGTGTTGGGCTAGAATGAGACAGAGGCCAACACAGGGATGCTAAGTAAAGAATTGTGTAGTACGGATTTGAGACCAGGAGTGCACGTTGGTTACAAAGAGGTTGTGTCACTCAACTCCCAAAGAGAGGAGAGACCTTCGTTCATATTCTCCTAGCCTGGCTTTCATTTCAATAAATAGTCTAGTGTTAAAGTGCCCTTTGTGTCCCCATGCCCTCTGGGACCTCAAAAACAAAATGTGTGTTTTCCATAAAATATTAAATCAAGAGAAATTAAGACAGCACACTTAATGTGAAATAAAGTTCATATACTCCTGTTTAAACACAGATTAGAATTTCTGTCAGAACAATGCCAGTGAAAAGTTGACATTCTAATTAATACAATTTACTTTATAAAGCATTGAATATCTTTATCTTGCTATTATGAAATGCCCTCTTTAAAAAAAAAAAAAATCAAGGCTCTACTCAACAGGGAATTGAATGCTAAGGGCAGTATTTAAAAACCCACGTACAAGAGAGGTGGTTAGGGTCACTGGCGTTTTTACACACCATCAACCCAGGTCTCTAAAAACAGAAGCATCCTCTACCAGTTTTGTGATTTTTTTTTATCTTTCACAAGACCATCTGCATGCAGCAATAGGATTTTGAGGCTGTTTTTCTTGCAATGATATAAAATACACTGCAAAACACAAGCAGCAAAAAACTAAAACATCCTCTCTGTCTTCCCCCTCTTCTCTCCTTCTCTCTTCTCCCTCTCTCTCCTTCTCTCATTTAATATCACAGGGAACCGTTCTGGAACCCTGTGAACTAACATACATGCAGGACTCCCACACACTGTTTACTCAATCCAAATTCTGAGTATGTAAGAGGGGCAGAAAATCAGCCCCACAGTTGGGTACCCAAGGATTCGTGTTCATTGCCTTTGTCGATTTTATGCTATCAGTGAAAGGAATAAAGATGAGATCCTTAAAGCTTGAATTTTCATTTCCTATGACAACGTGCTTTTTCTTCATGCTTTATCACACTCGACTACTTGGTTTCCACCCCTTCATAATTGATATCGGCCATTTGAAGCATTCAGTAAAAACCTCATGAGGTTCATCAAATGTCCCCCAGTCTATAATTCTTGCTTCTAACATATTCAGAAGCATATTCATCCAAGTGTTTTCTACTTCCTCTCCATGGATTTCCCTGTGCACAGGGACCAGTGTAATGACAGTTGTATTAATTATATGCTGAAAAACCCACATAGCAGCAAAAATGATGGAGATCATCGTTTTAAATATTTTATTAAAATAACCCAATGTAGAACAGATAAAGTAGACTCTCTTGATAATGAGAGGTTCATTAATTTTACAAGAATTCTAGAAAACTTAGAATGGTCATCAAAATTACCTCTTTCATTTTTTCTTTTTAAGAAGAGGAAAACCTTCAATTGTCACTTTAGAGAGCAAAGGTCTAGTAAAATTTTCTAAGTTATATTTTTAAATAATTACTTACCTTTATGGAAAAAGCTTTGAAAAAATAGCTTGAAATATGGAGGATTTAGATTTCATAGCATTACTTGAAATGCCTGTAAATTTTCAGCTTCTGCAATTTACCCCATTAAAACTTGGTTTATTAGCATATAATGACTTCTGATAAGTAAAACTGATATTCTCCATAAACAAACAAGTAGCACATTAAAATCCTTCCCTAACTAACAGCAAGAGCAGCATAATCTTGCCTACCAAGTGCGTCTCCAGGTACAGTTTAAGGCCATCCGTCTCTGCTTTGGGAGGTGTCCAATTCTCAGTGGTTTCCATGGCTTCGTTTAACCATTGAATAAATTCATCCAGCTTGTTTACAAACCCCTTGTGACAGAAAAGAGGAAAAAAGGACAAGAAAAGCATGTTAACTGGTTATTTTTTAAAGCCAATCTTAAAAATTCCAAACCTTGTCGATGGTAAAATTGATACCATTGCACTCCCGTCCTATTTCCACGTTGTACAACAAAATTCCCACCATTCTTGCCACTGAAATCTATTAAAATGGAAAGAAACTGTCCATGACTCCCTCTTAGTTTTTTCCTAGGAACACTTTTTTTTGAGGAATTTGGATTGGACTGCAGGGTGCCATTGGAAAGGTGACCTCAAATCATCAAAACATTTCTGGGTGTCTGGCAAGCGCCCCCTCACCAAAAAATCAGGTCAGGTCTGCTAGGAACACTCATTGGCTTTGGGGGATAAAAGTACTCCTATAAAGATGGTGTTCTTTACTCAGAAGCCCATGGAGTTGAGGTGTCTTAACTGAACTAGAAATCTATTTTTAAATTACAAAAGTGTTTAAATGGACTTGGATGAGTGATGAGTTCTACTAACAGCCCAAGTGTCTGTTACTGAATCTGGGTTCTAAGAAGCAAGGAAAGGTAAAGGACCAATGAACAAATGTAAACGCCTAACTCTGGGTGTGTCCTGGACATAAAAAAATATTCTTGGTTAAGAAGCACAATTCACAACAATCTTGCAAGTTTTCAAATAGTGGTTGACCATTTAAAAGAACACATCTGTGGAAACTGAAAATATTTTGAAAAAATGAAAGCCCAGCTGTGAACCTTAGGGGAAGGAAACGGGGCTGGGCACCTGCTTGCCATGGCTGGGTAAACAGCACCACCTGGAGGTCGAAAGGAGAAAGGACAGGCTCCTACATGTAAACTCATTGAGATGGCTTGAGAACTATTTCCCTATTGAACTTAACCCATTTTTCAGATTTACCTTTTGATTAATTTTGATTAACATTTTAATGCTCAACTTGTGAGTTAACTTGTAATAAAAAGCTAGACACTCCTCTATCAGGGGGAATCTTAGCTTTCCACCTCCCCTCCTGCTTACATGTGTAGCCACAAAAATATAAACAGAAATCATGAAAGCAAATGAAACAGTAGTCCATCCGATTCTTGATACCTTTGTCACCTGCTATTTCTCCACCTCTCCCAGCCCCTTTCTGTGTGTACTGTCACCAGTGTTCTGTGTAGTGGACAGTGTACTGACTACTATCCCAATATCATGAGACGGTTATTCTTAGAGAAACCAAGTAGTCTCCACTCTATATACCGAACTATGCAATGTGCAGGAGAATTCACACTTGGATGCAGACAACGAATATTTGATGCTCATTTTCAGAAGCTCTGCTAAAGGCTTTGTGGTGTGAATGAAGGAAAATGAGGCTGACATAAGTAACAACATAGGAAAATGAGAAAAAAATACAAAATTTTACTTATTTTGTAATATAAATCAAATCCTAGTACAAGAGATATATTGGTCACTCATTCATTCTTTTAACAAATATTTATTAAGCACCTACTCTGTGTAAAGCACACTGTTGGACATTACTGGGAATAAAATGATAAATATCACTGAAGTAAAGTTTCAGCTGAAATAAAGCATGTCTAAGCACTGGCCTACTGAATTCAGGTAATTTTAATCATTAGAAAAAGTTTTACAAGCAATAAAGAGTTGGGACACGCTCCCGGATTTTCCTGTGAAATGTACTCTGTCCATATCAGAATTGTCTATACCCAAATTTGTTTCTATTTTTAGTATTTGACCTGTCTGTTTCTCTAATATTCTGAGTTCCCATGTACTTACCTGGAGAGTCAAAGACAACTATAAAAATCACACTTTCTTCACGGCACAATCCAGTGTTGCATTACATAAAAAGCACATTTGACACACGTTCGACTCACTGCTACAGGCTGAATTACAAACCTTTGAAAGGCCACATTTTAGCCTTCGTCATTCAGACTCCTGTATCTCATCTGTTCAGTCTCTCTCGTCACTTTCTACCACTGGTGTCCTTCTTGTCCCTTTTTGCCCCTCTTCCATTACCTTTCTCTGACTCCCTGCAGAGCTCTCCAGGGGCACACTGAGGGTGACCAGTCCACAGGTCCCAGTCCTCTTGGGCTACCCCCTTAATTGTTTCCTCCTCGGTGGGCCCCTTGCCATAGTCATATTTGATACATGTTCTGAGAGCCTGATGATTGGAGCCAAGCCAGGATTCAACCCCTGGAAGAAATCTTGGTCATCCAACTTGGGAGAAAATGGAACAGCCGTTAGCCTGTTACTACCATCAGTGGACAGCACACTTCCCACTTCCAAATCATTTGCTGGAGGAATCAAATCATTTGCATTTTGAAAGTTCCTTAATGAGGTGCTTTTAAAAAATCTTACTCTTAAACTTTCTAGAGCATCAATCTCTTTAAAGACTAAGAAGCACAGTGCAAGTGTATGTAAAGGTACATTTTCAGGTTTGTGAAAAATAATTTGCTAGAGCCCTCAGCTGATTAACATACATTTGAAGATTATATTTGCAAGGAAAATATAAGGTTAGTCTTGCAAACAGCTACACTCTCATAACAGGTTAAGTACCCATTACTGAACCCTCCTGCGCTATCGGTGGGAATGTAAACTGGTGCAGCCATTATGGAAACCAGTAGGGAGGTCCCTTTAAAAACTAAAAAAAGAGCTAAAAATACCAATATGATCCAGCAATCCCACTCCTGGGCATATATCCAAAAAAAAGAGAACTCTAATTCGAAAAGATGTATGCACCCCAATGCTCATAGCAGCATTATTTACAAAGACATGGAAGCAACCTAAGTGTCCAACGACAGATGAATGGATAAGGAAGTGGTATATATATATATATATATATATATATATATATATATATACACACACACACACACACACACACACACACACACACACAATGGAACACTACTCAGCCACGAAAAAGAATGAAATATTGCCATTTGCAGCAACATGGATGGACCTAGAGATAATCATAGTAAGTGAAGTAAACCAGACAAGGACAAATATTATATCACTTATATATGGAATCTAAAAAATAGCACAAATGAATCTATGTACAAAACAAACAGATTCACAGACATAGGAAACAAACTTATAGTTACCAAAGGGGAAAGGGGGGGAGGCATAAATTGGGGGAGCGGGATAACTTAGGAGTACAGGATTAACAGATGCACACTACCATATATAAAATAAACAATAAGGATTTACTGTATAGCACAAGGAACTATATTCAATATCCGGTAATATCCTATAATGGAAAATAATCTGAAAAAAAATATATGTATCTGAATCACTTTGTTGTACACCTGAAACTAACACAACCTTGTAAATCAACTATGCTTCAATTTAAAGAAGAATACTCATTATTTCTTTTATTTTCCTAACTAGTTCTCTTCTATGACAAACCTAGTCTGGTTAACTAGAAACTGTGTGGGTGATTACTGTTGCCCTTTGACAAAGCTGTCATGTGCAGCTGGGACAAAAAGGAGGGTCTTCCTTGTATCAGACATGGGACCAGGAAACAGTGACATAGTAGGAAACAAGACATGGTCCCCGCCTTACGGAGTTAAAAGCCCAGGGGTAATTTTTTTATAGAATTACATGATTTTTAGAACAAACTGAAATTGAAAACTATTTCTCTAAAAGGGGAAGTATACAACAGGAAGTAGACACTTGTCAACACAATTCTGTGAAGTGGTGCTGATTATGGTCATTTTACAGATGAGAAAACTGAGGGTCAAAGAAGGTGACTAGCCCACTGGCAGGGTTGGGACCTGAACCCATATCTCATTCCAAAGTCTATTCCTCTCAGGGTACCACGGTGCCCTCTAGAAACAGCGCTCCTAGAGACACATTATCTGACCCAGATGAGGGTGAAGAAACATTTCTTGCCACTCCCACATTCTTACCGCTGAGATAAAACTCTCTACGTTCTAAGTCCTTCTCCCTTCACATTCACTATTTTCTGTTAATTTTTCTGAAAGGGGATGGGTGATGACGTTAGACACAACAAAAACCTTTTTTTTTAAAGCAAGCAAAAAATCACTGTAAATTTCATTTCTAATTTATAGAAAATTTAAACCAAAACTTTAAGGCAGTTACATGCTTAAGTGAGCCCATTCTAACAGTGCCTTAATTACAGATGAGTCTGACTCAGTTTAATCACAGAGGAGATGGCCCCTGGTTCATCAACTATCAGGAGATAGTTTAGCCAACGGGCTCAACTGCTAATGTCCTCTCAGTATTTGTTGTTTGGATGTGTGTGTGAACATGTGTGTGTTCACCCCCAGCAGGATGTACATTTCTCAGTGGAAATCAAGGTGAAATCTGACCTAGTCCAGATCAAGTCAGCTGCCTTCAGAGAGGGACCTGCTGAAAATTATCAGGAAGTGAACTATTTTCACTGTATTTTTGAAAATAAAAAAGGGCAGCCTCTGCTGCTGAACTTTTTAAACCATTCAAAACAAGTATTTACCCCTTTCTTAGTATTCCAAGATTAAAGGATTCAGTGAATGACCTCATCTGAACAATGCTAGCTGAAACAATAAGTAATCCTCATAGAACATTCACTATGTGCCAGGTATTGGGCACATGGCATTGGGCATGTCTCCTTACTTCTCAGGGCCTCAGTCTTCTCATCTGTAAAATGGGGTGACAGTAGTACCCACCTCACAGGGTCTTTAAGAGACTCAAATGATCTAGTTGGGCCAGCTGATCTAATAATTTGTCTAAGTTCCTGGCAGAAATTAGAACTTGAAAAACATTTAAATGAGGATTAATTGTGGCAGCAGAAGAGGGTATAGTAAAAGAGAAAAAAACATGCTTATCATCAACCAATGTGGATAATGGTAAGAGAATAGCTGCTACAACCAGACGAAACTGAATTTGATTCCAGGCTCCATCCACCTCTTACTAACAGTATAAACTAAATGAGCTACTTGATGTCTCTGAACTTCAGTTTCTTCATCTATAAGACAGGGACAGGGATATCCATTTGGGGTTTACGTGAGGATTTCAAGAGAAATTATATTTTAAAGCCTGGCTTGATAAATGATTTTTAAAAACCATTCCTAATTAACAGGTTCCAATTTGATGTTTTATGTCCAATTTGACCTTTTATATTTTCACTCAAAACTTTTGGTTATTCTCTAAGCATACAGCACTCTGCTAGGTGTCCAGGAAAGATGGAGAGAAAAGTCTTCTCACAGCCACTATATGAGAGGTGGCACCAACCACTCTGGGGGTGCAGAGGAGGGAGTCATGACTTCTGTCTCAGATCATCACATGAGGCGGTGTGGCAGGGGCAGCATCTGAACCTGCAGGCTAGCAAAGATTTCCCTACCTCCTTATTCCACCAGCAAGTCCGAAGGGGATCACATTTCTCTATTACACAACTACAAGTTTAAGAATAATTTGGCTTAATTTTTCAAAACAGGACCCATGCTTTGGAGCCAGTCTTTACATTAGCAATGGTTGCCAATGAGTAATCGCAATCCTCTCACCCTACCCACAAGGAAGCTTAATTTAGGCTCTGACAGCTGGTAAAATTAGAACTCCCCTTAGAAGCAAACTTATGCATTGAGGTTTTATATGTACATCTACCAACGTATATATTTCATCTTCCATTTTTGCTTAATTCTTATACACCGAATTCCTATATGAAATGACTAATTAAGCTTTTTACACAATAGCACTCAAGTGTAATGCACCTTTCCTAACCGCATATCAGTGTACTTACTGTGCCGCCAAGACACAGAGGCTCAAGGTAAAATCAAAGCGAGTTAAAAGTGGTACTTTGGACTCAACCAACTCACACATTTACCCACATCCTTACCTATAAAATGCAACGCAGTATCAGTAATTGACAGAAGGGAGGGTACGGTGTGTACTCTTAGAAGAAAGACTGAAGAGAAGATGAAATGGTTTAAGGCAGTTTTAACCCTGTTGCCACAAGAAAACTCAAATACTGAAATGTTTTATGAAATATTTAGCTTCTCTTCTAAAGGTTGAATGGAATGTCTTTAGAATTTTAAAATATTTCTGATAAAATTATCCCAGAATAAAGGCTGTCAGTTGGAAAGAGAGAATAAAAAGGGCATCGAGTGGTATTATCTAAAACTGACCAGGTGGGAAGTTCTATTCTGAACTCAGTATCATGTGGAAGGGATAAATTGAGCTGAATCCCCAATTTCGTCAAACACTAATGACAGTGGTTTCAGCTGGGAAAAGAAGAGCCCAGAAAGATCCCTGACTCTCATAATGGGAAAGGGTTTCCGCCAACAAATCCAGAGGCTTTAACTTCAGTTGCTCCCTATTGATTTCTAAGAAGAAATAATCGACAATTTTAAGGGAAAAACAAGTTTGGAATGCATATCATCAAAGTCTAATAAAAATAGGAATGAATAAAAGAATTGGGAATAAACTGGAACTAATAATAATATTAACTGAGTACCAATGATATGCCAGGCACTTATGTTATACTTACAACTACTCTATGCTGTAAGATTCCCACGCTCTCCATTTTGCAGAGGAGAAACCTGAAGGACAGACAAGCTCGAATACTTAACGGCTGTCAGCAGTGAAGCTGGGGATTCTCCCACACAGCTTTGCTCACTGGCTCTGTGTAAGACCTTGTTTCAAGCACCCCCAATCCTCCAGAGGCACTGGATGAGCATATCAGATCATCTTTATCTGCCTCTAAATCCCAAACAAGGATCTAAGATGCTCACACTTTAGAGTTTAGGATTATGATCATTTAATAGTTTACTTATAGGTATTTTCTATCCAGTATTATAAATAACAGTACTAAACATCTGGGTGCTGACTATCTACCAACTATTCTTCTGATAATTTATGTAGTCCTTTAATCTGCATAAATTTCTCTACTGTACAGAGGAAGAGGCTGAGCATAGAAGAGTTATACAATTTATTCAAGGTCATAAAGCCATTAAATAGCTCTTAAGTAGTTTTGCTCCAGGGCTCAAGCTCTGAACTGCTCCACCACACCGTCTTTCTCAGCAGACTCACCCTGAGGTTCACAGAGAAAAACAAAGGACAGAAACATCCACTGTTGTCCATTCTTACTTCCCAAGTCTCTGTGAGAAGCCCAGCCTGTGCCACACTACTTCAACGTTCCCATCACTGCCGCCTGTGTTTTAGGTAATTCTCCCTACTCTGCGCTCTCTTCCATCTTCCTTTTCTCCTTTCTTTCTTGACTACTGTTCTCTTTTGCCTTTTCCTTCTCTTTCCTCTCCCCCTAGTCCCTTCACTCCCTTGTTCTTCCCTCCTCTCTCCTTTCTTTCACTCCCCTCCCTTCCTCTCCTCTTCCTTCTCTCTTTTTTCTATAGCTTAAAGTCTCCCCCAACAATTGATTATTGGAGCGAATCAATCACTTTTAACAAACAACATTTCCTCACATGTCCATACAGTTTTAATGAAAAGGGCTGTCTCCTTGACACTGAAGTACAGAGCTGAAATGTTGTTATAATCTTGTGTTTAGATATAAATACTTTCCTGATTAGTAAAACCTCCTTGTAAATCTAATAACTGGAAAAAGAATGCATGTAGCAAGATGGGAGTGTTTGTAGATACTAAAATTATTAAAAAGATTACTTGTGATTGTTGAGTCTTATTTATCTAAATATTCTAAATTTTCTCTAGGGGACATACAGTTCTTCAGTAATAACAAAGTTACACTTTTAGAAAAAAATGGAACTCAATGCGGAGAGTTTATCACATTGAATGAGCAAAAAAATAACCAACTTCCTACCAGAGAAGTTCAGGGTGGTGAGTCAGTAAAGGGTAACAACTCAGCCACTGCACTATCATTGGAACCAAGAAGATAGAAAACAGCATTTACTAAATACATCTGCTTGAAAAGGAGAAGCATTCCCATGCAGATTAGAAGCACAGACCTGATCTTCAAAAGGCCCTTACATCCCATCTAGTTCAATGCCCCCATCTTACAGGTGAGGAAACCGAGGTTCAGAAAGGTTAACTACTTGATTGGTAACAGGCAGCCAGTTGGTAGCTGAGGCAGAAGAATGCAGGTGCTGTGTCCTTAAGTATAGAACTCTAATTGTTCACTTTAAAGTTTTTGTGGACATCTTTTGAACAAAATTTCTAGAGTTCAAAAAAGAGGACAGAATTAGAGTTTTAAAGAATAATGTAAAATTCCAGAGTACTGTTGGTTTACCTAATTGGGTATAGTATCTAGATTGGGTGGCACTGGACCAGCTGAAAAAGTATAGAGGGCACTGAGAGGAACAGAGAACATTCTTGGCAGATAAAATCCAGTAGAGAACAGTTCATTCTGAGAAATCTAAGTAGCTGATGGCTAACGCTCTGGAGGCAAATAGGGAAACTGAGAAATGAGGTTGGAGAGTCTGGCCAAGAGCCAGGCACCTACACCTCGCTCCGGAGTTAGGACTTTAACCTAAGAACGATGGGGTGGTCACTGCAGGTCTGAAGCAGAAGAGAGGGAGAATTTGATTAGCATCTGAGAAGACTTGCTCTGACTGCAGTGTGGAGAGTGGATTGCCAGGTGTTAGGCTGAGATCAGAAAAGCCAGTAAAAAGGCTGCTACACTACTGCATGAAAAAGTCGATGAGGGCTAGACTGAATAGCAGCAGTGGACATGGAGGGAACATGCAAGACTGCAGAGAGAGACAGAAGTTAGAGTGGACAGGACCAGTTGAATGTGATGGATTCAAAAACTTGAGAAATTTGTTACAATCTGAGATGACTGCCAGCTTTCAATTTTCATTCGAGGTACTATTCTCTGAAAGAAGCAATAAGATATTCAGAAGGAAGAAGTAATTTGCAGGTATATGATAAACATGGTATTAGATAGCATGAGTTTGGCTTCTGAGGTGTGGAGCAAGATCCAGGTTGGAGAAAGCAACATACAGGTGGTGCTGGAGACCATGGGCATGGAGAGAACCTAGGAACAGTGTGTAGGGGCATATCCGCTGTGTCTTCTACAGATTGAGGCCCCACAGTGCAATGCACTCAATTTTATTCACCCCAGTCCCTCATTCTGTGTCTGTCTCAGTGGTTCTCGACACTGGCTGTGTCCCTAAATTAAACTGTGAAACATACACCAAATTCAGAGAAGGGAAATCTGCTTCAAAGTCCATCAGGGCAACAAAGATAAAAAGCCAACAGCTGAGGTGCACTAGGAACATATTCATGTTGATCTTGGGAAAAAAAAAAAAAAAAAAGTACTTGCTGCCCCTTTGTGACAAGCTTTTTGCAAAATCTGGTATAACCAGAAAATAGGATGTGCTAATAGGAAGCACTCCTGAGAGAGGCATGTTCTAGCTGTAAAATGAGGGAATTAAGTTGGACAATTTCTCATGCCTTTCTTACTGTTACCATCTGTGGTTCTTGCATATAGAGCCTCCTTCAAAGCCAGGGATGTTCAGATGATTTCCCTGTTCTTTTAGTTACACAGGGAACTGATCTTTGGTGACTTCCACATACCTTCCCAATGTCTTCTACTCCTCTCACCATATCTATCCTTCAAGATGCAGCTTCAATGCTCATCTCCCAGCAAATGATCCCAACCTAGTGCTACCTTTTCAACACACTTGCTTAATTTTTCCATCTTTAGCAGTCAGGGGTCTCAGGGGCAATTGTAAACTTATTGTAGTCCCTTCCTTTTTCTTCCCATAATACGTTGTAATGAGATTCCTCTGGTTAGAGTGCTGTGGGAACTACTATTTATAAGTACATAATTATAAATACATATTATAAATATGTATAAATACAAATTATACATAAATAAGTACATATTATTTATAAGTTGTTGTGTGACAATATTATAAACTAGAAGGTTGTTTGTGTTTATCTGAACACACATTCATAGCATAAATTCCCCTACATAAACTTTCTAAGATGTCAGAGAAGTGCATTAACTAAAATTATTGGGCCAGTTAGAGGAGAATTATCTCTAACACAACATAAGAATCATCTATCAAGGCAGAAGGCCCAGAGTCTCACAGGGAAGAGGGGTGCAGGAGTCTAGGGTGACTATCACAGGTCCCAGGAAGGAGGACAGGCGGCCTTAACCATTGTGGGTTGGGGGTGAGTAGGAGGTTGAAGCTTCATAATGACCAAGATGCCTGAAGGTAGGAGGAGAAAATAGGGTGGTAGCATTTGATCCCAAAAGGCCAGAGCTATCTACATACAAAGAGCTGCTGAGGCCTCACCCCTCTCCTCCCATAATAGTAATAATAACAACAATAACAACCACAAGAGCTAACATTTATTGAATGCTTACTACATGCCAGGTACTATTCTAAGCTCTTTACACATTTAATGGTCCAAAAAAAAAAAAAAAACTCTATGTGGAAGATACACTTTTAACCCTATTTTGCAAGGGAGGAAACTGGGGCAAGAGAGATCAAGTCACTTGCTCAAGGTAACACAGGTGATAATACACAGAACCTCATCTACCTGACAGATGGAAAGCACCTGGGCCTCAGCATACAGGCAGCACCTTTCCTGGGTAAAGTTTCTTATTCACCATGCAAATCTCAGGCCAATCATCTTTACAGAATGAGATCAAGAGGCTCAGACATGATCTGACATCATGAGTGAGCCGGACACAGAACCCACACTCTTGGAACGATCTGCCCCCATACTGTCAGAACAGAGCACAAACAGCAGTGCTGACAGTTAATTTTAAGACATCACAACGGCAAATCTGCCAAGATGAATGTTTCCAATCTGCTCCATTTAGCTGACCTTACTTGCTATAAATTCGGGCTAATCCATATCTAATTCTTACTGGGTTACTCACTTGTGTGCTGTTCACCATTGTCCCTGATCTCTTGGCATCTAGCAAACACTAGCCAGGCCCCAAATTCCTCTAGGATGTCTGGTTCTTCTCACATTACAGTGCTGGGAATGCAGCATGAATAGTTGCATACCTCCAGGCTCACTAATGCCATGGCCTCATACTCACTTACCACTACGGTCTTCTAAGGGAGATTCACCCAGAATTCCATGGAACAGAAAGAAATTCCATGTTGAAGTGATATGTTCCGGTGAATATTTTGGAGAGAACTGGCTGCATCTCTTAGTTATGCCTCTTAGTCTCTTATAAAATTTCAGAACTGAGAGGTATCTTAAGAGGTCAGCCAATTCAATTTCTTTACTAATGTTTATTTTTCGAAACTGAGGCTTGGGAGTTAAGTTTCCAAGGTCACAATGCTACATAGGGGCAGAATTAAGATTCTTACTCTAGTTCTTTCTATTATTGTTGATGCTATTCCCTGAATTCATAGGAAAAGTCACAATAATGATAAGACTAGTATTTATGTAGCCTTTAGAGTTGACAATGAACTGTTGCTCTTTGTAATTTCATACAATAATCTGTGCAATGGCGTAACAAACATAATTAATATCCCATTTTAAAGACTAGGAGATTTAAACAGTAAACTTTCAGCAACTTATTCAAGTTTTCATAATTAAACAGTAGGGGGCTGTGAACTGAGCCCAAAGTTCCTGCTTTTAAGTCTTGTACCCTTAAGTAAATTACTAACTTCTCTATGTATAATATCTGTGTCCTCATTGGTAAAATGAGGATATAATAAAAGTGTCTTCATCAAAGAAGGACTTTTTTTTCTTGAGAATTAAATGTGTTAAATGAATAAAACTCTTAGCATCTTGCCTGACATGTTATAAGTAGGCAATATATGTCAAGGTTTTGTTTGTTTTTTAATTGCTACCTTTATAAAACATCCTACTGCTAATACAGAGTCATTACTTTAGGCTTAAGGATAAAGAAGAATTCACTAATATCCTAATAATAATTTTAGTTGAATTTAAAAATACAACACTGAGTTTATTCCTCTTTTGATTTTCATCATCATAGAAATATTTGCTGTCAAATGCAGTTAGGAACTTTCATCATCTTGACACAACAAAATGTAATTTAATCATAGCTTTTTCACACCAAGAAAATAACAAAGAACTATTTTCATCTTAATGTTTAAAACTGCAAACAAAAAACTGCACCTTCCGTATACATTTCAGAAGTTAAAAACGAGACGCACTGACTGGATGCAGCCTCACGGTGGTGCTAAATCATCATTGATAAAGGCTCGAGACCCAGCTAAGGCTCTGCAGAAACCAAACTGACGCAGGATTGAAACCTTCCTACTGGGTTAACCAGGAAGGTATTTGCTTTGGATCCCTATGGTTCTTCTCCAGCAACCTTGAGCAATGACCTTGACATACTCCCAACAAATCCATTAGTAATGTTAATTCAGTTTTTTTCCTGGCACTGCAACAAATAAATTATACACAAATATATACAATATTACCCTTAAAAAGAACTGTGCAGCTTTATATTTTAATGTTATTAATTGAGAATTCTCAACTTGGATTTGGCCACAGCATTTGCATATAAGATAACATTTACCTTTGCTCCATTCATCAACTGTGTATCTTAATTTCTTATGTCCCTTGGAACCATTTATTAAAGTCCTTACATCTCCCTGCCCCAAACCTCAGCTTGAAATCTCAACTCTTTTGACCCCCTTCCTCCACTATCTCATTTTTTAAAAGCCACAAAATTGTACTGATTTCTCTTTTATAACATCTCCCACCTCTGTTTCTTTATTTTCCTTAGTTGGCTTCCAAAACCACAGTTCAGACCCTTTTAGCAATAACCTTCAAAATTAGTCTTAGAGCATTAGCTACCAACCTTGACTGTACGTCAGAAATGCATGAAGGAGCTTTAAAAAATACCTGTTCCTCAAGAGTCTGATTTAATAGCTCTGGGTGGAGGCTGAAATTGGAATTTTTTTTCAAAGCACCCCGGTGATTATAATGTGCAGCTACAATCACGAACCACTTCGCTAGAGCTGTATCCAGCACACCATGGCCAGATCAACCTTAAACTACCAACCATCTGAGCCAAAAATTTTAAGTAATGTCTCCTCTTCAGAAAGATTGCAAATTAGTGACTTGAAGGCTAAACCTATCCTATGGATGTGTTTTATTTGGCCCGTTTTTAAATTGTTCAGACCCAAAATTAACAAATTGGGAGATGTCACATAAAACCCAGATTTGCTACTTCTTTTTAAAAATTGCAAGATCTTGCCACACAGGGCCCACACTCCCGTGCAACAATCACTTGGAACTGAGCAGTTTGCTGCCCTCTAGACATGGCACTTACCCTCCGTTACTCAGTCTCTTTCACTCCCCACTTCCACCCGGCTGTATGACCCATTTATATTATCTGTCTGCCCCTCTTAGAGTCATTTTAGTTTGTAACTCCTGGTCTAAAGGAAAAAGTTCAATCTGAATGATACATTCACTCACTCACTTATTCATTGATTCATGCATTCATTAGACAGGTATTTATTTTGTGTCTGTGCTACGTAAACACTTGGAATTCAAAGTTCATATTTTGGTCCTTTCTTTCTAACTTTATATTCCCCTTCCCTTCAACTAACTCTATTCTAACCAGCAATTGGTTTAAGAGAACATCTCCCTCCTAAAGTTCATAGCCTAGAGGCTAATTTCCCAAACTCCTTTGCAGTTAGGTGATGCCATATGACAAAGTCTGGACCAATGGGATGTGAACGGAAGAAATGTGTACAACTTCCAAGTCCTGTCTGTGAGAAGAAAGCTGGGTGCTCTCCACGTTCCCCTTCTGGTGAGATGGAACACAGATACAGCATTTGTGCACCATAGTGCAAGAGCGACAGGGAGAAAGCACCTGAATCCCTAGATGGCCTCTATCTTCCCTGGATCGTCTGCCTACCTCTTGTTATGTATCTGGGGATCTCTTTGTTTATAGCAGTTTAGCCTACACCCTTTACTATTTCCCAAATATACCTTAAATATTCTTGCCCTCAATCTTAGCTTATACCAAAGCTTCTGTCACTAACATTCTGCCTTCTCATCTCTCCTAAATTCTACTCATTATTCAAGGTCCAGCTCAAGTAGTCCACCTTCTGTGATGCTTGGTCTAGGTACACTTGTTATCTTCCTTCCTCTGCTCTCCCATTGTGTAACTTTCCACTTGAGACTTATCAAATATTATCTTATTTAATAAACAGAGCCTAGAATTATGTTGTCCTATCTCTTTCAAATTCTAAGTCCAGAATTTAAAACAAAATTTTAGATTGTGCGTAGCATAAAGAAGAATGTTCAGAGTTCCTACAGCATTCTGCTACTAACACCGCTTGTTGAATAATAATCTGTACTATCAATTCATGTTCAATTTGTGATCTTTTAGGACTCCTGAATCTTCCAATTTTAATTACAAAGCTGAGCCTTCCCAACTCTTTAAAAATGTAGCTTCTTCCTTGATATTTAAACTGAATTGTTTATTCTTGCATCTAAACAGTTCCTCAACCCTCTGGATACATATTTCTAAGACTAAGAAATGTACTGAGAAGATCAAGGGTTCAAGCTCGAATGGTGATGAAGAGCCAACTCACAGTCTCCTCTCATATTCAGAATCTGAGAATCTCTACGACAACATCAGAGGAAGAAAGTAGAAGATACTCTTGGGGAAGGAAATTAAAAGGGAAAATAGGGGCCAGAGAGTGAAAACTATATATTCTAGAAAAATAGTAAAGAAAAAGAATAGGAGAGAAGATATAAGGAAGAGAGAGAATTCAGATATAGGAGGAAGACTAGCAACTGTGAGGGAAAAGGTTAGCATAAGGGAAAGGCACATACAAAACGAAATGCCAGTGAAGAACAGTGGAATCCAATAACCTTAAAATGCTTCCTATCTGATAGGATGCTCTTAAGAGAGCATTATAAACACCAAAGTGCAGACTACCACTCCACCAACTCTAGGAAAACTGCTATGTGGTTGGTATAAAAGAAACATCAAAGGCAGGTGAGAATTAAATTTACAGCAGACCTTGATTATAAGTTACTCTGGGGACAAATAAAGAAAAATACAGCTGTGTTACAAATCAAGTAAAGAATGGCAGACAGGACTTTTTAAAAAGAGTGACTCCCAAGTGTTTTTCTAAAGACGAATCTTGTCTCTTGAAGTTGTGTCCTACCACACAAAAAAGCTAGGGGTGAGATCTTTAAAGCACGAGAGGTAATCACACTGAGATAAAATACAAAATAACTCAAAGACTTAAACGCGTAAACTGTAAAACTCCTAAAAGAAAACATAAAATAAAAGCCTCATGACATGGGTCTTGGCAATGATTTCTTGGATATGACACTAAAAGCACAGCCAACAAAAGCAAAAAGAGACAAATGGGGCCATATCATCCTTTAAAAATTTTGTGCATCAAAGGGCCCAATCAACAGAGTGAAAAGGAATGGGAGAAAATGTTTGCAAATGAAATATATAATAAAAGGTTAAGATCCAGAATATAAAGAACTCCTACAACTCAACAACAAAAAAATCAAATAACCCAATTTAAAAAGTGGACAACATACTTGAATAGACATTCTTCCAAAGAGGATATACAAATGGCCAACAAGCATATGTAAAGATGTTCAACATCACTAATCATCAGAGAAACGCAAATCAAAATCATAATGAGATAATTCAAAAGAGTGATGTGCCACAATGTTCACTGCAGCTCTACTGACAATAGCCAGGACGTGGAAGCAACCTAAGTGTCCATCGACAGATGAATGGATAAAAGATGTGGCACATACATACAATGGAATATTACTCAGCCATAAAAAGAAATGAAATTGAGTTATTTGTAGTGAGATGGATGGACCTAGAGACTGTCATACAGAGTGAAGTCAGAAAGAGAAAAACAAATACCATATGCTAACACATATATATGGAATCTAAAAAAGAAAGTGGTTTTGAAGAACCTAGGAGCAGGACAGGAATAGAGACGCAGATGTAGAGAATGGACTTGAGGACACGGGGAGGGGAAAGGGTAAGCTGGGACGAAGTGAGAGAGTGGCATTGACATATGTACACTACCAAATCCAAATGTAAAACAGATAGCTAGTGGGAAGCAGCCGCATAGCACAGGGAAATCAGCTCCGTGCTCTGTGACCCCCTAGAGGGGTGGGATAGGGAGGGTGGGAGGGAGATACAAGAGGGAAGAGATATGGGGATATATGTATATGTATAGCTGATTCACTTTGTTATACAGCAGAAACTAACACACCATTGTAAATCAATTATACTCCAATAAAGATGTTAAAAAATATCATAATGAGATATTACCTCACACCCATTAGGATGGTTACTATCTTAAAAAAAAAAACAAAAAAAACCCCAGAAAATAACAATTGTTGATGAGGATATGGAGAAACTGAAACTCTTGTGCACTGTTGTTGGGATTGTAAAATGGAGCAACCATGACGGAAAAGGGTATAGTGATTTCCCAAAAAATTAAAAGTACAACTACCATATGGTCCAGCAGCAATCCTATCCAATTTCTGGGTATATACCCACAGAATTGAAAGCAGGGTCTTGAAGAGGTATTTGCACACCTACGTTCATAACAGCATTATTCACCATAGCCAAGAAATGGAAGCAAGTCCAATATCCCTCCACAGATGAATGGGTAAACAAAATGTGGTATATACATACAGTGGAATTATTCACCCTTAAAAAGGAAGGAAATCCTGTCATATGTTGCAACATGGATGAATCTTGAGGACATTATCCTAAGTGAAACAAACCAGTCACAAAAAGACAAATACTATATGATTCCAATTATGTGAGGTATGTAAAGTAGTCAAATTCATAGAAACAAAAAGTAGAATTGTGCCCACGGGGGGCTGGAGCAGAGGGGGAAAGGGCAGGTGTTTAATTGGTATGGAGTTTCAAATTTGCAAGATGAAAAAGTTCTGGAGATCTGTTTCACAACAATATGAATACACTTACTACTGAACTGTACACTTAAAAATGGTTAGGAAGGCAAATTTTATGTTACGTTTTTTTACCACAATGGAAGAAGAAGGAAAAGAGAACACAGGACAACAGGATATTTCTTTAATGACTGCCATCATCAGTGTGGTATCATTGATGTGTCAACATATGGTCGAAATGAGGGTGAAAGATAGGATGGATCCTATCTGGACCATTTTACCTCTTGGAAAAAGAAATGCAGAAATCAGTGCCAAGTTAATCCCAGGACCAAACCTCTTCTATATTCCCATTAACCTGGTATTACTGACCACATCCCAGCTCTACCTCTAGGCAGCAGCAAGGGTGACTGTCTTTGTGCTGCTACCACAGACTAGACTGCAATTTTACATAGCCTAGTTACAAAGATCAAGCACTCAGACAAATATTTGCTGCACTGAATCTGAAATAATTTATGTGCAAGGACATTCTTAGCTGGCACCAAAGATTGGGTTTTTAAATTGGGTTATAGATGTCTCTGAGATAAAATGTTAAACAGCTGAGTCATTGAACTATAGCTGGGACACCATAATCTAGCATTTGAAGACATTTATATCTCTGGGGAGAAGAGGAATCAGCTACATCATGCATCCATTAACTTAGTACCAATGAGTCCAACCTAATGGAGTCATGTCTTTCAGGACGAGTTCTAAGGTCCCCATTGACTCTTTAAAACAAATCTAAAGGTTGAATTTTTTTTTTTTCTTTATCCTTATTCTTCTTGATCTTTTGCAAAGAATGAAGCTAGTGTTCATCATACTACACATCTCTTCTCCCTTCATTTACTTAATACCCGAGAATCCTGTTCCTTCCTGGTCCCCACAACTAGGCCTCTTCCTTACTCCTGCCTCGTAACTGGACTAAAACTTGAAAGTCAGTTGTCCTCCTCTTCTCTTCTCCATCTATCCTCAGTCTCTCAGGGAATTCTTTTATTCCCAAGACTTTATCTAGTGGGAAGAGCAAAGCAGATAGGGCTTGAAGCATGGCTCTATGACTTACTAGCTGTGCAGCTTAGGAGAGGTGATTTCATCTCTCTGAACTCCTCTCCTCCACTCTAAAATGGGGACTCATTCATCCTTTCATCCAACAACCTTTATTGAGCACCTACTATGTAGCAGGCAATGTTCTAAGTACATGAGATTCACTAGCAAGCTACACAGATAAACATGTCTGCCTTCACAGATCTCCCAGTCTAGCAGGGGGAGACAAAAATTAATAATAATACACATGCTAAATAAGAGAATGATATAAAATTACAGAATATGGTGAGAGCTGTAGAAGAAAAGAAAAAGAAGTCAGGTCACACTTTTTAAAAGGTGGTCAGGGTAACCTTCCCTAAGAAATTATTATTTGACCAAGTCCCAGGAGGTGGAGGAATTAGAAAAAAAATGCATCTGACAGAGAATGTGCAGCCAGAGGGAGCTGACAAAGGTCTGAAAGGCAGGGGTGTACCCAGCTTGTTCCAGGAACGGCAAAGGGTCCAGTGGGAATGGAGTGAAGTGAGCATGGGGAAGAGCAGTTGGAAATGAGTCAGAGAGGAAATCAGGGGACCAGTCCATGTAGGATCTCTGAATGCCATGGGAGCTGTTGCAGAGTTTTGAGCAGAGGGGTGACATGATCTGATTTATGTTTTTGGTTTTTCTGGCTGTGTTGGGTCTTAGTTGTGACGCACGGGCTCCAGAATGTGTGGGCTCTGTAGTTTGCGGCACGCGGGCTCTCTAATCGAAGCATGCAGACTCAGTAGTTGTGGCGTGTGGGCTTAGCTGTCCCGCAGCATGTGGGGTCTTAGTCGCCCCCCCAGCCGAACAGAGATCGAACCTGCATTCCCTGCGTTGGAAGGTGGATTCTTAACCACTGGACCTCCAGGGAAATCCCTGATTTATGTTTTAAAAGGATCACTCTGGCTGCTTTGTTGGGAATAGACTGTAAGGGGAGCAGAACGGAAGCAGGGAAACCAGTTAGGAGGCTACCTCAGTAATCCAGGCAGGAGGTGATGGTGGCTAGGACCAGAGTGGGAGTACTGGAGAAGAAGAGAAGTGGCCAATGTAAGATAATAAAACCTACCTTGTAGGGCTGTTGCTTTAAGAATCTTATGAGAGCACTACTTCAGATAAAGTGCCAAGTATTTGCCTGATACAAGGAAGATGTTAAATAATACCCTCTCTTATTATATTTTCCTGGTTGAATACGTTTTCTGGGTCACTATATGGAGGAGGTCAAAGCTAGAATGTGATACCCAAGGTCAACTGACATGGGGATTTGTAGTCACCCCTGCCTGAAGCATTGAAAGGAAGTTGGGCTGAGGAAGGGGCTTAATCCCCTTTCAGGTTTCACTTCATATCCCAACTCCAAGACAGTATTTCCAACGGCCTACATTTCCTCTTAAAAGTTTCATCGTATACTCAGTATCAGTGCATGTATTTTTAAAAATTACCTGCCTCACCTCTACCTCAAGCCCATCCAAATGTTTCCCATCCAAATGTTTCCTTCTATTAAAACGACACCAGTCCCTAGAGACTGATAACTTAGCTTCATCTTTGTAGAATTATGGAATAAAAGGATGCTTCCATTGGAAGTTGGTATAATAGCCATCATCTGCTTAAAACATCTCTATTTACAAAAAAGAAACGAGGCCCAGAATGGAGCAGCATTAGCTGTGGGCCACTCCTGGCTTTAATGACTGTGCAAGGGCTGGAACCAGTTTCCTGGATCCCGTTCACTTTATCAACAGCGCCCCCCATTCGCCCATCCCCCATCACAGCAGCCCCTAACACTGGCTGCCACAGGCATCTCTGCACTGGTCACCGCCATGGCTGCCATGACCATCTTTCCTGTTTATTGCCAATTAGGCCTTCCAGAAAGGCTATTGGAGGCCATGGCACACACTGCTTTAAGTGTGCTGGCTCTGGGTTCAAATTCTGACTCTGCACTCACTAGCTGTGAGGCCTTGAGCGAGTTTCCTAACCACAATCTGCCTTAGCATCTTCATCTGAAAAGTTCTTACCTCCCAGGACCTAAGTAGAATAAGGCATGTAAAGCCCTCAGCACAGAACCAGCACAAAATAAGAGCCCAAGGAGCATGAGTTATTGTTAGTTGTATAACTATTCTCAGTCCCTTTCAGAGACGTTACCATGGATGCCTGGTAAGCAAATCCTAATTGCCTTGGTCTGGCCATCAGGGCCTTGCAGCTACCAGGTCTATTAAATGTATGGAAACTTTTATTGCTCTCTGCTCACTGACCTTCCAGTCAAGACAGTTGTGGATCCCAATACCATGCTCATTCCCAATACCCACCTCTGCATTTTGGTTTTTGCTCCTTCTACCTGAAATGCCCACTTCCTTCTCTCTAAATCCTGGCACATCCTTCAAAGCCCCGGTGAAGGTTTATTATTTCACAAGAACTTCCCAGGTAAATCCTAGCTCTACTGATATTATTTCTTCTCTACAATACTACAGTATTTACATGTAGTACATACTAGTCACTTCCTAATGGAGAGGCAAGGGAGTATTTAGTTAATAGTATGGGTTCTAGAGCAGACTACCTGGTCTCTCTCAGCCTCAGTCTCCTCTACGTAAAATGGGGTTAATATTAGGGCTGTTGTGAGGGTTGGACACATAAATACTTAGTAAACAATTCTTAATATATGTTACGATTATTATATATTGCTGTTAGCTTTACCCTCTTTGTTTTATGTACCCATATGTACTATACTTTTATCCAGTATCTTAAATCACAGCTTACATTAAGGAGCTGAATTCTGAGAATTTTGACGTCTGTCCTTCAAGATTCCATCACATAACAATTTGTTCTAAAAGTACAGATTTACCCAAAATATCAACTCCCCAATCTCAGAGCCCACAGATGGTACAGAGTATAGGTACCATGGTTATTAGCCAGAGGAGGAAGACTGAAGAAAAAAATTCCTGATAAATTAGAAATACCTGGTCTTTTTCTACAAGAAGTTAATATTGGAGATGTGAGAGCTATTCTGGGGTGAGAACCAACAAATCAAAAAAGTACTGAGGGTAACTGGAACTTTCCCTTCATGTGTTCCTGAGGTACTGGCGTGTGCACAGCTACTGTTCTACCTTATTTTGTATTCCGTTCAAGGGGGTCCACCAGTCATCAGGAGCCATGTTAGGTTTGAGCAATATCAACAGAGAGATGTATACCAGCAGGGACACATCAAACTAATGCACAGACAAGGGCAGTTCCTAGTGATGCCACTGTTACAACTCAGTGATCATCGTGTGTTTTTTTTTTCTTTCTTTCTTTAGGGAATCGGTTATGTTTATCAAAAATAGCAACACATTTTATCATGGGGTGGGGAAGAGTTCACCTTTTCCCAGCAATACTTCCAAAAATCAGGTAAGAAATCATTCCGATTAAGAAGACCACCCTTACCTCTATTTTTTCCCATATGGCTTCATAGTTGTCTTGGTGTTGAATATCTTGCATCAGTTTCTGAATTAAAGAGGACTTTGTAGTGGAATGGCTCTCATTTTTCTCAGAGGATGAAGCTCTCTCTGACTTCTCATCAATGTATTTTTTCATGCCAGAGAGAGGCACGCACAACTCCTCGTCGGAAGGAAGGTCACTAAGGGGGCCAGATTCAATGCTCTCCCCGAGCGAAGAGGCTATATCACTGGATGAGCTTGGAGACACCCTGCCTAGCCTTGTATGCTTCTTCTTGACATGGTATGTTGGATAGATCTCAGAATCTGAATTCATTTCAGACAGTTCCCAGTCATCAATATTCTGAATGGTTTCTCCCCTGGGTTTCTGAGGCAGAAGCTTTGTTAGGTTTTCCAACTTCAAAGCTAATACTTCTGTCTGCTTAAGGTGAGAGGGCAGTGCTAGGTACTCATCAGAGCCATACCAGGCCTCCACAACCTGACCGTTCCTGGTGACGTGACTTGGGGAGGAGGTGTAGCTTTTTTTGCTTTTGTGTTCTGAAAGAAGGGGTACCACAGACGTGACGTTGTCTGAGCCAGCAGAGGACTCACTGCTCGGACTAAAAGGGGGTGAACTGGATGTTTCCGACTGCACCGGCAATTGGGCATTCCAACTACTCTGGTTATACGGCTCAAGTGAGGATGTGGAAGCAGAATCTGTTTCTGGCCCCTCTATGGCCTTGGAAGTGCTAGAAGGAATTCCATTCGGCACTACTGAGCTCCTAGTGCTTTGGGCTTGCTTGCCTGAACTGGGGTCCTGTTTAGGTGTCTGGCATGAAGGCACCTCTTCTACGGTCTTGTGAGGCTTTTTAAGTCGAAGTTTCTCTTTATGGCCGTCACTCAGCCTCCCCAGGCTGGAGGAGATCTCCTTAATGTGACTTGTGACTGTGTTTTCAAGATTCCCATCCCCCACCTGGTGCAAACACTCATGTGAGTAGCTGGCAGCAGAAGGTCTGTTGGGGTGAGACGACTGTAACACCAGGCAAAGTTTAGCTCTGTCAAGAGGGTCCGCCAAGGAAGGCGCGCTCCTGCTCATCTCAGGCTTGAGATCAACCACCTGCTTCATGCCACCAGCACCTTTCAGATTATTCTTAAAAGTCTCCTCTTTAAGGAAAAGCCCTCTTTTTGGCAACGTGGGCTGTGTGGGAGAGTCCTCGTTATAATTAAAGCAATCTCTGATGGATCGCTTGGGGGTTGCATTTTCACAAGGAAGAGGCTGTTGATTCTTTGCCCCGAGTTGGGAAGAGGAATCAGATTCTTGCTTCACAGTCTCCAAAGAGGGTTGTCCAGCATTTGTCAGAGCTTCCCCTGAAGATGACAGCCCCTGCGTTAAGCCTGGCTGCTCCTCCGCTGTGGCCGCACTGTCTTCCTCACACCCACCTCTGTCATCTGCTGAAAGAGACACCTGAGACGCCTCCTCACTAACTGCTTCGCTGCAGTTGGAAGGGACCGCGTCAGGAGCCACCGTAAGTAACCCAACGCTTCGGATAAGCTCAGGGAATTCCTTTTCCATTTCACTGTAGCTCCAAGAGTCAAAGGGTTTGGTTTTGACCTGGCTAGAGGTCATATCACCCAGGCCACTGAGCAAATCCTCACTTGGACTGTAGTCAGACAGTTCGAAAGCAGTAATGCCACAATCCAGAGACAAGTAATTCTGAGAGCATTTGATAGTTAACTGTCCTGAGTCATCCACTTCTGTTAGAGCATCAAGCCGGTCCTGAAACAGACAACGGGAATGGTTTCAGTAAAGGCAACATTATATTCAACTGCTGCTCACATGAAATCTCAGCAGAGGCCACTATAAAGGTCAAAAATGCTTCAATCTCAATTGTTTCTGGTTTGAGATATAGAAAGGCATGTTCATTATCATATTGCTTTATATAGTATCCTGTTCTTAAATATTTAAGGATTTTTCTTTAATCTGGAGAACAGAGCCTTGATAGAAATGGTCAAGGCCAAGCCAAAAATAACCATTCTTACCCTAACTTTCTATTTTAAAATGGTGCATTTTTCATTTAGTAAGCATTTCTTAAGTGATGCCTTAAGTAATAACATTTCTGAAAACAAAATAACATGAGAGTGAAATCTCCATGGATGTCTCTCTTGCTTATCACCCCATCACCTACCACAGTGGCGAGCTCATAGTAGATGCTCAGTAAATATTTTAAAGTAGAATAATTAATTATAGTAAGTCTGTTGTGTTAAATATATATTCACAAATCACAAGAAGATGAACTACTGAATGTGCATACATAACAAAAATAGTTCAAGGCCAACTTCTCTTTGTCCCCACCTTTTAAAGGTAACCACAGGAAATCCTGGAGAAAATTAATGAGTCAAAAGTGTATCATCTTAGCCCCCATCCCCGCCCTCTGTATGCACTCTCCCCTACCCTCCACCCCCATCCCCATTTCCATTTGTGTGTGCTAGATACCAAGTGCCCACCTTCCTTCAAGGTAAGCTGATGTGAAATTCCCCTATGCTAAAAAATAGTATTATAAGTAAGTGTTTTTAATTTTTTAATCTTTAGTTGTATAATTCAGGTTCTTTTCTCATTACTAACGCAGTTGCTGTTATCACACAACAAATGGGGAGACTTTTACTTGATGATTTGTTCGGGGCAGAAGGACCTCTGGAATCCTACATGCCTACCAGGCTGAAGGATAGCTGGTCTAATCTAGCCCCTTAGGAGATGAAGGAAGAAAACTGAAAAGTAAAGCGTGGCTATATCCCCAGATCTCTGCTCTCCTGGAGGAGGGATGGGGTGAGCAGGACCCTGTATCATTTCAACCAGGTTATCCCAAGATCTGGCCTTTCCAGGACCTTACATCAAGTTTTGGGGGTCATTTGTTTGTTTTGCTTTGTTCTCTCCCTTCAGACCTTTACCTTGCCTTTACCTCCTACTCCCTTCACTCTTTTTTTTTTTTTTTTTTTTTTTTTTTGCGGTACGCGGACCTCTCATTGTTGTGGCCTCTCCCATTGCGGAGCACAGGCTCCGGACGCACAGGCTCA
Organism: Pseudorca crassidens; assembly: GCF_039906515.1. Taxonomy (NCBI): domain Eukaryota; kingdom Metazoa; phylum Chordata; class Mammalia; order Artiodactyla; family Delphinidae; genus Pseudorca; species Pseudorca crassidens. The sequence goes on from NC_090296.1 coordinate 66,392,847, forward strand.
GTGGCCATGGCTCACGGGCCCAGCCGCTCCGTGGCATGTGGGATCTTCCCGGACCAGGGCACGAACCCCTGTCCCCTGCATCGGCAGGTGGACTCTCAACCACTGCGCCACCAGGGAAGCCCACTCCCTTCACTCTTATTCCACAACATCCAGATAAATAATAATGACGAAAAACCTCATTTTACCTTTCTAGGCCTCAATGTCCTCATCTTATAAATGGGGGTGGTTGATTACCACTACTACTTTTTCATTTAATCCTCAAAACAATTTTCTTCTGGGGTCTGTACGATTGTCCCTGTTTTACGTAAGTGGAGCTGAGCCAAAAGAAGGTGCATAACTAGCACACAGCCTCGGGACTAAGGCTGAGCTAAGCCTTAAACAAAGGCTGTCTGACCCATAATTTGACCCCTATGCCATAATTTGCTCTGATTCACTGGATGTTATTTTAAACGGACATACCCCCTCCTCCAGTTTGTCCTGCACATTGCCACCAGAGTAACCTTTACAAATTTCAAGTCTTGATGCTATTACTTCTCTGCTTAAAATCCTTTATTAACTTCCTGCTGCTAGGTTAAAACCCAAACCCTTTAAGAACAGACATGAAGAGGCCTCTCTCAAGCCACTCCCCCCTCCCTGGCTGCACCCAGCTACGGTATCATCCCTCCAATTTTTTAATGTGTTCCTCCTGCCCCAGAGCCTTTGCACATGCTATTTCCTCTGCCAAGAAAGCTTCCCACCTGTAAAACTCTTAACTAGTTAATTTTTACTCACCCCTCAGACCTCAGATCAAGCTTCACTTCTGCAAGATTCTAAACACCCACCTAAGTCAGAATCTTTTCTTATAAGCGCTCATAAAACTACGTTGTTTGTCCTTTAAATATTTATCTCAAGCTTTAAATACATATTATTGTGATTATTTGATTAATCTGTTTATCCCACTAGTTTGTAAGCACCACAGAGTATAAATCACATAGAAAATGGCTGACTTTCCAGGATACCTGCAACACTTAGCATAGTGAGCTACACAGAATTCAAAGATACATCTGTTGAATGAATGAATGAATGAATGAAGACATTTTGGAATGTATCTCTATGCCTTCATGAAGTTTATTCCTCTGATTATGTAGTTTTCATTGATTCCAGTAATTAAAAGCCCAAACCTCAGAGTTAAATTCTAGCTCAAGCACTAATTGTTCATGTGATCAGGAACCAGTAGCTTGATATCACTAAGCCTCATTTCCCTCATCTGTAAAAATGAAACAATAAGCCATGCCATAGGGCTGTTGGGAGGCTTAAAGAAGACAGAATATGTAAGACACAAGTCTGGCACATGGATAGGTTCTCAATGAATGCTTACTCTTATTACTTATTTTTTATATATATATATATATATATATATTTTTTTTTTTTTTTTTTTTTTTTTTTTGCAGTACGTGGGTCTCTCACTGTTGTGGCCTCTCCCATTGTGGAGCACAGGCTCCGGATGCGCAGGCTCAGTGGCCATGGCTCACGGGCCCAGCCGCTCCGCGGCATGTGGTATCCTCCCGGACCGGGGCACGAACCCATGTCCCCTGCATCGGCTGGCGGACTCTCAACCACTGCACCACCAGGGAAGCCCTATTATATATTTTTTTACTAATCAAATATACCGAGGGGGGAAGTTTCATCAAAATGAGAGGTGTCCCTATGCTAAATTATACTGCACAAAGTAAGAAACCAATATTAACTGCCAATATCAACAAAAATGGTCTAACTGGAATTGTTTGGCTTTTATGCTTCATATCTGGAGCAGGATCTTTAAAGAAAGAAGTCAGAAGCCCAAAACACCAAGGAATGAGCCAGTCAAACAAAAGTCACAGCGCAATTTTCAAGAGAATAATAGAGGAAACTCCAATTTAAAAGCAGGTTGCATTTGCTAAAAGTTTTTTTATTTGGTTGTTCAATGTTCAGAACTTACTCCTTTACAAAAATAGTACTATAAATAGTGATTAAGCTCCAAAGCTATCCCATAAGTTAGTATTTAAATTATTAACTAGTTGAAATTTACATTATTTTTAATCATTTTTATCACAAAGTTACAGCACTGCATCTACTTAAGTGAGGTCAAAGAGGCATTAAGGAAAAATGTTCCTATGATGAATAGAAAAAAAAAGATGTGAGAGTTCAGGTAAAAATTAGACCCATGAAAATGTCAGCTACCCGCTTCTGGACAGGCAAGGAATACCATAACCGTGGGAAATTATTTGATCCCAGTTTTGGTGGTCACAGAACGTTAAGACCAGGGGATACTGTGTTGTTCAAAAATAACAGGTACTCAATAAATGATGTTAGCTGAACATACGGCATGAGACATCTAGATAATAGGGTATGGCTGCCTTTTCCTAATTAAGTCTTTCCCTGAAGATCCCTTCCCTAGCCAGTCTTTCGTTTGGAAAAGAAAATACCATACTCAAAAACACTTAATGGGGCTTCCTTGCTGGCGCAGTGGTTGGGAGTCCGCCTGCTGGTGCGGGGGACGCGGATTCGTGCCCCGGTCTGGGAGGATCCCACATGCCGCGGAGCGGCTGGGTCCGTGAGCCATGGCCTCTGAGTCTGCGCATCCGGAGCCTGTGCTCCGCAACAAGAGAGGCCACAGCAGTGAGAGGTCCGCGTACCGCAAAAAAAAACAAAAAAACAAAAAAACAAAAAAAACACACTTAATGCTCCAAAGGGAGCCCTCTCCCATCCTGTTGCCAATCAGGCCAACTACTGCTGTGCATGGCTGATTGTCATTCAGGGGTAACTAGTTTTAATTCATACTGCATTTTTTAATGTGAAAAAAAAAATTCCCTCCCTGAAAAACAAAACAAAAAAACAGCACATAGCATATGCATTTCATATCCTAAAGACCAAGTGGCAAGCACCTACCCATATATTTTAACACAGTTGGCCATTATTTAAGAGCATTCCTCAAAAGTATTTTTCTACATTTCACAGTGCAGAGGCAATTTAAAAAAAATACAGTTCTCTGAAGTTTCTCAGAGCAGATAAATAATGAGTTTCATTTCTTAAAATATTGCTTAGTAATACTAATATTTTAGTCCCACTGCTTTCTACTGGACCACCTTCCCAGATAGTTTTCTAATGCATGTAATTAATAAAGTCTCAGGTGGATATGGAGGTGGGGGAAGAGTGCATGTTGTTTTTACTGGCCTTTTTATTTTAGAAATACCACATTTTATTTTGTAGTGCTTCTAGCTGTGTCATGGCAGCCTAGCAATGTCCAAACAGACCCCCATTTAATATGTTATGAAGCAGTTTCTCAGATGAAGGTTATGTTTTATGGAGATGGTATCTTATTCACTTTATTGATGAGCAATTTATTCACTTTACTGCTGGCTTCAATATTGTCTCAGACATCAAGGAAACCCTTTTTCCTCCCTAATTTGAAACAAGAAATTTTGCTTTGTTCCTTACCCATAAATAAGTTTGAAGTTCTAATTCCAAATGCCTTCTCAGATCTTTCTTTGTTTAACCGTGAATTCTGTCACCAGCTGAACATGAGATTTGATACTTATAATTTAGAGATTTGATACTTATAATTTAGAGATTTGAAAATCTCCCTACTAAAATGCCCCCAAGGTTTATATTAGTGTCCATTGCCATTTCAGAGTTGACTTTGTGCCCTGATTTAGTGACCTTACTCAGAAGAGTTGAAAACAGAATTTCACTGTTTCAATTATGGTTACGGCAAAAAATTTTGTATGCCTCTCTCTACCCTTCCTCCCCTAATTTCACTACATGGTGTTTGTTATGCTTCAATTACTAACATATAAATTCATGGACCTCTTACAAGAAGGCGACAGCCCCCAGAGTCCTCAGACCACAGGGTCGAGACCCTTGCTCAGATTCCTTTCAGCTCTCCCATGTTGGTGCTCTGATTCTGACTGCCTTGCAGAGAGCAGCAGTGGACGAAGAGGAACAAGCAATGATAGGGAAATGGGAAGCAAGGCAAAGTTTAGTTTCTGATGGGAAAAGGGAAAACAGACAAAGTCTTTCAATATTTTTATTTATACTATCGTAATAATTCTTGACAATTTCCATTTTCTACAGGCTGAATTTATGAGTCAAATAGCTAATCTCCATGATCAATCCCAGTCAACCAACCTACAGTGATATCTCCCTCTTCCACACTTAAAGCAGTTATTATCTGCATTATTTACTTCAGTTCAACTCATCGACTTTTATATACAGCGACACGAACTAGGTGCTGTGGGAGATACAGAGATGATTATAATCTGGTGCCAACAATCACGAAGTTCAAATCTAGCACGCACTTTGTCGTAATATAAATTGCCCTGTGATGAGTGCTCGTGGAAGAACACACAAAGTGCAATGATGTGAGTGCTCTGGAAGGACCAATGTGTTCCCACTGAGAGGGTGAGTATCATTTAGGTAAAGTGCTTACCACACCATCTGGCATATGGTAAGTTCTTAATCAATGTTCGCTATTGTGTTACTACTATTAACAGTTATCACTACCTGTGTGACTACCTCTCTCAGCCTCAGTCTTCTTATCTGTAAGATGGATACAATAATATCATCTGTAAAATAAGGATAATAGCACTTGCCCTGCTAACTTCCCAGAACTGTTTGAGGATCTAACAAAAGTATGACGGTGATTCCTAACATTTAATAGCATGTGTTATTCATCTTTGAATGCCTAGTGCCTTATAAAGAGTAAGAAGTCAATAAATATTTAGGGGAGGTAGAAAGGAAAGTAGGAAGGAAGGGAAGAAGGAAATAATTATTATTATCTTTACCAAAGAGATCAGTTAAGAGCTGGTTTTGCTTGTTTTATTTAATTATTCTTAGGTTTATGCCCTTAAGCATTCGCTTAGCCTCTCTTAAACTCAATTTTTCCATCTATAAAATGGAACTATTTTTTTAAATTGACGTATAGCTGATTTACAATATTGTGTTATTTTCAGGTGTACAGCAAAGTGATTCAGTTACATATATTTTTTTTTAGTTTCTTTTCCATTATAGACTATTACAAGATACTTAACATACTTCCCTGTGCTATACAGTAAATCCTTGTTTTATCTAATTTATATACAGTGGTTTGTATCTGTTAATCCCATACTCCTAATTCATCCCTCCTCCCTCCCTTTCCCCTTTGGTAACCATAAGTTTGTTTTCTATGTCTCTGAGTCTGTTTCTGTTTTGTGAATATATTCATTTATATTATTTTTTATATTCCACATATAAGTGATAATCATATAGTATTTGTCCTTCTCTGTCTGACTTACTTCACTTAGTATGATAATCTCTAGGTCCATCCATGTTGCTGCAAATGGCAATCTTTCATTCTTTTTTATGGATGAGTAATATTGAAATGGAACTACTTTTAATACCCATTACCCTCCTTACTAAATGAAACAATAAATATAAATTGCTTATCACAGTATCTGAAATATAGAAAATTTCAGTATAACACATTTTTTACACAATGGGAGCTTTGCCCTAAAGTATTTTTTGTTTGTTCAGCTGGTTTTGTTTCAGTAAGGCATTTGCCAATTTGTTTACAAGATATGGTCTGCTCCATATTTAAATAAAGGAATAAAACTCACTTTGTTTTTGTACGGACAGAAAGAGAACTTGCCACTTTCTTGACTTTCAAACCTATTCTTTTTTTTTTCTTTTTTTCTTTTTGTGGTACACGGGCCTCTCACTGTTGTGGCCTCTCCCGTTGCAGAGCACAGGCTCCAGATGCGCAGGCTCAGCGGCCATGGCTCACGGCCCCAGCCGCTCCGCGGCACATGGGATCTTCCCGGACCGGGGCACAAACCCGCCTCCCCCTCATCAGCAGGCGGATTCTCAACCACTGTGCCACCAGGGAAGCCCCAAACCTATTCTTTAATGGGCTATGAAACTCAACTGATTTCCAAAAAGAGAAAAATGAATTTACCTTCACTGGAAGAACATTTACTATTCTAGTTTATTAGCATGTTTTACGCCATCTCCCTCTTCATCCCATAAATCTTTCACAGCTGAATTTATTCTGATAAAGCTGAGAATTTTATCCTAATTCTCTTCCTATTTTCCACAGTTCCAGTGTGCTGACAGAAACAAATAAAACTAACAAATAAGATCAGGAATCCATTGCTTCAGGAAAGACGGTAATGGAGACAGTGCTTCAATTCACAGAGAAATGTCCACAAAGCAGATGGCTAAGAATCCACTGTTCCTTTACCCCTCATACAACGTATTCCTGCATCTCTACAACAGGACTAAAGACTGACTTCAAACATGAAAATGCACTGAATTGCTTTCAATCGAATCTGTAAATAATTGTTGAGCTCACATTGTGAGACCCATGATGGGTACTACTTAATATAAACTCACTACATAGCTGTGAAAATAGTGGCCAGTAACAATTAGATAGTCTCAATGGCTTTTCATCTTTCTTGGGCTACCACTTTGTGAATAATACAAGTTCAAATAAACACATGATGAACATATTCCACAAAACACCAATAACAACGAAAACAATAAACCCTAGAGCACTTTCATATCCCCAGCTCTAATCAGAGTTGTGGTCAGTAAATGTTTATTGAATGAATAAATACATATGTAATATGAGTTGGTTTGACTCAATGATTTCTAATGCCCCCTCTAAGTGGTTGAAAGTGGGCAGATCTGATGACTGATCAATACTGGATTTTGGACAGAGCCAGGAAAACACATGGGTAGAAACAAAAAAAGAATGTACAGATTGGAGATACCAGGTAGATATCTAAAGTACTGTCTCTTCAGAGTTTAGACAAACCTTCCCCATCTCTGATCTCCCACCTCATTAGCATACACCTCCTCCTAAACACCAGATTTAGGGCAGAGTTGACTAGTTTGGGATTCTTTGTTGTTTCCCATAACCACAAGGGTCCCAATCAGGAACTTCTAGGGATCCCACTTGGGATGGATGGCATCTGAGGACTATCTCACACACCTACATATTCATTCTACGATTTTAAAAGGAACTCTACCAAAGTCTGTATCACCTCCCTCATTGCCACAATATTAGGAAAAGCTAAATGAAAACAAAGACTGTGACCTAAAGTTAGAAGTGAGCCCAGTAGATGTTCATTCCCAGAAACTTCCAGGGCCTGCAGGGAATTTGCCACAGCAAGAGCATCATTATTACAAAAACAATAATCAACAAATATAAATCATTTATGAGAAGAAGCCCAGATTTGTTTTGTGTTGTTGATAATGTTGGAGCCACTGAAACATTAATAACTTAATGAGATGCAACACTCTTTATAAGGTCTTTTAATACACATTTATATTAATGCCTTCTAAGCTTGTATAATACATATTTTCCACAAAATCAACAGCAGAGCACTAAACTGGGTTTCAAGAGTCAAGGGACTATATACATACACACACACTCTATGTATCTATACATGATATCTATTTATCTATCTATCTACCTACCTACCTATCCATCCGTCCAACTATCCATCCATCTATTTATCTATCTACCTACCTACCTATCCATCCGTCCATCTATCCATCCATCTATTTATCTATCCATCCATCCATCCACACACACGTATATATAGCCCCTACTTAGCTAGCACAATGCCTCTCCCTCTCTCTCTCTTTCTCTCTCGCTCTGACATATATGTCAGTTTTATTTGGGAATAGGAGAGTTCACTTGGATTTAACTTTACAGTGTTCATTCTTAAGCTATGAATCAAGATTAACAGCAGCAAACTCTTTAAACTATGCTTACTATGAGTACAAAAAAATCTAAATATACTGGTTGTGCAAAATTCTAAAGTCCATATGACTCACTGCAACCAGAATGATTTTCTAAACCATGAATTGAATCGCATCAATTCCCTGAACAAACTCTTCTGTTATCCGCAAAATAAAGTCCACGTCTCTTAATATGACTTTTTAATATGGCTTTTCATTTTCATGATCTGACCTCTGCTTACATATTACTTCAAATCCTGCTTCCTGGTCCCTTGAACTTTTTCCTCTCTGAGGCTGTCATTCTCTCTCTTACCTCTGGATCTTTGATCATGCCATTCCTTCTGTCTAGAACAGTTTCTACCTCTGTTCATCAGTCTAATCCTGCTTCTCCTTCAGGTCTCAGGTTAGACTCACTTCTCCTGTAAAGGCTTCCCTGTCTGAATTAGGTGCCCCTTCTCTCTCCTCCAGTGGCATCATGTAGACCATTGTATCTGCATGTAGATCATGCAGATCACAGTCTGGTCTTAATGTCTGTCCACTTGCCTCCACTCCCCACTAGTCTCTGCTCTTTGAAAGCAAAGGCCATGTTTTGATCACTATTACACTCTTAGCACCTAGTGCCTGGCCCATATAAGCACTCAATGAATATTTATCAAATAATTGAACAAGGAACAGGAAGCCAGGTTAGCACCAACAGCTACGGGTGGTATCTGTGCAAACTACCGCTGTGAATGAACTCTGGTTTTTAGCTTCATTCACATTAGAAGTGCCCTAGCCTCTAGTCACTATACCTAGATTCAACACCGGGCTTAGGACCTGCTTATTTACCTATAAAGAATTCCTATCCCACACCTCTGAACTGAAAACATCCTCAAATAATGACACCTGACAATGCACTATTTGGCTTCAGGGAAAACACCCACCTCCTGTGTCTCTTCGGAGAAAGCTTGCAGAATGTCCGTCTGTCTGGTGTAGTTGCCATTGGCGTCCTGCAGACCTTGCAGAATGCGCTCCCGCAGAACCAGCACTGAGACGCGGAGCTGGTGCCAGAGGAGTTGCACCGCGTGGATGTCCACAATCACGTTGACGGAGTAGGATAGCAGCTTCAGGGAGAACTCCGTTTCAAGGAGGGCATGGATTTGCTCAACATGATCAGAAATATCTTCACAAATGTCCTGCAATACAGAAAAGCAAATATACGATGACTCCTTTGCCTTAACCTGGGAAGGGGATGGTAGAAAGGTCACTCCTTCACCTGACACCAATGATCAGGGCCAACAGGTCAGGTGAGCACATGTTGGATAGCTGGCCTTTGTTTCAGTTCAGATAGAGTCACAGGCCATATTCCTGGGCATTGGGCCTTCAGTGCACACAGGTAAGTTGATCTCTTTCTAAGCCACGAAAATTCTACTATTTTTCAGGTACTCACATTGAAAGTTCATCCAAGGTGAGAGGTTACCTCACAAATCCGCTCTTTGTTCTCTTTATTTACTGTTAGTTTGGGATTTAGGTAAGGGAGCCAACAGCTCTTCTCTTTGCTACTGGTGAGCTCCACCGAACACATAGTATCTCAGGATAGAAGCATCCTCCAGACATGTAGCATGAAGAAAAATGGGCTAGAATGTGTGCTGCATTGGAACTCCTAGCCATTCTCAGTGAGCCATGGGATCTTCAAGGTAAGGGATAATTGTCAGTTTCCCACAGGGACACAATTTAATATTTAAATTCTTAATGGATATCCACGCTTTGCAAACAAAATCACTCTTAAGAAGGAAAGAGAAACCCCAAGAGTGAAGAAAAACAAAATACAGTTTGGTTTTGTTTTTAAGACTCAGACATTTAAAATAAAACCATTACTATATCAAAGTTTCAATGTCCTCCTCACATACTATTAGGTAGGCAGATTTTATCTGATGTGTCACTTGTCCTTACAAGTTCCCACATTTTCAATGTGCTGTCAGAGGCGAGCAGCATGAAATGGGCAGCATCACTGGTAATACCTACTTGAGCAACTGGAGTCCATTAAGCATCAAAATGATGCCCATGTCAGCAAAAAGTGCTCAGTTACTCACTTTTAGTTATGTATCAGTGATTTCTTTTAAGTGCAGCTTTTATTTATGATTTTTGTTAAAGCTAAAATTTTAAGACAGCCTTTGAGTTCTGAGCCCCATATTGAATATCAAAACAGTCATTCTATGCTGGAAATATAACCTTCTGATTTCATACAATTCAATTACTTGTTTTCAAAGAAAACTAAAATGTAACCTGTATTTGACAATGTGTAATAGTAAGCCAAAAAAACTATTGAATAATGATAGAAAGTTGTGCTGAATTCTGAACAAAAATTAATGTACAATTCCAATACATGCTCCAACATTAGTTCTTGAAATCCAAGACCTAACTGGTAATAAATTGGTGATAATAACTTGAAACAGATTAAAAGTTTAAACTAAATAGACTTTGGAGTTCTGATTAGGTAAATTTCTTAGAAAAAAATATGGCCCATGGGCTTATGCGGTCCAATAGAGACTTGGGGCAAAAATTATAATACCCTATTAACCAGTACATAAGAACCAATCATGGCCAGATTAGCTAGTCTCTGCTTACCTTCAGCAGAAAAGAGCAGGCCTCTAACTATCATCAGATATTCCATGTAGCCTGGGGTCTTAGCTGATGCTTGTTTGGACATCTACTCCATTTACCCCACGCATTTTATTCCTGATACCTCAACCACCACCCCAAAGCAAATGCCCTGCATGCTTTGTCCTATTAGGATGCTCATTTCTATGTAGTACTGTGTTGCCTTGGAAAATGCCCTTCCTCCCATTGCTGACCTCTTCCAAATTCTCAGGACTCTCCTGGCTAATATCCCCAATCCATTGTAAAAACGTGCCTTAACCTCTTCACAAATGCTACCTCTACCTCCTGTTCCTACCCAAACCTGACCTTGCTCAAGGCTTCTGCTTCCTCCACTGCTCTCCCAGGGGAAGCAGCTCATTCTCCCAGGCTCAGCTGAGAGATTGGGAAGGGTGGAGGAAGGAGGGGAGCTGATGGGGGAAGGGCAGACCTCAGTGCTTTTTTGTCACTTTCTGATCATTACTCTTTTGCCTTCTTTCTTCGTAGGTGCCTACTGTCTGCTAAACCTTCCTGTCATCCTCCCTTACTACTGTTATCTACATTCTTCTCTCTCACTCCTCTGCACTGAAGAATGCATCTGGTTCACGGTTTTCCTCTCCATCCTGAGCACACCATTGTCTTAGGTAATTTCAGCGTTCACACTGAGGAGCCAGCCAACACTCTAGCCTCGGATTTCCTTTACTTCACTCCTCCTAAGACCTTCACGCCATTCTACCGGATGACTCTGGATCTGGTCGTCACTTCACCTGGGGAACAACATCAGAAAGTCCCTTGTGCCCCCAACCTCTCTTTGACAGACCTTTTTACTCCCATTCCCCCACTACAGGTGCTTTTCAACCCCCTCCAGGCCACCATCCCCTCCAGCCGCTTTCCTCATATACCCCCTGTCTCCTAGCACAGCTTCCACAGTGGTTACACTTCAACCACTCTCTCGGCAGCGTGCTCAACTTCCTCGCACTCTTGATTCCATGACTCAGAATTTGTGAGTCTCTGTCTCTTAGGCCCCACTGCAATCTAGAGATGCAGAAAAATGACATACCTGAGAGAGAAAAAGGTTTGAGTAACCCTTCTGCCACCTGCTCAGAAGAGCTAAATAGGCATTTCTACACCATCCTACGCTCATCTCCCAATACAGAAGGTTATATGTATAGCCTTGGTACCATGAAAACTTCATGCCAAAGCACATGTCATCTGCTCTATTTACACACATTTGGCTCCTTCATAATGGATGCAGGAATCTAGTCAGAGCCAGTTCATGGGTCAAGATGTCAGGCAACCATCCAGGGGAAACTATGTGTAAGGGGCACTAAAGCATCAATGGTGCCAGTTAACTCAGGTTTTCATACCCTCCTCCTTAGTAACTGTGAAATGTGAATTAGCCCTGTTCCCACAGAAACAGATGGGCCCTGAGGAGAAAGAAACACCTTCCCCACAAGGGCTGACCTCACTCTGTTGAGTATTTTGGCAATATGCACATGAAGGATCTGCTGAAATTCTGAAACTAAATAATGCATAGCATGGTGCAATTTTCTGGAGTCTATTAATTTATTTAATTACTTTTATGCCCTCTACTTTGCCATTGGTTGTCTGGCTTGACAAAATTACATGCACGCACAAATTATAGAACAAGAACTACAGATAAATGTGTAGGTTGTATATTCGAGTGTGTGAGTATATATACTCCCTCTCCCTCTAAACGGGGACTATGCTTTGAACACTTGATGAGATGTTTGTTTAGAGAAAGGTAGCTAATTCTGAATCTACATCTAGGTTTTAATAACAGAAGACCTGCTTTTCCCTGTCCCTCTATATAAATGTCAAACAAATATTTAAAAAAATATTCAGTCTGAAGCTTCTTGTGCTTTGGCCCTTAAATACTGCCAGTTTGTTTGGATGTTACATGAAACAAGTTGAAGATTACGAACATTCAGTCAGATAACCAGGTATCAGAAACTTTAAAAACTGATTTGCTGAATGGCTTCCTCCCAGCAGAGATTGTTTGGAATTAAAAGGCACTGAGAGATCTGACTTGTTGGAGGCCCTGTGGGCACTAGATTAATAAGATGAAGTAGAAGCTTGGGTGTGGAGTTGGATTGGAGCCCAACTGATGCATGTAAGGAATCACTGGCTTTTCAGGTTCTACCAGATGTTTAACTTGAGCAGATAGCAACTGGAAACTGGACTCAACTCACATGGCTGAACTGCCCAGTGTATAACAAACTTTCGAGCACTGCAGTGCTACTTGGTGGAAACAAAGTAGTAACTTTAGAAGAAATTCACAGTTTTTTAGGAATATGAAAAGAAACAATCCCTTTGGGACTGGAGATACATAATATATATCTGAAGAACCTATAAGCAAAAATATTTCTCCCCATCTATTTACCAAGAGTATTAACAGGAAATAAAATCTTTCATTCATAGTTGGAGGTTTAAAACGCTTAACATGGCAATGACTAGTTATGCTGATACAGTGAATAAAATTCATAGTGAAGTGTAATTGCCCAAAAAGTGTTAATGTTTGATTTCAGATTCTTTTCTATTTTGATAGAGGGTGTTAGTAGGCAGAAAATTGAATGTCCACAGAAGAGGTAAGGTCAAGAAAGGGATGAGGATGCTAAAGATTCTATGAGTGACAGCCAAGGAGTCCTTTCCAGCAACCATGAGAAAAATGGTTAGGTCCACTGGTCCATCTTCTATAAAGCAATTTATTCCAGGCTCTGATTTCATAGTCGTAGCCTGAAATTATCCCATTTCTTCTGTTCACGCCTAATTCTGGTCACTATTTCCATCAGTTCCAGCCCCTCTCCCCAGTGTTGTCTGTGTTAGACCTTTCTTCTCTGACTTCTAGACTCCTCTCCTGATTCCCAAGTATGCATCATCTGGAATGATGCAACCATGGACAGATCCACCAGCCCAGACTTCTCACACTCTTAAGACTCTAGGTTCAGTCTATCGCCCTTAAAGGCAGCTCGCACTCCTTGTAAACCAAGTCCACAAACAGAGAGCTGGAGGACTCTGAGAATGTAGAGGTGGAGGAAAGCCAGATCCAGAGAGAGGGGCCAAGGATACCAAGACAAACTGTTAACCTTCAGAAGCTCACCTGGAGTTGGTCCCATTATCTTGTTCTGTTATAGACAAAGGAAAGCTAAAAATCGAACTTCCTATGAATATGTGGCAACAGGAGGCTGTTTCACATAATTAATGAAGATTTTATATCATCAGACGGTAGCTTCATTCCCAGAGGATTTATTTCAGCATGTGAATGTTTTCCGCAAGTAGAGGACTGGTTCCTCAGGACCTCTTTGTATAATTAGTGGCGACCATTAAATTGGGCAGTCAAGAATTTTGATGATATGGATCTTACTTTAACAGACTAATAATGAACAAAAACTTAATTTCAGTAGATAAAATTGCTAAGTTATTTTTCAATATCATCAATTGGTATCAACTGCTTTAGCTACTTAAAATCTCCCATAGTTCTAACATGAATTTCATTCATTCTCTTATATCCTTTCCTCTGAGAAAAGATGTTCTCCAGCAAGCTCATTTAAATGACTAAATCAACAGACGTCTCAAAGAATAACAAACTTTAATTTTAAACTGAAGATAGTCTTTAAATGTCCTTAAAGCAATAACATTTTTTATAGCTACTCAAATTGTCCCCAGCACAATTAAGGATAGAAGGATAATGTCTTTAGGAATTAATTACTTCTGTTTTTTCAGTGAATGTATTGAGTACCTACTATGTACTAACCCATGTGCTGGGGAAACAAAGGTGAATAAATGCCAGGGTTTGGTCCCCTGGAGTTCCCTGCCTGGTGGGAGGGGGCATATAATGAGAAATTATAGTCAGGAAAATAAGTGTTCACAAAGGGTACACAGATGAGGAGGAAATGATTGTGTCCACAGGTGCAAAGAGGAAAGGGGCACAAGCGCTTTTCAAAGGAAGTAAAGTTTGGGTCTTGAAGAAGACAACCAGGAGGATGAGATAGAGAAGAACATTCCAGGAAGTAGCAGGTGTCAGTGTTGTCTCCATAACTGTGGACCTGGGGTTTAGCACCAATTTCTTAGGCACGGCATATTACACACTGTCCATAAAAGAACAAATTTTGACTTCATCAAAATTTAAAACTTTTGCTCATGAAAGATATTTTTAAGAAAAGGAAAGGATAAACTACAGACTGAGAAAAATATTTGCAAATTACTTACCCAACAAAGGATTTCTATCCAGAACATACAGAGAATTCTCAAAACTCAACAGTAAGGAAACAACCAACCCAATTGTAAAATAGGCAAAAGACTTGAACACTTTACCTAAGTGGACATAATGATGGTAAATAAGCACATGAAACAATCTTCAGCCTCGTTAGCCATTAGGGAAATGCAAATTAAAACCATAGTGAGAAACCAGTTTATACTTATTAGACCGATTAGAATAAAAAATTGCTGACAATACCAAGTGCTGAGGAGTTCCAAAGCAGTTGGAACTCTCCTACACTAATGATGAGAATGCAAAATGGTACAGTCATACTTGAAAACAGTTGAGCAGTTTCTTATGAAGTTAGACATACATTTACAATCTGACCCAGCAATCCCACTCCTGGGTGTTTATCCTAGAGAAATGATGACTCAGGTACACACAAAAATGAAAAGACACTCTATTCATAAAAACCAAAACCTAAATGTCCTTCAGTGGAGAAATGGATAAACAAACTACAGTACATCTATACAACACACAGCAATCAGGGAAAAGAAGAACTATTGATACAGGCAACAATTTGGATAAACTTCAAAAGCAGTATGCTAAGTGAAAGAAGCTAGTCTCAAAAGGGTATACACTGTATAAGTCCATTTATACAACATTCTCAAAAGACAAAGCTATAGTAATGAAGAATATATCAGTGGTTGCCAGGGATTGGGGGTGGGGAGGGCATGACTATCGACTGAGAGCATGAGGGCATTTTTTGGGCTGATGGAACTGTTCTGAATTCTGATTACAGAGAAGGTAATAGAAATCTACACATGGGTGAAAACTCGTAGAACAGTACACCAAAACCCCCCACAATTTTGCTGTATGATAATTTTAAAACTAATGAAACAAAAGGAAGCCAGTTTATAGTCTCTTAGTAAAATGCATGTAAAAATTAATTTGGGGTCACACGTTCCCTTCATATTCTTGGAAATGACAAATAGCACAGCCCTTAAGGTCATGGCACTACTATCATCATCTCTGATTCTGTAGCTTCCACATTAGTTTCTGGCAAGTATCAAAGAAAATGAGGCTCATCTGGAGCCCATCTCAAAGTGAATTAAAGCAAATGACAGTGGAAACAATGTATATTCAAAAGTTGCATGAAAATTTTGTCCATAGGTATTACTGCATTAATGTGGGAAAGTGATGTTATTTTCTTGTTTAATTCACATAGAGCACAGTAGCCCCTGTGGCATTCAGTATTACTCACAGCACAAAATGCACTGAATACATTATGTTGCCAACTGCCCACTTCACTCAACCTTCATGACACCTTGCGGTCTCAAAATTGCAGCTGCTGCTGCCTGTCACTGAAACAGGACTCTTCTCTGGTTACCTAGTAGCTGATACAAACACCGAGGACCTGAGACTGTTTACAAATAAACTCCAGCTGGTTGGGTCAGTATTTTTCCTTTAATTTAGTTGTATGTTTATGTGAGAGAGGTGTCTTTCTTTGGTAAGATTGTTGTATATGTATTTTCCAGTTGTATCTTATTTCTTCTAGACAGATATAGGGCTTTTAAGATACCTGTTATGTATTTAACCAGTATGTCCAGTTTTCACCAGAGTGAGACAGAAGTGAGGGTGTCCTTCCTGTGAGTGTTCTGACTGCTTACTCTAATAACTCTAAGTACGACTGCCCCAGCTCCTGCTAACTGTCCCTGGGAGGGGATCTGTTTGCTGCCTCATCATTAGGCCACCACGCCCATTTCCAACCATTCTCAAAACATCTTGAACGTTTCCTCATGAAATTACAAGTATCTGTGGATCAACATTCTGCCAAAGTGCCCCAAATTGCCAGTCTCCAAGGGCTCCATGAGAATGTGGAGGGAAACCTGCCCTTCCAGCAACTTTCTCGCCCAGGTCCTAAAGCAACACTGGGCACCCCAGTTTCACTAAGTCCCACAAATGCAGCCGCTCCCACTTCTCTCTTGTTTCTTGCTTCCCTACATGCAATCCCCAAATGAGAAAACATAGCAAATCCCTCCAGTACCTATAACCTGACTCTGCATAGGGACAAACAGTAATCAACAGTCATTTCTGCATTCTTCTACTACCCAAATAATGTTTCTTTCTCTTCCCCCAAATAATTTCATTGTTTCTCTCAAAACACTCTTGAGTTACATTTGTATAACTGCAGGACACATTGAGATGGTTTTTCTAAAACAAAACATGAATTAAAGTCTACTTTTAAAGGATAGGTCTCCTCACTCCCACTTCCATCTTCTTCCCTATCAGAGTTTCAAAAACCTTGAGCCCTCATCTTATCCAGAGGATACCATTACATTTAAAATAAAGAGTTTTTATGTTCTAAAGTCAGTAAGCAAGAGATAAGTAAATATAAGATGTATTTTGTGTACATAATTTAGTCTTACTGCAAAATGCCATGTCATCATGACTGCTCATTTTGTTTACTAGCAATTGTAGAAATGAATGATTAAAGTGTCTTTTACCCATATGCTCACCATATGTGTGTGTTCATTAGAAAAAGCTGAAAAGAGATTCTTACCTAATACATGTACTTTGTATTTTAAAATACAGATCAAGGGAATAGCCGTTACTTGTTTAAAAAAACTTGCAAGTGAACCATGTGAACTAAAACTTGCAACCTCATATAAAAAATATTGCAGAGTATGAATGTCACCTACAGCTGACTTTCAAAACTGTACTTTCTCCAAAAGACAGATTAATAGATGTTCCTATGACAAGGTATTTTTATTTCCGCAAAAGTAGACTACCCTCTCTTTTTTCCCTTCCTCTACACTTTTCTTTTTTTTTAAATTATAGCCATATTTTTAAAATATTTTATTTACTTATTTTTATTTTTGGTTGCGACAGGTCTTTTTTGTGGTATGCGGGATCTTCATTGCAGCATGCAAGATCCTTTTGTTGTGGCGCGTGGGCTCTTCGTTGCAGCACAGAGACTTCTCTCTAGTTGCAGCGTGCAGGTTTTCTCTCTCTAGTTGTGGCACGCAGGCTCCAGAGCGCGTGGGCTCTGTAGTTTGCCGTACGTGGGCTCTCTAGTTGAGGCGTGTGGGCTCAGTAGTTGTGGCGCATGGGCTTAGTCGCCCCATGGGATCTTAGTTCCCTGACCAGGGATCAAACCCACGTCCCCTGCATTGGAAGGCGGACTCTTTACCACTGGACCACCAGGGAAGCCCTGTTCCTCTTCACTTTCTAATGGTCCTAGTTTCTTCATTGTCATATTGAGAATGACTGTGATGAAGACTGGTGAGAGGGATGCTGAGACTTTTATGATCATCATAGTACTTCTCTCCAAAGTTTGAAGAACTTTATGATTATAAAGAGTGGTTATCCTTTTAATTACTAAAATTCTGCAAGTATGAGGACTGAACTGAGATTATTTATGCAGAAGTGATTTTTCTGTTACCATTAGCTGGTACTCATCCACCTCCCTCACTAGATTGCACCTTTCTGGAAGCAGGAAGTGTATCTTACTCGTCTGCACTGCTAGGACACCGCCATACATGGGGGCAGTGCCCAAAGGATGCCTGAGGAATTGGATTCAATTGGATAAAATACTGTATTTCACAAATCAATGTAAAATCCTTAAAAAGCAAGTACTAATTTAGCTTCCTCTCCCAAGTATATCCACACTAATCAGTATGCAATCTGCAAATTAAGTAACTGACATCATCTCCTGTTTTGATTAGGAGAGGTGATGAAGAAAGCACATGGATTTGGGAGAGTGAAGGAGATTGTAGAAAGAGGAGGATGAAGATGCTTAATACAGACTTGGAAGCCTGCACACTTCTGCTTCCATGCTCTGAAAGCCTCCTTTGCCTTAAATTGACAAAGAACCAATTAAAAGTTCTGCCTGGCCATACCTGGCCATATCCAAATCAGGATTGTTCTGCTTTCCATTACTGAAATTTTTTTGGTTTAAAATTGTTATTTTAAAAGCGTCAGAGAGTTCACTGATGAAGATTCCACTTTAAATTCTTAATCCCAGGCTCTGACTTATTCGAGAGGGAAAAAATCCTGAGCAAAAAGACAAGAGGAAAATTGACAATTGCTATTGCACACTGGAAAACCCATTTTTTTCTAACTGAGCTATGCTTAGTCACATTCATATTCAGTGTTCTAGATAAAGGTTCAAAATGTAAGTTCATTCACTAGTGAAAATCACAGCTATGGCCTCAACACTCAATAGCCCATCTGGAAATTGCTCGGAAGGTCTGTACTTTCCCCAGGACATCTTTATAGAACTGATTTCAGGTAGAAATTGACAGAGAAGTCAGTGGCGGTTTTTATACTGAAGTGTGCAGTATAATCGTGTGTTAATCATGCAGATTCCAGGGCTGCTCCTTTTGAAGAGAGATGGGATGAAGAAATCTGCATTTTCTTAAGCATGCAGTGGTCATTATGCCCGTGTTCTAAGCAACCAACCACAATTGAAAAACACTGAGCCAGAGGTGGGTCATCTGTCTAGAAACAGGAGCTACAGCCAAGCCTGTTGCTACACAACCCTAAGAACAAAACCCAGCGACTTGAAAGGCAGTCTGCCACTGACATTACACAGATGTCTCTACCGGAGAATTTACATTCTTTGTGTTCCAGAACACAATTTTCCACAACCTTATTTATCTACTGCTTACAGTGTTGTGATAATCTCTAGGGTAGCATCAGGTTTGCAGGTTCCTCTAACATGCTTTATTTTTTTTTCTGATTTTTTACACTTTTTAAATATAATAGAACAGATACAAAATATCACACATAAAAATATATAGCTTAGTGAATTACGATAAGGCAAACAACTAACCAGGTCAAAAATTAGAACTTTGCCAGCCACCCCAGAAGTGCCCCCATGTGCCCCCTCCCCATCACAGACCCTCCAAGCCTCAAAAAAGTGATCACTATCCTGACTTGAAGAGCAATCACTTTCCTGCATCTCTTTATGGTTTTATCACCCAAGTATGCACGCCTGGTACTATAATTTACTGTTGCCCATATGTTCATTTGCTATGTCTGTAAGTCTTTTTAAATCTACAGAGTCCATCTCTATTCCTTTTGGTTTTTTTCATATAACTCACCTGTTGAAAGTCCTAGGGCATTAGACTTGCAGAGTTTCCCATAACTTGGATTTCTTGGTTGCAGCCATGTGAAAACAGTCAGTGTGTTGGTCCTCTTCCTACAAACTGGCAGCTGGATCCTAGGCCTGATTAGTTTAAGGTACAATGTCTTTGACTAAACCATCAGTAGTATTGTGTTCTTTCATCAAGAGGAATTTAACTTTGGTTTTTGCTCTTTTTTTTTTTTTTTTTTTTTTGGCGGTACGCGGGGCTCTCACTGTTGTGGCCTCTCCCACTGCGGAGCACAGGCTCCAGACGCGCAGGCTCAGCGGCCATGGCTCACGGGCCCAGCCGCACCGCGGCATGTGGGATCTTCCCGGACCGGGGCACAAACCCATGTCCCCTGCATCGGCAGGTGGACTCTCAACCACTGCGCCACCAGGGAAGCCCGGTTTTTGCTCTTTTTTGATAGTTGATGCTATCGACTATTTTGACAGTTGATGCTCTGTACCTAAAACTGTTAATGTATTGGAGATTGTAAAATGATGATATTCTATCAATTTGTTTTCATTTACTAGCTGGAATAGAAGATGCTTCTCTTTATGGAAAATTTGGTTACAGTGATATAATTCATAAAGGAAAGTCAAGATATATGCTTGATTCTTTCCTTTTCTTCAGTTTTCAAGATAATGAATTGGTTTTCAAGACAATGAATTGGTTCTCTGTTACATTCAGAAGGTAACCAACCAGTCGGTTTTTAATATCATGTTGTACTCATGGATTTAAACATGTTCGATGGATTTTGATCCATAGCAATTCTCAACCTTATTGAAGGGCAAACTGTCCATCTTTGGCCAGTGGTATCCCCTTCAATTTGACTCCAGATTGGCTATTCTAAGTAGACTTTGATAGCTTCCTTGCTCATCTTGTATATTTCCATACTTGAAATCTGCCATTTTTCTAATAAGCCTTGGTTTCCTTTAATGAGAAAAGTTTTTTCAGACTACCATCTGGACAGTAGGGATGCTCATTACTTCTAGGTTAGTGATTGTTTCTACGCTTTTTTTTTTTAATTAACAGAGCTAGTAGATATGTATATTTTTTAAAAAAAAACACTTTATGAGTTCATAACTGATATTTCCAATTCAAATTCATGACCACAGGGTTTTAACCTAATATCTTCTATATGACATCTCTATCTCCTTTCTTCCACACCAAGAATTCTGATTCTCATGAACACAGGGGGTGATGGAATTAGAGAATCCCGTAATTACTCATTTGTTTTATCTCACATTATACATATGACAGTTTCAGAATACTAATGCTAATACTACTATTAATACTGGCCCTGAAGCAAATGACTACGATAGGCATGTAAAAGATCTGGTCAACGTGGCTTTTGTTACCACAGAAGAGAGCTGGGTCACCTTTGGTTTGTCTTTAACTGGTCTTTGAGAGAACGGAACTTATACCCTAGTCTCACATTCATGGCTGTGCATATTACACAGTTTAAACATTTGCGGGTTTTGTAGGTTCCCACATTAATCAAGGTCCTTTTCGAAGGGAAAAAAAGCCTCAATAAAAATATAACCACATGACCATTAGTTTTCCTACAAGGAGGGAAAAGACTTTGCTTTTAGAAGGCATGCCTTAAGAGACTTCCTGCCTCAGCAGACCCTTCTAATCTTTGCAGATCATCACAGAATATGCAAAAGGACAAAAATCAATGAAAGTAGTAATCAACAATATTCCAAAGAGACTGCACCATTACATGAACTTGAGTGCTGGGTTTGCCAGATAAAACACTCTTTCTTTTCCTTTCTAGTATAACACCTACAGAGCATAGGGTGATTCTTATTACTTATTAGTTTAGGGCTGACCAGAGATGAAGATGGATCTTCTCTTTAAACCATGAACTGTGAAGATCTCTTCATTTTCCACCTCACATGGCCAAAGTTGTGCACTTCACATATTTGCTTTGTTTGTTCAGTGATCTATAGGTCATTTCTGTCTATTTCTATGAGGTCTGTCTGCCTTAGAAAATTCTTGTGTGGCAAGCACTGCATTTGTCTATTTTGCTTTATAGAGTATAGTACCACAAGCAAATAGATTCTTAATACATGCTGATGTTAGTGATCCTTAATTCACGGACCATGAAATAGGAGCTTGTAAGATGATCATGAGAAAGAATAAATGAATCATAATATGTATCTAGATTACTCTGCACCAGGATGAATATTAGAAGGTCTTAGTTCTTGGTCTTGCTGTGTCCTGGTTATCCTTGTCCCAGTAGATCACTGAGTCTCAGTTTCCTCATCTGCAATAAAGTGGTAGATGGAATAGCATCCACCAAGCTGGATGGTGTTCCATCCACCACCATCAAGCTCTAAAATTTTCTTTTGTTTTCTTTTTCTTTTATTTTGTGTAGCCCTCCCATAATACATAGCCTGAATTTTCATTACCCAGAAGTTTTTGTGTATCTCTGAAAATCCTCGTAACATGACTGCTACTTCCTTCTAGTAGTAGAACAAGCACTAGACTAGGAATCAGGAGACCTGAGTTCCAGTCCTGGGGACATTGAAAAGTATCTCTCTGGGTTCTCCAGGTGACCCTCCCATAAGATTTGAAATAACAGCACTGATCCATACCAGCAGGCTGAGGAGGAAAGATCTATGATTCATTCAAAATGAGAGCTAAACAGGGAGATCAGCTCGGTGCTTTGTGACCACCTGGAGGAGTGGGATAGGGAGGGTGGGAGGGAGGGAGACGCAAGAGGGAAGAGATATGGGAACATACGTATATGTATAACTGATTCACTTTGTTATAAAGCAGAAACTAACACAGCATTGTAAAGCAATTATACCCCAATAAAGATGTTAAAAAAAATTTTAAAAATTAAAAAAAATAAATATAGAATTACAAAAAGGAAAAAAAGAGAGAGCTAAGACCCCTACACTTCCACCCCAGGGTTAATGTCCTGAGGAGCCCCTTTGGTTGTGTTTTCCTTAGTCACCATGATAGACTCAGGCCATTATTCTTCCACTTTCCTATTCCCCCATTCCTGCAAACACACACACACACACACACACACACACACACAAACACGCCTGTGCGTGTACACATATTCCTTTGAGGCTCATTCCCATCTGCCTATACCACCCACTACTACCTCTTCATTCCAATCACTTAAGATTTTATTTTCTAAAAATTTATCAAAATTTTTAGCAATTTAGATTTATTTACCTGAGATGGAAATTTTCTAGTAACTCTCTTGAAATTTTGGAGCACTTCAAGTTATAAATGGTCTTATAAATTCATCTACAAATGCTTTCTCTTGACCTATTCATAAATACTCTTCATACTGGGAGAAAGAAGTGAAGAGGATGAAAGTCCTATTTGGGATTTCATTGCTGACTCATGATGCGACCTTGGAAAGGTCAACCTCTTTCTTAGATGTACTCTTTATATATTTAGATCACTAAGAACATGGCACAGCTTCTAAGGATGTGTTTCTATGTCTTCCTCCCCCACATAAATATATCCACAGCAACTAGCTTGGCTGTTGATTTGTATTTAAACACCTACAGCATGCCTGTTGGAAGCTAACATTATAGACACAAGTTTTTAGATCTCACATCTGAGAGTCCGGAACAGGAAATGAAACCTCATAGGATTAGAGTACTGTGGAAAACTAATTTTAGGGGCCATGGTTAACACCCTGTGAATGAGATAACAACAAATCCATATTCTGAAGCCAATACTACCCTTTTATGTAAGGTAGGTGGGAATGTAGGTCATCAATTAACCTTCTGAAAAACTCCCACTGCCTCCCATGGACCCAATAATTTCATTTCCAGGAAACTCTCCTAAGGCAGTAATGCATTTACCTACTGAAATGCTATCACAGAGTTGTTTTTTTAATTGTGAAAAAAATCTAACAGCCAAAAGATCAAAAGAGAGGAGATTGGTTTAACATGATGTGGTGTTCCATACAATGAAAAAATAGACAAATACTACAATATGCGTGTTGGATGTTCAAGATATATTGTTAATTGAGAAAAACTAACTTATATGAGTTCTATTAAAAATTATAGTTATGTATAGTCATAGGGAAAGAACTGAGAAATATGTTAAAATAAAGCTGTTCATAGTATTCTCTAGGTGGCAGCATTGTAAATGATTTTTAATGTACTGTTTTTCTCCACTAGAGATTCATTTCTTTTGTGAAAAAAAGAAGTAAAAAGTAAACAACAATGAAGAAGTTAGTTTCTATGGCAACATGTCAAGGAATGCAGAGTTATGCAGAGTAAGTAATATGTAGAGTACAGTATCAATAGAGTCAAAATCATTTACTGAAGAAGATCAATGTCAGAGCAACAGGATCCCAGACTCCTGGCATTCTTTTTCTGTAGGATAGACCTGTCACTTCATTCACAGATATCCTACCAGCATTCTCTTAGGGCTCTCTGTCAGATGGCCAGGTGCTACTAGCCAAGTACTAACAGATAAATAACATATCATTAATCAGTGGTTATTAAGACTTTCAGCTCTGTTTTTGTTTTGATTGCCTTTTTTAAAGTTTAATAGAATTGATATAAAGATACAGGTGAGGGAAAGACATTAATCACCTGAAATGAGTGAGAATGTATGTATTACTCATCCTCTCTCCCTTCTAATTTGATTGATTGATTTGTCCCAGAGCATGACTGCATAGATCATTAACCCTCTTCTATATTTTCATATAAACCCATAAGGGAGGGATGTTTCTGGGGAAAGATTCCATTACTTGACAAAGTAAGACCTTGTTTATCTCCAGGAGTGACCTCAATATCCTAGGATTCAGAATCTTCCACTTTCAAGCTACTACAGCCTTTGAGTAATTACTGGAGAAGTGAAGACATCTAAAGAGACCTCAGCACTCCCTTGGGGGTATACTTTACATAACTAAAGTAACAGTTCTTCACAATTGCTTAGGAGTTATTGAAATACACAATTTTTGCTGACCGATTTATATAAACTTTTGTTTACTTCCATAAATGCAAATAACTTGTACTGGTGGATTTGTTTTGTTCCTATGCTCATTCCTTCATCCACAGAACCACAAAGAGCAAAAAGCATACATCTAGCACATTTTCTGAAAAATTTAATGCTGAGCATCAAAGCCTAAATGAGAACATAGAATTCAGCTTATATCTTAGTTAAGAAAATCCATTTTGGTATTTTGCCTGCTCCGTCGTGCTTGACTGACTCTGTATCAGAACTGCTCTTCAGCAAGAACTAGACATACAAAGCATGATGAAAGTTACTGAATTCCAATAATGTGGTTTTAAATCTACCCTCAATTGCCTTTTTCCAGAGGCCCCTTTGGGAAATAAAAATGGATCAAAATAACATATCTGACCACCAAGTACAGAAACCATCCACTATTAATGTCCCAATGACACACCAAAATGAAAGACGAAGGATCCATTCAAATAGTCTTATAACACTGATTCAGGCTCCTCAAAGGACATTGTACTTTACTTTTGAAATCAGCAACCAACTGCGAAATAAATTCAATTTTAATTGCACTTTCCAAACTTCCAGACTAATTTTACCTATAAAATCATTTTA
This sequence comes from Pseudorca crassidens, assembly GCF_039906515.1. NCBI lineage: Eukaryota > Metazoa > Chordata > Mammalia > Artiodactyla > Delphinidae > Pseudorca > Pseudorca crassidens. The sequence goes on from NC_090296.1 coordinate 66,418,125, forward strand.
ACCTCACTGCTTACTTAGTTTGACTGTAAACTTAGTGAGGAAGAATGTTCTGTTTTCTGACTACACACACAGAATCCTACTCATATCTCACAAGGAGCACAAAGCACACAAAAGGAAAAGCAGGACCAGTAAATGAGCTCTGAGCAAGCACAAAGACCAAGCAAACCTCAGGTTACTCCTTTCAACATTTAATCCATGATTAATAAGCTCCTCCCTATAGTATCCTAACTCTTAAGCCTCTCTACCCCTATTTAATTGCGGACAGAAACCGTCTTGTGAATGTCTAGTGAAAATTCTGGTGTGTACAAGTAAATTAATAATGAGTAATAAAATTAAAGAAATAAACTAAAAGGGGCAAATGACTTGGAGATCAGAAAATAAGAGTAAGGAAAGACGATAAGAGAGATTTACAAGGATAAGGTAACTTAGATTGTTTCTCCATGATTTAGATTTTACCTTTGCCCAAAAAAGGGGGAGAGAGGAATGTGGCTTACAAATAGTAAAGTTTACTGTTAAAGTCTGAAAAAGGACAGGAGGGAGAAAGATAAATAAGACACTTAAAATGATATAATTGCTGCATTCAAGCACTCAGTTCAGCTCTACGGAAGGAGAAGAAGATGTGTGACCAGAAGTGGTTGGTTGAAGAAAAAGACCTGGTGTGAGAAATTTGAGACATAAAGGAATTATCAGTAGTTAACACAAGAGGGTGGCAGTAGATGGTTTCTGTGACTGCGGTGAACTAAGGACCTGGAACAACCACACATGGAAGATCCTGCTTCTTTGGAATTGCACGACATCTTCTTGGCAATAATTCATACTTTGAGTGGAAAGCAGAACCAAAGTTTCAACTGAGAAAGTCAGGTGCAGAGAGGCCTACATAGACTGGAAATGGCTGAATTGAAATCAGAGGGAGAACATTGACAACAAGGAAATTCCTAAGGAAAATTTATCTCTGGAACTAGTGAAAAGCGGATTCTGTAATTAAACTTTGTCCATGGTGTTTGTCTGCTTATACTCTATAGAGGATTTGTTCTCCAGGTTTGCTCACACAAACATCAAGAAGGTTCTCACACTCCAAGCAGAGGGTAGAAGGTACGTGCAGAAAGATTTGATCCAGAGGGACCCTCTTTTCCTCCTTTCTCCCGCAGGTTGGTACAAAGGTCAAGATCACCAGTGACCCCCGAGGAGCCCTCTGTATCAAAATGCCCCTGGGGTTTCATCACAGAGCAACAAAGAATGAGGATTTGACGGGTCAGCTTGACTCCAGTGATTTCCTTCATCCGGGGCTGACATGAGAAAATAGACAGATGCTTCCCTGAAATTGACAAACGTTCTGTCATCATATGATGAGAGCAATGAGGCCATCTAGATGTTGGAAAAAGCAGCTAAGCACCTAATTATAATAGCATTCGTTCTCTATAGAACAGGTCACTTAGGTGGAAAATATTAGCATGGATACAGCTTAAGATCTATAAATAGTCTATGAAAGTGGCAGAACAAAAGCTGACAACAACTATGTGAGTAGAATGTAAAATAAGTATCAAAATATCTCTGGGAAACAGGATTGGAGGTAATTTTTTCTTTATATGTATCCATATGTTTATTTATATATTACAATTTAGCATAAGGAACATGGAATATTTTTCAAAAAATAATCATTTGGTGGTCTTTTTGCCTGCTTGTTTGTTCTTCAGCATATACACAAAGATCCTGTCTTTTAAAAATAGGAGGCAATAAGTGCATTGCAGCAGAAAGACATGGTTAGCAGTAGTCATGGGAGAAGAGCTGGGCAGAAGGAGGGAAAAAATAACACAAAGCCTTTTGTGTAAGGGCCCCGGATCCTAGGTGATGACCAGTGCCAGATCCCCCTTAAGGTACTCTGCCCACAAAGATATTACAGCCAAGTCCTGACCCATGAACTCACCCTAAAACTTCCTTTAAATGTAGCCAGAATACATCTTGTTTTTCAAACTGTGGGAGGTCAGCTGCTAGGGCTTATGGAATGACAAAGATTTCCGGGAGAGGCAACCTCAGTGAGAATAAAAGAGTGTCAAGTAACATACAGCAAGTGTAAACTGACACCAAGGCTGGAATGACCAGCCCTCAGATGGACTATAAAAAGCCAGCAGAGTTGCGCATCTCATCAGCAGGACTCTAGTTGCCTTGGAGCCAGACTGAGTCTGGGAATTGTGACCACTCCAGCCACCGACGAGCAGGCAGTGCCCTGATCCAGCCCAAGCAAGAGGCTGGTGTCCTGGAGCCACCTCCCCTCTTGTGTAAGCGCCTCGATGAGACACAGGCCAGGACAGTGTCATTTATAACAGCGCAACCTGCACTCCACTTATACAGCCAAGTAGGAGTCATAAAATACACTTATATACCACACCAATGGCCAATTAAAGGATTTTTTAAAACTTAAAAATTATTGTTCAACAGAAGTTTACTGCAAAAAAGTTAGAAAAGCTAAGACAAAATAATTAATCAGGGACCATGTCTGTCTCATTTACCATTTATCCCTAGATCCCAAAACAACGCCTGGCACATAGTAGGCTCTCAATAAGTAAATAATCACTGAATGAAGAATAATTAAATAAATCTCCAATAACCTACTCTTCATACAAAGTAGTGCATAACTTTCTAGATCGTATTCTATTTTTGTGCTGTTTTTCACTCAGTGGCATAACATGAATATTCTTTCATGTCAATAAATATGTTTCATAATTCTTTATGGCTGCACAGTATTCCATTTTATGAAAACAGAGTATTGTTTGAATCAATCCTTTGTAGCTGGATGTTGGCCTTGGAGTGTCATTCTCTTAACGGCACAAATATCCTATTGGTCAATCACTAAATTCCGATTTTTCCTTTTGGTAGAATACTAAGTTCCATGAGGATAGGAACCTTTCCTGTCTTGTCACTAGATCTCCGGAACCTAGTACAGTTTCTAAAGATCAATAAAGAATGAATAAGCAATGACACTTGTCTGTCCGCTTTCTTTGATTCCTATTTCAATGGCCCTGCTCCTGTCTGAACCACTGGCAAAGCCCTCAAGCTGGTTTCCTTCTTCTAATATGTCTAACCACCTTTCCTAAGGCACGTTCCCTCATTCCTTTACTGAGTTAAATACCAATACATGCCCCTTTAATTATGTGATGAATTCCCCCTTTCATCATGTGATTCCCTTGCTCAGAACAACCTTAAAGTCTCTGCAATGCAAGGATAAATTCAAAAGTCTTTATTCTAGTTTATCAAGGACCGCCATAAAATAATCACAGAATACTTTAAAAATGGGAATCTACCATAGAGATTTTTCAGTCTGAAACCATCATTTCACTATGAGGTAACTGAAGCTTACAAGTTTCAATGACCTGCCAAGGACACATGGCTGGCCAGTGGTAGAACCCAGGTCTTTGGCCTGCAGGCCACGGCTTGTTCCTTTAGGCCACGTCAGCTGTGTCCCAGTCTACCTTGCCAGCTTCATCTCCTACCCAGATCCTCACTTCAGAGGAGACAGTTTTCAGACTGTCACAAAATAAGCATGACTCGCCTGGCTCTTGCCTTTTGCTCAGAGCATTACTATTGCCTAAACTGTCCTCCTGTCTGGCTTCTGTGCCTGATCTAATCTTTTTCAAGGCCCAGTTCAAGTCCTGCCTCCTCCACAATTCTTTTGCCAGGCCAAGCTCAATTCTTAGTCCTCTGATCTAGAATAACACGTGCCTGCCCCACTCGTTCCAGCACTTAATTATACATTGCCTTGCAATGGGAAATATTTCACAGCTAGGTGAAGTAGCTTACTGCATGTGTAAGAAGGAAAAGAATGGTGGAAATGGAAAAAACACCATACAATGTGCTGAGCCAGCCAAATACATTCTGATGCTGGAGCAGGCCACTTAATAAGGACAGCCGCCCAGGCATTACATCTTGATGCTTCCTTTCACCCTTCCTTATTTTAAATGTCGAACTTAATTTAAGGCCAGTGTTTCTGGTTTGCTAATTTCTGCAAAAGCCTTCCACCTTCAAGGCAAGATTATTTTTTATACTTTGAGGCACTGTATGGTAAGACCTTTGAGGGGAACAACTGTGCCTTACTTATTTTAGTATTCACAACAGTGCCTTGTGCAAAGCATTATACTACAAATTTTGGAACAAATCTGATTACTTTTCTATAAGTAATTCTACAAAGGCCCAAATTGAGATTTGCTATGGTATGATCCCCTAACTGATTCATATTTTTGACAAGTAATGAGCAATTACTGGATAGATAAACACAATACCGACCAAGATGGAAAGAAGATGGTCAAAAAATTTTACTATAGTTACTATTATGCCAAAGAACAAACAAAACCCTGTAATACAGTTAATTTACCTTATTCGAGTCACCACTGTCTATTCTTATACCAATACCATAACTCAGGGAAAGTACCGCTTTTTAGGCACCATGCATAGACATTTTTTTTCTTTTCCTTAAGGTCTTCCTAAGAAGTATGTGTGGGGGGGCTGTGTGTATAATGATATATGAACACAAGAAAAGAGATAGGGAACTTACTTTAGACTGAAGAATTAAAATGAGATATACATATATGGCCGTTACATATGCCATAAAACTGTTATTTATTATTGACATATTGATACACAAGTTTGGGATCTACTGTCTCTATATGTATTTCTGAATCAGGGACTGGATAATGGATCCATTCACAGATTTACTGATGCGTGAATGGACCATCTCCCCCTATTGGCCAACAAATGTACATATGTCTAGATACCCACATATGCACACAAAATCAAGGCCAGATCTTACAGCCATGGCATGACTGAAATTCTGGAGGGGTTGGGGGAGGGAGTGCAGGTTATGTGGATGTGGTAGGAGCTGGTATCTTCACAGTAAAGCGTTTACCATAATCTTTGCAGTCTATTTTTATTTTCACTTTCTACACTGTGGCAGAACAAACAGAACTATGACTTTTGTTTTACACTCTATCTACAAAGCTGATTCAATGTTCTTAGGATAATTCTATTAAGTTTCAGACAATTATATTCCCTTCCATTCGTCAGGACTTTAGGACATTCCTTCAAGTCATTGATATGGAGGAGGATTAATGCTAGAGTTTATACATCCAAAAGTAATGTTTTCTCTCAAAGTCATCACTCTGTGGAGCTATCTGCCTTTTTCAACAGTACAGTTAAAATAGAAATTTCTAGAATTCCACTTTAAGAACAGCCTTCAGGACAAGTTCACAAATTGCACAGTAAAATGAATGTCATGTCTTCACATTCATTTCTTATTTTGACCAATAATACCCAGCTTAGTAACCCGGCTTACTCACCCTATGCTTGGCCCTAAATAACTTTTGCCTGTTTTCAAAAATCAAATTTACTATAAAAAGTTTGAGAACTGGACACCACTAAGGACTTTCAAAGAAGTATGCAGATGTCTCTAAAGGAGATTCCAAAAAATGGATTCTCAAACTACTGTGCATATTATTGGACTATGATTGTGAAAATGAGTACATTTGATACAAATTCCTTATGACTGAGCAACTAAATGGAATCATTCATATTTACATATAACTCATAAATAAGATATGCATATACATTATGCATGTATCAGAATGCCTTGTACATAATACTCAATTAATATACTTTTTCAATAATTGTTCCTAAGTACAGGATCAGTGTTATTGACACAGCAGTGTTATTGATCACATCTTTATTTAAAATTTTGATATTTTGTTCATCATGATTTGTCTACATTGATTTTGGTTATTTAAAATATTTCATTAAAATATTATTTATCTTGATTACTAAGTTTCTTTGTCACCCTCTGAAATTTTGTGCCTGAGGCAATTCCCTCACTTGCCTCACACTAATCTCAGCTCTGCTTTGGCTAACCTACTGGCTAAGGAAGATGACAGAACCTCCCATGCTAAGCCAGGCCTACATTGGCCACCACCAGCCAACCAACAGACACATGAGCTAGATAAATGCTTGCTGCCATATGGCACTGAATTGTGGAGTGGCTTCTCATGCAGCAAGAGCTAACTGATACAGCAATGACAATTATAGGTCTACACAGATTAAGTATTTGGGGCCAGTAGACTCTAAGAGTTATGATTATATTATTCAAAGTTCACTGCTTATCTGGAAAAATAAATGAGAAGTTATAGTAGATTGTATTACTGATTTCTAATAGTTAATGCTCTTCTCTGTGAAAGGATTATACTTCCTCACCCCATTGATAACAGGCTTGGCCATATGACTTTTGTTTTGGCCAATGAAATGTGAGCCAAAATGAAGTAGTTAGAATTTTAATAACCATAGAGTGACTCTCTCATCACTCTTTCCTTTCTGATTTCAGGAGACCTGAATATCACCAAAAGAGTCACTCCTTCAGCCTGATCTCAGAGGATAAAGACATGAAGCAGAGCTGAAGCCCAGTCTGTGATGGACATGTAATGATGGACATGTAATGTGAGTTCACATGTTGTTGTAAACCATGAAGATCTGGGAGTTGATTTACGATAGCCAAGATATGGAAGCAACCCAAATGCCATCAACGGATGAATGAATAAAGTAGATGTGGTATATATATACAGTGGTTTATTACTCAACCATAAAAAAAAGAATGAAATTCTGCCATTTGCAGCAACATGGATGGACCTAGAGAATATTATGCTTAGTAAAATGAGTCAGACAGAGAAAGGCAAATGCTGCATGATATTACTTATGTGTAGAATCTAATAAGTAATACAAATTAGTATATATGTAAAACAGAAACAGACTGACTATGTAGAAAACAAACTAGTGGTTACCAAAAGGGAAAGGGAAGTGGGGAGGGGCAAATCAGGGGTATGGGATTAAGAGATACAACTACTATGTAAAAATAGATAAGCAACAAGGATATACTGTATAGCATAGGGAATTATAGCAATTATCTTGTAATAACTTTTAATGGAGCATAATCTGTAAAAATACTGAATCACTATGCTGTACACCTGAAACTAATATAATATTGTAAATCAACTATACTTATAAAAAAAGATCTGAGAGTTGTTTCTTGCCACAAAATAACTTGGAGAAAGCCAACAGAACCAGGGGAGTGACTATTGGGAAGGAGAAGGTAAGCCTACTACTATTCAAAGATGATATGATTATATACTTGGAAAGTTGCAACAAACAAGAAAATTCAATCAGTGAGTAGAGTAAAAAACTAATACCTAGAAGTCAATAGCTATCATATTTGCAAACAGTAAGCTCTTGGAAGCTATAACTGAAGATTTCATTAACAATATAGCAACAATGAAGATAAAGTGCCTTGTAATGAACTTAAGAAAAATGTAGAAGACCTAAATGAAGAAAACTTTAAAACACTAATGAAGATTTTTTTTAAAAAAGATAAACAAGTGGAACAACAAAATATGTCCTTGGATTCCACATCATTAAATAGCAGCCCTCTCTAAGTTATTTTATAAATGTGATACAAGTCCCAATACAAATAACAACAGATTGCCCTTTTTATTGTGGGGAGGAGTTAAAGGTTGGGGTTGAAAACCCAACCCGTGATTCTAACATAAAACTGGATAAACAGGAATAACCAGAGAAAACCTAAAAAAACCACAATAAGGGCAGACTAGTCTAATAAATATCAAAATATGTTATAAAGTCTCAGTAATTAAAACTGTGTAATACTGTCACATAGAAATGGAAAAAACAAGTCCAGGAGTAGACCCAAATACACATGGGTATTTGAGCATGTGATAAATGGGGCATCTCAAAAAAGTGAGGAAAAAAGTAACAACTAGATAAATATCTAAAAAGATTAAGCTGGATCCACCATATGCCTGAATAAATCCCAAATGTATCAAAGATTTAAATGTAAAGAAATAAAAATGTAAAAATTACTAGGAAAAAATAGCTAAATTACTTATAACCTTGGAATGAGTAAGCCCTTCTGGATTCAAAATCCAGAGCTATTAAAAGAAAGATAAACTTGTCTAAAATGAAAAAAGAAAGGTTCTGCATAATGGTGAAAAAGTATACCTGAAGCATAGTCAATGACAAATGACAAACCAGAAAAAAAATATTGTGGCTCATAACCCAGGGCTTATACCCCTAATCAACACAGAGCTCCTACAAATCAATAAAGAAAAGACCAACAACACAGCTGAAAAATAAGCAAAGGAAATGAGCACAGTTCATAGAAAAAGTAATACAAATGGTTCTAAACATATGAAAAGCTACTCAACCTTTTTCAGAGTAAGAGAAATATAAATTTAAACTACACCAAAATATCATTTCTCAGCTACAAGGCAAAAATTCAAAAATTTGATAACACAAACTATTAACAAAGGTGTAGGAAAAAGACACTCATACATTCCTGGTTAGAGGGTAAATTACTGCAACCACTGTAGAGAGCTCTTTGGCTATTTCTATCAAATTCCAAATGCATACACACATTGACTTAGAATCCTATTTCTAAGAATTTATGTCTCTAATATATTTACACTTTTTGTGAAATGACTCATGTTCAAGCCTATTTATTATAATACAATTTATAATATCAAAATATCGGAAACAGACTAAATGTCCATTAATAGGTGGCTAGTTAAGTAAATTATGGTACATTCATCCAGTAGAATACTACACAGCTATAAAAAAAGAATGGTGATGATTAAAAGGATCTCTATATTCTGACACAGAAAGACCTCCATTAAGTTTAAAAATCAAGGTTTGGAATAGTGTGTATAGAATAACACAGAAGAAAGAATATATATTCATATTTGTTTATAAATGCATATACAAACTCAGGAAGGATCTATAAGAAACAGATAAGAATGAGTACCTACCTGGTTGGGATAGGGAAGGGAGAAGCTTGGCAGAAGGGCCAACCCTCTGCATTGGAGGATGGAAGGGGCACCTTGCAATATATATATTTTAATATTTAAAAAATTTTGAAGCCTGTGAATGTATTTCATATTCAAAAATTTAAGACAACACCAAAAACTCCAAACTAGTTTGCTATAGGTAATTTAAAGCTAAAGGGCAGTCAGTGGTCTAATCATATTATCTTCAATAAAACCTTACCTAAGGGACTCGTGCTATAATCAGTAGTCCATGGAGAGCCATCACTCTTTACTACTAGTCTGTTTTGAGGAATATTATCTCTTTTCTTCATCTAAAATATCCCCTTCCATCTAAGAAATAAAGCGGCTTATTCAAGCACTTCAATTCAACAGTTTCACCATTAAGAGCACTTCTGTTACTATTCTTCTAAGCACTTCTAAAAAGCTGAAAACTTCAATTGAACAGACTGCTCATTATAACATAAAATGCAATTTATACATTGATTGAAACAGCTTGATGAGGACCTTAATAATCCTCTGCTTTGAATGAGGAACTTCAGTATGCTGAAGGAAAAGGCCCACTCAAAATGATAATGCAGGGCTTCCCTGGTGGCACAGTAGTTGAGAGTCCACCTGCCGATGCAGGGGACACGGGTTCGTGCCCCGGTCTGGGAAGATCCCCCATGCCGCGGAGCAGCTGGGCCCGTGAGCCACGGCCGCTGAGCCTGCGCGTCCGAAGCCTGTGCTCCGCAACGGGACAGGCCACAACAGTGAAAGGCCCGCGTACTGCAAAAAAAAAAAGATAATGCGGTGCTCAGAAGAGTACTATTAGTTGAACCATTCAGTAATAAGGCATATTTGCTTCATATACTGGGGTGCCTGTCATCTAACAAAACAGCAGTAATAGGATACTGTCATTAAGTCATAGAGCAGCCTAGGAGAACTGATGAGACAAAATATTGAAGACATCAGGTTTTCTGCAAGAACTGTATCTACATGGACAGAATTAAAGAGTAGGTTGAGGGATAAATAAATGAAGGTTGGGCAGTCTGATTGAAGAAACATCACTCTAGGGACCTGCATTCTACTTACATTTCTTCATTAACTAGCCCATCATTTAGTCTGCTTGGACATCAGTTTCCTGATTTGTAAAATGTGGATAATAACACCCTATTTGCTATGGTAGAGACTCTGCTACATGCTCACTAAACCCATTTCGTTTTCCTCTTGGGCACAGGGCTAATTTCCCAGGTGCCCCAGGGAGTTAGGTGGGGTCATATGACTGAGTACTGGTCAATGGAATGTGGGTGGAAGTGATACTTTGTTGCCAGGCCTAATCCCCAAAACCTCCTTTGGGATACTCTAGGAACTCTCTTCCTTGTCTTCTGGCTGGATTCAAAAGATCCAGTGGAGAAATCTGAGGTCATAGAAAAATGGCAGAGTCTCAAGAACTGCACTGTCCAATATGGTAGCACTTGAAATGTGGATACTCCAAATTGAGATGTACTGTAAATATAAAATACAGGCTGGATTTTGAAGACTTAGTATAAAAAAGTTTTAAATAGCTTATTAATAATTTTTATAATGATTGCATGTTAGAATCATATTTTGGACAAACTGGGTTAAATAAAATAATATTATTAAAATTTATTTTGCCTATTTTTTAAATGTGGCTACTAGAAAATTTAAAATCACATACATGATTCACATTTGTGGCTCACATTATATTTTTATTGGACAACGCTGCTCCAGATGTTAGGAGCCTTGATCCCTGAATGACTGCAAAGAGCAGAACTGCTCCACTACAGTGCTGTGCCATCACTAGTCCAGAATGCTTCTGCAAGAAGAAACTGCAGGGCTCAGCCTTTGTTCCTTTGGGAGTTCAACCTATGTCCCCCGTATGCATACCTGCTCCAGCTGAGCTAAAGGAAAGAGATTTGTTTACACCAAGGGTAAAAGGGATGGGGGAAGAGTATCTTATGAGATGATGTGGTTATGACCATCATACATTCAGACTCTGGAAAACATTTGGCAAAGCTGGTAGAGAAAGGGATAAAAGTTTGGGGATATAGAGACTTCTCCACACAGGTGGTGATCAGCACTAAAGTACAGAACCGCTCAGTTCTATTTGCCCATCCAAAGCTTCACCATTCTAACTAGTACAGGCACCCCACAATGACACCACCATACCAATCCTGAGTAGATACATTACAGGAATGCAATTTTAACCATCGGCACCTGTGCACCCTGGATGCTGAGCATGCTCTCCTTCCCACCAGAGGCTTGAGATAAGTATGTTCAGTGTCACAAGTGCAGGAAACAGCAACTGGTTGAGTATGATATTTTCCTCCTTTCCTTCAGACATATTGCAATATTCATTTTCACATAATAACAACAAAAAATCTTACCAAGTAAATGTTTTGTAGCAATCTGCCAAACGGTCAGGTCACGGGATGTATGTGGGCGACTACTTCTTCACAAAGCCCACACAAGTCTTTTGTAAGCAAGATCATTGCTAAGAATAATCTGTTTATATTTCCTGTTGATAATTCCACAGATCAAGCTGATAAACCACGTTAGTGACTTTTTCCCTCCCTCTTTTGGTCTCTTTCTTTTTGAACACAAAGATCTTTTATAAGTGAACCAAGCACAAAGGTACTAAAGAAAGGGAAGAAAATCAGAGCCTCAGGTACTTCTTGGACATGTCAATTACAGTTAAACTGTTATAAATAATACCTATATATAGATACACTCTTTCAGTTCATACAAATTCTTACTGAAAAGCTTTAATTTTTTATCATGTACACATAAATTTATTCAATAAGTTCTACTTTTAGTAATAGGTATTTGGTATGAGTGAAGATTAATTAACTGCAATTGTGAGATTTTTCAGATTAAAAACCATGTAACAAAGACTGTGTCTAGTCTCTCTTTTTGATTAATGCTTGAAAAACTTTAACATTTGAAATAAGTAAAACTCAATGCCATTTTTAGTTTGAATAATAAATATGTGATAATATCAAATATATAATTAAAAATGATAATAAATGTATAGTAATATCTCAAGCTTCATGTAATATATTAATAGTGATATTTATTTAATATTACTACTACTGTATCAAAAAATGTTATCCAAGTTCTATTCTAAGCATCAATATCAAGGCTTTGCATTATCTACCACATTCATCTTCTAAACAGGTCACATTATAATATATACAGACCTGAGTGTGTAAGATCAAAATCAAACATCATCTAAAAGCTGAGCAAGGGGCAGCTTCCTAATTGTATAAAGAATGAGAGGCCTAAATGAGTGATTAAGAATAAAAATTCCTTCTCTCTCTCTCCTTTTGTTGCACTAAGTTTTATTTTTCTCAAGTGTTTTAAACTTTTGTGTTGTGAAATACAGCTTGCAAAGATAAAATTTATAAATCATAAATTTAAATTTTAACTAATAATCACAAAGTGAATACATGTGTAATCATCACTGTGCTGAAGAAACTGAACATTGCTAACAGCCAAGATGCTCCTCATACACCCTTTTTCTAGAGGTGATTAAGCCTATTACTTTATGTTAACCACTTCTTCCTTCTTTTTTTATCATTTTACCTAATTAGTATGGGCACCTAAATAAACAGTTTAGTTTATCCTGTTTCTGATTTTTATATAAATGTAATCATACAGTGTGTATTCTCGTTTTGCTTTTTTCATATGACATTAAGTTTAAAAGATTTTTTCCTATCCTGTATGTTTTCTATCACAAGCAATGTTCTAAAAATAGAATATATAATTTATATGTAAAGTATAAAGAATAATAATAAAACGAACACTCATGTGCCCATCACCCAGCTTTAGAAATTTCTCTCATTTATAAACTGGGTTTGCTTAACAGTTTCCAAAATGTTTTGACAAAAAAAGAAAAGGAGGGAAGATATGTAGAACTATTTAACAACCAACTATTATTAACTTGGTAGTTCAGAGCCTCTAAACATCTTTGCCGGTAATACAACCAAACCAGGCTGACCTCCTGACCCCAGGGCCTTGGAGCTGCCCTGGCCTAGATGGTGACTGAAGCTAATTTATTCCCATGGCCAAATTGCAGATGCTATATATACTGTATGGAAAGGAACAGAGGTAAATCCCACCTGGGGTCTGAGCTGCTGTAAGCTGCTTTTCTCTGAACTCTGTCCTCAGTATACTAACAGCTCTACACACAAAATCATTTTGTTGCTCTGATTTCAGTCCTATAGGCATATCATGATAGCTCATTCCTGGTCCCTGAAGACACCTTCCTCGCCAAGTGCTGTCGTGGAGTGCCTTCTGGTGATAATCACTTCCTTTAGGTAACACCCAGCTCATGACAGCACTGAACAAAAGCTCCAATTTCTTCCTATATCCTCCATACACATAGGTAAATACTCATTCATTCAACAAATATTCATTGAGCTCCAAGACTGTGTAAGGCATTCCATTAGGTAATATATGCAACATGGAGCATAGTAAGTAGAGTAAGAGCTCTAGTAAAAACCCAGACATGGACAAAAAAAGTAATCATTGAAGATACACTTATTACAAGGTAAATGGTAAAAATCTCTGGAAGAGGGAAGTAGGATATATATTAATAAAATAGTTGCTACCTCTTTGGAAATAGGTGAATTAATTTATTTTGGGCTCTTCTATCCTAAGCGATCCTATGAGGCCAGAGGGTGCCCTCTTACACTCCACTGGCCACACACTGCTGCACCACAGCCTAGGTGTGCTAGAACGTGCAATAGGCCTCTCTTCCTGACTGCACTAGCTTCTTGAGGGCAGGGACCATGTAGTGTCATTCATCCTCCAATTCCCATTGGCTGACATATGGGAGGGCCTCAATAAATAAGTGGTAAATTAATGAACAAGTATTTGCTACCTGAAACTTAAGCTAAAATCTAAAATAAAAGTTTAAAAATATTTCCCTCATGGAATTTTCCCTTATATGAAGAAGTTATGCCTTAATATGTTGATATACATGTTAACTTGATTACTGAATAGCTCTAGGGATTCTAAACAGAAAAAAGATTCTTTTTTAATAAAAAGTATCTACAGGGAATTCCCTGGCAGTCCAGTGGTTAGGACTCCACATTTTCACTGCCAAGAGCACGGGTTCAATCCCTGGTTGGGAACTAAGATCCTACAAGCCGCGCAGCAAGGTCAAAAAAACAAAACCAAACAAACAAAAAGTACCTACAGAAGGTAGAATACTTCTATTTCTCTATGAGGTGGGTCAAAAAGGATCTTGCTGTGATTTATGTCATACAGTGTTCTGCCTATGTTTTCCTATAAGGCTTTTATAGTGTGTGGTCTTAAATTTAGGTCTTTAATCCATTTTTAGTTTATTTGTGTGTATGGTGTTAGGGAATGTTCTAATTTCATTCTTTTACATGTAGCTGTCTAGGTTTTCCTGCACCACTTATTGAAGAGGCTGTCTTTTCTCCATTGTATATTCTTGCCTCCTTTATCAAAAATAAGGAGACCATATGTGAGTGCGTTTACCTCTGGTCTTTCTATCCTGTTTCATTGATCTATATTTCTGTTCTTGTGGCAGTACCATACTGTCTTGATTATTGTAGCTTTGTAGTATAGTCTGAAGTCAGGGAGGCTGATACCTCCAGCTCCGTTGTTCTTCCTCAAGATTGCTTTGGCTATTCGGGGTCTTTTGGGTTTCCATCCAAATTGTGAAATTTTTTGCTCTAGTTCTGTGAAAATGCCAGTGGTAGTTTGATAGGGATTTCATTGAATCTGTAGATTGCTTTGGGTAGTATAGTTATTTTCACAATGTTGATTCTTCCAATCCAAGAACATGGTATATCTCTCCATCTATTTGTATCACCTTTTATTAGATATTTTATTCTTTTTGTTGCAGTGGTAAATGGGAGTGTTTCCTTCATTTCACTTTCAGATTTTTCATCATTAGTGTACAGGAATGCAAGAGATTTCTGTGCATTAATGTTGTATCCTGTTACTTTACCAAATTCATTGATTAGCTCTAGTCGTTTTCTGGTAGCATCTTTAGGATTCTCTATGTATAGTATCATGTCATCTGCAAAGAGTGACAGCTTTACTTCTTCTTTTCCAATTTGGATTCCTTTTATTTCTTTTTCTTCTCTGATTGCTGTGGCTAAAACTTCCAAAACAATGTTGAATAATAGTGGTGAGAGTGGGCAACCTTGTCTTCTTCTTGATCTTAGTGGAAATGGTTTCAGTTTTTCACCATTGAGGACGATGTTTGCTGTGGGTTTATCATATATGGCCTTTATTATGTTGAGGTAAGTTTCCTCTATGACTACTTTCTGGAGGGTTTTATCATAAATGGGTGTTGAATTTTGTCAAAAGCTTTTTCTGCATCTATTGAGATGATCATATGGTTTTTGTTCTTCAATTTGCTAATGTGGTGTATCATGTTGATTGATTTGCATACACTGAAGAATCCTTGAATTCCTGGGATAAACCCACTTGATCATGGTGTATGATCCTTTTAATGTGCTGTTGGATTCTGTTTGCTAGTATTTTGTTGAGGATTTTTGCATCTATGTTCATCAGTGATATTGGCCTGTAGTTTTCTTTTTTTGTGACATCTTTGTCTCAGCTCTATTTACAATAGCCAGGACATGCAAGCACCTAAGTTGTCTTTCAACAGATGAATGGATAAAGAAGATGTGGCACATATATACAATAGAATATTACTCAGCCATAAAAAGATACGAAACTGAGTTATTCGTAGTGAGGTGGATGGACCTAGAGGCTGTCATACAGAGTGAAGTAAGTCAGAAAGAGTAAAACAAATACCGTATGCTAACACATATATATGAAATCTAAAAAAAAAAAAAAAAAAAAAAAGGTCATGAAGAACCTAGGGGCAGGACGGGAATAAAGACGCAGACCTACAAGAGAATGGACTTGAGGACACGGGGAGGGGGAAGGGTAAGCTGGGACAAAGTGAGAGAGTGGCATGGACATATATACACTACTAAATGTAAAACCTATAGCTAGTGGGAAGCAGCCGCACAGCACAGGGAGATCAGCTCGGTGCTTTGTGCCCACCTAGAGGGGTGGTATAGGGAGGGTGGGAGAAAGGAAGATGCAAGAAGAAAGAGATATGGGGATATATGTATATGTATAACTGATTCAGTTTGCTATAAAGCAGAAACTAACACACCATTGTAAAGCAATTATACTCCAATAAAAATGTTAAGAAAAAAAAAGGTAGAATATTATAGGCATGACTGGAAAAATGATTCTAGCACCTAATTCAAGGGTCATCAGTTGTTATATATTCAGGACTGATATTCAGGCAGCATCCAGCACTAAGGCCACACCTTAGTTTGCTTATAGCTTATAGCTGACATCAGTTATGATTGGCCAGTGCTCATTTTATGGTACATGCTAAACATATGAATATCATGCATTATATAGAAAGAAGGCTACTTACTGTAAAATGACAATCACACAACAGTGGAGGAGGGATGGCTATAGAAACTCTGCTACTGTGAAAACGGAATTGTAGAAGGATATCTGAAAGCTGTTAGTGAATTCTACTTATACCTTAATTAATAAAATAAATATATTAATAAATAAAAGTTATACTGTTTATTTTTGCATAAATACCTTAGATAGAAAGTCCCTAAAAGAGAAAAGCCTTTAAAACAAAGCAGGAGTCACTATATTAATATCAGAAAAAGTAAATTTCAGAGCAAAGAATATTACCAGAGATAAAGAGTCATAATGATAAAGGTATAAGTTCATCAAGGGGACATAACAATCCTAAATGTCAATGCATCTAATGAGAGTACCTCAAAATACATAAAGCAAAAATTGATAAAACTGCAAAGAGCAATAGATCACAATTATAACTGGATATTTCAATACCCCTCTCTCAATAACTGATAGAACCAATAGACATAAAATCAGTAAGGATACATACACAGAGAAGATTTGAACAACACTAGCAACCAACTTGACAGAATTGACATTTTACAAATCTTTCTCAAATAAGAGCAGGATACACATTCTTTTTAAGTGCCCATAGAATGTTTACCAAGGTAGATTTATTTAATTATAAATTTATTTAATTATAAAACAAGTCTCAATTTATATATAAAACAATTTTATATATAAAATTTATTTAATTATAAAACAAGTCTCAATAAGTTTTAAAAGATTCAAGCCATAAAAATTATGCTCTTTGGCTACAATGAAATTAAATTAGAATACTAAAAACAATAACAAAAAGACCTCTGGAAAATCCCCATATATTTGGGAAATAAATAATACACTTCTAAATAATTCATGAGTCAAAGAAGAAATCAAAAAATAAATTAGAAAGCATTTTTAAATGGATAAAAATAAATATACAATCTATAAAAATTCTTATGCTGCTGCTTAAGTAGTACTTAGGAGAAAATTTATAGCACTAAACACCTATATGAAAACTGAAGAAAAGACTCAAATCAATGACCTCAGATTCCACCATAGGAAGTCAGAAAAAGAAGAGCACTGAGATAGTATACGTAGAGAAACCCTAAAACTATAATATACATTTGGTCATTGATAAGCTACCAAGGATGAACCTTCTCAAAGACATCCCTGCTAAATATCAACTCAGCCACTGAGGATGTATGCCCACAGTCACCAGGCTTGACAAACACTGTAGGCAGCACTTAGCAGAAACAGTAAGTTCTTTTTAGAAGACCAAACAAAGAAGTTAAGAATTGAAAGAAGGATATAACACAGACATACTGGATGTATTCACAGGAAGTAACCTTGATGAGCATGTTTTTAACGAGATAGCTCTCATACTTCAGGACAATATTTCACTCTTGCTACTATTGTTGGGGATTTAAGGCTAAACTTTCATTAAAATGAGTTAATGTTCATAAATCACTTAGAATAAGCCACACAAAAGTGCCATTTTTACAGGTCCAAAATTATCAAATATTGGCAATTACATATTGTTCAAGCTAATAATTCCTGAGACTACAATAGATATAAATGTTAGAAAAGCAATAATACTGCAGCTTCTCAAGGTTATTAAATAGACATAATGCACAAAAAGCAGGATAATACTCTTTTCAACTATTATTTTTTTAATTTCTTAAGTCTCAGACCATGACCCTTGTCTCTAGAAAATCTTTACCCACCAAGGTTACAATTTAATATCCAATATATCCAATATAGGCCACCCCCAAATCCAACCCCACAGACATCCTTCTAGGGATACCCAAAAGGCTTCATGTGATCATATATATACACCTATGTGTTTCTTGATAATGAAAGGACAGTTTTTGCTCCTGAGAAATTTATCCGAGTTCATGCAATATCAGTGTATCTCAGTTTATGAACCTGATGCACAAAAAGAACCATCTAAACATAGTTTGTTATAACTTCTTATTCATTTTATACATAGATTCCTTAAAAATGATCAGCTTTTGAAGTATGTGTTAAATTATTCCAATTACAGAACCCTGTTTGCACATATGTTTCAGAAATACATCTGTCATATGATATGAGGTATACGTTTAAATCTGTATAAGTGCTGGATTAAATAACCCACCCAGGCAGAAGTACCAAAGCATCACTTACAGCATTTACATACTTATTTTATGTGCCAGATATCTGGAAGCCAAAACTAAATTCGATACTTTATAATATAGGTCAACATTGGAGCAAGAAGAGAAAATACTGCAGCATTTTATGTTAGTTACACTGATACAGAGCACAGACAGAAGGCTAAGTGAGGTTATTTGGATAAGAGTAGTGTTGATTTTCATCTTAGTCTAAAGATAAAAACCTAGACCCTCTTAAGTGGTTTTTTAAATATATGAAAACTACACTAAGAGGCTTAACATTTTCTCCCATTTTTTCTCACAAATATAAAGCCTGTCTTTTGGAGCTAGGATAAGAGAAATAAACAGAAAAGAGGAAGGTAAATTTTAAAGAGGAATTTCACCACATGCCAGATAAATTGTACTTTGTCTGAACTCCATCAGTCTCCCTTATGTCCTAGAATTTTCATGCACCTGAGTAAGAAAATAAAGACTTTCATTTGCAAAATGTCAAGGAAGGGACTGAAATAAAGTGCCCACCAATACAGACACACCGTGTGCAAAAGAGGCATTTGAGATCCCATGTCCAACTCTGGAACTCAACAGTTTTATGATCTCTGTCCAACTGATAAAACAATTCCATGTAAACAACAGCCTACCTGAACTGCACTGCAAGAAGAGATCCAAAGCACCGTGGGGTCCTACACAGGCTGCGGAAGTTTCATGTCCCTCAGCCAAGGCATCCGCTTCTGTCAGTTACTCCACCACCGACCAACAGATTGAAAGCAGGGCACTGAAAGCCCAGATCTTATAACTCTAGACTTGGTCTTTAACCAGCTGTCACTGGCTACCAGCTTTACAAACTGAGAGTATAAAACACATCATATAACTTTCTTTCCATACCTGAACACTTACATGCTTTGGGCCTAACTGCCTAGAGGCGTGTTTTGAACTGTTAACTATAGTAAGCTTTCAAATCCTCAGTCCCGTCAGTCCCCAGCTCCCAGACTGCTAACTGGAATTTCAGTCCACATGTGCCCCTCACAATTAGCAGGGTTATTTTAGGCACTGACCTAAGTTCTCAGAGAATGTAAGCTGATGGCAAGGGGGAGTCTAATGTGTCAAGCTGCTTGGTTACAATAGAAAGCTCATTCGAGAAGCTCACAATCTGTGTGCAGCGCTTCCTCAACACCCCACTACATGTATTTTGACTTTAGCTGAGGAGAAACACCGAAATTATACACCTATATTTAATACCCACAGAGAGCTTAGACCCATCATGAATAATAATTCAACAGAAGCATGCAAGCGACTTGGACAGCTTTTTTATGAAACAGTTTTAAGTTCTGACCGTCAGTATTTAGTCACACGGTGTGTCATTCCACAGGAAGTCCCAGTAAAAGTAAACTACCCAGAATCTAATCAAGATTATTGATTCCCTTCCAGGCTCTCAGAGAGAAAGCTAGAAATACAAAATACTCTATAAACATTTCTCATAATTATTAAAGTTAGTTCCCCTCTACAAACTAATACATGTCTACTAGGTCCTACTATTTCTAATAAAGTACTCCACCTACTGGCTAATATGACTGTTTTGCAGACACTGTCTCATGGGAGAAATAACCGAAAGAAGAAAACAGTAGCAGGAAACTGCACTGTGCACCTTACCAGTGAGTCCCTCCATGCAGCACTGAACATTCTGACTCCCAGGGGAACATGGGATAAATTCACAAACATTTCAACTTCCTCATCAACACCCTTCTCATGGTTTCCACAAAAGTCAGAACTCAAAGAGAGAACTTGAACTCCCAGGAAGGGGTGGATATAAATTAGACAAAGGAAGAATTTCCTGAGTTGGAGATTTGCTGAGAACTACTTGTAGAAAGAATGAGTCAAACCTCATTCTAAGAGAAGTTTAAATAAAAGTGTTGATAAATGTGTTAGGAATGGCTAGCCATGGCCTCCCTAAAGAGAAAGCAACAAAATGGGTAAAGTCTAAAGGTCTCATCTCTTTCCTTGGTTACTGCTCCCTCAAACTTCTTGATAGTCAGCTCAGTGGTCACCTCCTCTGGAAGCTACATGACTCCCCTTAGCTAGCTTAATGCCCCCTAATCAGTGCTTTCTTTAATGGTCTTGTTACCTCTTCCTAGCACCCCAAACAGGGAACTCTACTTGGCAGTCGATGTGCCATGTTCCTCTTTGCAGAGCAGGCTTAAATCAGCACTGGGCCCTTAGCAGATGTCAATGAATGTCTGCTGAATGAACAAATTGGGGGATGTTCTAGAATCACTGGAGCACACAAGGCCTGCTTCTGGGTTCAACAGGCCATTCCCACTGTATTCCCACTCTCCTGAGATATTGTTAGTTCAGGGTGACGAGCAGCTCCGAGGTGGCACAATAGATGTCTCACAGACTTCACTATAAAACCGGACGACTATTTGATGAAGGAGCAAACAAGTGAATAAACCACACGTCACATCTTTAGGAAAAGTGTTCTTAGAGCCCGTTCCCACTTCCAGGCTTAAGCCAGGCCTGCTCTAGTCAGTTAGTGCCAATGATAAATAAGAATCCACCTTCCCAAAGCCAAAAGGCTTTCACACAGTTCCCTCTCTGACATGAAATTACCCTTTTTTCTCTAACACCCCAGCTCAAACTTCCCACAATCTGAAGTCTTGCATTTGTGATGATGACACAGAAAGGGAAGACACATCCAGCAGTCAAAGCCAACTCACAACGTGGATGAATCGCAGACTATAATGGCTACAAACTGGTGGCACTTTAATCTTCAAATTCTTTGAATATCTTTCAAGAATGAGGAAAAAAACATATTTTCTATTAGGAGTAATGAAAAGTATTTGTACCACTGGAATATCTCTTAGGAGTTATTTTTTCATCGCTGATTTTTTTCTAGAACTTGATAGCATAGCCTGTGGCATTTTTTTTTTTTAAGAGAGAGAGAGATATAACCCCAGTTCTGTGGTCAGTTATATCCTGGCAGCAGAAAAAGAACATGTACTTCACAGGGTCCTATTTTTAATTCTCATTTAAATAGCTGTCAGCTCTTGCCCGCACAAAAGAAGAAAGATGACAAAATCAAGACAAGATTTTCTGACCAGAACCAAGTATTAATATTGGTCTGGAAATCTATACTTATCTGAGAATTTACATACTTCTCAGCGAGTTTAGGAAGCATCCATACATAACTTTCCATAAGTCTAGCACACAACACAAGTTATAGACAGATAGATAGATAGAAAGATAGGTCATCCAATAGAGACATTCAACAAAGCTATAAAAAAAGAGATTCTTCTAAAATGAGATAAGGGAAATGTATTTCTTTAATGGCTCTTTAATATATTGAGAAATATTCTTTAATATATTGAGAAATATATTCATTCATTTAAATATATATTAGTTTGTTCAATATACATTATATATTAAGTTCTGTGCTCAGCTCTCAGAAATTTAAAAACGAAAAGAACATGGCCTCTATCCTCATTGAACTTAGAATTTAGAGAAATAGATAAGTAAATAATCACAATGTTGTTTGAGAAGCACAGAAATGGTATCTGCAGAGGGTGTCATGAGAACAGGAAGGTGAGGAGGGGCACCATAGTCAGAATAAGACAGAGAAGATAGAGGTGAGGGGCTGAACCAAGATGGCAGAGTAGAAGGACATGCTCTCACTCCTTCTTGCAAAAACACCAGAATCACAACTAGCTGCTGGACAGTCATCGACAGGAAGACACTGGAGCTCACCAAAAAAGATACCCCACATCGAAAGACAAAGGAGAAGCCACAATGAGACGGTAGGAGGGGCACAATCACAGTAAAATCAAATCCCATAACTGCTGGGTGGGTGACTCACAGACTGGAAAACACTTATACCAAAGAAGTCCACCCACTGGAGTGAAGGTTCTGAGCCCCACGTCAGGCTTCCCAACCTGGGGTTCCGGCAACGGGAGGAGGAATTCCTAGAGAATCAGACTTTGAAGGATAGTGGGATTTGATTACAGGATTTCAACAGGACTGGGGGAAACAGAGACTCTACTCTTAGAGGGCACACACAAAGTAGTATGTGCACTGGGACCCAGGGGAAGGAGCAGTGACCCGAGGGGAGACTGAACCAGCCCTACCTGCTAGTGTTGGAGGGTCTCCTGCAGAGGCAGGGGGTGGCTGTGGCTCACCGTGGGGACAAGGACACTGGCAGTAGAAGTTCTGGGAAGTACTCCTTGGCATGAGCCCTCCCAGAGTCTGCCATTAGCCCCACCAAAGAGCCCAGGTAGGCTCCAGTGTTGGGTTGCCTCAGGGCAAAAGAGCAACAGGGAGAGAACCCAGCCCCACCCATCAGCAGTCAAATGGATTAAGGTTTTACTGACCTCTGCCCACCAGAGCAACAGTCAGCTCTACCCACCACCAGTTCCTCCCATCAGGAAACTTACACAAGCCTCTTAAATAGCCTCATCCACCAGAGGGCAGACAGCAGAAGCAAGAAGAACTACAATCCTGCAGCCTGTGGAACAAAAATCACATTCACAGAAAGATAGACAAGATGAAAAGGCAGAGGGTTATGTACCAGATGAAGGAACAAGATAAAACACCAGAAAAACAACTAAATGAAGTGGAGATAGGCAACCTTCCAGAAAAAGAATTCAGAATAATGATAGTGAAGATGATCCAGGACCACGGAAAAAGAATGGAGGCAAAGATCGAGAAGATGCAAGAAGTGTTTAACAAAGACCTAGAATAATTAAAGAACAAACAAACAGAGATGAACAATATAATAACTGAAATGAAAACTACACTAGAAGGAACCAATAGCAGAATAACTGAGGCAGAAGAACGGATAAGTGACCTGGAAGACAGAATGGTGGAATTCACTGCTGTGGAACAGAATAAAGAAAAAAGAATGAAAAGAAATGAAGACAGCCTAAGAGACCTCTGGGACAGCATTAAACACAACAACATTTGCATTATAGGGGGTCCCAGAAGGAGAAGAGAGAGAGAAAGGACCACAGAAAATATTTGAAGAGATAATAATCGAAAACTTCCCTAACATGGGAAAGGAAATAGCCACCCAAGTCCAGGAAGTGCAGAGAGTCCCATACAGGATAAATCCAAGGAGAAACACACCAAGATACATAGTAATCAAATTGGCAAAAATTAAAGACAAAGAAAAATTATTGAAAGCAGCAAGGGAAAAACGACAAATTATATATAAGGGAACTCCCATAAGGATAACAGCTGATTTCTCAGCAGAAACTCTGCAAGCCAAAGGGAGTGGCATGATATACTTAAAGTGATGAAAGGGAAGAACCTAAAACCAAGATTACTCTACCCAGCAAGGATCTCATTCAGATACAAAAGAGAAATCAAATGCTTTACAGACAAGCAAAAGCTAAGAGTACTCAGCACCACCAAACCAGCTCTACAACAAATGCTAAAGGAACTTCTCTAAGTGGGAAACAGAAGGGAAGACAAGGACCTACAAAGACAAACCCAAAAGAATTAAGAAAATGGTCAAAGGAACATACATATCGATAATTACCTTAAAAGTGAATGAATTAAATGCTCCCACCAAAAGACACAGGCATGCTGAATGGATACAAAAACAAGACCCATATATATGCTGTCTACAAGAGACCCACTTCAGACCTAGGGACACATACAGACTGAAAGTGAGGGGATGGAAAAAGATATTCCATGCAAATGGAAATCAAAAGAAAGCTGGAGTAGCAATATTCATATCAGATAAAATAGACTTTAAAATAAAGAATGTTAAAAGAGACAATGAAGGACACTACATAATGATCAAGGGATCAATCCAAGAAGATATAACAATTATAAATATATATGCACCCAACATACGAGCACTTCAATACATAAGGCAACTGCTAACAGCTATAAAACAGGAAATCGACAGTAACACAATAATAGTGGGGGACTTTAACACCTCACTTACACCAATGGACAGATCATCCAAAATGAAAACAAATAAGGAAACAGAAGCTTTAAATGACACAACAGACAAGATAGATTTAATTGATATTTATAGGACATTCCATGCAAAAACAGCAGATTACACTTTCTTCTCAAGTGCACACGGATTATTTGCCAGGATAGATCACATCTTGGGGCACAAATCAAGCCTCAGTAAATTTAAGAAAATTGAAATCATATCAAGCATCTTTTCTCACCACAAGGCTAAGAGACTAGAAATGAATTACAGGGAAAAAAATGTAAAAAACCCAAACACATGGAGGCTAAACAATACGTTACTAAATAACCAAGAGATCACTGAAGAAATCAAAGAGGAAATAAAAAAATGTCTAGAGAAAAATGACCATGAAAACATGACGATCCAAAACCTATGGGATGCAGCAAAAGCAGTTCTAACAGGGAACTTTATAGCTATACAAGCTTACCTCAAGAGAAAAGAAAAATCCCAAGTAAACAATCTAACCTTACACCTAAAGGAACTAGAGAAAGAAGAACAAACAAAACCCAAAGTTAGCAGAAGAAAAGAAATCATAAAGAACAAAGCAGAAATAAATGAAATAGAAACAAAGAACACAATAGCAAAGATCAATAAAACTAAAGGCTGGGTCTTTGAGAAGATAAACAAAATTGATAAACCATTAGCCAGAGTCATCAAGAAAAAGAGGGAGAGGACTCAAATCAATAAAATTAGGAATGAAAAAGGAGATGTTACAACAGACACCGCAGAAATACAAAGCATCCTAAGAGAGTACTACAAGCAACTCTATGCCAATAAAATGGAAAACCTGGAAGAAATGGACAAATTCTTAGAAAGGGGGAACCTTCCAAGACTGAACCAGGAAAAAATAGAAAATATGAACAGACCAATCACAAGTAATGAAATGGAAACTGTGATTAAAAATGTTCCAACAAACAAAAGTCCAGGACCAGATGGCTTCACAGGTGAATTCTATCAAACATTTAGAGAAGAGCTAACACCCATTCTTCTCAACTCTTCCAAAAAATTGCAGAGGAAGGAACACTCCCAAACTTATTCTATGAGGCCACCATCACCCTGATACCAAAACCAGACAAAGATACTAGAAAAAAAGAAAATTAAAGACCAATATCACTGATGAATATAGATGTAAAAATCGTCAACAAAATACTAGCAAACAGAATCCAACAACACATTAAAAGGATCATACACCATGATCAAGTGGGATTTATCCCAGGGATGCAAAGATTCTTCAATATATGCAAATCAATCAATGTGATACACCATATTAACAAATTGAAGAAGGAAAAACCATATGATCATCTCAATAGATGCAGAAAAGGCTTTTGACAAAATTCAACACCCATTTATGATAAAAACTCTCCAAAAAGTGGGCATAGAGGGAACCTACCTCAACATAATAAAGGCCATATATGACAAACCCACAGCAACCATCATTCTCACTGGTGAAATACTGAAAGCATTTCCTCTAGGATCAGGAACAAGACAAGGATGTCCACTCTCACCACGATTATTCAACATTGTTTTGGAAGTCTTAGCCACGGCAATCAGAGAAGAAAAAGAGATAAAAGGAATAAAAATTGGAAAAGAAGAAGTAAAACTGTCACTGTTTGAAGATGACATAATACTATACATAGAGAATCCTAAAGATGCCACCAGAAAACTACTAGAGTTAATCAATGAATTCGGTGAGCTAGCAGGATACAAAATTAATGCACAGAAATCTCTTGCATTCCTATACACTAATGATGAAAAATTTGAAAGAGAAATTAAGGAAACACTGCCATTTACTGTTCCAACAAAAAGAATAAAATACCTAAGAATAAACCTACCTAAGGAGACATAAGACCTGTATGCAGAAAACTATAAGACACTGGTGAAAGAAATAAAAGGTGATACAAATAGATGGAGAGATATACCATGTTCTTGGTTTGGAAGAATCAATATTGTGAAAATGACTATACTACCCAAAGCAATCTACAGATTCAATGCAATCCCTATCAACCAGCAATGGTATTTTTTACGGAGCTAGAACAAAAAGTCTTAAAATTTGTATGGAGACACAAAAGACCCCGAATAGCCAAAGCAGTCTTAAGGGAAAAAAACGGAGTTGGAGGAATCAGACTCCCTGACTTCAGACTATACTACAAAGCTACAGTAATCAAGACAATATGGTACTGGCACAAAAACAGAAATATAGATCAATGGAAGAGGATAGAAAGTCCAGATATAAACCCATGCACCTATGGTCACCTAATCTATGACAAAGGAGGCAAGGATATACAATGGAGAAAAGACAGTCTCTTCAATAAGTGGTGCTGGGAAAACTGGACAGCTACATGTAAAAGAATGAAATTAGAACACTCCCTAACACCATACACAAAAATAAACTCAAAATGGATTGAGACCTAAATGTAAGATCAGACACTATAAAACTCTTAGAGGAAAATATAGGAAGAACACTCTTTGGCATAAATCACAGCAAGATCTTTTTTGATCCACCTCCTAGAGTAATGGAAATAAAAACAAAGGTAAACAAATGGGACCTAATGGAACTTCAAAACTTTTGCACAGCAAGGGAAACTATAAACAAGACAAAAAGACAACCCTCAGAATGGGAGAAAATATTTGCAAATGATGCAACAGACAAAGGATTAATCTCAAAAAAAAATAATCAGCTCATGCAGCTGAATATTAAGAAAACAAACAACCCAATCCAAAAATGGGCAGAAGACCTAAATAGACATTTCTCCAAAGAAGACATACAGATGGCCAAGAAGCACATGAAAAGCTGCTCAACATCGTTAATTATTAGAGAAATGCAAATCAAAACTAAAATGAGGTATCACCACACACCAGTTAGAATGGGCATCATCAGAAAATCTACAAACAACGAATGCTGGAGAGGTTGTGGAGAAAAAGCAATCCTCTTGCACTGTTGATGGGAATGTAAATTTATACAGCCACTATGGAGAACAGTACAGAGGTTCCTTAAAAAACTAAAAATAGAATTACCATATGATCCAGCAGTCCCACTACTGGGCATACACCCAGAGAAAACCATAATTCAAAAAGACACATGCATTCCAGTGTTCATTGCAGCACTATTTACAATAGCCAGGTCATGGAAGCAACTTAAATGCCCATCGACAGATGAATGGATAAAGATGTGGAGACGTGTGTGGATCTAGAGAGTGTCATACAGAGTGAAGTAAGTCAGAAAGAGAAAAACAAATATCGTATATTAACGTGTATATGTGGGACCTGGAAAAATGGTACAGATGAACCAGTGTGCAGGGCAGAACTTGAGACACAGATGTAGAGAACAAACATATGGACACCAAGGGGGGAAAGCGGCGGGGGTTTTGGGGTAGTGGTGTGATGAATTGGGTGATTAGGATTGACACGTATACACTGATGTGTATAAAATTGATGACTAATAAGAAACTGCTGTATAAAAAAATAAATAAAATAAAATTCAAAAATTAAAATAAATACGTTAATTAACAAACAAAAAAGAAAAAGCATTTAAGCAAATGAAATACTGCTTCAAATTATAAAAAGTGACAATTGGAAATATATGAAGAAAAGATGAGCAGAAACAGTATAGTAGTGAAGACTTTAACAGACTACTTTTTAGTTACTGATTAGAAAACCAAAATAAAGACAGAGTATTTTAAAAATATATCTCATGAAGTTAATTTAAAATATTGTACCTTTAAAGTTGCAGGATACAAAATAAATACAAAGAAATCTGTTGCATTTCTATACACTAACAACAAAAGTTCAGAAAGAGAAATTAAAGTAACAGTTCCATTTATCATCACATCAAAAAGAATAAAATACCTAGGAATAAACTTCCCTAAGAGGGGAAAAGGCCTGTACTCAAAAAAGTATAAGACACTGGTGAAAGAAATCGAAGATGACACAAACAGATGGAAAGGGATACCATGTTCTTGGATCAGAAAAATCAATATTGTCAGAATGACTATACTACCCAAGGCAATCTACAGATTCAATGCAACCCCTATCAAATTACCAAGGGCATTTTTCACAGAATTAGAACAAAAAAATCTTAAAATTTGTATGGAGACACAAAAGACCCCAAATAGCTAAAGCAATCTTGAGAAAGAAAAGCAGGGCTGGAGGAATCAGGCTCCCTGACTTCCTCCTTTGTAGACTATACTACGATTTCCTTTGTAGACTACTACAAAGCTACAGTAATCAAAACAGTATGGCACTGGCACAAAAACAGAAATAAAGATCAATGGAACAGGATAGAAAACCCAGAAATAAACCCACACACCTATGGTCAATTAATCTATGACAAAGGAGGCAATAATATACAATGGAGAAAAGATAGTCTCTTCAACAAATGTTGCTGGGAAAATTGGACAGCTACGTGTAAAAAAATGAAATTAGAACATTCTTTAACACCATACACAAAGATAAACTCAAAATGGATTAAAGACCTAAGTGTAAGATCAGATACTATAAAACCCATAGAGGAAAATATAGGCAGGATGATCTTTGACATAAATTGCAGCAATATTTTTTGGATCCGTCTCCTAAAGTAATGGAAACAAAAACCAAAATAAACAAATGGGACCTAATTAAACTCAAAAGTTTTGCACAGCAAAGGAAACCGTAAACAAAATGAAAAGACAACCCACAGAATGGGAGAAAATACTTGCAAACGATGCGACTGACAAGGGATTAATTTCCAAAATTTACAAACTCGTCATGCAGCTCAATATCAAAAACACAAACAACCCAATCCAAAAATGGGCAGAAGACCTAAATAGACACTTCTCCAAAGAAGACATACAGATGGCCAAGAGGCACATGAAAAGATGCTCAACATTGCTAATTGTTAGAGAAATACAAATAATGCAAATCAAAACTACAATGAGATATCACCACACAGCAGTCAGAATGGCCATCATCAAAAGGTCTACAAACAATAAATGCTGAAGAAAGTGTGGAGAAAAGGGAACCCTTCTGTACTGTTGGTGGGAATGTAAATTGGTACAGTCACTATGGAAAACAGTATGGGGGTTCCTTGAAAAACAATAAATAGAGCTACCATATGATCCACCAATCCCACTCCTGGGCATATATCTGGAGAAAACCATAATTCAGAAAGATACATGCACCCCAATGTTCACTGAAGCAGTGTTTACAATAGCCAAGACATGGAAGCAACCTAAATGTCCATTGACGGATGAATGGATAGAGAAGATGTGGTATATATATACGATAGCATACTATTCAGCCATAAAGAATAATAAAATAATGCCATTTGCAGCAAAATGGATGGACCTGGAGATTATCATACTAAGTGAAGTAAGTCAGACAGAGAAAGACAAATATCATATGAGATCACTTATGTGCAGAATCTAAAAAAAAAAATGATACAAATGAACTTATTTACAAAACAGAAACAGACTCACAGACTTAGAGAACAAACTTACGGTTATGGGGGGCGGGGAAGGGATTGATTGGAAGTTTGGGACTGACATCTACATACCTCTATATTTAAAATAGATAACCAATAAGGACCTACTGTATAGCACAGGGAACTCTGCTCAATACCCTGTAATAACCTAAATGGGAAAAGAATTTGAAAAAGAATAGATACATGTATATGTATAATTGAATCACTCTGCTGTACACCTGAAACTAACACAACATTGTTAATCAGCTATACTCTAATATAAAATATTTTTTTAATGGAAAAAAATTTTTAAATAAATGAATAAAATAAAATATTGTACCTTTCAAAAAAGAAAAAGAGGTGAGGGGACTTCCCTTGTGGTCCAGTGGTAAAGAATCCACTTTCCAATTCAGGGGACGTGGGTTCGATCCCTGGTCAGGGAACTAAGATCCAACATGCCGTGGGGCAGCTAAGCCCACACACCACAACTACCGAGCTCACGTGCCTCAACTAGAGCCAGTGTGCCACAAACTACAGAGCCCACACACTCTGGAACCCGCACACCACAACTAGAGAGAGAAAACCTGCATGCCACAGCTAGAGAGAAGCCTGCGCACCACAATAAAGAGCTCGCGCGCCGCAATGAAGGATCCCACATGCCGCAACTAAGACCCGACCCAGCCAAAAATAAATAAAAAATAAATCTTAAAAAAAAAAAAAGAGGTGAGGTAAAGCTTTTTCCCAAAGAACAAGTAAAAGAGTCAGACATGGATTTTGTGGGGAAGCATTCAAGGAAAGAAAGCATCCTATGAGAAGACCTGGAAGCAGCAGAGTATGAGGTACTTTTGTTGAGGGAGCTGAAAACATGTCAGTATGAGAAGAGCCCAGCATGTGAGGGTGGGAGTGAGCAGAGAGCCAAGAGATGGAGCCAGAGGATAAGATAATTTGTCACACTGCAGGCCAGCCCAGAGGAAGGGATGTCTAGGATAATGGCTTGCAGTGCACCTTAATCCTGAGGGGCTTCTGCGGGCCTTTTGTGGTAGAGGACTTCAATTAAAACAATTCAATTAAGTCATGATTTAGTTTCCCATTTGAGTCATGAATCCATGTAGATAAAATCAATTGTTGTTACATAAAAATTGCATGAGTGATGTTTGATCTTACTCTTTATGTAGTATTTACAACCTAAATATGGATGTAGCTATAAACATAAGCTTCATTTTTAAAAGCACACATAGTACATTTTAAAGCAATGATTCAGAATCACAAAATCATTCGGGTTGGAAATCTTCTGGTTCAATTTCCTCTTATTGTAGAGGAGGAAACCATGGTCCAGAGAGGTTGTCACTTGTTCCAGTCATACGCTAGAAAGGGGCAGCCCCTGTATAATGACGGAGATCTATGAGTATCCTACAGCACACAGTCCCTGCCTTCAGTATTTGCTGTAGTGGGGAGGGGGGAGAGGATAAGTATAATACATATAATTTTATCTTATGGGTTACAGAGAGCTATTGTTGGATTTTAAACATAGCAGCAAAAGCTTGGGTGAGATTTGTATTTTAGAAGGATCACTCCTTATTTCGAAAGGGGAGTGAGAATAGAGGTCTTTTCAATAACTCAGACAAAGAATTATGATAGTTGGACCTAAGCAAAGGCAGTGGGGATGAAAAAGAGTGAACATATTATAGAAACAATAGAGAGATATAATCGACATTATTTGGTAACCAGTTAGACATTGTGGGTAAAGAAGCAGAGATATTGAGCATGGGTAACTCCTTGTTTCCTGGCATTGGTAACTGAGTAAATCAGGAGGAGGTATCTAATGGGATGCACATGAAGTATTTATTCAGAAAGGAGATGTCACCTAGCCTTGAGATGAGCAGAATGAGCCTGAGATCAGTGGAGTGACAGATGTCACAGCCAGATCACCTTCACATCCCATGGGACACTAAATGATATTCTTGGTATTTGAGCTAGTTCATACTACCTTTGTGGCTCCCAGAGGCATGGACATAAATCATAATTACCATTCCCTGATAATACCATTATACTTTGTGTCTTAAACTTCCATTTTTATCATTTCTTGATTTCTACTCCTAGTTATGGCAGACTAGCTTATGTAGACCAACCATCTCACTGAGAATAACTAGATAAGCTGAACAAAAAAGTATCAGTTTGAAGGCATAAGAGAATTACCAAGGCAACAGGGATTTGAGAAACTAAGATCCCACAGAGAATGGAAATTCAGAGAGAGAAGATATCTGGCACCATTTTCCCCTTAAAGCCCTTTGCAGAGTTGTAAGCAGAGCTAACAGGTTGAGAAGGCAGGCTGAACTTCTAGCAGTTTTCACTGCTGGAGGGACAAAAACTGGAGCTCGGAACGCAGCAAGGAGAAGGATCCCTGGTTAAAAAAAAAACAACACCACCAAAACAAACACAAAAATCAGGCTTTCAGGGGGAACCTCTAAAGGACCACTCTAGAGGAGTACAGTAAATCAGGAATAGGCCAGTCCTCACCAATGAATCCAGCAATACATAAAAAAGAATAATATATCATGACCAAGTTTGATTCATTCCAGGAAAGCAATGTTGCTTTAATGTTTGAAAAAGAAATTTTAAAAAATCACATAAAGATCTCAATTCAGGAAAAAAAAATTCACTAAAAATGCAACATTCCTGGATAAATCTCATAGACATATTTTGAGCAAAGGAAGTTAGATACAAAAGAATATATCTAGCATGATTATATTTATTTTAAGCTCAAAAGCAGGCAAAACTAAACTATATTACTTAGAGATGCTTACATGGCAGCAAAACTATAAAGCAATGAAATGACTATCATAAAGTCAGAATGTTGGTTACTTCTGAAGGGATGAAGGGGCTGAGATCAGAGGGAGTATGTGGGATGTTTCTATGTTCCTGGCAAAGTTCTACTTTTGTTGTTTAAGCTAGGTAGTAATAAGTCAAATGTTTGCTTTAAAGTTTTTCAAATCAAAAACATATACACACACACACACACACACACACACACATATATATATAACTACAGCAATTTTAAAAAGGAAATATATACTGATAGGAATATAGGAAGACTTGAATGGATAAGGAAACTATGAGAAGATACTATGTTATTGGATAAGAAGACTCAAGGTTATGAAGATGTCAATTCTTCCTAAATTCACCTCTAATGTAACATAAGCCTAATTTAAAAAACCAGAAATTTATTTGGTACCAGACAAGCTGATTATAAATTTTAAGTGGAAAAATAAGCTAGAAAGGCAGCAAATTTTTGAAAATATCATTCTTTTCAGAACTTTTCTTTTAGTTGGAGGTAGAGACAAAAACAACCAGATAACTAATGAAACATAAAACTATACTATATAAAGCAATGTAGTACTTATACATGAATAAAGAGATGAATGGAAATATAAAGCTAGAACCAGAAATGTGATGAAGATGGTGTAAGTGGGGAAAAGATCATTTATTCAACAAATAATCAAAGGTTACCTTAGTGCCTCAAGGTAACCTTTGATCTTTGGTTAAAAAAACTTTTATGCCCCTGTTTTTAAGATGTACGTCAATAAAAATTCTCAAAGAATAAAGATTTAAAATTTAAAAAAATCAAAATTTAAAAGTATTGGAGAAAAATACATGGAAAAGTTATTTACAGTCTCAAAGTGAGGAAGACTTAAATATGACACAAAACCTATAAGAGAAAAAATTTGATATATTCCACTATAAAAAGAAATTATACTTCTATATGAAAATAAAACACTATAAACAAAGTTAAAAGATAAACGGAAGGGACATCCCTGGTGGTCCAGTGGTAAATTCCAATGCAGGGGACGCAGGTTTGATCCCTGCTCAGGGAACTAAAATCCCACATGATGCGGAGCAATTAAGCCCGTGTGCCACAACTACTGAGATCACGCACCTCAAGGAGAGAGCCCACATGCTGCAAACTACAGAGCCCATGGGCTCTGGAGTCCATGCACCACAACTAAAGAGAGAAAACCCGCATGCCCCAACTAGAGAGAAACTCACACACTGCAATGAAAGATCCTGTATGCCTCAACGAAGATCCCATGTGCCACAACCAAGACCTGACACAGCCAAATAAATAAATAAATAATTTTAAAAAAGATAAATGGAAAACCAAGAAGAGTATTCACAAATATTCACATTATCTATAAATCAACAAATGAAAGGTCAACAACCCAACAAAGTTTATAGAAAAGGTATTAGTAGGAAGATTATATGAAAAGAAATACAATTGTCTTTTAAATATGTAAAAAGATATTCAACCTCACTCATTATAAGGGAATTGAAAATTAAAGCTACAGTGAAATACCATTTTCATTTATCAGATTAGCAATATCAAAGAGTTAGTATGTGTTGAGAGAGGCATGCTCATATCTTGCTGGTGAGAATATAAATTTGTATAAGATTTATAGAAAATGATTTGGCACTATCTATCAAAATTACCAATATAAATTTTATACCCTTTGACCAGCAAATTATAATTCTAGAGATTCTTTTCCAGCAGATATACTCACATAATAGAAGATGACATTATGAAGATATTCATTTCAGTACTGCAAATAACATAAATGTCCATTAATAGAGGACTGATTAAATAAATTGTTTATACATATAGTGCAAAACTATGCAGGCGTTATTCTGATTTGGAATGTTCTCCAAGATATGTATTGTTCTCATACGTGCAAAACACTTTTGTAACCGTTGCAACATTTGCATGAAAAAGAAAATGAATAATTCATTCATCCATAAATATTACTTGAACATATTTTCTGTGCCAAGCACTTTTCTAGGCCCTTGGAAAATATGAGAGGACAAACCAGAAAAAGACAGACAATAAGAAAAACTATATAGTGTATGTGTGTTAGTAGTAAGTGCTTTGAAGGAAGGGAAAAACAAAATAGGGGGAATAGAGAGCACTTAGGTGGTAGTGGGGACACTGCTTTATATAGAGTCGTCAGGAAAGACTTTCTGATAAAGTGATATTTGAACAGAGACATCAAGGAAATGAGGGTTGAGACAGGAGGGCATCTGGGGGAAGTGCATCCCAAGAAGTCAGAAGAGCAAGTGCAAAGGTTTAGGAGTGCTAAGTATGCTTAGTGTATCTAGGGAAAAACTAATTAGACCTGAACAAGGGGGAGAGTGTAGGAGATGTAGCCAGAAAGGTTGGTGGTGTGGAGGGAAGGACACATGTTGCCATTGCGAGGACTTAGGGCTTTTATTCTGAGATGGAAAACCACTGGAGAGTGTTACAGGATGGTGTGCTGGGAAGCAGACTCCACAACGAAGATTAGTATCCAGGAAGTTTTTTAGGGAGTGCTCTTGGGATGAACGCTTGAGGAAGGGGAAGGAAGGAGGCAGGGGTTGGGCAAGCTGGGCTGTAAAGCAGTCTCAACTTATGCATCAGTCCACCCCAAATGTAACTCTGAAACTGAGAATGCTCTTCAAATTGTCCCAAGTAGGGAAATGGCGGGGGGGCCCAGGCAGTTATAGCCCCACATAGCTTAAATGTAGCATGAAAATGGAGATTTCAGTGAGTTTATCAAAGGACAGGAGAAGAGGAATTGGAGACAGGAATTGAAGACAACTTTTCAAGGATTACTGCTGTAAGGCAAGCAAAGAAATGAGGTAGTAGCTGAAAGGGAATGTACAAGTCAAGGAAGAGTTCTTCCTGTTTCAGGCTGTGCTACGTTACTGCTTGTTTGTGTACTGAAGGGACTAATGCAGCTTATGTTTGTTTTGGAAGAATCTATATTAAATTGATAGCAATGATTGTCCCTGAAGAGGAGAACCTTAAGGCCAGATAATAAGGGTAGGAAGGAGGCATCAGTGTTTACCATTTTGTACCTTTGCATGCATTACCTAATCACAAATCAATCAATAAACAAAGTGGAACAATAAAGTAGATATTTATAATATTGACACAGAAAGAGATCCTAAAATAGTCTGTGAGGTAAGAGAGTTGGTTAAATAATAGTAACCAGTATGTTTTTTAAAATTATATAAGTACGAATATAAATATGGACTAAAAGTCTACAGAAAAATATATACCAAGTTGTCACCAGAGGTTATCTCAAATAAATATGAAAGGAGAATTCTCACTTATCTGTTGTTTTATTTTTTTACAACAATCTTGTATATCAGGAAACATATATATTTTTCATATTTTAAAACTATCTTTACCATATATGAATCTATAAATATGAATTAATCCTCTGTGTACTGAAGCAACAAGAAGACCAACTAGATACTTTCCTGGGTCACTGGGGTCTTCAGGCATGAGCAGATGGGGTAGGGGCTGAGGGGGAATAAGGAGAATTAGACCTGGGCTGATTGAGTAAAAGTGTACTGAACTCTGGCTCCTGAGAGCATGTCTTGCATTGCTTTACATACCAAACCATGCCTACCACAGTGACACCTAAATTCAAACAAATGATAACTGAAAATAGATTTTTTAAAAATATTTGGGCTCCACACTGGTTTATACTAAATCATGAAACCATTTCTTCCTTCCTTCATAATAGATATGTGAGTCACTTCACACAAATATCTACAAATCATGGAAAGAAATCCAATGTCAGAAAGCGTGACCAACTATGAATGGGCACCTTGACTATGAACAGGACACAAATGTTTAAGAAGAGAGCCCTTTGGATTCTGCATATTGTGCTATTATTTCAATCACAAGACTTCAGGGCTTAATACAGATCTTTCATTAATGCAAGAGCCCACACAGGAGAATTTACTATCAGGTCAGTTGTGAATTTTGTCCTCTTAAAAGATGACTCCAATGTTCTCTTAGTTAGGGCTATGATCAACTGCTTCTTTCTTTTAAACATCTGATATAGTGACCAATATTTCTCTCAACCAACAGCTGCCCATCACCTGTCTGAATTCGTTGAAATGTGAATATACATTTAGTCAGAATATGCTCCTCAAAGGAAGACTGTTAAGAGACACAAACCCCAACACCAAGGTCCAATTCTCTTACATTTGCAGAAAGATTGGTTTTTCCTCTCACAGCTCAAGACACCCTGCAAATCCCAAATTAGCCTCACAAGGCTTAAATGGCCACAGTGCCAGCATGAGGAAGGTAAAGAACTCTAGAAACCCCTGAGCACAAGAGTTGTGAGAAAAGATAAACATATGGGCCCATCTATATGATACAGAAAATGTTCAGGATATAATATTAAGTTAAAGAAACAATGATTTTTATTTTCTTCTCATTTTTATAAGAATATGTATTATTCATATAATCAGGGGGAAATAATAGAAGTGATTTTTTTTTTTTTTTTTTTTTTTTTTTTGCGGTACGTGGGCCTCTCACTGTTGTGGCCTCTCCCGTTGCAGAGCACAGGCTCAGCGGCCATGGCTCATGGGCCCAGCTGCTCCGCGGCATATGGGATCTTCCCAGAGCGGGGCACGAACCCGCATCCCCTGCAACGGCAGGCGGACTCTCAACCACTGCACCACCAGGGAAGCCCCAATAGAAGTGATTTTTAAAAGCAATTGTATGTGATGCTAAAAATAAATCAAAGTGGGAAGTGGATGTTTGCCTGATATAAGCTACATGTTCCTAAATCTAAACCCAATGGAATTCTTTCTCAGAAGGCATTTTCCCCATGTCCTTGGGGCATCCTTTAACATGTCAAATTCTCATGGAAATAGGAGTGGGTAGCCCCATCCTCTCCTCCCAATATATTTTCCTCAACGTCTCTAACTTGAAACTAGTTCCTTCTTCCTGTATACTAATTTTATTCTGAACCAAAGACAACATAGTAGAAATCAGGAATTCTTATGGTGAATGATGAATTCTATTAGTACCAAGGAGACTTGTTCACGCTGCTATCTCATTCTCTATCTTAATCCAATTATTCTCTCTCTAAAAGAGCCATAATCATCTTTCTTCATACACAGTCATCACAACGGAGTTTGTGTGTCCTGGGAGCTCCCCATAAAACCTACCCTGAGATGTTCATTTTCTTTCCCTGACCTGCACCTTGAGCAGACATATACTTCAGGCTAAATCTGGTTTTCCACATGCTAATTATCTCTTTCTGGCATCAAATTACATTTGTGTGTTTCCTGATGGCAGAGGTCTCCTCTGATGTGTCTTCTGTCTCACTTGGCTTTCCCTCTGAGGACATTCAGTTCATCTTCAATCCTTGTCTCCATGGTCTATTAGCTTAGCTGCTGCTGCTTCATGTCTTGACTCCATGTGGGGGCTGGAATTTTCCTCCTCACAATTCACTTACTTAACCGTTCAGCCATCTGTTTAGCAGAAGGACCTCATCTTCCTGACATCTATCCCTTGATTTCAGAGATCTGAGTGTGATGTCTTCTTGGCACATTTGATAGCAATCACATAGGAACTTGGCTTGTAGGCACATGGGTGTGTGTGTGCGTGTGCTTGTGTGTGTGTGTGTGTGAGAGAGAGAGAGAGAGAGAGAGAGACAGAGAGAGAGAGATGCTTCTTGGCAACAACATTCACTGATGTTGGCTCTTAAACATTAAATATGAAAACTCAAAACTCCATACATGGCAATGCTCAGTAAATGTCTTTGCTCTGAGTCTCAGTGTTTGCTTCTGGCTTTTAGGGCTGATGCCCACTAGATCTGTCATGCCCAGCTATGTGAAAGATTCACTGTGGATGCTAAACCCCAGCCAGGCATGCCCATTGACTGAAAAATCTAAGACTCTCATCATACTAGCTACATTTACATGGTGCTTATAATGGCCAGGCATCATTCTAAGCATTTCACAGATACTATTTAATTTATGTTCATTACAGTCTTATGAGGTAGATGCTATTATTATGACCATCAGAAAAGAAAAATGAGGCACAGTGAACTGCCTTTTGTAGCTGTGTAAGAGGTGGGGCTGGAATTTGAACCCAGACAGTTGGGCTCCAAGAATCAACTCCCTTAACCACCACTCTAAATGGCCTTTCATATGTAGCAAGAGCTCTATAAATAAAAATGCTTCATTACTGAAAAGATCTGGCTAAATTCTGAGTTTGGGAACCAAAGTAGTAAATATGCCACAAGGCATTCTTGCAAGTCTGTGATACACACTTGTCTTGAATTGTGGCACTAAATTAGTTTGTCAGGACAGACACTCACACACATATGGAAGCCAAGTTGCCTTGGAGCTGAGCTTCAACCAGCCAGCCTCAGCCACTCCTCGGGAGAACTGTGAACCCCACCCTCAACTTCCTTTTTCAGCTGCTTCTACTTATGGAATATTTTTTCTCTCTCTTTACTATTTTTAACTCTGTGATTCAGAATGATCCTCAACTTGGGGTCCAACATCTAAGGGTTTTAATCTTTATCTGCACAATTAAGGTATGGCTAGATTAAATTCTATGTATGGGAAATAAGGCTAAAATCCAGTAGGAGACTTAGACTGCTATGCAAGTATCTTAATACAATGCATCTTTGAGGTAATTTACACAAGGGAAGCTCAACTGAAACCTCTTCCAGCCCCCATTTTGCTGTTTGCTCTTGTCTGAGTAGAATCTGAGCTGGTTTTAGGGGCTCCTGAATAAGAAGGCGCCATGCATTTTTCCCCAGACCTCTCAACCCTATCTAAGGAGTTGTTGATTCTACAGATCTACCCTCCTTCCCTCGCCTTCTGTTGATAACCCTTTTAAAAACGATCTCTGCAAGAATGTTAAGTGTTCGAGGTCAGAATTTTTGTCAAGTTTTGTTCATTGTTATGCCAAGAAAAATGTCTGACATGTGGTAGGCTCTCAGTATTTATTGAATTGATAAATATCATATAAGATACCAGGAAATATAGCATATAAATATGTTTAAGAACAATATATTGAACTTTTGTTTCAGCATAGAAATAGTACAATCTAAAGGCACAAAGTAGATAATAATTGCAATACCGTGCAGTTAAAAGTGGGCTTAAAACATTTTTATGGCTAGTTGAAAGAGCTAAAAATGATTTCTGGCTGCAGACTCGGCTCACAGACTATGATGTAAGGATTCAGGTGAGCAAGTGGTTGTAAGCTAGTGCTGCAAACAGAAGCTGGTTTTCCTTGAATCTCCCACTGAGGAAATTCATCAAGATGCTTCTTTTGAAGCTTTGCTCCTCAAAGAATAGTCAATATGCACCTGCCATCAGTCCTTCAAGACACCTTGCCCAAATGTCACCTTCAAAATACAAACCAACATCAAAAATATTCACTAAAAATTATGAAATGGGGGGACGTCTGAATCAGCGCAGCCAGTGTGAGGGCAGAATGGTATAGTAAATTAACAGAGTAGGTCTAGAGATAGCCTGAAAGTCAGTCTTAGCATTGCTATTAACAATTTCGATTCCTTGGGAGAGAAACTTAACCTTGATGCCTCAATTCCCTCATTTGTTAAGTTAGGACCAGGACTCATGTCATAGGATGAGGATTAAATGTGATAGTACATGCATCGTATCTGACATATAGTAAGTGCTGAATAAAAGTTCACTATGATGAATTATACATTCATGGACCATTAAAAGTAAAGTATAAAAGAATACTACACTGAGATCTCTATTCCTTTGTATAATGTTCAACAGGCTGTAGCTCTGGCTTCATTTTCCGAGAGAAAATTTAAACAAATATACTTCCTATGTCTCCAATAAAAATATAAAGTTGAGAATGCATGTTCCAGAGCTGTGGAAGTGAACAAATGCACAATTCTTTCCCAAATGAATGGAAAGTTAATTTTCATCTAAAAGAACCAATATACTTCCTATCTTCCAAATCAAAGAACATATAAACAAATTTATAGAAAAGTAACAGAGATCTGGAATCAGAACAAATTTTGGAAAATGAGTAACATGCAAATACCAAGCAGAATTTTTAAGCTAAATGCAAGACCAAGTAAACTGGAAACATATCCCTCATAGAGAACTTCGATCCTCATCTCCCTCAGGGAGAAGCACGTTTCCTGCAAGAGGCAATCCCTATTTCTTTTCTGTTTGTGAACTAGGAGCCAGCCCCATCTGGAATTTAGTTCTTTACAAATAAGTTTGTCTGTCAGTTTGTTTACCTTGAAGCCGTTTTTCTCTCCTCAGAGAATTCTAAGGACGATATTCACAGTCAGTATATTTTTAACCAGAGAACTTGTTTGTATATGCAAGTTGAAACATGTGAAATTACCTATATTTAACTGCCTTTGCCCTACAAAAAAGCAATTTCATATGGTTCCGCTTCATTTTTTGTAAACTGGATGGATGCGCTTTTGGGGGAGCTGGGAGGTAAGGAAGTGGGTGGATAAGAAGGGATGTATTTCTCAACAAATTTTTACTTCACCTTTTCAAAGTTGTATCACAAAACCAAACACTTGTTGAGGAACTGGAACCACTTCCCATGGAAGGAATTAAATTCTTTTAGTGGTGATGAAAAAAGACAGGGCTGCTCACGTTGCCAGCAGCAGTAGACCCATGACCCAACTGTACGAGAAGGTAACAAAGAAGTAAACCACTAACCAAGCAAAGAAAACAATGACTTTCTGCCCCCTGCGCTGGGATGAAAGCTGCACATGCGGTGGATGAACAAGTTATTCTGAGAAACAAGACCAGGCAGTTACCTACCATGTAGAGCACTGGATTTTCAGTCCCCTCACCTATAGTACACACCCTTTCAATGAACTTTGTCCAGGCAGGTTTACTAAACAATGGCAAAATGCTTGAATTATGAACCTATAGGAACATAAGCAGAAGGCAGATTGCCCCATTAATGAGGCATTTCAATCTCTTCTTCCCCCATTCCCTTGCTTTCTCTCTTTCTGCTTCGGAATTTTCATTAAGTATGACATTGGACTTATTCTGAGAGCAAACACTGTATATTCTGGCTTTACTAATTTGAAAATCAGATGGTCTCTTTACTGGCCCCAGGGAAGAGGGAAAACAACTTGTTATCAACAATTGCGCTTGGCTTTTCATTTTCTAGTTTTCAAACTCATAATTCCATTATTACCTGTTATGTGTGTGCCCTGGCGACAGTGTGAACAGTCTATAAAGCAGGCTTCCAGCACGTCACTGCCTCTGAGCACTACCCCTCATTATCTGCCATCTCCACCTGGTCCTCAACCCACTGCCCACCAAAAGCAAAATAAAACATAATTCTAAACTGTCACCTGTTATATTGGAAATATTGTTTCAAAACTTGTGGTAAAAAAAGCAATAGGTCAATCTTAGAGAAAATAAATGCAGGACATAGAAACTGTTTTTCACATTGCAGTTCCAACATTTCACAGGAATTTATATTTAGGCAAATATAGGTGTTTGGGAGTGCTTCTGGACTCTAATCATTCTGAGAGCGGAATAGTCCAACCAGTTTAAACTAGATTTTCACTCTTTGTAGCCCATGTGGCATTCTCAACATTTCTATGCATTAGAGTTACATCATTTTCTCTCTTTTTTTCCCTTTAATACAACAGCCATTATATTCCATTTCACAACCCTTAAGTTTCCAGTATCAAATTACCCAGCTGTTGTTTCAACCTCTCTCAGTTGCTAAGAGATGAAGATGGTGGCAGACCAGACCAATTTTCTTCAACACAGAATTGCAAGTTGACAGAAGAAGGAACTAAATTCAGCCAAAGCACAATGAGCCCAACAGTTGGCAGCCAGGCTGTGCGTCTTTTCACAGCTGCAGGAGACAGTTGGTTCAGAGAACTTCGTTGCGGTCTCCCTGCCAACATCACTGCCATGTTTTCATGAGTTCTCCACAATGCCTCTCAGCAAAGGGGGGCATTTGCATTTGCATTACGGAGATCAGTCTGCTGTTACATTGCCTCTCCCAGAATTAAGTTCCATGGCTAAAGACCATGATCTTTTCTGGGCCAAGCCCTTTAATAATAATAATAACAACAACAACAACAACAGAGAAAAGCTGTGGGAAGCAGTTATACTCCCCCACCACTTCTGATTAAGACACTTAGGCCCCCAGCTGTAAGCAGAGTTGGCTGCTTATTGCTTTCAGCTGAGACCCTCTCTGGGAATTGCCCTCAGCTGCCTCACCCAAGGTCACACCCTTCCCTGGGAGCTTTCCACATCCAATGTCTGCTCCGTGGGGGGAGGTATAAAGCATTGCAGGGAAGGAGTGGGTACAGTTCTATGGAGTTCCCCACAGGAATGACTAGGGCCTCTATTGCAGCTGCACTGAGGTTCACCTCCTCCCTCTGCTTGATTTGACCTCTCTCACCTCTCTCAGGTGTTTTCCCAATGGTTCATTCCAATAAGCCTCCGACATGCAAATCTCAGAGCCTCAGAATCTGCTTCCTAGGAACCCAACCTACTAGGACAAGTACATTCTCAAACCTCTGGTTTCTTTTAAGGAACAACCCACTTAGCCTCCACATATTGAAGTCTGAAAGAAATCTCATTAGGACTATTTTTCTTGGTTTATTCACAATAATTGTGCCAGCACACAAGTCATAACCCAGAATGCATGACACGCGTGCTTGCTCAGTGGAGTCCAGCAAGGCAATGTCCAGTGTTTCATTCTTGGCCAAACTCCAGTCAGCAACGTCAACAGAACCACGGTAAAACGGAGGCAGATGAAACAGATAAGAGGCTATAAAGACAGTTTGTACCCTGGATGGGGGTGCAGGTTTCGATTAACGTTAATTGTGCAATGAGGATGTTAGCTGCAGCCCTGGTAGGGGGTACACAATTCTATCTACCCCAACCGGGTGAGAGGATGTTGAAAGAGTTTACAAGAAAAATTGAATAAAGATAGAAATATACCTCAGGAACAGGGGATGCACTGGCTTGTGAAACTAAATCCCAGCTGATGGCCATGGACTTGGATTGCCCCACTGGCAGGGAAGATTTAAACTATGTATGAGAAGGTTCAGCATGCTAATCTATGGTTTCCAAAGTAGCCCCCAGGGTTTGCATTCTG
Source organism: Pseudorca crassidens (assembly GCF_039906515.1). Taxonomy (NCBI): domain Eukaryota; kingdom Metazoa; phylum Chordata; class Mammalia; order Artiodactyla; family Delphinidae; genus Pseudorca; species Pseudorca crassidens. The sequence goes on from NC_090296.1 coordinate 66,461,920, forward strand.
GGCCAGTGTGTTACTATACTATACATGTCCATAACTGGATTGAAGAACTGGTCATGGATCAAGTAACTTCTGCTTCCTTTATGTGTGTGACTACGAAACACTAGGAAAAGGTAGAAATGAGTATAGAGATGATAACATAAGTCATGGTACTTTGTGCTAGATTTAGTACTAAGTTTTGTAATTATCAAGATAATATCTGTTCATTATTTAAAGTTTTTGAAATCTTTTAAAGAATCTGAAATATAATATTGCCTTAAGGTTTTAATTTGAAATGTTTCATACCTGCTGTGATTTTAATAAAATTTAAAATTTGATTAATTTTTAATATAAAAGGATCTAGCTTATTATGGTTATAAGTTTGGTTTATTATATTTTCTAATTTGCCTAAGTGCATAGAAAGATTGGCTTAGTTAAGCTTCTAAGTCTATGCTAGTATTCATTTAAGGTGTCAGATTGATAGGGTAAAATGTTTTAGGAAATTTAACGGAATTTGTGAATGATATAATTTGTTAAACTTAAGAGCTAACTGAACATTAACCAAAAAGTTATCTTATTTTTATACTCAACTTACTAGATAAGTTTCCAGTATCAAATTACTTGATAGTTGGAATTGATACAGGAATTGACGTTGCACTATTTAAACGCTTAAGAAACATCAAGCTTTAAAATTTTCAACTTTAATAATGCAATTTCTAAGCGTTCCTGTCTACCTCAATTGTCAGCAATTATTTAAGCCTCACCTCCTACTGTCTGTTCAAACTATGAATCTCTCTATCACAGGAAACTTAAATATTTTGTTAGCGTTTACATGCCCTCCAATTTCAGATGGCAATTTTCCTCTCAGCTGCTTTAAATGGCTCCCTAATTATGTTTCCCAAGAGATGAAGCTGATGAATTTGGTAGGAAAGAACTATGCCTTCTTTGTTCAGTTGCTGATGTGAGTCCCAACAACAGCAATGATACAATTTCTATTGAATAAATCATGAGTCAGATAAGAAAATCATGTAACTTTCTCCAAAAACAAAATATTGTAAATCCAAAACTATAACGAAAGTTCTTAGTCTTGGTTTGACTCACAATCTCTCATGGGGTGGGGGGTGGGGGCAGGCGGGAGTTAAGTCTCTAAAACAGTGCTTCTCAGTTTTTAAAGGGCATATGGGTCACTTGGGGATCTTGCCAAGCTGCAGGCTCTGATTCAGTATGTCTGGGGCAGGAGGAGAGATTCTGCACGTCTAGCAGGTTCCCAGGCACTGACTAAGCTTCCAGTCCACAGACCACACTTTGGGTAGCAAAGCTCTAAACGTCAGTACTCCAGCTGATGTTCTGTAGCCTTTTTAGTGGTGAAGATTCTGTCAGGAGTAGCAGGAAGGGAGTGGTGGCGCAAAGTACTAACCCTGGACCTAATATGGTATTAATATATTTGCAGGAATTGATGTTGCACTATTTAAAGGTTTGTTGAAAGAGCAACTGAAGTTAAAGCAACTCAATAATTTCCCAACATCTACAGGCTATTTTCTTAGGAAATAAAAAGATAGACATTAGGCTTAAAAGAGTTAAAATGTCATATATGCATGTCAGTAAATATGTCCATTCTGATCATTAGGTAACTGAAGGCATAATCCTTCATTTCAGAAACATACAATGCAATCTGTATTTCATAACTCAGAGACATCTTTGAGCAGCATTTCTTTGGCTGACAGACCAAGAGTATGCTTTAGGCATCTGTTTCTGCTAAATAGCAAGGCAAGGAAAGCTCGAAAAGCTGCAGAGAACTGGTTTCTCTGTTGACGCTAGGTGGTGCTATAATACAAGTAAACTGTAAATGTACAGCAAATACCTTCCCCTGCCAGGATTCAATTCTTAATGATTTATCATTAAATCTTGCTTACTTTCTTACAGATCGAGTTCAAAATTGATCTTGAGCTTATTATAGAGATTAATGGACATGTTTCAAAAGTTTTCTACTTCTAGGAAACACTATAGCAATCTACTGATAGTTTAATATGTCACATAACCTAATAGTTATTTATGAACATTTGTATGCATATGTTTTTTAATTGTTCTTAAATTACATGAGAGAATCTTAGTGGTCACAAAGTTTGTGATACATTGGCATACAAAGGAAGTTATGAAAATCTCTTCCCTTAGAGATGTTTAAGGGCAACACAAAACCCTCTACTGATTTCCTGGATTCGTTTCATAGGCCTGCTTCAAAGAAGGTTGATGAACTTTACCAGACAATGGCTAAAAATGATTTCCAGGCACTAGGTCTCATGGCAGAACAGGAAAGTACTTCCCCAAAGCTGCATCAGTTCTCATGGTAAACCCCATGAGTCAGGAAGGAGTGACAAAGCAGTACGTTGGAGGGATCAGCAAATTTTCTAGTAGAAGGCTTAACTAATACCTCTTCCAGCAGCAGTACTATAGAGTTTAGGACAATCTGTTTTACACATTCCACTAAACAGAGATTAATTTGTACTAAACCTGCCTATTATTCACATCTTATTACAAGTCACTTTAAACAAATCTCAGATCAGTATCCTAGAAATAATGATGTTGATGAAGGTGCTTTAGGATTCTTAGAGCAGAGGGCAAGTCCAATCAGAATGCAGGGCACTTGGGGATTGGCAAGTCTCTAGAGGTTGTTGTGATTATGCGAGGGCTTGATCGGGGCGGGGGGGTGGGGAAACAACATGAGGGTGTGGAGTACCATGAAGACAGAATGGAGCAACAAAGATGGGAGATGGTAGGACAACAAAACATACCATAAACAAAAGTCCTGTTCTGCAGTTTTGCCTTAAGTCACGGTAGCACAGGTGTGTGACCTAGCAGAGACCTTGATCCGAACAAGAGAGATGACATCCTGCAACACCCCATAATTACAGGGTGCCTCAGCACAGAGATGTAAACTTTAATCAACAAGTCCCTGCCCTCAAGGAATGCCCAATCTAGTGTTTCTGTGCTACACTGATGGGGTAGGCTGACCTTCAGTCCACAAAAGGGCAAGGCATTGTCTGACAAGCCTCTGACGTATTCGTTTCCTAGATATGGAAAGCACTGGCAGACAGGGATGAAAACTGAGTCCAACCCCTCAAAAGGCACAGAGTAGGAAATATTTTTGTCATGAAACTAACTCTTCTGAGTATGTCATTTCATTTCCTCTTCATTGACATCATCTGTAAATATTAATGGGGTGCCTACTTTGTTCAAGGCACCAGGGTTCCTCTCATATTAGTGGCTGAATAGAAAAATCATGTCTTCCTAGATTCTAAATGCTATTGTTTGGGTTCCTACCTCATGAGGACTGCCTTTTATTGCTAAAAGACAAGGACCCCTCTTTTTAAACCTAACTACCACACCATTATTTTACCCCTAAAAATTAATTCCTTAATATTATAAAGTATCCAATCAGTGTCCATATTTCCTCAATTGTCCTGTATATATCTTGTTTGTATACCTTGAATTTTGAATCAGGATCCAAGCAAGTTCCAACACTGATTGGTTAATATGGCTCTAACACCTCTATTTATCTATAGGTTTTCTCTCTCCATCTCTCTCCCTGTCTTGGAAATTCTGTTGAAGAAGTAGCATTGTCTGTCCTGTAGAGCTTCACATTTCACATAGTCTGGGTTTTGCTGATTGCAACCCCATGGTATTATTTAACACATCTCCCTCTCCTCCATGTTTCCTGGAAATTGACAGTCAGATCTAAAGTCTTGATCATATTCAGGTTTCTTTTTCTTTCTTTTTCTTTTTTCTTCTTTTGGCAAGACTAATTTATGGATGGTATTGTACAGTTTTGTAAAGAGTTACATATGGTTGTCTTTTGTTTTGTGATTTTTATCAGCCAGTGAAAATTACTGCCAGCAGTTCTTATATGGACCTTTGTCCAGTCATTCTGATTACCTAACACATATTCTCCAGTAGATTCCTTAGTAACTACTCAGGAAAAAACATACCCTGATTTCTTGCAAATTTATCTGTGGTCTTTATACTTGAAGTTCTGTTTGGCTGAATCCTTCTTTCCCCAAGTATCCTAGACATGTTACTCCACTGTCTTCTGGCAAAAAAAATTTTTTAAATCAGCTGACAAAAATCTAGTGACAGTCACATTCTTTCCCTTATTAATGACTTGGTTGTTTAGCCTGGATGACCATAGGATTTTTTTCCTCCTTCTTATAGTCCAAAGGTTTTTCATTTTCTGGGTAGAGTTCTTTCCCCTCATATGTGTAGTTCCTTTCCAATACATAATTTTAAATCATTTTAAAATTTATTTCAAGAAAGTTTTCATGAAATAGAGATGTTAATATTCTATTCTAATGTTTTAATTTTCTTCCTTGGAGATTCTTACTGTGCATGTTTAATCTGCTTGGCAATCTACCTGTATCTATTACTCTTTCTCAAATCCTTTTTAACTCTTTATTTCTTTGTTTTTACTGAGGTATAATTTACATACAATTGCATTAATCTTTTTTAAGGACAGCTGACCCTTTAACTACAAGGGGGTTAAAACTTACAGTCAGCCCTCCATAACCGCAGTTCCTCTGCATCCTCGGATTCAACCAACCATGGATGGTGTAGTCCTGGAGCATTTACTAGTGAAAAATATCTGCATATAAGTGGACCTGCTCAGTTCAAACCCATGTTGTTCAAGGCCAGCTATATATACAGTTTGGCAAGTTTTGGCAAATGTAACTAGGAGCGTTTCTAACATATAGAACATTCCCATCTCCCCAAAAGTTTTCTCATGCCTCTTTGCAGTCAATCACTTCCCCCTTCCCCACATACATAAACTCCCAAACCACTGATCTGTTTTCACTCCCTATATTTTGGCTTTTCTAGAATGTCATTTAAATGGAATTGCACAGCATGTAGTCTTTTTTGTGTCTGACTTATTTCATGTAGCATAATACTTTTGAGATTTACTCATGTTGATACATGTACAATTAGTTCATTTTTTTATTAAGTACTATTTCTTTCTGGATAAATGAAAATTTCTTTATTTATCCACCAGTTAATGGGTATTTGGGCTATTTCCGTTTGGGGGCTATTAGGAATGTCTTTCCTCCTTTCCATATTCCATATTTCTTAAGGTATTAGCTGTTGTGTTTATTTGCCCTTGTGTTCCTTCTTTAAAGTCTTTATTCCTGAAATTATTTTTCCTTTATTTCTAATTCTTTCCTGAGTTTTTTTACCTCTGTTAAAATCTTCCTTCTCTTCAACAGTCATACTTCTGAGTTTTGTAATTCTGATTCATGTTTTTACTTCATAGCTTCTATTATTTTCTTAATTGCTTTTGGCTCAGTTGGAAATATTAGGCATCATTTTCATGTTTTGTGGGCATATCTTTCTGGCATGCTTTCACTGTCAGCAAAGATGTTATTCTGCTCCTTATTCTCCTATCTTTTTTTTTTAATTGAAGTATAGTTAACTTACAATATTATATTTGTTTCAGATGTACAACATAGTGATTCAATATTTCTATCGATTGCTCACCATACAATGTTATTATTATTTTATTGACTATATTCCCTGTGCTATACATTATACTCCTGTGACTTATTTATTTTATAACTGGTAGTTTGTACCTCCTAATCCCCTTCACCAATTTTGCCCATCCCCACCCCCACTCTCTCCTCTGGCAACAACTAGCTTGTTCTCTGTATCTGTTTTGTTATATTTGTTTCTTTGTTTTGTTTTCTGCTCCTTCATCTCTCTTTTTTTAATAATAATTTTGTATGGTAATCAACCTTTTCTGTTGCTCATTTTCTTTATTACTATTGTGGCTACTAATAATACTTTTAAGGGCATTTGCAATTACATATAATATAGGAAAACTTCCTAATCCAAGTGTATACAAAACTAGGTATGTCGTCAGCAACGCAGATAATTATACAGCTTCCATCAACTGTGGAGAGTAGTTAACATTACTATTGTCTATGAATTTTATGAAGTCAGTGTTTATCCTTATTTTACTGAAGAAGAAAGTGATACACCTGAAATTTATAAGCTTCAAGTTAACAGTAGGGCAAATATTACAACTCTAAGCTCCTAATTATCAACCTATATACAAAGATGTACATAACTGAAATGAAGATTCATTATCCTAATCTGAAGAACTGTCTTTTCTAAGTAGACTTTTCTCTGCTTTGGATTCCTTTTAGAAAACGAAAACAAATTTGATACACTTTTAACTGTTAATACAGCTTTAGGTTAGTAAAAGAACTGTCTTGAACAAGTTAACTTTCTTTTATATACTAACATATATTTGCCAAGGGTTTTCATTCACACTAACTTGCTATCAAGGAGGCAGATTGAACAAGATGTGACTTTGATCACTGGTGAATATCTGTAGCAAAATGGATGGAATCCTTACCTCGCAAAGTAAATTATTGTGATTTGCTAAAATAATGACCAGGTCAGCCTTGAAAAGTTGGGAAAGGAAGGTTTCAGGCAACTGAACATAAGGGAAACATTTAAATTTTCTATTTTGTCATAATTTGGGTCCCATTATATAATTAAGGTTTATGGTCTCCGAACAGAGATGAAAATGCCAACAGGAACAATTCAGAAATGCATGTTTATGATGTAGACAAGAAGCATGTGGTCCAGAGACCGGACCCTGTCTTTGCAGTTTCACCAGGCATCTGAACTTTATCAGAATGTCAGCCCCTGCAGCACACAGGAAAGAATTTCCAGTGTGGTCATCACACAAGTATCTTTCTGTTTGGTTTCACTCTCATCTAGTACTGTGCTGAAGTCCTGAAGTTGATCCTAGATTAAAAAGTAGTTTGGGATTTTGGAGTTTTGCCTGCCCTGGCCGAGTGCTAAGAATGAGGGGAAGGGGTATTTTACCATATTTGCAGTATAGACAAGTTTCGAATTTCGAGCTGCCTCCACTCTACACCAAGGCCATTTGAGGGCCAAAATGTGAAGCAGATGAAGTTTGGAATCTTCATGACTTCATCCGATATTGCTAAAAATGCTCATTGGCAGGGAAGTTTCAGGCCCATCCCCTCCCCCACTTGATCAAAACCTGCATATTCTATATTACATTTCCTCAGGTCCTACTCAGTAGATGATAAGGCCCTATTCTGTAGATTAATTCAATGGTTCCTCAACCCTGTCTTCACCAAGAAACCTCTTCTGTTAGCTATCTCACTATAGCCAATCCTTTCCCACCATAAACCCCATGTTCTGAAAGACTGTGCCTTTTGGAAAAATTAAATTTATTTAGAAATTATTTTTCCATTTTTCCATTTATTCAATGACAAATACAACTGCTTCTCAGAGCTCCCTGACCAATATGAGATAAGAGATGTTAGTTACCTCATGGGCTTGATAGAACTTCAGACAGAAAGCAGTAAAAAAAATGTCAGTCTCTGAAACCATATCATGGATAAATGTATAATATCTATTAGGCTTTTTGAAGTTTCCAAAGTAGTTTGAAGACTATCATTTTTTTTCAATATCATAGGTTAAAGATCATTGATTTATTTCATATTAAAATTATTTCTCCTAATATGTATTACTCCCTCCTCTTGGGTAAGACAATATCTTTCTTTGCTTAAATGCATATAATTATTAGCACTAAAGAAGTAGCAAGTCCATTAAGAGTTATATTTGAGGTCCATAGGCATGATCCAGTTCTCTAACTCTGGTCATGACCAGCCCTGTCTGCCACCGGCAAATAGATGACAATTTAAGGTACCTATTTTGAAATAGATATCTTTTTTATTTTTTAAATTTATTTAGGCTGCACTGACTCTTAGTTGCGGCGCACAGGATCTTCATTGTGGCCTGCGGGATCTTCAGTTGCGGCATGCGGACTCTCAGTTGAGGCATGCTTTTGGGATCTAGTTCCCGACCAGGGATTGAACCCGGGCCCCCAGCATTGGGAGCATAGGGACCAGGGAAGTCCCTTGAAATAGATATCTTGACTCAGCCATATGACAAGCCATTTTTAACTATAATATAATCTTGGTTGATTTAGATTTCACATCTATCAAAATTATTTGTTTCAATTTGAGAACACTATCTTATAAGTATTGCTACCAGCTACTTATTTTTGTTGTTCGATAATGAAACAAAAAAATCTTGAAAGTTGTATTTGGTGATTTGCAGTTGTATTTGGTGATTTGCTTACACAGTATGATAGTTTTTTACTCTGTATTTTGGGTTTTGGTTTTTGTAAAAAGAATTTTGATCTCTGCTTTCTGTTCTTTCTAAAGTCAGAACTGAACTACATTTCTGTGAAGACAATATTTCTGCTTTTTTCTTCATTTTGAAAGATTTGCTAAATTAAATACTATGCCATTCAAAGACTGCTCAACATTAAAATGAAACCACTGAACACTGCTTTTCATATAAGGCATTGTGATAATATCTAGACCAATTTCCATGGATCCTATTGTCCTTAGCACTATTATTGTACCTGCTTTATAATCAAATAGTCTCATGCATTTATCACATCTTAAAACAATGTTAATCCGGGCTTCCCTGGTGGTGCAGTGGTTGAGAGTCCGCCTGCCGATGCAGGGGACACGGGTTCGTGCCCCAGTTCGGGAAGATCCCACATGCCCCGGAGCGGCTGGGCCCATGAGCCATGGCCGCTGGGCCTGCGCGTCTGGAGCCTGTGCTCCGCTACGGGAGAGATCACAACAGTAAGAAGCCCGCGTATCGCAAAAAAAAAAAAGTTAATCCTTACCCCCTTGTAAATTTTTGAAATGCATGTATTTCTGCCCTTTTCTACATATGCTGTTCCACCACTTAAAAAAACAAACCAAAACCCCACAAAACTTCAGGCCTTAAAAAATGATGAGGCAAAGGCAACAACAAAATCCCTTCCTCTCATCAACGTGGCTGCTCCAGACTGTCCTGCTTTGATCCATCACCTTCCCCCACCGACCCATTTTATATAGGCAGATGGACAGTAACTCAGTCTCTGGGATTTATACTTCATGTACTTCCAAAGTAGGTTTGGGGCAAGTTACAAATGTCATGTAATGTAAAAATAGGACAGCACTGATAAAAACAGACCAGAGTCACTCTAAAGGAGATAAAAGCGACAGGGATTATAAGGCTCACCATTGTTTTTTCCCAGCGTCAATATCACAAAAGAAGATTTTGGAGCGAACAAATTTTGCTTCAATAAAAAGGGGAGGAGAAGGAAATTTATTGTCAAGGAAGTACTTCTTGGGACTTTGAGTAAACCATGTCCGATGACAACTTGGCAAACACACTGAGACCCTCTTCCAATGGATAATTCTCATATTAACATCATTCAGCTGCTACACGTTCAAGAAAAACACACCATCCAATTGCTGTATATTCAAGGAAAATACATGACCAAATTTTTAAATGAATAAAAGAAAGAAAACAATTTAATACAAGAAAGGATTTATGTTGGGGAAAATAACTCTATCATTCCAAATCTATAATTATATGCCTTTTTAACTATATTGTAAAAAAGAAATGTGAAATAAAAAACAACTCCTTAAACATCTAAAAATGTGTATTATCTGCATCTTTTCATCTCATAAAAAGATCAAGTTTTCACTATAATTTATCTTCCTTTTGGTCTGCCCCAGCAAACCATTGGTCCTTACATTGTGTCACCTCATTTTCAACTGCTTTACATCAGCAAGTACAAGACCAAGTATTGCCATGAGTGGAAATCCCTGTGGTATAGGTATCAGAGCTGGCCACGTAAGAAGCTGTGCTCTGACCAGAAACCTTGCGAGTCTTTGGTTCCTACAGAAGGAGAAGCATTCTCAAAGAGTTGATATCTAGCAAATGACTCACTGGAAGGCGTATGCCCTTTCTAAATTTAAGATCTCTTACGTGTCTTAGAAGACCCAGACGAAATAGAAGGAAGTCCAGCAACCTTAATTTCTCCAAGTTATTTTTTGCTAGCAGCCACTGGATGTTCAAAAAATGCCAGTGAAAAGAGAGATCCCGAGGAAGGCAATCACACATAAACACTCAAGAAAATGACTTTGAAGGCATATTCAAACTGCGGGAAGGCCGTGGCCATCTGGTTAGTTTTGCAGGCTGATGAAAACCTTATGCATAACTTGAAGCTGTCCGTCCTTACAGTTTCTTATGTAAAGTCATAAAGTAAATTAAGGTATTAAGTTCAAGTTTCAGAGATGAGCTGAAGACAGAGATTGACAGCTTCGCCAAACTCAAAGAACCTTCACTTCTAAGAATGTTGCCTAACTTGGACGCCATTCACGAGAAAAAAGATTTGATTTGTAATTTGGCTTAAAGAGTCAGTTTGAAAAATTCTATTATCACTACAGGAATTTGAAATAGTTAATAATTAGCATTTGGCAGCCTGACTTTTAAATGGCTTGTCAGCCTATATAAGCATTTACTTCAAAATAAACTCCTAGATAAATACTAGTTATCAAACCGGATTGTAACATTGGCTTAAACTTCATCTGAGAGACAGTATAAATCCTGCCACCACCTGACTTGTCATTTAGAGCTTAAGGATGTAGAGGAAAGGATGCTGGGTAGAGGATCAGAAGAGCAGGGCCTCACCTAGATTCTGCCCCTTGTTAGCTGTGTGACTCTGAGAACTCACTTAACTTCCCTGGACCTCCGCTTTCTCATTTGTAGAATGAGGAGTGGGATTGCATGATCTCTCAGGTTTCATCACATTGTAAGGTTAAAACAAAAATTACCCCACTTCTCTAAATGTCCTTGTATAGAAAATCCGACCTTAGTATTTATGCCTACCAAAAAAAAAAAAAAAATGTTTCTGAAGCCAGGGGTCCCTTTCCCATGATGAAGTCTTCCAAGTCATGTTGTCTCCACCACTACCACCATCATTAGTCCTTACTTTAGGTGTTAAACTAGATTGTAGAGGATTAAGGGTCTCTTGACTTCCATCCTTACAACCAATAGATGTTTTAATAATAGGAATATCATACATGACAGTAGCACTTTCCTTTTATTTGTTTAAAGTATTCATAAATATTATTTCATTTCTAAAAACTATCTAGTGAGTTAAGTGGTGAGTATTATTATTCATATCTTGAATAGAAAATTTTAATGAGACTTAAGAGAGGTTCAGTGACTTGCCCCAGTAGATATGAATGCCTCTCTCATAATCAACCAAGGGAATACTTATTAATGCAGTCTCTGGAGGGCAGCTCTGCAATACGGACCAATCTTAAATATTTTTTTATATGAGTACAAAAAGATATATGCTCAAAGATAATAATCACAACACTTTTTATAACAGTGAAAAAATTGAAGCAACCTATACATCAATAGCAGACTAGGCAAGTAAGTTAAGGCACATCCAGGCAGTGGATTACTACACAACATTAAACAAGATTGCAAAGAGCTATATAGTTAATTAAATGGAAATAAGGCTACAACTTACCCATGAATTAAAGACAAGGAGTGGAGGAAGTAGAGGTTAAAACATCAATCAGCACTGTCCAATAGAACTTCTGCAATTATGGAAATGGTCATCTGTGCTGTCAAATAGAGCTGCCACCAACTACACTTAAAGTGTGGCTAAGGAACTGAATTTTTAAAAGTTTTATTTAATTTTAATTAATTTAAGTTTAAATATCCATATTTGGCTAGTGGCTATTGATTCAGACAGCACAGCAGACATTGATATTTATTTTATGACTGTGTGTTGCTTTATAATCAGAAAAAATATTAAGTGTTTTGTTTAAACATCAATAGCAACAACAAATCAACCAACCTGTACTTAAGAGACAACCAGAAGATACAGGAATAAATTAGTTCACAGCAGGTTTATCAAAGGAGTTGCTCTTCCTGCAGAGTGAGATCCCAATCCATGGTTTATATGTATGGTTTCCAAACCTGGGCATGATTGCGCTAATTTGGCAAGTTTCCTAGATACTTCACATACCAGCAAATAAATAGCTTTATGCCAAGAAAGCTATATCCTTTGTGCTAGCTCTGGTGAATAGACCAGAAAGAAAGAGTGATAAATGGAAGACTGCAGAAAATAAAAGCTGGAGCATTGAAAGCAGGGCCAGATTTTTTAAAGGATGATGAATTATTCAACTCACTGAATAGATCTGTAGTGATTAGGAAGCTCATGCCTTCTACTTACAAGTTTTGATTATATCAAAATGTAATGAAGCAACAGAATACCTTATTTTCTCAAATGCCAGCTAGTAAAAAGCTTAGTCTTAGGGAATCATGCGAACTAGCTAAAGGCTAACTTGACTTTTAAGACCTGCATGAAGCAGGAAGGATGTTTGTTCGTTCACAGGTATTTCCAAATTCCAGTCTATTTGCAAACTAAAGCAACATTTTCCCTCAAGTCAATTAATTTTTTCCACTACCAGGTTATTAGGTAGATGAAATATAATAATGAAACCACTTTCCCGATTTGTGTTTTTCTTAATATTCTGCTATTATAAATAAGCTATAATAAACATATTCATGAAGAAGGCTTTTTTTTTTTCCTACATTTGGGGTTTTAAAAAGCCTTCTTAAAAAACAAATTGGCCCAAATTGTAGCATTCTTAACAATAAAACTATAACTAATTAATGTCCTCAATTAATTGGATCTTCCCCTTATTCTACTTTTTAGGAGAAAAAAAATAATCCCAAAAAGAATATTGAAGGAAAAAGGAAATGTTCAGCATACACCTCTTACTACGTCTAAATCTACATTACTCTATTTGGTGAAAATGATGTTCCAATGATTACCTCAAAAGCTTCAGTATCCTTAATTCTGAGAAAGATTTATGTATGTTCAGTACTATACACTTGAAATTTGGGGAGACAGTGTACTAATATACAGTAAAAATTTTTTTAGTATTTGTTCTTTATTTCATTCTGTTAACTAGGAATGTCAAATGAAATATGTCCTGCCCCTTGCAGCCCTTGTTACTTAAAGCTATATTTTATTTTTTAAAAGGCTATATTTACTTTTTTTTTTTTTTTTTTTTTTGCGGTACGCGGGCCTCTCACTGCTGTGGCCTCTCCCGTTGCGGAGCACAGGCTCCGGACGCGCAGGCTCAGCGGCCATGGCTCACGGGCCCAGCCGCTCTGTAGCATGTGGGATCTTCCCAGACCAGGGCACGAACCTGTGTCCCCTGCATCGGCAGGTGGACGCTCAACCACTGCGCCACCAGCGAAGCCCTTAATTTTTGTTTTTTTTATACTTTTTCAATATATTTGTGTGTAAAATAATAGTATAATTTGAAAACAAGGCTCAGAGATCATGTTCTTCCTCAATAGGTAAAAGAATAAAACTATGTTTTATCTTTAAAAAAAGCTATATTTTATTGTGCCTTAATGACAAAAAGCAAATAATAGAAAAGTGTATTGTAATTGGCAGTATACACAGTTGCCACAAATCTCACACACATACACATACGCACACTTGCCAGCTCACCCTGCCGTAGCCACAAAAGCAGCAAGCAGAGTTTGAACTGCAAAATTATAATCAAGACTAGGGACATTTATATAGCACCTGAGAGACGTCCACGTTCTTCTAAAGAATGAGCTTACTAGGACTAGGGACATTTATATAGCACCTGAGAGATGTCCACGTTCTTCTAAAGAGTGATCTTACTTGATCTTTAGCCTTTAGAGATAAATACTTACATCCAAGAAAATAAGGTTCAGAGGCATTACTGAACCGCCTGGTGTCTAACTTCTCGTGAGTAGCAGGGACAGGCTAAGAGCCAGGTTTGCCATCTCCAGATCCCGGGGGCTTTCCACTCAGCCTCACTTCCCGCCAGCCCTGAGCCAGCAGAAAGTGGGCAGGCATGAGGGCAGGGATGACAACTGACTGTCACTGATTTGAAGAACTCCCATTCCAACATTATAAGCTGGTTTATACCAGTGGGGCATCAAGTGTTCATTACTCTCTATGTGCTTCTGAAATTTTGGAGGCTGCTTAAACTAAAGGAGCCACCACCAAAAAAAAAGGACTGAGACATTCCAATATGTCCTATAGAAGACAGCTTCAACCCAGCTTTAAGAATACCTTCAGCCATTTTAGTAGTTACGACCAATATGTTTAGAATCTAGTTTCTTCTGCTTGAATTCATATGACTTGAGGTAAAAACTGGCAGTTTTCAACAGGGCCTCTTTCGGAAGCCTTTTCCTTCCATCTACCGTTCATGGGCCCAGAGCCCTCTCCTCCATCAAAAACATTTCTAAGAAAACCTCTGGTAGGTATTCTTGATGTGAATGTAAGCCCAAACATTACTTATCCCAATGACATTTATTTTTAATGCTTTATCTCCAATTATGGAAAGGAAGCCTTCGTGGAGGACAGAGGGAATTCAGGCATTAAAGAATATACTGGGAAGTTGATTTTTCAAGGTGAAGATCTCTCCTGCAATCTTACCATATACCTGGGACTGGGCAGCTCCCTCAAAGCTCCTGATGTTCATGTATGTTTAAAAAAAAAAACAAAACCTAATGCAAAGGAGAATCCAGGTGACTCTTTTCCACTAAACATAAGACTGTGGAATCAAGCATGCATTTTCAATATATCTCTTTCTCTTTCAGAATCTTCCCACTTTGAAATTAGGAAAAAGTGAACTGAAAAAGCAGCATTATATAGTATACTACAGGAATTAACTTGGAGTCCCCATGAATGGGTTTCAAAGGTGTCTTGAAATAGTATGCAAAATATTATGGGCATGTGTGTGCAATGCCTTGTGAAGATGATTTATAGTTTTCAGCACATTCTCAAAGAAATTACTAATCTAAAAAAGGTTAACACAGACTTTAGAATTGGAAAGACCTAGTTTTTATTCCTAGCTCTACCACTTTCTAGCTGTGTGACCTTAGGCAAGTCAATTAACCTCTCTGTACCTCACATCCCTCACCAGAAGTCCAAGTATTATTGTAAGGATTAACTGAGAAAATACATACAGATCACTTTGAGGAAAGCAAAGCATAAATGCTAGGTAGCTGGTTAGTATTATTACTAGCAGAGAAAAGGATCAGAGGAAATTTAAGAGGAAGGAAGTTTTCTTATCCAGATGCAGAAGGAGGAGACTGAGGATCAAAGCCACAAATTTGGCAGAATTTACAGTTTGCTTAGGGTATACCTAGTTATCCTTGCAAAATGTTATGGCTGGAAGGAGCCCTATGGTTCCCTCATTTTATAAATGAAGAAGATGAGACCCAGAAAAGAGAGGTGTTGCCATATCATAAGATTAGAGACAGAACTTGGACACTGGATTTTGGTCCTACTCCAGGCAGCCAAGAACAAACAGAAGCTGCCACTGAGATACTGTTGTTATCCAACTACAAACAAAATCACTCAGCTTCACCTGATTTACAGATGTTTTTCCTCCCTTGCAAGAGGACCTTTGGTCCTGGGCATCATTAATCAAGATGTCAGTGCATTTCAATTCTAGTTCTTCCCCCTCTGCTCTCCTTGCTACAGAAAAAGCAGTGTGCATGGGTAGATTTCTGATGGATTTAACTATGTCATTGTACCTGTTTTAACCTTTGAAACCAAGATCCCCACTAGGAACTGTTAGAGAGAATGTCACGAGCGAGCACATTTCCATACCAGCTTTCACTTGGACACAGAATGGGTGTAAAGGAACATTAAACTGCCAAGTAGTCAAAGAGGAAATTGGTTCATAATTCCACTTCCTTTCAAACATGAATACGTGTTACACTGGAGATTTAGAAGAAATGAACTGGTAAAGGACTTGAGTAGGACTTAACAAATTTAATTTGGCCCAAACTTTGGGTTTTATTAACCAGAATATCTTGTCTTTCAAGGGGATTTAATTAAGGTTACTCATCACCTCATTCTTATTTAGGAAAATGTCAAAGTTTGCTCTGAGTTAATTCCAACAAAATTATGCTTGTTTTTTGGCCAAGACCTAACCCCAAAACTACTGTGAACAATTATACTAATTTTGAAATGCTTATAAATACATTTTACTATTTCACTGAAATATCCTCGGGAAGTTATGTTTTCCCTGGCATGCTAATGCCACTCAGAGCAGTAGGGAAAGTTTAAAATGATAATATGAGGATTCAGTCAGTCAGCTGACCAAAAATGTTTGCATTTTTATACAAAAGAGTGGAAGAACTTTCCCTTAAAAAGCTTTCTTTTTTGCAGGGGGGTAAATTGGGAGTTTGGGATTGACATGTATACACTGCTATATTTAAAATAGATAACCAACAAGGACCTACTGTAAAAAAAATTATTTTAATAAAATAAAAAGGGGGGCAAAAGCTTTTAAACTTGTTTGAGAATATTAGAGAACAACATATGAAAAAGCAAATAAGAACGCAAGATAGCAAACACTGGTGCTAAATCATGGATCAAGAGAGCAGGGAGGGCTGAGAGCATCCAGGAAGGCTTTACAGCTGAGAGAGGAGATGTGTGCTAGGCTTTGGGTCACTGGTTTTAAGTTAGTTGTGAATGAGAATAGTTATGAGTCTAGAATTTGTGCTGTAATGTCTAGCTGGGGTTATGATATACGGAAAACATACTCATCTTCTTAAAAAGATTCAGTTTGGAATAAGATTTTTTTTTTACTATCTTTGAATAATAAATCTATAAAAATCAAAATAAAACAAACAACAGAACCTAAGTTTGATGATAAATAAAAATTACCACATTTGATTTACAAAATTAAAGCAGAGACCATAAAATTCTATTAAATAAATACATACTCTTTATTAAGCCTTGTGCTTTAAGCTTCAATACATTTCTTCTGGAAACCTGCAACACATTTATGGAATTGCATTTTAAAACATGTATTGAGCCCTTTGCATACCTCCGCCAAAAGTCTGAAAGTTGCATGAATACTTCAGTCTTTTCTTTTCCTCCCCAGGGAGAAGCCAGGAACTCAGAGTTTTCTCCTGATTATGCCACAGAGCACCAATGGGAGTACTAGCAAGATACTGCAGAGGATGGAAAATCCCTTCTAATGGCTCATGAAACTTGTCACAGCCGTGTGTCTGACAGAGGCTTGGTGCTCCAGCCGGGTGTCAGGCCTGAGCCTCTGAGGTGGGAGAGCCAAGTTCAGGACACTGGACCACCAGAGACCTCCCAGCCCCACGTAATATCAATCGGCAAGAGTTCTCCCAGAGACCTCCGTCTCAACGCTAAGACCCACCTCCACTCAATGACCAGCACTCCAGGGATAGACACCCCATACTAAACAACTAGCAAGACAGGAACACAACACCACCCATTAGAAGAGAGGCTGCCTAAAATCATAAAAGGTTCACAGACACCACCAAACACACCACCGGATGCAGTCCTGCCCACCAGAAACACAAGATCCAGCCTCATCAACCAGAACACAGGCACCAGTCCCCTCCACCAGGAAGCCTAAACAACCCAATGAACCAACCTTACCCACTGGGGACAGACACCAAAAACAACAGGAACTATGAACCTACAGCTGGCAAAAAGGAGACCCCAAACACAGTAAGTTAAGCAAAATGAGAAGACACAGAAATACACAGCAAATGAAGGAGCAAGGTAAAAACACACCAGACCAAACAAATGAAGAGAAAATAGGCAGTCTACCTGAAAAATAATTCAGAGTAATGATAGTAAAGATGATCCAAAATCTTGGAAATAGAATAGAAAAAATACAAAAAACATTTAACAAGGACCTAGAAGAACTAAACAGCAAACAAACAAGGATGAACAACACAATAAATGAAATTAAAAATTCTCTAGAAGAAATCAATAGCAGATTAACTGAGGCAGAAGAATGGAGAAGTGACCTGGAAGATAAAACAGGGGAAATAACTATCGCAGAGCAGAATAAAGAAAAAAGAAAGAAGAGAATTGAGGACAATCACAGAGACCTCTGGGACAATATTAAATGCACCAACATTCAAAATATAGGGGTCCCAGAAGAAGAAGAGAAAAAGAAAGGAACTTGGAAAATATTTGAAGACATTATAGTTGAAAACTTCCCTAATATGGCAAAGGAAATATTCAATCAAGCCCAGGAAGCACAGAGAGTACCATACAGGATAAATCCAAGGAGAAACACACCAAGACACATATCAATAAAAGTATCAAAAATTAAATACAAAGAAAAAATATTAAAAGTAGCAAGGGAAAAATAACATACAAGGGAATCCCCATGAGGTTAACAGCTGATATTTCAGCAGAAACTCTGAAAACCAGAAGGGAGTGGCAGGACATATTTAAAGTGATGAAATGGAAGAACCTACAACCAAGATTACTCTACCCAGCAAGGATCTCATTCAGATTTGATGGAGAAATTAAAACCTTTACAGACAAGCAAAAGCTAAGAGAATTCAGCACCACCAAACCAGCTTTACAAAAAATGCTGAAGGAACTTCTCTAGGCAGGAAGCACAAGAGAAGGAAAAGTCCTACAATAACAAACCCAAAACAATTAAGGAAATGGTAATGGGAACACACATATCGATAATTACCTTAAATGTAAATGGATTAAATGTTCCAAACAAAGACATAGACTGGCTGACTGGATACAAAAACAAGACCCATATATGTGCTCTCTAAAAGAGACCCACTTCAGACCTAGGGACACATGCAGACTGAAAGTGAGGGGATGGAAAAAGATATTCCATGTAAAAGGAAATCAAAAGAAAGCTGGAGTAGCAATTCTCATTTCACACAAAATAGACTTTAAAATAAAGACTATTACAAGAGACAAGGAAAGACACTACATAACGATCAAGGGATCAATTCAAGAAGAAGATATAACAATTGTAAATATTTATGCACCCAACATAGGAGCACCTCAATACATAAGGCACATGCTAACATACACGGGGAAGTCAACAGTAACACAAGAATAGTAGGGGACTTTAACACCCACTTTCACCAATGGACAGATCAACCAAAATGAAAATAAATAAGGAAACACAAGTTTTAAATGATACATTAAACAAGATGGACTTAATTGAATTTACAGGACATTCCATCCAAAAACAACAGAATACACTTTCTTCTCAAGTGCTCATGGAAAATCCTCCAGGATACATCATATCCTGGGTCACAAATCAAGCCTTGGTAAATTTAAGAAAATTGAAATCGTATCAAGTGTCTTTTCGACCACAATGCTATAGACTAGATATCAATTACAGGAAAAACACTGTAAAAAAATACAAACACATGGAGGCTAAACAATATGCTACTTAATAACCAAGAGATCACTGAAGAAATCAAAGAGGAATTCCAAAAACACCTAGAAACAAATGACAATGAAACCATAACGGCCCGAAACCTATGGGATGCAGCAAAAGAAGTTCTAAGAGGGAAGTTTATAACAATACAGTCCTACTCAAGAAACAAGAAAAATCTCAAATAAACAACTTAACCTTACACCTAAAGCAATTACAGAAAGAAAAACAAAAAATCCCCAAAGTTAGCAGAAGGAAAGATATCATAAAGATCAGATCAGAAATAAATGAAAAAGAAATGAAGGAAACGATAGCAAAGATCAATAAAACTAAAAGCTGGTTATTTAAGAAGATAAACAAAATAGATAAACCATTAGCCAGACTCATCAAGAAAAAAAGGGAGAAGACTCAAATCAATATAATTAGAAATGAAAAAGGAGAAGTAACAACTGACACTGCAGAAATACAAGGATCATGAGAGATTACTACAAGCAACTCTATGCCAATAAAATGGACAACTTGGAATGGACAAATTCTTAGAAAAGCACAACCTTCTGAGACTGAACCAGGAAGAAATAGAAAATATGAACAGACCAATCACAACCACTGAAATTGAAACTGTGATTAAAAATCTTTCAACAAACTAAAGCCCAGGACCAGATGGCTTCACAGACCAATTCTATCAAACATTTAGAGAAGAGCTAACACCTATCCTTCTCAAACTCTTCCAAAATATAGCAGAGGGAGGAACACTCCCTAACTCATTCTACAGGGCCACCATCACCCTGATACAAAAAGCAGACAAGGATGTAACAAAGAAAGAAAACTACAGGCCAATATCACTGATGAACATAGATGCAAAAATCCTCAACAAAATACTAGCAAACAGAATCCAACAGCACATTAAAAGGATCACACACCATGATCAAGTGGGATTTATCGCAGGAATTCAAGGATTCTTCAATATATGCAAATCAATCAAAGTGATACACCATATTAACAAATTGAAGGATAAAAACCATATGATCATCTTAATAGATGCAGAAAAAGCTTTTGACAAAATTCAACACCGACTAATGATAAAAACTCTCCAGAAAGCAGGCATAGAGGGAACTTACCTCAACATAATAAAGGCCATATATGACAAACCCACAGCCAACATCGTTCTCAATGGTGAAAAACTGGAATTATTTCCACTAAGATCAGGAAAAAGACAAAGTTGCCCACTGTCACCAATATTATTCAACATAGTTTTGGAATTTTTAGCCACAGCAATCAGAGAAGAAAAAGAAATAAAAGGAATCCAAATCAGAAAAGAAGAAGTAAAACTGTCACTGTTTACAGATAACTTCATACTATACATAGAGAATCCTAAAGATGCTACCAGAAAACTACTAGAGGTAATTAATGAATTTAGTAAAGTAGCAGGATACAACATTAATGTACAGAAATCTCTTGCATTCCTATACACTAATGATGAAAAATTTGAAAGAGAAATTAAGGAAACACTGCCATTTACCACTGCAACAAAAAGAATAAAATACCTAGGAATAAATCCACCTAAGGAGACAAAAGACCTGTATGTAGAAAACTATAAGACACTGATAAAAGAAATAAAAGACGATACAAACAGATGGAGAGATATACCATGTTCTTGGATTGGAAGAATCAACATTGTGAAAATGACTATACTACCCAAAGCAATCTATAGATTCAATGCAATCCCTATCAAACTGCCGATGGCATTTTTCACAGAACTAGAACAAAAAATTTCACAATTTGTATAGAAATACAGAAGACCCCAAACAGCCAGAGCAATCTTGAGAAAGAAAGATGGAGCTGGAGGAATCAGGCTCCCTGACTTCAGACTATACTACAAAGCCACGGTAATCAAGACAGTATGGTACTGGCACAAAACCAGAAATATAAATCAATGGAACAGGATAGAAAGCCCAGAGATAAACCCATGCACATATGGTCACCTTATCTTTGATAAAGGAGGCAAGAATATACAATGGAAAAAAGACAGCCCTTCAATAAGTGGTGCTGGGAAAACTGGACAGCTACATGTAAAAGAATGAAATTAGAACACTCCCTAACACCATGCACAAAAATAAACTCAAAATGGATTAAAGACCTAAATATAAGGCCAGACAGTATAAAACTTTTAGAGGAAAACATAGGTAGAAGACTCTTTGACACAAATCACAGCAAGATCCTCTTTGACCCACCTCCTAGAGAAATAGAAATAAAGACCAAAATAAACAAATGGGACCTAATGAAATTTAAAAGCTTTTGCACAGCAAAGGAAACTATAAACAAGACGAAAAGACAATCCTCAGAATGGGAGAAAACATTTGCAAATGAAGCAACTGACAAAGGATTAATCTCCAAAGTATACAAGCAGCTCATGCAGCTCAATATCAAAAAAACAAACAACCCAATTCAAAAATGGCCAGAAGACCTAAATAGACATTTTTCCAAAGAAGATATACAGATTGCCATCAAACACATGAAAGGATGCTCAACATCATTAATTATTAGAGAAATGCAAATCAACACTACAATGAGGTATCACCTCACACCAGTCAGAATGGCCATCATCAAAATATCTACAAACAACAAATGCTGAAGAGGTTGTGGAGAAAAGGGAACCCTCTTGCACTGTTGGTGGGAATGTAAATTGATACAGCCACTATGAAGAACAGTATGGAGGTTCCTTAAGAAACTAAAAATAGAATTAGCATATGACCCAGCAATCCCACTACTGGGCATATACCCTGAGAAAACCATAATTCAAAAAGAGTTATGTACCACAATGTTCACTGCAGCCCTATTTACAGTAGCCAGGATATGGAAGCAATCTAAGTGTCCATCGACAGATGAATGGATAAAGAAGATGTGGCACATATATACAATAGAATATTACTCTGTCATAAAAAGAAAAGAAATTGAGTTATTTATAGTGAGGTGGATGGACCTAGAGTCTGTCATACAGAGTGAAGCAAGTCAGAAAGAGAAAAACAAATACCGTATGCTAACACATATATATGGAATCTAAAAAAAAAAACAAATGGTCTGAAGAAACTAGGAGCAGGACAGGAATAAAGATGTAGACGTAGAGAAGGGACTTGAGGACAGAGGGAGGGGGAAAGGTAAGCTGGGACGAAGTGAAAGAGTGGCATGGACATATATACCCTACCAAATGTAAAATAGATAGCTAGTGGGAAGCAGCCACATAGCACAGGGAGATCAGCTCGGTACTTTGTGAACACCTAGAGGGGTGGGATAGGGAGTGTGGGAGGGAGACGTAAGAGGGAGGGGGATATATGTATACATATAGCTGATTCACTTTGTTATACAGCAGAAACTAACACAACAATGTAAAGCAATTATACTCCAATAAAGATGAATAAGATAAAATAAGATAAAATGATAAGATAAAAAGAAAAGATGTATTGAATTTTAGGGTAACCGCATGAAACAGTTATGAAATATTTATTCTTATTTATGGTCTTGTGGCAGACATAGAAATATGCATGCCCTCAGATTTCCAGCATAAGTGTGAACTAACTTTCCCTGAGGAAGACCTGCTAATTATTCACAAGTCTAAGTTTATCGGGTTGTATTCTATCAACAAAATAATCAGAGGAAATGTATTTTATGCTGATTATTTTCTTCTGTCCTGATTTCAAAGTCACACAAATGTATCATCAGAGATACATAGTTATGGAATAGAATAAAACAGGATTCCTCGTAACAACTAAAGTAGT
This sequence comes from Pseudorca crassidens, assembly GCF_039906515.1. Classification (NCBI taxonomy): domain Eukaryota; kingdom Metazoa; phylum Chordata; class Mammalia; order Artiodactyla; family Delphinidae; genus Pseudorca; species Pseudorca crassidens. The sequence continues at coordinate 66,484,832 of NC_090296.1, forward strand.
AATAACTCAAATTGGATGCTGTGTCTAAAAGCATCTAATTCTCTAATCAAAATGCTGTTTTCTTCAGACTTTTCTCATTGAACTCATTTTCAAATTCTTTAATAATATTATTACTTTTCTCTATACCCTGTGTTCATGGTTTTCTTCAAATTGTGATGTCTATGATAATCCTCATTTTCCATGCTATTATTGCTATTTAAAAACTACACAGCTGGACAATCTAGTAGACTAGTTGGGCCACCTTGAAAATTAATGCTCCCATCCTGAGCTCTAAATACATTAGCACATGTGGCTAAGGTTCATGCGTACCCAAAGAGCTTCCATAATATGTGTCATAAACTACCAAAGTTATTTTTTCCATGTCACCCTTCCCAAGTCTTAACCAAGAGTATTCACACGTAAATATTTTTAAACATGTGCCTGATCTGAGATTTTTAGATAATCTCCCAAAATCATAATGAAAGTATATTAATCATTCAACAATCAAAAAGTATTTATTTAGCACTTGGAGTGTGTGTGGGGGAGGGGGAGGGGTGGAGAGATTATTACTCAATAATTAAGATCGATTTTTTTCACATAATTGTGTCTCTTACATGTCTAAAATTAGCCTTCCAAACATTAAACATTCTTTTTATTTCATCCATTTTTATTGGTCCATGATACCAAATATTCTTACACAGCCTAGACATTAATAATACGAAAAACTTTTCCACTGTTAATCACCATACTGACCCATACTCCCAGGACACTTAACAACTAGTATTCAGATTCCCTGAGAAGATACACCCTGAGGAAGACACATCAGCCAAAAAAGAGATTCCAGCCACAAATCTGGGCTTTGGGAAAATAAAAAAATTTAACATCCTCATACCCACCAACAGAGAAATCGGCTTCATTTTCCAGTTTTCTGGGATTTGGAATATACTGTGGGGGGTTGTCATGTGATCCCATATAAATACAAACTAATCACATTGCAAAAACTGGACCAAGTTACACTTACTTGCATAGTACGTTCCAAAATTAAAATACATATCAAAGATATTGAGGAAAGTTGAGAGCGGTCTAAAGCAGTAACTATCAAAATGTCCTGGCTTGACTCAGAAGAGAAAGACAAATTTTACATCATGACGAATCATATATATATATATATATATATGTATATGTATATAACTAAAACCAAGTTTCACAAGATAGTATTTATCCTTACTTCATGTAATTCTATTTCACTGTTTTAGCTCTTTAGTTCATCAAATTGATTTCACAACAACTAACCACTAACCACTGAGAGCTACTTCTTGAAAAACAGCCATCTAAAGAGCAAAGAGGATAATATTTACTCTTTCCCAGAAATAATGGTATTTGATCTGAAACTGGTACTTATTTAACCTAAGATACGTTACAAATTGAAAACTACTCAAAGACGTTATAAATTGAACGTTTCAGGCTTTAACACAGTTTATTAAGATCAGATCCTCCAAGCCCCAAACTGTTGATGTCAGAAGTTTAGTTCCACTCAGAGTCCCCATTATCAAGAATTTCTGAAACTCCTAGGGTGAGTTTTGGATGTACCCAAGGATCAACCCCAGCTCTCGCTCACTGTCACAGCCAGCCAGACCCTGGACTCTACAGTTGCCACTTTGGTACCTCCTCTGCCACTGCAGGCAGAGCTTGTTATGCTCCAGCAGTAGGAGACAGAGAATTCTTTCCCTCCTACACCTATGGAACAAGGGAGAAGTCCAGGCGGAGAGTCAGCTGAGACAGGTCCCCCGCGTTACACCCACAGCCCTTTGCCTTCACTGGGTACCCACACTGCCCAGGTGGCTGTTCAGGATGGGTTCCAGAACCGGGAACACACTTTACCACACACCATTACTCCCCTCCCCTCTGCTCTGAGGCAGTCTCCTTGCCCCAGGATGAAGGTGAACCCTCTTTCAAGAGCTCCATCATCCCAGGACTTCCATAGTCCTCAGTCCTTCAGGCACATCTGATGTGACAACCCCAACTGTGGAGAGGATTCAAGCCTTTTCCCCAGGAAGCCCTTCAGACCCCATGTAAGTCACTGGGCATCTGGATTTAACTCCAGATGTTAGGCACATCTCAGTCTGGGTACAGCCCAGTCAGAACGTCTTGTAAACAGAATCTCCGTTCAACGTTCTATCTTTGAGAATCAGGCGCAAATCGAAGATACAGACACAAATTTCACCTGGAGAGTGGAATTTATCTCAAGGGGGTTATTTGGGGAGCTGATTCCAGCAAAGTCACTTCAAGACTTCTATCTGGCATCCAGCCACATCTTTTAGTCTAAGCCTTGCCTCTTTCCTGCTATCATGTTTCCAGGAATACAAATAATATTCTCTCTAAGAAGACTGTTAATCAGGAAGCATGGGTATCTAATTTGCCTATTTAGCACCCAAATACATTCATCCAGACCAGAAGTTGCAGTTAAAGTCAAACCCTTTTAGGTTCTTGGTCTGGTTTTCCTGCACAGCACAGCCTCTGAATCCAAAGGACAAGGGGGAGGAGAAGGAAAGTTTCTAAAAATGGTTCAGCTGGCTTCTCATACTTACTCCTAAAGAATATCTGGAAGCTAAGAAGCAAAATATGTGGATTACATTTTCTATTTAAAAAATAATGGAAAATACTACACAGTGTAATATATCGCATTGTTTCCATATTTTAATCTTAAACTGAGATGTTTTTATTTATTCACTCTCTAGAACAATCACCAACCCCCACCCCAATTTTGGGAACTTTATAATAGTGGTTTGTAGTTCACCCTGGGGGTTACAATAAAACTTCCCCTAAGAACTTGGAAATAAGGTTGGTAAGAATAGTCTCTGATAAACAAACTTTAAGATCAACACAATGACCAGAAGATAAGCAAAGTTACCTTTAAAGAAAAAGAGCAGTTCCAGGCCCTCTAGCTCATGGACCAAAATCCTTGCCAAAGAAGGAGTCAAACAGAAAGTGGGGTGGAAGGAAGACCAGCACAGCTACCTAGGCAGAATAGACTCCCCCAGGCAGACTCCCCAGACAAGAGGTCCAAGATTCTGAATCACACGCAGACTCTCCCTGACGGGAGAGTAATATCCCAAATGCACTTGGGCCTGATTCATCCGACACCATTGTCCTAATTCAATCCTCACCACGAAGGCTTCCTCCTGTGAATTCCAGTGCAAGCCTGCCTATGGGGAGAGAAGGCACTGACCAGAAAGATTTGGACTCATCTATCCAACCACAGATATAAACTGGTTTCCACCAAATGCCCAGCCCTTGCCCTAGGCAACAGGGATACAGTGGAGAATCAGACATTTGAGGTCCTTGGAGCTAATACAAATAAATAAATAAGGAAATTAAAGCTAGTGATAAGAACTATTACAGTAAAGGAAACTATAAACAAGACAAAAAGACGACCCTCAGAATGGGAGAAAATATTTGCAAACGAATCAACAGACAAAGCATTAATCTCAAAAATATATAAACAGCTCATGCAGCTGAATATTAAAAAAACAAACAACCCAATTCAAAAATGGGCAGAAGACCTAAATAGACATTTCTCCAAAGAAGACATACAGATGGCCAAGAGGCACATGAAAAGCTGTTCAACATCACTAATTATTAGAGAAATGCAAATCAAAACTACAATGAGTTATCACCTCACACCAGTTAGAATGGGCATCATCAGAAAATCTACAAACAACAAATGCTGGAGAGGGTGTGGAGAAAAGGGAACCCCCTTGCACTGTTGGTGGGATTGCAAATTGATACAGCCACTATGGAGAACAGTATGGAGGTTCCTTAAAGAACTAAAAATAGAATTAGCATATGACCCAGCAATCCCACTACTGGGCATATACCCAGAGAAAACCATAATTCAAAAAGACACATGCACCCCAATGTTCAGTGAAGCACTATTTACAATAGCCAGGTCATGGAAGCAACTTAAATGCCCACCGACAGACGAATGGATAAAGAAGTTGTGGTACATATATACAATGGAATATTACTCAGCCACAAAAAGGAACGAAATTGGGTCATTTGTAGAGACATGGACCTAGAGACTGTCATACAGAGTGACGTAAGTCAGAAAGAGAAAAACAAATATCGTATATTAACGCATGTAAGTGGACTCCAGAAAAATGGTACAGATGAACCAGTTTGCAAGGCAGAAACAAAGACACAGATGTAGAGAACAAACGTATGGACACCAAGGGGTGAACACGGGGGATGCGGGGGAGAACTGGGAGATTGGGGTTGACATATATACACCAATATGTATAAAATAGATAATAAGTAAGAACCTGCTGTATAAAAAATAAATAAAAATTTAAAAAAAATCTATCAAGGCATAAAATATTTCCGTCGCCTCCCCCAAATTCTTTTATGTTGCTTTTCCTTGCTCTCATCACACTGTTCTGGTTCTTTTTAACCTCAGATTAGTTTTCCCTGTTCTAGAACCTGATATAAATGGAATGATACAGGATGTATATACTCTTTTGCATACTTTTTGTTTTGAGTTTCAACCATGTTGTTGCAGATATCTGCAGTTCGTGCTGTTTTATTACTAAATAGCAATCCATTTGTACAAATATAACACAACTTTCTTATTTATTTTCCTCTTGAAGGATACCTGAGCTTCAGACAGTTTTTTGCTATTATTTATAAAGCTGATATGAAAATTCTTAAACAAGTCTCTATGAACATATGCTTCCTTTTTCTTGGGTAAATACCTAGGAATGGAATTTCTGAGCTTATGGAATATATATGTTTAACTTTTGAGTAACTGACAGACCTTTTTTCAAACATGGTAATAGCATTGAAGAATTTTTGCCATTAACTGAGCTGAATAATGGACTAGATGATGGCTGGGGGAGGAGATGGGTGTTTTAAGAACAGGGGTTAGGAAGAGCTTCTTTGAGAAAGTGACATTAAATATAAAACCAGAGGGGGGAGCCCACCCTGAGCATTTTCCAAAAGCATTTCTCAACTAATTTTTTTTAAGTTATACATCAACAGGATGGCAGAGAAAACTGTGATGACAAGATTTAGAACAAGCACTGTGAAAGGGAGTCTGAGGCGTGTAGACGAGTTAGGTAAGGGTAGCTCCTTTTATGTGCTTGCCTCTCACGGAGCAGAGCACAGGCCCCTCCTCGCTCCCAACCCCTGCTCAGCCTTCTCCCAGGTTTGTGCCTCCAGATATTAGAACTTGGCTGCGCCGCTGGCCGACTGCTTGATGAGGATCCAGAATCTGCGAGGCAAAGCTAGAGCTAGGCAGAGGCAACAGGAAAAGCTGTGAGGCAAGAACTAGACTAACATTTCTTTTGAACTTTCAATCCGCTTGGAGCTTTATAAACAAGGGGAAAGTAACAGGAGACACGGCAAGAGAAGCAGGCAGGGGCAGAACCACAGGAAGAGGTTTGGGTTTTATTGTAAGCCAACAGGAAGCAAGGGAGTTACATGACTGGATTTACATTTTTAAAAGACCCCACTGGCTGCTGTGTAGAGAATAAACTGCAGGGTAGTAGAAGAGGCTCTAAAAGTAGCCCAGGCAAGCAGTGATGTGGCTTGACTAGGGTGGCAGCAGTAGCATAGGGGAGAAGTGAATGGATTTAGGGCATATTTTGGAGATGGATCCCCAGGACTTGTTAATAGACATATATGTGGGGCATGGAATCACACTTCGGCTTGGCAAAAAAGTGGTGCCTTTTACTGAAATTGGGAAGATGGGGTCGGGGAGGCATTCAGGGCTTTTCAATGGGCATATCAGTTTGAGATGCTCACTAGAGATACAAGATGTCTCTTAGGCAGTTGGGGCTCCTGGGAGAACACTGGGATGGATATATAAATTTAGAAATTATGTGCGCCTAGATGGTCCTTAAAGCCATGGCATTCCCATCCCTGCGATGGTTATTTTTCATAGTAAATTAATAAACTGAATAATTCACCAAGGCATGCAGCCAAGCGGGGATGCCCCATCGGAGATAGCTGGCCTTTCCCCGGCTGGGCCTGCCCCTCTGCTTTGCCATACACCTAACTTAAGAGCTGCTTCTACAAGGTTGTTTTGTTGTTGTTTTGATTCCACACATAAAATTCTGTGACCCAGTTCCCCTTTATTCTTGTGGATCAGTGTGGAAATCTGAAGAACTGACATGTATTTAAAATCTTTTTTTTTTAATGTATCAAAGTGCTTATTTGGTTAAATTAAAAAATGTTACGCAAATAAAGGGAAAACTTAAATAAGCAGATTAGGAGACCCTAAACCCTTGTTAACAAGGCCATAGCTCACTGACCAGAGCTTGTCGACTTTGGCCTCAATGTGGAAGGGCTCTATTATTATAGAATATTCTAGAACATTCAGAGAATGTTGGTTAAGTCACTTGATGAAATAAGCATCAAAAAAGGAATGATAGAAATCCTAGAATTAAATTAACATACGACAATTTCACTTCATCCCTTTAGCTGCTATTGATGAACTACTATGTGACTACTGTGCTGACTTCCTGCCCTCCTGGGGCTCCTTTCTCAGCAGGGGAGACAGACCACACTGTGGGACAGAGCTGAACGGAGGCAGTGAGATGCCTTTTGAGTGAGGTGAGAAGGTGACAGGCAGTTCCAATGAGAAAAAGAAGCAAATTGCCCCACAGGGGATTTCTCAACACTAAACATAATCCCGGTTGACTGTACAAAAACGTTTACATTCCTATTTGGAATTAAAATTTAAGTTTTCACTTAAGTACTATATTGATGTAATTAAATGAAGTTAGTTGACACACTGTTTTCAGGTGCCCTTAGCATTTTTAGTGGAATCTTCTAAAGATATTTCCATTCCCCCCATTCTCCTTTATCGTTTACCACCTTTTCTGTGTAGATTTGAAAGATTTTAGAGAGCAACAGGCATCTTTCCTTGCAAACCCAATCCTGTATTTCTTTTAGGGAGCTACATAAGTAAGTGCAACATTAGAGGGAATGGAGGAGGGGGTGGGGTGCTGCGGAGCCCCCTGACTCCCATCTCACTGCAACCCGGAGAAGCTGGGGAGCTGCTCCTCTGATTAAAGGGACTGTGCTGCAGGAACTGAGAGACACAACTCCCTGCTGCCACGGTGGGGAAACCAGTCGGGCTGGCATTCCGTTAAAGCTCCGTCCGTTAAAGCGGGCTCCTAGCCACCTCTGATACCTTTCATGCTTGCTCCTTCCCAAGAACCCGAAGAAAGAAGGCCACCCAGGCCTGCTCAACCTGGGAGAAGCCCAGCCACCTTGGCATTCTGGCCCTTTTGTTTTTTCTCTCTCTCTTCAACCCCCTCCTTCCCTTTCTTGGACACTCTCTCTCATGGGGCGGCTGGGCCCAGGATCTGCTGAACCAGCCTGGGAAGGCTAAGCCAGCTCTGCTCTAGGCTTTGGGGCACATAACGCTCTCTTAATTGTCCTTTCCTCTCACGCTGATGGCTGCATCTTATGTCATTTAAGTATTAAGATGCAAGAATCTGTTTGGTCTTTGGTTTCAGATCATTTAAAATGAACCAGCTGAGGTAGAGGAATTCTCCTTAGTATCTCATCTAACTGACTAGAAATTAACATTGGGGTTTGGGGCCAATGTCCTAATTGGTTATAAATCTGCCCTGCTTTGCCCACCATTGACCTGAGCATGTATTTCCCTCGGGGACCCGGAAGAGAGGAGTGGCTATGGCAGGGCAAGATTCACGGTATTTTGGGGTTCCTAGGCCAAAATCTCTATTAATAGCACTCTTTACTAGCATCTCCGTCTCATTATTATCAACGGTCAGGCTTTTTAACGGCTCTCTAAAAGTCACACACATTTTTTTAATGTCTAAACTTTAGATGAGCTGTTATAAAAGCACCTTTGTTCTGCATGATGTATTGTACCTTTTAGAATGTACTCATTCTAAAAGGAGAACACCGCCCTTCTCCATCATGCGAGAACCCACTGTTTGCCACAAAGGCAGCATGAACTTCAACAGAAGTTAGTAATCACATACATATACAATCACTGCTCAGTTTGATTTTTTACCTATGAGAGTCTTTGTTAAACCTTTTGTAATAAATATTTTTATTCTTTACTACTGATTTCTATGACATTGCGCAAAAATGCCACCCCCCCCCATTTTTCCTCGCTTCTCCGCATTATCCCCTGGGGTCAGTTTTATTCTAGATGTTTAGCCCACAAAGTAAAACGAGGAAAGAATTCCACCCATGTTTATCTACAAAAATAATGGTTTCAAACCTGTTATTCTGTTTTTCTTCTTGGATGCTTTCTCCTTGAGAATTACAGAACTCAGGCTCTAGGCACTACAGCCACCTTCAGACTTCTGTCTGGAATGGACCTGAGCCCAGAGACCTTCCTTACCTTTAGTTGAACTAGATGCACATCCACATGCTTGCTGTCCGAGTCCTGCTGGACTGAATAGGTTAGGTCTCGGACCCTCTCTGAGGTCATCCGGAGCCAGGTCTCAATTTCAGGTAAGTGGAGGACAATCTTCCAGTCGGCCCCTGTATGCAGTGGGGGTGGCTTTTCGTACTGCTGGTCAGAATCCATGTCTTTCATTGCCTCTTCTCCCTCACCCTGCTCCACAGTGGGTGTCAAGTTGATGGCCATGGGTGAAGCATCAGTAGCCATGGGATCCAGGTCCTGTGACCTCAGAGGGGAAAGTGTCACGCTCATGGTTAACATGGAGAAGTCTAAGCCTTACTTCTTTCCAAAACAGCTGAAAGGCAAAAGGAAAAAAGAGAGCAAAAGTCAGACAAGATTCCCAAATAAAGGAATGGTACTTCACAGAAGAAGCAAGATTTCTAAATTAAGCCAAGTTTCTAAATTAAGAAACCATAGCTCATAACAAAAACAGAAAGAGGTGTTTTGAGTTTCTACCAACTAGACCCAAGACCCAGCATTTATCCAGCGATTTCTAAGCTATTGGAAGCATCCTTCCTATACTGGTTCAATAGGAACACAAAACGGTGTGGTACTGCCTATCCCAACATCCATTCTCACCTCATTCCTTAATAACAAATTCCTGATTTTCAGTTGTGCATGTTCCTGCCAAGAATTTAAAACTACATTCCCTATCTCCATCGGAGCTCACTGTGGTCATGTGGCTAAGTTCTGACCAATGAAGTGTATGGTTTCTTTTTAAGATAAAGTTGATTAGTTTACTAATGATCTAGCTATGTAATTTATCTTTCTTCTGTAACCAGTCTGATATAAAATAACAACTTTTAGGATCTTGTACTTTGAACACTTTAAATAGACATTATTTTTAGTTTCAAGAGAAAGTTCTTCAAGGCAATGGGTTTCTTTTCCTTTTCTTTTTCTAGTTCTATACATTCAAGTTAGTTTATAACCCCATTCTTCCAAAGATGAAAGGCGGCTGATCAAAATATGAAATTAAATGTGATTGTCAGAAAGTAGTTATATTTCTTTATATTCTTAAGATTAACTTAATAACAAAAACAAAATTATTTTACCTACAAACGTGGAAGGGAAAAGTCAAGAATGCTCCCAGTTTGACTAGGAATATGTAACCTTCCACACAGGAATGAGCACAGGGAATAAAAAGACTTGTTGAATTGACAAAAGCCTTAAGAATAAGTTATTCTCATGATATATTATTTCAGAAGCCTTCTAATGCTGTAGCATACTGCCTCTCCCCCGATTTCTTGAGCATTTTATTTTTAAATTAAATGATAAGGGGGTTTACAGATGAATTTTTGAAAACAAAGTTATTTGCAAAGAGCAAAATATTATGTCATAAGGTAAGTTTATCACTTTGGTACCTGCCTTAGAGAATGGTTTTAGGCTTCAACAGCTTTCTACACCTGATTGCAAGAGGGGGAAATCCACGCCCCACATTTTTAACCACCCTTGCATACAGTCTTTAAAATAACAATAATACTAGACTTGACTATTTTTTGGAACCAATTAGAAGATATCAAAATTTCACTGGGAGGGATGAAGCTCCAGGAAAAGTGAGCTACCACACTACTTCTTAATAAACCATACCCTAGTCTCAGTCTCTGATTCTGATTTCCAGAAGCACTTTAAAAATTTTAATCAATTCACTGCCTTCTGGGGTGGTGAATCACTATTTAGAATCACTGTCCCAGAGAAGGAATCTGATACACAAAGGTTAATAAAGGTTTTTAATGCAAGGTCAAAGAACTAGTAATGAAGAAGTCACTGGTGTCACAGTGGTTCCCTCTTCTAAGAAACCAGACTCAAGCAAACCAGAAAACTAAGTGCCAGGCCAGTGTGAAATGAACCGTTTCACCTTCACCCACACACTCACTCGCTCCAAGCCCCTACCTAAGAGCCCTGTACAACTGTAAAACAATGCTTGGTCATTGTGCTTTCTCTGAAACCCCTAAATCGAGGCAAGGCCTCCTCTGAAATACATATCTTACTGTAAACTAAAGAACATACCAAAGAATTGGCTCAATGTAATTTATATCCCAACATACACTTCTATATATACTATCAGGCTGTGCACCAGGCAGGCACAGTGCAGTTTTGTGTGGTTTGGAGCAAGATGCTCCACGTTTGCGGGTCTCAGTTTCCTCATCTGTAAAATGACAAAATTGGACTAAATGATCAATAAGATTCCATCTGACCATGAGAATCTGTACTTACCTAGGGTTATTTATCCAGAGATTTCTAAGCTCTAGGGTTATTTATCCAGAGATTTCTAAGCTATTAGAAGCATCCTACCTATACTGAGAGCTATGTAGATACTAAAGGATGGACCTCCATTTCACCAAGCAGGCAAACGGCATCAATATTTGTCCTACTTAATGGAAAGAAATAAATTATTACCATGCAAACACATTTTGTAAATCATTATTTACACATTATATGTTGCTAATTCTTTCCAGAGGAATAAATATGGGAGATTCTTCCCTCTGGGAGTTTGCACTTAAGACTTAACACAGATGTGGTTATATATGCAAAGGACAAATAGAATAAAATAAAAACATTAAACAAAAATGTAGTTGGTGTGGGCTTCCCTGGTGGCACAATGGTAGAGAGTCCGCCTGCCGATGCAGGGGACACGGGTTCGTGCCCCAGTCCGGGAGGATCCCGCATGCCGCGGAGCGGCTGGGCCCGTGAGCCATGGCTGCTGGGCCTGCGCGTCCGGAGCCTGTGCTCCGCAACGGGAGAGGCCTTAGCAGTGAGAGGCCCGCGTACCGCAAAAAAAAAAAAAAAAAAAAAATGTAGCTGGTGTGCATCACACATGAGTAAAGGGCAAGGAAACCTTATATTCAAGCTGCCAAGGCAAAAGTTACCTGCATCTACAAAATTTCAACCTGCATGTGATGTTTCCATATTTAGCTGATCAGACTGTAAACAAGAGAATTTCCATAACACAAAACAGTGAAGCAAAGCAACGCTTTACTCAAGTTTTATTTCAACTTCTGTCTATTTACTTTCCTTCACATACAGCTTTGTCCCTGGGGAAGGAATACCGTATGTGTCATAACAGCATAGCAAGCCCAGGAAGTGGCATAAAATTGATTAATTACTTATTTTCATGGAAACTAATTACTATAAACATTTAATTTTCAATTCCAGTAGTTCACATTTAGATGTACCACCCATGGATAACCAACCTGTATTTCTGATTTTCACAAAAGCACGTCTGATTTCCAAGATAAATTTATACTTTAAAGGAAAACTGCCTCATATTGTAGAGATCTACAATAACAATCTTTGTGTGTATTTTTCCTGCCCTTATCATGACTATTCAAGCTTGCTTTCCCATCAAATTAATTACTCCATTTGAATATGCAAACAAATAGTAGGAAATTCAACACAACTCTATATATCTTCTAAATTCTAAGTTTTCTATTTTTTTTTTATGCAAGGATCCATGCAATAAGATTCCTTTCTAGTCACAGAGAAATTTGAAAAAAAAAAAAAGCCAGTAGACAACAACTTCTGACAATGCAAATGAAGCACTGACTCAAGTACATACAGATACACATGCAGTTATATCTCTGGCTGCAAAGCTGCATGAGAGGAGGGAACAACCAGCTTTCTGGAACCCAATGACCTCCTGTTCTCCACCCACCCCTCTGCCCCCATCAAATGCTTATCTGTGGCCACGTTTCCAGCATTAGAGATAATACCACCTTGAACCCAGCTGCTGTTAAAAATAACACAGATCAAATCCTTTCCTTTCCACAAACCCAAAGAAGATTCAACATTTAAGGTGCAAAAGCCAAAAGCAGTAAAGATTTTAAAGGTTTTTTTTAAAAAATTTGTGCTAAGGCTTTTCTTACCACACTCTATCATCCTACAGAAACAGAAGAAACATACCATGGCTTGCTTACTAACCAAGGACTGGTGCTGCTACCTCCCTGACAGTCCACAAATTTTCAGTCGAAACCTGACGTTAGCAGAATACATTCAATTTGAATAAGACATTTAAATCAGGAGCATGCTCTTCGACCAAACTAGGAAGCAAAAAATGCAGCTACACACCCATCAAAACTGCCCACCTCTTTCTCCCTTCTCTTGTGATTGTCTCTCTTAAATAAAAGGACGGAAAAGCTGGAAATCAGCTGACTGTACTCACTGTAAATGCTTTTGTCCCTAAAGGTCTTTCAGGATTAAGTGCCTGGCTCCTCCTCCTCTCGCCCCCTCGGGTTCTCTTCTTGTAGCCAAACAAGATAAAGGCGGGTATCAGGGCTGCTTCATGCCAGCAGGACACTGGTGAGTCTGTAAGGCACCAGCTTCAAATGCCCTTAGTGGCCTAAATCTCTTGCAAAGAGAGGGCTACTACACTGTCCCTATTTGGAAGCTAATCTATAAGCTCCAGGCTTGTGAGGTTATAGGCTGGGCTTTTGCAGCGGTGATAAGTGAGTTGAGAAAAAGGAGACAGTTGCCAAAACAAGGATCACTATGGAAAAGAGTATTTGGGTAGACAGAGCACAGCCAGGCACGGTTCAGAAGAACCAAGACTGTATACCCCAAGATTGAGCAAATCCTAAAGCAGGATAAATTTTAAAGTGTATAAATAAATTAATAGTACTATAGTAACATAACCAGCTGACAAAGTCAATCTGAGCTAAATGCATTCAAGCCCTCTCTCTTTTCTTAGGAAGAAACTGTTCTTTCCAAACAAGAGCATCTTCACGTGTATAGTTTGAGAGGTAGTCTTATCATCATGTAACTCACCCCCAAACCTAAATACTTACTCTCAATCTTTCTGTGCTCTGCTTACTGCCCCCAAAATGAGAGACTAAAGCATAATTCAGGCCAAATTAACGAATCTGCTTGCTACAAAGGACATGTTACCAAACTGGGGTAGAGAAAATTAAGTTAGGCATCACTAAGTGTGCTTTTTTCTCTTGCTTCTTTTTTTTCTTTCATATTCTCATAATCATTCTTCACAGAACCTATTCAAAGAGACTGAATTTTGAAAGGGAAAGAAAAGTTCCAGGGGAATGTTTTGAATTTTGTCTCTGGCTAGCTCTCATGCTTTGACTGCATTAAGGAAAAATAAATGAACTCAAGAGGTGAACCCTATATCCGATTCCAGGACTCTAGAATCGGGCTCTACAAAAAAAACCCCACAAAAACAAGCTTAATAAATTGCTTAATTAAATGTCGCAGTCTACCCAGATGAATGAGGCTCTAATTCATCACCTAGTTTTAAATCTTGCTGTCTGTCTCACTCTCTGGCCTCTTGTGAGGTCAAGAGTTGGGAAACTTTAAATGGCTTTAAGCTTTTTAAGAGGAGAGCCGAAGAATTCCTACAAAATATTAAGTTAAATCTGTACTTAAGGGAAAAAAGAGTGAGTGTCTTTTGTAAGATGCTCTAAGGAAGTTTCCATAATCACCGATTCCTCCTTCTCCTTGGCCCTCTTCTCCTCCCAGCCCCACACCCTCCAGCACTCATCTGGAGTAACACTGATAAACGAGATCACTGTGGTAACCCCAGATTAGGCTCACTTTCTAATCCTCCTGCCGTAACAGAGCAGCCTGCAAGTGGATGTCAGTGAGAAGAAAAATCTCAAGCTTTAAGTGTACAGGCTTGGGGAGCAGGAAAGGGAGTGAACACAGCACGTAAATACAGGGGCCCAGACAGATTTCTACAATTTAAAAGACCCTGATGTTATCACTGATGTTCCCCCCAACACTTTTCCCCTTTACTATATCCTTTTGTATGGCTGTCCCCTCAGGCAAATGGCTGATTACATCTGGTTAATCACACAGAGACCATGCACCCTCTCCTGGGTCTCTCCTCAATCACTGCTAACTCCCTTGCCCAGAGCATAGGGTCTTCTGTCACCCATAACACACTTCATCAATCATCTTCCTTGCTCAAGCCGTCCGTCCTCCTACTACGCGCCCCCACCCTGCATTATTCAGATCCTTCTCCTGTGGCGTGGACACCCAGATTGACTCAGTTAGTCATCACACCTCCCATGTCTTCCTTCCACCACTACAGTGGTCAGCTGCTGTCACTCAGAGATTCATTTGGCTGCATCACCTCACTTGGGGTAGATTTGTAAAAATAATACATAATTTATACAGTTGTTACTTTTGTCAATGCTATTGATACAAAGAAAATGAAACAAGATTCATTTCAAATCAACTGACATTACTGAGAATCAACTATATATAAGGTATTATGTATATCTATGACTCATCAGATTTACTTTCAAGGAAATTATAATTTAATGGGGACAATTTCCCTCTGTCTACTCTCCCCTAACACACACACACACACACACACACACACACACACACACACACACATCTACTGATACCTATTACATAGGCAGGATGTGGGCAAAGCCCTGTGAGGCCCCAGTGGAATGGCATTAATCCGGGATGGAGGAAAGATAAGGAAGAACCTTTACTGAAGAAGGAAATATTTGAGATGAGCTTGTAAAAATGGCTATGATTGGGCTTCCCTGGTGGCGCAGTGGTTGAGAGTCCGCCTGCCGATGCAGGGGACACGGGTTCGTGCCCGGTCCAGGAAGATCCCACGTGCCGCGGAGCGGCTGGGCCCGTGAACCATGGCCGCTGAGCCTGCGCGTCCGGAGCCTGTGCTCCGCAACAGGAGAGGCCACAACAGTGAGAGGCCCGCGTACTGCCAAAAACAAAACAAAACAAAAAAATGGCTACGATTTAGATGGGCAGAAAGAGAAGGGAGATGGGGAAAGAATTCCAGGCTGGGAGAAATACATGGACAAAGATACCAAGAAGTTGGGAGAATCAGCAAATAATTCAGTGTTGAGAGGAATTGGGAGCTTGATGGGAACCGGGAACCGGAAACAGATAAGGCTATAAGGTAAATTGCAGCCATGTTATAAGAGGGCTTTGAACACCAAACTATGGAGGTTGGAATGAGTCTCACAGGGATCAGGAACTCTAAAAAGACTGCAAAAGAAGAGAAATAAAATTACAGTTGTTTGCTAGAATGAGACAGAAAAATCAATATACAAACTTTTATTTACCAAGAAAATGAAATGAGAAATCAGCATTATGAGAGAATCAACATCTTCTTTTCCAGGCAGACTTCATCAATATAAAATGTAAGGTTAAAAACTTCTTTATAGCCCATAAAAAAACAGGAAGAGAGACTGATTCAGATCTAGAAGTCTGACTTTTAGATCAGAGTGATTAAAGGAGTTCTGTGCTCTGTTCTACCTACTCCATTAAATATAAAAAGAGTTCTCCATTTTTAGCTCTCCATTAACCCTAGCATCATAGATTTGAAGTGGAAAAAATTTTAGGATCATTTTATGCAATGTTTTTTCTTATTCTAAAAAGTTTTAATTAATTAAAAAGTAATATATATTAATTCAAACATTGTAAAAATAGATAACACTGAAGTTAAAAGATCCTCCTCTATCCCAACATTCTCATCCCCAGTCAATAAGTGATAAGGGGCTATTTAGCTTTTGTGCCCTCAATATGTAAAGTAGAAAGGAAATGAGCCCTAAAAGAAAAGTTGTCTTTAAAGATTCTGAAGCCTAAATTCGTTGGTTATCTCTACTAAAGAAGCAATATAGAAGTGTTTGCTAATGCAGTGTTTATTTACCAGGTATTAATAGGTATTCTACAAAAAGTTGCCCCTCACAAATAAATTGAGAGTGCTAGGCAACTTCTGGGAAGAGACAGCCAACTGAATATATGTGTCTAATTTGGCTCCCTCCAGAAACCTCACTAACACTACTGCAGAGTAGTTTTAGTTTGAAATTTGTTTTTGTTTTTTTTTTAAGTATAAACACTCAAGAATGGGAGGAAAAATAGTAATATTTTTGGAAGCTGAAAATCAGATGAACGAGTGATAAATGCCTTAGCCAACCCAAGAAAACAAAATCCTAAACTAATGGCACAGAGAGCAAAGAACCAACCTGATTTTACTTCAGAATTCTTCAAGTATTTTGAAATTGCTGGAACAAGATACCTCTGGAACTGGAGATGGAAAAGTATGTAGTGAAAAATTAACTTTACCCAAAAAAAAGTCTGGCCTTTGTTCCAACTCCTAAGAGGTAACCTCTAAACTTTCAGAATTTCCTGAGTGATAGGATTATTTTTGTTGTTCATGGTGGGCCCCTCAGATGACACCTAATAGTCTATACTAACAAGGTGATGCATGATGGGGGCTAGCCAGACAGAAAGACCATTCATGTTATTAGAGGGTTGGGGCTTTGAGCAACCACATGGGCAAAGATTCAATCATTCATGTCTAAGTAATGAAGCCCCAATAAGAACTAGGACACTGAAGCTCAAGCAAACTTCCAAAGTTGGCAATACCCCATGAGTATTGTCACACACCAAGGGCAAGAGGTAGTGCATCCCTAAGGACATGGAAGCTTTGTGTTGGGAAACTTCTCAGTCCCAGATTCCACCCTATGTGTTTCTTCCTTTGGCTGGTTCTGATTTGTACCCTTTTGGTATAATAAAACTACAATTATAAGTATAGCACTTTCCTGAGCTCTGTGAGTTGATTTATCAAATTATCAAATCTGAAGGAATCTGTGAGAACCTCCAAATTTATCATTAGCTAGTCTCATGTGAGGACAGTCCTGGAGACCCCTGAACTTGAAGCTGGTGTCAGAAGTCTTGGGCAAACTAGACAGTCTTGGAGAACTGTACCCTTAACCTCAAGTTTGGCCTAACTCTGGGTAAAGGGGCAATGACACATTGAGAAGATTAATTCTAATTTAAAAATGTTTAGAAGCAGTTAGAATTCTAGGTCTTTCCTTATTCTGTGTTGCTGGGTAGGTGTACCCACTCCAATTCTAGAGCTTTATTCTCCAGAAAGAATCAATCAAAGGGTCTCTGGACTTAGGGACTCTGGGCAGTTGAGTATAGAGTTACCTTGAAAATAGGTGAATTAAGTTAACATAGGCATTCTGAGTGCTGAGACCACTCCCAGCCCCCTTCCACAACTTGACTCTCCTAAGCTTTTATCCTCCAGTTAGCAGACTAGAGACCACCCCCCCCCCCAAGAAGATCTGATCAGTCCAAGAAGACATGATACTGAAAATTGGCACATCCAGATCACCCTACAATGACATTCAGTCAATAGGCCTACCCACACACTCAGAGCATTCAATCAGCTTTCTAGTCTCCTACTCTTAAATATGATCAGGCAGTCAAGGATTAGCAGAGATTAAGGGAAAACTCTAATTTGGATAACAGGCCCAAAGGAAGCAAACAAAAAACCTCAACCTAGAGGAAAGATTATGCAAGGAGAAGATGATTTTGGTGAAAAAGAAAAATTATCAGAGATAAGCTATTGTATCCATGAAACAAGAACAGAATTTTATTTTTTAAAAGAAATATTTATAGAACAAAAAAAAATTTGGCAAAATAAAAACATGATTGCCAAAAGGGAAATCTCATTACAATGGCTGAAAATAAAGTTGAGGAAATCTCACAGAAAGTAAAGAAAAAGATAAATAGACAAAAATTAGGAGAGAAAGATAATTAGTGACCAATCCAGGAGGTCTAACACCTGAAGAACAGGAGTCCCTGAAGGCAAAAGGGAAGAGAAAGGAAAATATCATTAATAAAATCTTTTGAGAAGTGAAGGACGTGAGTCTCTACATTAAAAAGACCCATCTAGTGTATGAAAATAGACTCACACTAAGGCATTTTATTGAAATCCCAGAATATTAGGAAAATAAGATTTGGGTTAGAGTTAGAGGTATATACAAAGAATTATAAATTAGATTGCTTTGGATTTCTCAACAGCAACTGTGATACTGTGATTTATAATAAAAATATATATTTGGTCTTTGTCCCCATTTCTGGCACACAGTGCCTAAAGCTCTTGGAAAGTCCAAAGCACAAAAGCAATGAGAGCATCTTTTGTTATAGTATTTGTTCTTTTGTCCTCAGTTCCTGAAATAGCTCCAGAGCCATGATGGTGAAAGGAGTCTTGTTATTCTTATAAGTCCCTTTCAACCACACCTGAGTTTATGTTAATGAGGTGACTTTCAGAAGGGACGAGGGCTGATTGCCAGGGAAACCAACCATGATTAGGAGGTTGGAACTTTTGGTCCCACCCCCCAACCTCTGGGGAGAAGAGTGAGGCTGGAGGTTGAATCAGTCACCAATGCCAATGATTTAATTAATCATGCCTGTGCAATAAAGCCCCCATAAAAACCCAAAAGGACAGGCTGTGGAGAGCCACAAGATTGATGAACGAGAATGCATCCACATTCTGGGTAGGTGGTATGTCCCAAACTCCACAGACAGAAGCTTCTATGCTCGGGACCCTTCTGGACACTGCCCTATATACCTCTTTATCTGATTATTCATTCGTATCCTTTAATATCCTTTGTAACAAACTGGTAATCTAGTAAGTAACCTGTTCTCCTCAGTTCTGTGAGTAGCTCTAATAAATTAATCGAAACTGAGGAGGGGTCATGGGAACCTGAGGAGGGGGGTGATTTACAGCCAGTCAGTCATATCCACAGGAAACAATCTGGATTTGCAATTGGTACCTGAAGTGGGTAGGGAGAGGGGGGAAGTTCTGTGGGACTGAGCCCTTAACAGGTGGGATCTGACACTATTTTCAGGCAGACAGTTAAATTATAGGACACCAAGCTGGTATCACTGAGTCACTTGGTGTGGGGAAAACCATCACACATTTGGTGATCAGAAATGCCAAAAGTGAAGAAGAGTACTGAGAGCGGAAGAGACAGACAGGAGTGTGACCTTCCATAAGAGCAACACTGGAAGCTAAAAGACAATTGTTTTCCTCGAGAAGGAAAAAGAGGGGACTTCCCTGGCAGTCTTCCCACTGCAGAGGGCATGGGTTCGATCCCTGATGAAGGAAGTAAGATCCCTGCATGCCGCAAGGTATGGCCAAAAAAATTTTTTTTAATTTTTAAAAAGGAAGGAAAAAGAACTCTAGCATATAATTGTATACTGAGAATAATATAGTTTGATAAAAAATCAAATGTGAGGATAGAATAAGAGATTATTTTCCAGACATTTTCTCAAGAGATACCAGTCTCTTTGGTAGATACTCTACCAAAATAAAAGAGTAAACCAAGAAAGAGGAAGTCAGGAGACACAGCAAACAGGAGATCTAGCACCCCAGGGTGGTGAGGAAGAGAACTCTAAGGATGCCAGCCATATACCTGGGCAAGGAAGGCATCCAGCACAGATTGGAACAGGTCACATACCAAGAACAGATTTATTGATCTAGTGGAGAATTGGGGTTGAATTAAACACAGAAAACTAAGCAAATAACAACAATAAACTCTAGGAAAAAGTTAAAAGGTATACAAAAATAGAATAGGAATTATATTATTCTATGTGGTTTACCTAAAAATTACATTTACATATTCTTAATATAAACACTAAATGTTGGTATAATACAAATCACAACATAATTTTACAGGAAGAATTGGGGGGGTAAGAATTGTGTGTGTGCACACATGTGCACGTGTGCCCCTGTGAGAGAAAAGTAAGAGAGAGAGAGGGATGGGATCAGGGAACAAGCTAAATAAACTCCCATCTTTCATAGTGAGAAGTCAATAGATTAAAAAAATAGAAAAAATACTCAGGAGGTAGCCATACCATTCTGTTGTTTTAAGATGAAGGTAGTTACCAAAGAATCAGCTAACAGATGAAAAATGGTTGCCTCTGGAGAATGGGAAATGGAAAAGAAGGTCTAAGGGCTGCTGTTTGTCTAAAATCCCAAAACTACTTGACTCTCAACTATTTGTGTATAAACACATAACTTCAAAATATCTAGATTAAAAAATGAAAGTGTTTCTTAATTGCGGGACAGGGCTTTAATACTCTCTGATATATTGAGAATCTCCAAATAAGGGGTAGGAATATTTGGTGCCTTAGTTCCCAAACTTATTTGACTATGAAAATGATTATTTTTGTTTTGTTTTGTTTTGGGTAGAGAATGTCACCAGACTGGATGGGGAACTCAGTTAAAATGCTAAATTTAAACTTGTACCTACCCACTTGTTTAAACACTATATTTTTAAATACAAAATGCTTACTGTGATTCAGTTCAATAATAAGGTTGTATTTGTGTCAGTCCAATAATTCCTTTAAGAAATAAGTCTTCCTATGAACTAAATCTGATATCATGATGAAAGCCACAGGTGATTAAGTGACCGAGTTTACAGGTTATTTCGTTATTTGTCCCATGAGTAGATTTGTTCTGGAGTGAATAACTTTTATTTCTGAAGACAACTGAATCAGACTGAAATACAAAATAATGAACTTAAGCCAAATCTTTCAACTAATATTACATTTGTTTGTGCTACTCATGCTGCAACTTGAGAACACTTCAAATAACTACCCACACTGCTGTTCTTTCATAAACAGAAAGCATTTTACGGGTGATGAACCCTCATAAAGACCAGGATTTTCAAAAGCATTATTTCCTATCCACTGTTATTTCCTACTCACCCTAACCTCCCAGACATGCAAAAAAAGATTTTCTTTAGAAGATTCTGATGTCAGATTTAAAAATACTAATGGAGACAGCAAAGGCTCTTAATATCCAAAGGTCTGATGTGATCAGAGATCCTCCCTCTGAATGCTCTTTACTACAGAAAGAATAATGAAAGGTCTGGTACTATATTTACTTTTCAAATAAACAATTTCAGCAAGGTAGAATCTATTTATTTCAAATATTTTACAATCATTTTGCTTTAAAATTTTTGTATCAAGTTCATTAGATACTGTCAAGCGTTTTTGCCCATCTACTCATCTAACTTGAAGGTGGGTGTCTGATAAAGTATGATTTGCTCCAACATGAATTGGTGTTTTAAAAAATAATTCCTATAAAAAATAAAAATTCTACATCATGGATCTTCAAGGAAAAATAAAATATATATTTTCTAATGAAAAGCAGATACATAGTACAAGCCC
This sequence comes from Pseudorca crassidens, assembly GCF_039906515.1. Classification (NCBI taxonomy): domain Eukaryota; kingdom Metazoa; phylum Chordata; class Mammalia; order Artiodactyla; family Delphinidae; genus Pseudorca; species Pseudorca crassidens. The sequence goes on from NC_090296.1 coordinate 66,506,220, forward strand.
ATATTTATTTAGTGTTCTGTATGTGCTGGTAGACAATAAAAGCATGGGGCATGAACTAGCTTAGCATAAATTCACATTCATTTAATTTTTGTCTTTTTCTTAATAAATTATTGATTCTCTTGCCTAAGAAAATAAATAGCAATAATAGAAAGTGCTGAGTAAGAGCTAATGACTTAAAAGCCTCTAAAAGCCTAAAAAGAACCTAGCAGATCCTTCACCAACCCTAAAAATTGTTAGATTGAATATTACCAGATGCTTTGACAGATCTTCCTTTCAGCATATGGAAAAAAATATTTTATTTTTTTAATTTAGGTGGCTCCTCTAAATCATAGGGGTAAAAGGGACAAAATGATGAATACTATAACAGATCAACCCATACTCTCTCCCCTCTGTAAGACAGCTAAAGCTTAAGTTGAAATCAAAAACCCTCCAGCCATTAGATTTTATCACTTACCACCAACCAAGTCTAGCTGTGGTGTGGGAAGGGAGCAGCAGTTTCCCAGAGAGGTCATCATTTCTGAGGCTTTCACTTCTTGCTCTCCTTAGGTAAGTCTTGGATAAGACTTTATCATCAAGCACATGAGCACCTGGCAGTCATCCAAGAGTGATTCAGATGCATTAAAACTGACTAAGATTTTTATTTTAATTTTTCATATCTTCCTTATCAATAGTTAAAATTGATATGATACTCAGAAACAGTAGTTCCTTCTCCAATAGTCTCAGAAAAGCATCTGTTTATAATTTTTCAGTTAATGCTTCACAATCATATCATACATCACATGACACAGCTATTTTGGGTCTTACTTAGTCATTTGCAGCCAAATACAAAAGAACCTCAGACAACTTCTGCTTGTCATAGCTTCTATTCATTGTGCCCTTTGCCCTGATCCTCTCATTGTTAATAGTTCCATAAGATTCCTTGATCTGGATATTAAACGTCTTTTGAATGAATTTCTTCAACAAGAAATGTTACTTCATATGATTGAAAATGAACAAGCGAGAATATTTCTTCAATATGTAGCCGACAATTTTTAAAATAAGAGTATTTGGAACGACCCTTTAATTAAACTGGAGTCTACAAGGTGAGAGTTTTGTTTCATTTTTTAAATAATGTAACACAAGCAGCTGAGAGAATATGGTTTTTCTTTGCTTCCACCATAATGCTCAAAATAACATGAAGAAAACAGATTTAGACGGCTTTATAAGGAAGCAGAGGAATATAATGGCCTGACAGTTTTATGTATACCACAGTTTCAAGAAAAAAGGAATTTAATGAGCATCTCACTTTGACACTTTCCTGGTGCTATGGAAAACAAGTGAGTCAACACTTGTTTACCATCCACCTTCCAGGAACTTCAGGTCCAGGAAAGGAAGAACTAGCAGGGCTTCCCTGGTGGCGCAGTGGTTGAGAGTCTGCCTGCCAATGCAGGGGACACGGGTTCGTGTCCCAGTCCGGGAAGATCCCACATGTCGTGGAGTGGCTAGGCCCATGAGCCATGGCCACTAAGCCTGCGTGTCCGGAGCCTGTGCTCTGCAACGGGAGAGGCCACAACAGTGAGAGGCCTGCGTACCGCAAAAAAAAAAAAAAAAAAAAAAAAGGAAGAACTAGCAGCTTCTGTGTGTACTTACTTCTCAACTGAACTATAAAGAGAAATAGGTTGGAGAAAAACTGATCTTGAACATAAAGAATAAGTCTGTACTTTTTTTTCCTTTTTTTACCAGCTTTATTGAGATATAATTGATATATAAAATTGTGCACAATTAAGTGCATGTGATGATTTGATACACACAAATATTGCAAAATGATTACCACATAAGGTTAGTTACATCCATCAACTCACATAATTATGATTTTGTGTGTCTGTGGTGAGATCACTTAAGATATAGTATTATTAACTATAGTCACAAGGCTGTCCAATAGATTCCCAGGACCTAATCATCTTATAACTGGAAGATTTTCTCTCTAACAACCACCATTCTACTTCCCATTTCTATGAGCTTGGCTTTATTTTAGATTCCACATACAAATAAAATTATACAGTATTTGCCTTTCCCTGTCTGACTTTTATCACTTAGCCCTCAGGTCCATCCATGTCACAAATGGCAGTATTTCCTTTTTCATGGAATATATATATATATATATATATATCACCTTTTATTTACCCATTTGTCTGTTGATAAACACAGATTTTTCTCATATCCTGGCTATTGTGAACAGTGTTTCAATAAACATGGGGGTACAGATATCTCTTCCAGATTGTGATTTCATTTTCTTTAGATATATACCCAGAAGCAGGATTGCTGGATCATATGGTAGTTCTATTTTTAATTTTTTGAGGAACCTTCATACTGTTTTCCATAGTAGCTACATCAATTTATATTCCCATCAACAGTGCACAAGAGTTCCCTTTTCTCCACATCCTTACCAGCACCTGTTGCCACTTGTCTCTTTGAGAATAGTTATTCTAATAAGTGTGAAGTGATACCTCACTGTGGTTCTGATTTGTATTTCCCTGATGATTAGTAACATTGAGCAACTTTTCTTGTACCCGTTGGCCATTTGTATATCTCTTCGGAAAAATTTCTATTCAGGTCCTCTGCCCATTTTTTAAATTGGACTATTTGCAGGGGGTGGGTTGTTATCAAGTTGTATAAGTTTCTTACATATTTTGGATGTTAACTCCTTATCTAATATATGGTTTGCAAATATTTTCTCCCATTCCATACACTGCAAAAACTCTCTTCCCAATTGAGTATTCCTGGCTCCTTTGTCAAATATGAGTTGACCATATATGCATGGTTTTATTTGTAAGCTGTATGCTCTATTCCATTGGTCTATGTGTCTGTTTTTATGCCAGTACCATGCTGTTTTGATTACTATATCTTTGTAGTATAGTTTGAAATGAGGACCTGTGATGCCTCCAGCTTTTTTGTTCTTTCTCAAGATTGCTTTGACTATTCAGAGCCTTTTGTGGTTCCATACAAATTTTAGGATAGTTTTTTTTTCTATTTTTGTGAAAAATACCATTGGAATTTTAATAGAGATCACATTAAATCTATATATGGCTTTGAGTAATATGGACATTTTAATAATATTAGAGAGATGGCCAAGATGGTAGAGTAAGAAGACCCTGAACTCACCTCCTTCCACAGACACACCAAAATCACAGCTACTTATAAAGCAACTATGAGAACAACCTGAAGACTAGCAGAAAAGATCTTCTACAACCAAAGACATAAAGAAGAAACCATAAGATGGGTAGCAGACACAGTATAGCCAGGACTCAGATACCTGGGTCAGCTACCCACAAATGGGAGGAACATCATAATTGCAGAGACCCCCAGTGAGTCCCCATGCAGAGGCCCAAACCTCACATCAGGCTCCCCAAGCCAGGGCTCCTGCACTGGGAAGACAAAGCCAGGACATCTAGCTTTGAAAACCAGTGGGAATTGTTTTGGGAAAGCAAGAGGGCTACAGGAAACAAAGACTCCACTCTTAAAGGGCACACACAATACCTCACATGCTCTGAGTCCCATCACAGAGGCAACAGTTTGAAAAGAGTCTGGGTCAATCCATTTGCTGATCTTGGAGAGCCCTCTGGAGAGGCAGGAGGCAACTGGGACTCCCCGCTTAAGACAGAGACACTTAGAGCAGCCATTCTGGGGAGTCTGTTCTACCACAATAACACCAGCACTGGCAAGTGCCATTTTGGAATCCTCTCTCTAGTCTATAGCACCAGGGACATAACTCAACTCACCAGTGGACTAGCACCAGCCCCAATCTTGGCCCCCCTCCAAGGTTGTCCAGACAGCCACATGGGGGCTCAAGTCTGACCTCCAGTGAGCAAGCACCAGCCCCTAGACCCCAAGGCCATGCATATAGCTGCAGCAGGACCTAGCCCCACCCTCCAGGAGGCCAACACCAGGTCCTAGTCCCTCTGGGCTGCACAGACAGCCACAGGGGGACCCAGCCCCACCCACCCCCAAGCCACACAGCCCACTGCAAAGGACGCCTACCCTGAAGCCACCACATGAAGCATGACCTTGCAGCCAATCAGTCCAGGGGAGAGATTGGCGTACCAGTGCACCCACAGTAATCAGCCCCAACACAATAGAAAGGCAAACTCATCCCACATTGAGGGCAACACTATAGTGTATAGCTCTGGTGACCAGAGGGGAGTGCTTCTGGGCCCCATAGGACATCTCCTACTAGAGGCCACTTCTCCAAGATTGAGAAATGTAACCAACTTACCTAACACATTGAAATAAACACAGAGAACTGAGCAAAATGAGGAGACAGAGGACTATGTTCCAAACAAAGGAGACATAACCACAGAAAAAGAACTAAACAAAGTGGAGATAAGCAATCTATCCAATAAAGTGTGCAAGGTAATGATCATATAAAGATGCTTTCCAAACTTGGGAGAAGAATAGATGAACAAGTGAGAATTTCAACAAAGAGTTAGAAAATATAAAGAACAGTGCTGAAGAATACAATAACTGAAATAAAAATATACACTAAAAGAAATCAACAATAGATTAGATGATAAAGAGGAACAGATCAGCAATCTGGAAGACAGGATAGTGGAAACCACCCAAGCTGAACAGAAAAATGCAAAAGGAATTTCAAAAAATGAGGATAGTTTAAGAGACCTCTGGGACAGCATCAAACATACTAACATTCATATCATAGGGGTCCCAGAAGGAGAACAGAGAAAGAAAGGGGCAGAGAACTTCTTTGAAGAAATAGCTGAAAACTTCCCTAACCTGGGAAGGAAAACAGACATCCAGGTCCAGGAAGCATACAGAGTCCCAAACAAGATCAACCCAAAGAGGTCCACACCAAGACACATTCTAATTAAAATGGCAAAAATTAAAGATAAAGAAAGAATCTTGAAAGCAGCAAGAGAAATGCAACTAGCTATACACAATGAAACTTCCATAATATTATCAGCTGGCTTTTCAGCAGAAACTTGCAGGCCAGAGGGAGTGGTACAATATATTCAAAATGAAAGGAAAAAACCTAAAACCTACCTGGCAAGCTTATCATTCAGATTTGAAGAAAATATAAAGAGTTTTACAGAAAAGCAAAAGCTAAAAGAGTTTAGCACCACTAACCTGGCTTTACAAGAAATGTTAAAGGGACTTCTCTAAATGGAAAAGAAAAGAATATTGTGAAAGGAAAAATCTCACTGGTAAAGGCAAACATACAGTAAAAGTACTAGATCAACCAGTTATAAAGCTAGTAGAAAGGTTAAAACACAAAAATAGTAAAATCACTATATCCACAGTAAGTAGCTAAGGCATACACACAACAAAAAGACATAAAATATGATGTCAAAAACATTAAACATGGAGATGGTAGTAAAACTGTAAGGTGGTTAGAATGTGTTCAAACTTAAAAGATCATCAATTTTAAATAATCATATATATGAACCTCATGGTAACCACAAACCAAAAACCTATAATACACACACACACACACACACACACACACACACACATACACAACACAAAAGAGAAAGGAATCCAAGCATACCATTAAGACATCAAATCACAAGGGAAGACACCAAAAGAAGAAGAAAGGAACAAAAAGAACTACAAAAACAACCAGAAATCAATTAATAAAATAACAGGAAGCACATAATCATCAATAGTTACTTTAAATGTAAATGACAGAGTGGCTGAATGGATAAAAAAACAAAACCCATATATATGTTGCCTATAAAAGACTCACTTCAGATCTAAAGAAACACACAGACTGAAAGTGAGGGGATGGAAAAGGTAATCCATGCAAATGGAAAGGAATAGAAAGCTGGGGTAACAATACATATATAAGACAAAATAGACTTTAAAACAAAGTCTAAGACTTTGTAAAAAGAGACAAAGAAAGACATTACATAATAATAAAGGAATCAAACAACAGGAAGATATAGCAATTATAAATATATATGCACCCAACATAGTACCTAAATACATAAAGCAAATATTCACAACATAAAGGGAGACATTGACAGTAATACAATGATAGTAGGGGACTTTAACACCCCACTTAAATTGATGGACAAATCATCCAGATAGAAAATCAATAAGGAAACACTAGCCTTAAATGACACATTAGACCGGATGTAATTAATAAATATATACAGAACACTTTATCCAAAACAGCAAAATACACATTCTTTTCAAATAACATGCTAGGCCACAAAACAAGTCTCAGTAAGTTTAAGAAGATTGAAATCATATCAAGCATTTTTTCCAACCACGATAATATGAGACTAGAAATGAACTGGAAGAAAAGACTGCAAAACCAGAAACAAGTGGAGGCTAAAGAACATGCTACTAAACAACCAATGGAAATCGAAGAAGAAAATCAAAAAATACCTGGAGAAAAGTCAAAATGGAAACACAACAACCCAAAATCTTGGGACTCAGCAAAAGCTAAGAGGGAAGTTTATAACAACACAAGCCTACATCAGGAAACAAGAAAAATCTCAAATAAAAAATCTAACCTTACACCTAAAGGAATTAGAAAAAGAATAAAGAAAACCCAGAGTTAGTAGATGGAAAGAAATAATAAAGATAGTGGAAATGAATAAAATAGAAACTAAAAAAAACAATAGAAAAGACCAATGAAACTAAGATCTGATTCTATGAAAGGATAAACAAAATTGATAAACCTTTAGCCAGACATGCTACTGATGTCACACTTTACATCTTTTTATGTTGTACATCCATTACCAAATTATTGTAGCTATAGTTATCTTTAATGTTATTGTTTTTTAACTTTTATACTAGAGACATAAAAGTGTTTCACACACCACCATCACATTAATAGGGTATTCTGAATTTGACTATATATTTAACTTCATCAGTGAGTTTTATACATTTTCATGTTGCTATTTAGTGCCCTTTCATTTCAGCTTGAAGAACTCCCTTTAGCATCTCTTGTAAGCAGGTCTAGTGGTGATGAACTCCCTTAGCTTTTGATTGTTGAGGAATGTCTTTATTTCTCCTTCATTTCTGAAGGACAGTTTTTGCCTACAAGGCAAAAGGGATATAGTATTCTTGGTTGGCAGGATTTTTTTCTTTTAGCACTTTGAATATATCATCTCACTCACTCCTGAAATGCACAGTACTGCAGAGAAATCCACTGATAACCTTATGGGGTTTCCCTTGTATGTGACAAGTCATTTTTCTCTTGCTGCTTTCAAAATCCTCTCCTTTCTTTGACTTTTAACATTGAATTGTAATGTGTCTCAAAGTAATCTTTGGGTGGATCTCATCTGGGATCCTTGGAGCTTCCCGTAACTGAGTGTTCATATCTTTCCTAAGATTTGGAAAATTTTCAGCTATTATGTCTTTCTTTAATTTTTCTGACCTTTCTCCCTTTTTCTTCTGGGACTCCCATGATGAGAATGTTCATTCGTTTGATGATGTCCATAATTCAGGTAGATTTTCTTCAGCCTTTTTCATCTTTTCTCCTTTTTGTTCCTCTAACTGGCTAATTTTTTTGAGGTTAATTTGTGCTTTTATTTGCTAGTATAACTTAACTACAATGACCTGAAAACTTTTTTGATATAAAAAATACATTTTATATCACAGTCCAACAAACACACACTTATCTAATATGTATACATATATAAGTGAAACAAAAGTTTTCTAACTGGCTAATTTTAAATGACCTGTCTTCTAGTTCACTGATTCTTTCTTCTGCACAATCAAGTCTGCTGCTGAAGCTCTCACTGAATTTTTCAGTTCTGTCATTGCATTGTTCAGCTCTAGGATTCCTGTTTCATTCTTTTCTATGGTTTCTATTTCTTTATTAAGCTCATTTTGTTCATGCATTGTTTTCCTGAGATTGTTTAGTTGTCTATTTGTGTTCTCCTGCATTTCATTGTTTTTTAAGATGATTATTTTCAATTATTTGTCAGGCAAATTATAGATCTTCATTTCTCTGTGGTTGGAGCTTTTTTGGTTTCCTTTGGTGGTGTCATATTGCCTGACTCTTCATGATCCATGTGGCTTTGCATTGTTTTTTGTGCATTTAAAGGAGTGAACACCTCTTCCAGGTTTTACAGACTGGTTTCAGCAAGAAAATACCTTCTCCTGTCTGTTCCTTGGGTTGATGGGATTACCTATAGAACCACAGTTATGCTGGGTTGGAGCTGGTTATGAGGTTGTTGCTGGGTATGCGGTGAGATCTTTGGTTGGCAGGCTTGTTATCAGGGTCTCAGGTGGGTATGGATCATGCCTGGTGCCCAGGTGGTTAGAACTGCCTCTAGTACCTTATTCAGTAAGGTGGTGCTGGGATAAGTGTCCACTTCAGGGTCCACAGTGGGGTCTTCAGACAGTGGATCTATTACCAGATGTGTGGCAGGTGTAGTGTCCGGGACGATTGCTGCCTGGTCACTGGATGGGTCCCTGTGTGGGCAAGACTGACCCTGGACCATGGCTGAGAGAGGCTGAAAGCAAGCCCCAGGACTGTTTCAGTTTTCACAGCCAAGACTGAAGTCTGCAGACCTGCCTCTGGAGGCATGGATCAGTGGGTCTCCCACCAGGTCCCTGAGCAGGCTTGACTGGTCCCTGACTGTGACTAGAGGGGCTAAAGCCAAGTGTAGGGCCTTTCAGGATCTCCTGAAGCACAGACATGTCTCCCACCTGGTCCCTGTGCCAGCTTAACTGCTCATGGACTGTGGCTGGGAGGGCCTGGAACCAAGTATAGGGCCCTTTCAGGATCTCCAAGAGTTCAGACAGAAGTGTCTGCTGCCTGGTCTCTGTGCCAACAAAACTGCTAGCAGACTGAGGCTGTGAAGGGACTGGAGTAAAGGGCCCTTTCAGGATCTCTGAGGGCACAGATGGGAGTGTCTCCTGCTAGGACCCTACAGCCTCAGGACTGTTGGCAGACTGGCAGACTGTGGCTGTGAGGAAGCTAAAGCCACATATAAGGCCCTTTCAGGTTCTCCTGGGATGCAGATGAGAGTTTCTCCTGCCTGGTCCCTATGCCAACAGGCCTGCTCATGGATTGTGGCTGGCAAGGGACTAATGCCTAGTCTAAAGCCCTTTCAGGATCTTCAGGGCACAGATGAGAGTATCTTCTACCTGGTCACGTCTCTGTACTTTTTTTTTTTTTAACATCTTTATTGGAATATAATTTGCTTTACAGTGTTGTGTTAGTTTCTGCTGTATAACAAAGTGAATCAGCTATATGCATACATATATCCCCATATCCCCTCCCTCTTGCATCTCTCCCCTATACTTTTTTTTTTTTTTTTTTTTTTTTGCGGTATGCGGGCCTCTCACTGCTGTGGCCTCTCCCGTTGTGGAGCACAGGCTCCGGACGTGCAGGCTCAGTGGCCATGGCTCACGGGCCCAGCCGCTCCACAGCATGTGGGATCTTCCCAGACTGGGGCACGAACCCGTGTCCCCTGCATTGGCAGGCGGACTCTCAACCACTGCGCCACCAGGGAAGCCCCCACTATACTTTTAAACTAAGTTTCTGAGTCTATAGTACAAAAAAAAAAAAAAGCTATCTGACTATCATTACCAGGGTTCTTATAACCTTTTACATTTACACTTATATATTTAACCTTCTTTTAATATAACAAGATTTATATATATATATTTAAATATAACAAGGTTTATATTATAACATGATCTCTGTGATCATGCATACTTTTACCATGAAATTTAAAATAATTATCTTTATGAGGGCAGAACATTTTAAAATAGCATCTTGGGACCACACTATGCAGCAGTCATTTGAATTAAATAACACTGTTTTTTATTATTCTAAAAGTAATCAAAAGTCTTAAAATAACAATGGTAATTCTTAAACACTTGAGTATCTGCTCAGTTAAGGCACTGCGGTAAGCACATGTGCAAAAAAATCACCCTAAAAACCTTAGGAAATGCATGTGTATTGCATACAATAACACTGTAGGATGACATCATCCGATGGCTAATAGAGTCTTCTACACCCACATATTGCATTACACCTCCCAAAGAATTCAACATCATGCAGATTGAACCCCTTTGTCTTCTTGTCGTTATTTCTTTTTCAGTAACACCAGATATTTCTGTGTCCATGAAATATTTACAGAGAAAAATATCTTAAAATCTCATTCTTAGGGTGTAATTGGATCAATTACCTCCATTCAAAATTCAACTGGGGAGAGGGGTTAAAAATACATAAAATAATTACTTCTTCTTCAAACTCAACATAATCCAAATTTAATTATCTGAACAGAGGCAAGTTTAACGTAGTGAGTGGATTAGTCTGGTAAATTATTCAAGGTCATCTGCTCCCTAGAGTAAGATTAATTAGAGACCTAAACTACCAGAAGTTCAGTTTGTCACTCTCATTTGTAACTTGGCTATAAAGTAAAAGGCCTTCAAATTTTTCCTCAATGCTTTGTGTCATCTTCATAAACAATGCCTAGAGAATAAGGATAAAATATATCAATATATTCATTCAGCTGCAAAATTTGACAAGGTAAGCTCTGACAGCCAGCAGAACAAATGTTCTGAACAGAAGACATAGAGATTCTATATGAACATAGATAGTGACCAGAGCATGATTTCCCAAAACATGGTCTACATAATACTGGTCCTGTAAAGTCCTTGTAAGAAAGGGTTCAGAGGTTGAATACATCTGGGAAACACTGTTTACACATTTCCCCTAGGGGAGATACACAGCACACGTTAGCTCCTGGGAGTCTTCGGAAAGAAACTTAATTTTGTTTAATCCAGTATTTTCCAAACATTTTTCTGCATTAACAGAACTTGTGCTCCTTGGGACACACTTTGGGGGACACTACTCTGGAAAACTTCAAGTATTCTTTGTATACAAAGAGTGTGGATTCCAGACCTCGTGTAGTCAAAAGCAAGAAGCCTTTTGTCTTTTGACTTCAGCAGTCCCTTCCTCTGTCTGCCCAGCCTGACACAACTGCAATCTACCAGTATTAAAAGAAGAAAAGACTACAAGTCCTGCTTAGTTTTCTATTTTATTTACCTTTTAATTTCAACTCTGAATCTCCCATTCTGCATTTGATAGGTGTATGTCTCTTTTGATATTTTCTTAGTTTCAGACTGGGACCCTTAATCTGACATTCTAGATTCTGGTTAGCCAAATCTATGACTAACTTCTGGCGTTTTTTTATGCTCAGTGTCTAGCTTTCCCTTTGATCCTCTGCAGATACCTGTCAATTTAGGTTTCTACTTTGGACTCATCCTTCTGCCTGTGACAGATTCAATAAAGGCAAACCCCAAACTGTGACAATGAGAATGTGCTCCATAAAGACACAGAAATCCAACAATGTTTCATGCAGCTTGGATTCACCCATCAGTCAATGAGGATACACTTGAAGAGCTTCTTCTTTCATCAAGAGCTGTGGCAAATTCAGCAGAAAGCACACTGGCAGGGCACTTCACTTTGAGTTATGTTTGGGGATGAGTTGGAGCAGAAAGCAAGAGAGAAATTTGTGGTTCAATAACTATGAAATTTCCCCATCCTATGGCTGTATAATTACAAGATTTAAGAATGGTTTTCCCTGAAACTTTTATTTTGTCCCTATGACTACCCCTTACTTGCTTAATGCTATCCTTACATGGTACCTTTGGGTGATCAGGACAAGAAGCTGTTAAAAAGAAAGACAGGCAATTTAAAGCAGTATATCCAATCCTAAGGCCCTCTAGATAGCCTCCACAGTAGAAATCCAGGAGACACTGTATATAAAATGGCAACCTGCCTTACTTAGTCTGGTCCTGTATTTCTTAACGAATACAAATGCCTTTGATTAAAGAGAAAAGATGGTAGGATGGGCTGAGAGTAGGTGTAGACAATGCACTTTTCTTTGTCTTAATCTTGACTCTGGAGGCTTTCATTGTAAACAAGGCAATCAATCCTACACTTGCCATTTAAGACGCTGCTAGAACCCCAGATTCCCTCTGTTGGGAGTCTGCCTCTCTCTAGAGAGAGTAAAATGAAGAGTCTCTGGACTACAGGATACAAACACAATTGAAGGCAGAGGTACCATACCCTACGCTGAAGAATTAGGTCAACATATACTTATTTAATGTTTAGATCTCATCTATTCTTCCACTCAGATCCCAGAATGCTATCAGCATGGCCTTAACCCTCTAGTCAGGAGGTTGGAATCTGATCAGATCCAAAGGAAAGACTGAAAGATATTGTTGAGGGAGGATATTCCATCAGTAAACAGCTCATATCACCCTGTAGCATGATTTTTCAACCTTGATACTATTGACATTTGGGGACAGATAATTCTTTATTATAAAGAGCTGACCTGGGACTTCCCTGGTGGCAGTGGTTAAAAATCTGCCGCCAATGCAGGGGACACGGGTTCAATGCCTGGTCCAGGAAGATCCCACATGCCGTGGAGCAACTAAGCCCGTGTGCCACAACTACTGAGCCCACGCGCCACAACTACTGAAGCCTGTGCACCCTAGGGTCTGTGTGCCACAAATCCTGAGCCCATGCGCTGCTACTGAAGCCCACACGCTCTAGGGCCCGCGTGCCGCAACTATAGAAAAGCCCGCACACAGCAACGAAGACTCAATGCAGCCAAAAAAAAAAAAAAAAAAACAGCTGAACTGTGCATTGTAGGATGTTCACCACCAGATGCCAATAGCACTCCCACCTCTCCGGTGATGACAATCAAAATGTCTTTAGATAGTGCCAAATGTTTCCTAGGAGCAAAATCACTCCTGGTGGAGAATCACTGCCTTAATTGAGACTCACAGTTGACATGCCCCTCCCACATACCCAGAGCTTCAAATCACCTTCTTAAATATTTTGAAATTATGTATGGGTGAATATAGATACTCTTGTAATCTGTGTTTGAATTAATTAACCATTTAGGAAGCATAGTGTAGTTTGATTCTTCTCAACTAAAATTATTTTGTTCTTTACAAGACCTAAACGTAAAAAAACTTTCTAAAAAACACCATCTAAAGTTAAATGTATTCCTCCCCCCAAATTTAAAAATTAAAAACAAAAACTATTAATATTATCTGTCTATGAGAGATGAACTGAGGTTTACTTTATTTTACAAAATTCTAAACAGTCTGTTCTTTCTCACTCAAGGAACATTTATTAGCTTAATCATCATCATCATCATCTAAAAATATCATCATACATGATGATCAAGAGAGGTGAGTAAGTCAGGTGAATTCTCCTGAGGATACCTCTGAGGTTCTGGCCACCTTTAAGAGATGTCCATCTAATATCAGTTTAAATATGTGGAATGTTATTACCTTTCACATTGTTAACTACTTTTAATGTCAATTTCAAATTAAAAGGGGAAGAAAACCTTTGCTATTACGCTATATAAATATGTGAAGTACACTGTGCATGTAAGAAAAATCCTTTTAGAATGTATATATAAAGGTACAGTATAACTGAATCACTTTGCTGGACAGCAGAAATTAACACAACAGTGTAAATCAACTATTCTTCAATAAAATACATTTTTTTAAAAAAGAAAGAAAAACGCTTTCATGAGAACCATACAATTTCGAAGTAGAAAGGAACCTCGGGAGCCATCTGTCAACCTCTTATCCCAGGAAAGAATCACCACATCAAGATTCCTGGAACATGATCAAGCATAAAGGGCTGCTGTTTTTTTAAGAAGATGGTTCAGTTGTGAATCAATGAGAAAGCTACCCAAATCTACTTTTATAACCTTCTTTTAAAGGTCTAACCTTTAACGAAAAAAGTATTTTTCTCTCTAATTCATCAGTTTCAGTTCAAAAGTTCTGGGCTCCTCCCTCATCCATGTATTTTGAAGCCCCTAAATATCCCTAAGCCTCAGCAGTGTCAGGAAATGAAGTAGAACAAGCTTCCTAAGACATCTGACAGTGCACCCATGCCACCAAAACCCTTCCCACCTGTACCTAACTCCTTTCAAACACACCCAGAGTCACCTAGGTAGTTAGCATTTTCAAAAGGGAAGGACTCGGGCTTTCCTGGTGGCACAGTGGTTGAGAGTCCGCCTGCCGATGCAGTGGAGGCGGGTTCGTGCCCCGGTCCGGGAGGATCCCACATGCCACGGAGCGGCTGGGCCCGTGAGCCATGGCCGCTGAGCCTGCGCGTCCGGAGCCTGTGCTCCGCAACAGGAGAGGCCACAACAGTGAGAGGCCCGCGTACCGCGGAAAAAAAAAAAAAAGGGAAGGACTCTTTGTGTAAGATTGGTTATATCAACTAATCATGCAGCCTTTCACCAGCATCATCCTCTCTCCATGGACATGAGCCTCTACCCTTCACCAATATCCATTCACCAAGGAGTGATCCTTATTCCTACTCTAAGGCCATGGGAGTAAAGGCACAAATGTCATCTTCCTCCCCTACATACACCTATTTGGAGATACCTTAAACTATAGCAGAGTATAATTAACATCCCTGATTATGAAAGAGGCTAAAATCGTCACACTCAATTTACTTGTAATCTTAGGGAAAACTGTACAGTAGACACCCAAGTTCTCATTCTTATCTTTAGAGAGACTTCTCATTCACCTAAGTGAAAATCCAATGAGCTCCCAACAGTTAAAACCATCACCAAAATCCATCCTGTCTGTTTCCCTGAATGCTGAAAACATTTTAGTATAAATAATTTTGCTAATCTGAGACCATTTCCTTTTTTGTAAATTTTTATATCTCCAGCCCAATTCAAGTCAATCATTTCAAAGTTAAATTTGCAAATGATGCAATGACTTTTACAAGATAATGCAACAGTTGAAGACTCATTAAAATTTTTATTGTACCTTTCAGTAGACTTTTGTTCTTTCCCCCTCCTTCTCTGTTCATATCCACTTGATTAATCCTGGCTCCCAGCCAGCCAGTCTGCTCCCCTACCCCGCAGCTAACCATGGTGTGCCAAATACTACTTTTTACTCATGCTGTGGCAGCTCCTCTCTTCTGAGAAGCTTTACTTCCTCCTCTGTGTTACAGTTTGGGGGAGTTACAAGGCCAATGATTTACACAGGTAGCAGAGGTTCCTGACACCAGCCAGAAGAAGCCCACTCTTCTAGCACTTTTCTGCACATCATCAGACAGTAGGTATCATCTGCAGTCCAGCAAGGAATTCTTGTTAGGACCTGGGGTGTTGCTGGTGCCTCAGCTCCTAATAGGCATTAAACCAAATATTTTACCCAGATTCATCCTACCTACCACTATGGAAGCTTTGTTTCCTCCAGGTTGGTACCTCACAACCCAGAATCCTAGGAGATTTTGTTTGTTTGGTTTTTGTGTTTCTGTGGAGGTTGCCATTGCTCTGAGGTTACCTGGTACCATTTATTAGAGGGTCTCTAAATCTAAAACTATGGGCTTCCTGAAAACTACTAGGAAGTAAAATGAGAATGATAGATTATAAAGTAGAATAAAAGAAGAAGTAGAGAAACTCTGAATCTCAAACCACCTCCCCGACATGCAGTGATTATTTAATTTTTCTTACTCTACAACGTTGCCCACACCTCTGTGCGGGTCAGCCTCCCCAGGTGCCTCTTCAGGCCTGGCAAGGTGGGCTCAACCTCTGCTCCTACCCTCTATGCTCTGTGGTGGCTGAGGTTCTTCTCTGTGCCTGTGTGGTGATCTCCTCACACATAGCTGAGCTGGTGAACTGACGCTGCCCAGGCCCGAAAACAGCGGGGGCTGGACGGTTTGTCTAATTCTCTGAACATAAACTTGGCAGGAGGTTCTTTGAGTTACTAAGCAACTGAACATCGGACATGAAGCCTTTTACAACCTTTCCATAGATTACTAAAAGTTCCCAGGACAAATTCAGGTCTGGTCCAGTGAAGAAAGAATTAGGAAATAGAGGTAGCCAAGAAGGGGGTGGGGAGAAGAGAGCCAAGAGAGCGAAAGAAAACAGCAATCTGCAGAAGCAGGAAGAAGAGGACGGCAGATAGATGGGAGGCACTTGGGTGAGGGATGGAGACTCTCAGAGAAGAATATGCAGATACGATCATACAAAGCCCAGAAAAGCATCTTCCAAAAGCTCTTGGAAGCAGTCTTGCAGCAAAAAAGAGAAGAGTTCCTAAGGTTTTTATTTGTTGTACAGAATAACGGGTCTGAGGCAGGAAGTAAATGGGCACCCCTCGGGTAAAGCAATTAGAGATTCATTCCCTGTGGATCGATACTCCCAGATGAGAATAGCAGGACAACTGAGAGAGGAGGTTGGGCCCTGCCCAGACAGAAGATAAGAGATCACATATTTCTCATTCTTGAAGTGAGGAGACCTCCCCGACTACACATGCACAGAAAGGCTCCTTAGAGGTCAAAAGGGAAGTGATGCTAAGCGACGCTAAACACCACAGGCCTCTTCGGTGGAATCCATCTTGGTTAAGAGATGCGTGTGCACACATGGGAAGATCTGAGATATACCAAATACGGACTTTGAACCAGGCAAATCAAAATGACTGGCCAAAGGAAACCCAGAAGAAATGCCCCATAAAAGTGATTCAAACTGCCACGGGGTCACAACTCTCTCTGAGCCCGCCCGTGTGTCTATCCACATGTATCATACTCTTTTTTTCTCCTAATAAATACTTTACTTGTTTTACTACTTTCCGTCTTTGTGGGAATTCTTTTTCTGCAAAGCTGTAGGGCCAGAGCCTTGTCACTGACCACTGGTCTCGTGGCTAGGATTCGGTGCTCTCACTGACACAACCCAACCTCAATCACTGGCCAGGAACTGAAACCCTGCTTCAAGCCACTGCAGGCCGAGGCCACCTGAGATCGGGTCCTTCCTCCATTTTGTTATAATCACTCCACTCAGCCACTCACCTCAAATACACAGCTGTCACAAAATCTGTGATAGGAGGCTAACACACCTGACAATCTCATGTAGACACACAAGGAATAGAAAACCAATTAGAGAGAAACAGCATGGATGTACGGGTTCACTACCTCTGGCTTAGAAAGCTCTCGATTCATACCTTACTGTCCTGGGCAAGACACATGTTCCTGCTGCCACTCTGGATCCACTTCCTATCCTGCTCCCCGGTATAGGCAATAAGGGGGTGAATTGTTGGTGGAAAATTGGAGAATTTGAAAATAAGAAATAAACCAACCAAAAGTCAATCAGCATTTTATTAACACATGGCTAAATATCTAAAACCAAGAATTGCTACAGTTTTAATAATATGTATATAGGCCTCAAATTTCCTCTCCCTTTCCCCCTCTCTCTCTATTTCTCTCTCTCTCTCTGACTTTACTAAACATCGTACTCAACATGGAAGCCAATTCAATTAGCTTCCAGTCATACCATCAGCCTCGACATACAGAGACCCAGCTACAGGCACTTCTTTCCAGAGTTAAATTCTAGGGGTCTAGAATCAGTGGTGTCTGCTACAAGAGCATTCTTGCCTCTAGCCCCCAGAGTACTACATATCTCTTGTTCAAACAGTAGATTAGAAAAAGTGATTGTCAAGAGGAAAACCAAAACTTGAGTTACATCAATTCTACCGTTCTGTGTGGTCACATGGAATTTTTAATTCATGTTTAAAATTTAAAGCAGTTAAACAGAGTGCAACTGTAATGTTTTGTTTGATAAATGCAAACTTAAGATCATACATGAACTATTTAACTGAATTTAAATACCTTTAAATTGTAATTTATTCTTTTTAATTGTTAACTATATGTATCATAAAATGTAAGGGTGAATCAATGAAATGATAATTATGACTGATTATTTGCATGATTATTATTGAAAATAATTTTTGTCCTATATGGGCAAGGGTAAGGGTATTAAAAATTATCTGTTCTGGGTGTCAAAAATGCTAGGTACACCATTACCTCTTTGGAGCATGTAAATAGTCTCCCTTGCTCTCTGGCTTCTGAGTGGGTTCTTACAGGACCACTGGTGGGGATTAGGAAAGCAGAAGAGCGAGATTGGGGCATTCATCAATTCGCTTCCTTGCAGGCTTGTCCCAGTCTGGCAACATCCTTTAACTTTTTTCCCAAGTTGTATTGAAATGTGATTGACAAATAAGCACTGTATATATTGAAGGTGCACAACATGATGTTTTGAAATATGTATACATTGTGAAATGATTTCCCCAATCAAGCGAATTTACCTACGCATCACCTTACATATTTACTTTGTGTGTGTGTGTGTGGTGAGAACACTTAAGACCTATTCTCTTAGCAACTCTCAAGTATATGATACAGTATTAACTATAGTCACCATGCTGTACATCAGATCTCGAGAACTTATTCACCTTGCATAACTGAAACTTAGTACTATATATTTGACCAACATCTCCCCATTTCCCTACCTCCCTGGCACTGACAACCACAGTTCTACTCTTTTTCTGAGTTAGGTTTTTTTAGATACCTCATACAAGTAAGATTATATGGTATTTGTCTATCTGTGTCTGGCTTACTTCACTTAGTATAATGTCCTCTAGAATCATCCAGGTTGTCGCAAATGACAGGATTTCCTTCTTTTTCATGGTTGGATAATAATCCGTTGTATAGTATCCCAATATACCACATTTCTTTATCCATTCATCCATAGATGGCCATTTAGTCTGTTTCCATATCTTGGCTATTGTAAATAACGCTGCAATGACATAGGGGTACAGCTATAGTGATGTCATTTCCTTCAGATATATATCAGAAGTGGGACTGCTGGATCACATGGAAGTTCTCTCTTTAGTTTTTTTTTAAGGAACCTCCATACTGTTTTCCATAATGGCTACACCAGTTTACATTCCCACCATCCTTTGGCTTTGGTCAAAGTCATTCTCTCTCCCCCCCTCGACCATTCATTCTCTCCCTCTCCCTCTCCTTCCCTCTGGATTAAGATTATTACCTGCTCACCTCATCAATTCAGACCCAGGGGTGGACAGGCACTGCTCTCATCCCTTAGTAGCCTGAGGATACTAGACTATCCCTTGTCATTTCCCTATACCCTGTCCATGCCTTTATAAATTTAGTTTTATTTAAACTCTCTGAAAATTATCCCGTTTGTAGAAATCACCTATTTCCTGCTAAGACCCTAACTAATATGTACTCTTACTCCTTATAACCCCAATTTCCATCACAATTCTTCATTATCCTAGACCTCAAATGGAAATTTTTCTCCTCCTTAACTATGTATATTCTAATTCCATAGGGTCTTAGGATCCTGGGAATGGAGTAGTTGATATCAGTTGTTTAATTACAGTTTCACTATTCAGGGAAAAGTAGATGTGCACTTAGCTGAGGAATCGCTGCAGCACAGCCTCTATATATCACCTCCCTTCTCAAATATTTTCCAGTCACCTCATAAAAATAACACTGGACAAATTGCCTCATTTAGCACAACTCCTCCCTCCATAAAAATCACTTTATTATTTTTCTGCTTCTCCCAACAGTGGGAACTAAGAGTTCACCACTCATACCATCTCTAAAAATTAAATTTGTACATTCTGAGATTAATCAAAACCTTTCATTATTTTAAAAGGGCTAATCTTAAAGCTATTGGGAAGAATTAATTCCAGGCAGCACTGACTTTAATCTGTCCACATCCTCTGCATTTCATTTCATCCATTTCTAAGTTAACAGCACTTAAAATCATAACTAAAAGACTCTACTGTAAGTTTCTCTTAGAATGAGGAACACTTTTGTTAATAATTTTCAAAACAATTTTATGGGAGAAAAGCCACATTCATTGAAATTCAAAGGATCTCTATTATCTGCCTTGTAATGTTTACAATGACTGAAACACTCTCACAGTGTGAGGACTTGACCTCAGGGTGCCAAGCAAACTCAAGCAAGAAAACAGAATTCTACCTAGTAAAGAGTAAAACATGATTTCTGCAAAGCAATTCATCAATCTGATCTGACTTTAACGTGATTACTCAGGAGAGAATCTGGTGGTGGAGAGGGCCACTGAAGATACAATTACCATAACTAATCTGACTTGATGAAAATGAGAGGTAGAGTTGAACAACGGCAACAATAGCAATAAAAACATCTAATACATCACGCTTACTATGTGTGCAAGGCACTGTTTTAAATGTTTTACGTGCATTCACTCATTTAATCTTCAAAGCAATCCCAGGAATTAGATCACTATCACTATTCCCATTTTACAGATGAAGAAACTGAGATTCAGAGAGTTTAAGTGATTTGTCCAGGATGACACAGCTAGTAAGTGACAGAGCTGGGATTCAAGTGTAGGCCATCTGGCTTAGCGCCAATACATCTAACCACCAAGACATACCATCTCCACTAGAACTTGGGAAAACAGTCGTTTTATTGGTGTGCAATTAAAAAAAATAAAATCAGGGCTTCCCTGGTGGTGCAGTGGTTGAGAGTCCGCCTGCCGATGCAGGGGACACGGGTTCGTGCCCTGGTCCAGGAAGATCCCACATGCCGTGGAGTAGCTGGGCCCATGAGCCATGGCCGCTAAGCCTGCGCGTCCAGAGCCTGTGCTCTGCAACGGGAGAGGCCACAGCAGTGAGAGGCCCGCGTACCGCAAAAAAAATAAAATAAAATAAAATCATTTTATCACAGTACATGAATTCCATTTAATTTCTACTTCCCTTTCAGGAACAACAACTAAAAATGGGAACTGAGGTATCCCAAGAGAACTCTTACTACCATAACATTTGTGAAGTCATAGACATGACATTAGGACCTAGTTTTGTCAGGAGAAAAGAAAATGAATAAACTAGTTCAGTAATTCTCATTATTTAGGAGGCAATCAAGAACCCTTTTGTGAATCTGTTGACAGCTATGGTCCCTCTCCCCAGAAAACATTTACTTTGCATTCCATTTCAGGGAGTTTGCAGAAGCCCTGATGCCCACCCATAGACCCTAGGTGAGAAAACTCTCTTCTTAGATGAATTCTATGTCTACATTGCTGTATGAATTCTATGTCTTAGATGAATTCTATGTCTACATTGCTGTATAATTCATTTTTTAAAAAAAAGAATCAACCAAAAAACCAATATTTATTGGGTGACTTCTACTTTCAAAGCACTGTGCTGAATCTTGTGTGGAGAATATAAGAAAAGACATTCTATACCCTTGTCTTCAAAGAGCTGCATAGTCAAATTTGCAAAATAAGACAGGATAAGAGCATGGTCATTAATGCTCTAGGGACTCAGAAGAAAGAATATTACTTCTAGCCTGGGTTGTCAGGCAAGGCTTTAAAAGAAGACTTGGAATATGATGTGGTCTAGAGAAATGATTATGACTGGAGAGGAAATAAGAAATGGCATTTGATATCAGAAAATAATAGAATTCTTCCTTTTAACACTTGCTTGAATTTGTAGGCTAAGAAAATTACTTTTATGAGAAATATTATGTTTTAGCTATAATTGTTAAGAGCCTTATTCTCCTACCAGATACTGTGCTTCCTGCCACATTAGTACCAATGTGCTCACCTCGGCCCAGCTATCTGCTGGGAGGACAGCACACAACTGGCAGCCCTTGGCCTTTCCTCTCAGAAGCCAAGTAGATGGTGCATCACACTGTTTACTAGGATAAGGATACTTGTCAACAGAAATTGGCTTGCAGCTATTAACTCATCCCCTTGTGGCCAGAGAAGCCAACAGATAGCAATTTATTTTGATTCTGAGGTGGCTTTCTAACTCATTAGCAATCCCAGGAGCCCCTACTCTTTTCATTCAACTTGAACAGCCCTTGATGTTGTGAATAAAGAAGCTGTCCAAACTAGGATTAAAAAGAAGGGGGAAAAAAATTACTGTTCCTTTTCTCAGACGCCATGTGGAGGTGCTGAACTGACTCAGCTCCCTAGAGAGCTCCCTTTTTCTTTTCTTTGCAACCCTGGTCAGGATTCAGGATTCAGGAATTTGCATCACATGGCCTTGATTCTTGCTGCAATTCTTTCCAGCAAAAATTCCACACAGAAGGACGGGTATAATTGAAATTCTGGTAGAATCAATGTTGACTTGATTGGGGAATTCTAGAAACTAGAAAAAAGTCTGAAAGGAGACAGGTTAAGTTACTAATTACCTAGGCTTGCCAAAAAATAACAATGTATAGAAATAGAATACAAGGAAGAAGACATCCAGTAAAACTGTCATCGTGCATTCAACCACAAATGGATACCGCAGTCCTACATGTGCAAAGGAGAGGCAGGTTTGGAGCAGTTGCCTCCTTTCAAGAGATTCATAGTTTTGACAGTGTTACAGTATATCCCCAGAGGACTGGGTAAAAGTGGAGGGTGGCAGGGTGAGGTAAAGCGGAGAAGAAAGTATCACAGAAAACTAGTAGATGAAAAAAAAGAACTGAAAGCATAATTTTAAATGAACTCATACTTTGACACTCTATAACTGGGGGTAGCAAGAATAAGACCTAACAAACTAATACAATGGCTGCATCACTTAGAATATTTGGTGTTGTAAACAACCAGAAAACTCTGACTCAAACTGTATTTAAAATTTTTAAGTTTTTCCATTTATACAATACCTCACATAATAAATAACAGAAGCAGGGTAGTACCTAGCCAAGGAGGAGCTATCAGGATTCCAGCTCTGCTGCCCTGGGATTCTCTTGGCTCTGCCCTCTACCCTAGACTGGCTTCATCCTCAGGATGAAAGCAAGATGCCTATAGTAATTCTAGATATCATGTCCTGACACAGTGGCCAGAGGAAAAACAGGACCAGCCTTTCCTGTGTCTTTTTCTCAGGACTGAGGGAATTTTCCTGGAAGCTTGAGGCTGACTTCCCCTTACATCTCTTCCAGCAGATTTAGATCACGTGCCCCTTCCTAAACCAAGCACCAGTGGGAAGAACAGGATTACCATGAGTGGTTGTCAAAGTGCAGTCCCCAGACCATCAGTGGTACCTGGGAAGGATGCAACTATTAGGACTAGCTCCAGACTTACTGAATCAGAATCTCCTGAGTTGGGGCACAGCAATCTGTGTTTTAACAAGAATTCCAGGTGATTCAGATGCACCTAAGTTTGTGAACCACCGGTTTAGACTAGAGTAGAATGGGTATTTGATTCCCAACCACAATGACCAGGACACTGGTGGAGGGATCAGCAACTGAGGCAGACCACAACCATTAAGATGACCAAAGACTTATATTCAACTAGTATTTGTGAATGCTTGCTCCATTCCAACTTTTTTTTTACCTTCACTATACCCTTTAACTCTACACAGCATCTCTGTCAGGTATTACTGTCTCCATTTTACAGATGAAGAAATGGAAGCTCAGGAAATTTAAGTTAACTCAATCAATTTTACATAGCAAAGTCAAGATCTGAGCTTAGGTCTTCTGATTCTAAATCTTGTTTTCGGGGGCTTCCGGGAAGATGGCGGAAGAGTAAGACGTGAAGATCACCTTCCTCCCCACAGATACACCAGAAATACATCTACACGTGGAACAACTCCTACACCTACTGAATGCTGGCATAAGACCTCAGACCTCCCAAAAGGCAAGAAACTCCCCCACGTACCTGGGTAGGGCAAAAGAAAAAAGAAAAAACAGAGACAAAAGGATAGGGACGGGACCTGTACCAGCGGGAGGGAGCTGTGAAGGAGGAAGGGTTTCCACACACTAGGAAGCCCCTTCACGGGCGGAGACTGCGGGTGGCGGAGGGGGAAGCTTCAGAGCCGCGGAGGAGAGCACAGCAACAGGGGTGTGAGAGCAAAGCGGACAGCTTTCTGCACAGAGGATTAGGGCCGACCGGCACTCACCAGCCCAAGAGGCTTGTCTGCTCACCCGCCGGGGTGGGCGGGCCTGGGAGTTGAGGCTCGGGCTTCCGTCGGAGCGCCGGAAGAGGACTGGGGTTGGCGGCATGAACGCAGCCTGCAGGGGGTTAGTGTACCACGGCTAGCCGGGAGGGAGTCTGGGGAAAAGTCTGGACCTGCTGAAGAGACAAGAGACTTTTTCTTCCCTCTTTGTTTCCTGGTGCTCGAGGACAGGGGATTAAGAGCAACACTTAAACGAGCTCCAGAGACGTGCGCGAGCCACGGCTAACAGCGTGGGCCCCAGAGACGGGCATGAGACGCTAAGGCTGCTGCTGCCGCCACCAAGAAGCCTGTGTGCGAGCACAGGTCACTATCCACACCTCCCTTCCGGGGAGCCTGTGCAGCCTGCCACTGCCAGGGTCCCGTGATCCAGGGACAACTTCCCCGGGAGAACACACGGTACGCCTCAGGTTGTTGCACTGTCGTGCCGGCCTCCACAAGCTCACCCCACATCCATACCCCTCCCTCCCCCGGCCTGAGTGAGCCAGAGCCCCCGAATCAGCGGCTCCTTTAACCTCGTCTTGTCTGAGCGAAGAACAGAAGCCCTCCGGCGACCTACAGGCAGAGGCGGGGCCAAATCCAAAGCTGAGGCCCTGGGAGCTGTGAGAACAAAGAAGAGAAAGGGAAATCTCTCCCAGCAGCCTCAGAAGCAGCGGATTAAAGCTCCACAATCAACTTGATGTACCCTGCATCTGTGGAATACATGAATAGACAACGAATCATCCCAAATTGAGGAGGTGGACTTTTAGAGCAAGATTTATGATTTTTTCCCCTTTTCCTCTTTTTCTGAGTGTGTATGCTTCTGTGTGAGATTCTGTCTGTATAGCTTTGCTTCCACCATTTGTCCTAGGGTTCTATCGGTCTGATTTTTTTGTTTGTTTTTTTAATATTTTTTCTTTTTTTTCTTAATAACTATTTTTTATTTTAATAACTTTATTATATTTAATCTTATTTTATTTTACTTTATCTTCTTTCTTTTTTTCCTTCCTTCCCTCCTTCCTTCCTTCCTCCCTCCCTCCCTTCTTTCTTTCTTTCTTTCTTTTCCTTCCTTCCTTCCTTTCTTTCTTTGTTTCTTCTACTAATTCTTTCTTTCTACTTCTTCTCCCTTTTATTCTGAGCCATGTGGATGAAAGGCTCTTGGTGCTGCAGCCAGGAGTCACTGCTGTGTCTCTGAAGTGGGAGAGCCAACTTCAGGACACTGGTCCACAAGAGACCTCCCAGCTCCACATCATATCAAACGGCAAAAATCTCCCAGAGATCTCCATCTCAACACCAGCACCCAGCTTCACTCAACGACCAGCAAGCTACAGTGCTGGACATCCTATGCCAAACAACTAGCAAGACAGGAACACAACCCCACCCATTAGCAGAGAGGCTACCTAAAATCATAATAAGTCCCCAAAACACACCACCAGATGTGGACCTGCCCACCAGAAAGACAAGATCCAGCCTCATCCACCAGAACACAGGCACTAGTCCCCTCCACCATGAAGCCTACACAACCCAAAGAACCAACCTTAGCCACTGGGGACAGACACCAAAAACAACGGGAGCTATGAACCTGCAGCCTGCAAAAAGGAAGCCCCAAACACAGTAAGATAAGCAAAATGAGAAGACAGAAAAACACACAGCAGATGAAGGAGCAAGATAAAAACCCCCCAGATCTAACAAATGAGGAGGAAATAGGCAGTCTACCTGAAAAAGAATTCAGAATAATGATAGTAAAGATGATCCAAAATCTTGGAAATAGAATAGACAAAAGGCAAGAAACATTTAACAGGACCTAGAAGAACTAAAGATGAAACAAACAATGATGAACAACACAATAAATGAAATGAAAAATAGAAGGGACCAATAGCAGAATAACTGAGGCAGAAGAACGGATAAGTGACCTGGAAGATAAAATAGTGGAAATAACTACTGCAGAGCAGAATCAAGAAAAAAGAATGAAAAGAACTGAGGACAGTCTCAGAGACCTCTGGGACAACATTAAACACATCAACATTCAAATTATAGGGGTTCCAGAAGAAGAAGAGAAAAAGAAAGGGTCTAAGAAAATATTTTAAGAGATTATAGTTGAAAACTTCCCCAATATGGGAAAGGAAATAGTTAATCAAGTCCAGGAAGCACAGAGAGTCCCATATAGGATAAATCCAAGGAGAAATATGCCAAGACACATTAATCAAACTATCAAAAATTAAATACAAAGAAAATATATTAAAAGCAGCAAGGGAAAAACAACAAATAACACACAAGGGAATCCCTATAAGGTTAACAGCTGATCTTGCAGCAGAAACTCTACAAGCCAGAAGGGACTGACAGGACATATTGAAAGTGATGAAGGAGAAAAACCTGCAACCAAGATTACTCTACACAGCAAGGATCGCATTCAGATTTGATGGAAAAATTAAAACCTTTACAGAAAGCAAAAGCTGAGAGAGTTCAACACCACCAAACCAGCTTTACAAAAAACGCTAAAGGAACTTCTCTAGGCAAGAAACAAGAGAAGGAAAAGACATACAGTAAGGAACCCCCAAAAATTGAGAAAATGTGAATAGGAACATACATATCAATACTTACCTTAAATGTAAATGGATTAAATGCTCCCACCAAAAGACACAGATTGGCTGAATGGATACAAAAACAAGACCCATATATTTGCTGTCTACAGGAAACCCACTTCAGACCTAGAGACACATACAGACTGAAAGTAAGGGGATGGATAAAGATATTTCATGCAAATGGAAACCAAAAGAAAGCTGTAGTAGCAATTCTCATATCAGACAAAATAGACTTTAAAATAAAGACTATTAGAAGAGACAAAAAAGGACACTACATAATGATCAAGGGATCAATCCAAGAAGAAGATATAACAATTGTAAATATTTATGCACCCAACATAGGAGCACCTCAATAGATAAGGCAAATACTAACAGCCATAAAAGGGGAAATTGACAGTGACACATTCATAGTAGGGGACTTTAACACCCCACTTTCACCATTGGACACATCATCCAAAATGAAAATAAATAAGGACACACAAGCTTTAAATGATACATTAAACAAGATGGACTTAATTGATATTTATAGGACATTCCATCCAAAAACGATAGAATACACATTTTCTCAAGTGCTCATGGAACATTCTCCAGGATAGATCATATCGTGGGTCACAATTGAAGCCTTGGTAAATTTAAGAAAATTGAAATTGTTTCAAGTATCTTTTCCGACCACAACACTATGAGACTAGATATCAATTACAGGAAAAGATCTGTAAAAAATACAAACACATGGAGGCTAAACAATACACTACTTAATAACAAAGTGATCACTGAAGAAACCAAAGAGGAGATAAAAAAAATACCTAGAAAGAAATGACAATGGAGACACGACAACCCAAAATCTATGGGATGCAGCAAAAGCAGTTCTAAGAGGGAATTTTATAGCAATACAATCCTACCTTAAGAAACAGGAAACATCTCGAATAAACAACCTAACCTTGCACCTAAAGCAATTAGAGAAAAAAGAACAAAAAATAATCCCCAAAGTTAGCACAAGGAAAGAAATCATAAAAATCAGATCAGAAATAAATGAAAAAGAAATGAAGGAAACGACAGCAAAGATCAATAAAATTAAAGCTGTTTCTTTGAGAAGATAAACAAAATTGATAAACCATTAGCCAGACTCATCAAGAAAAAAAGGGACAAGACTCAAATCAATAGAATTAGAAATGAAAAAGGAGAAGTAACTACTGACACTGCAGAAATACAAAAGATCATGAGAGATTACTACAAGCAACTCTATGCCAATAAAATGGACAACCTGGAAGAAATGGACAAATTCTTAAAAATGCACAACCTTCTGAGACTGAACCAGGAAGAAATAGAAAATATGAGCAGAACCATCAGAAGCACTGAAACTGAAAACTTGATTAAAAATCTTCCAACAAACAAAAGCTCAGGACCAGATGGCTTCACAGGCGAATTCTATCAAACATTTAGAGAAGAATTAACACCTATCCTTCTCAAACTCTTCCAAAATATAGCAGAGGGAGGAACACTCCCAAACTCATTCTTATGAGGCCACCATCACCTTGATACCAAAACCAGACAAGGATGTCACAAAGAAAGAAAACTACAGGCCAATATCACTGATGAACATAGGTGCAAAAATCCTCCACAAAATACTAGCAAACAGAATCCAACAGCACATTAAAAGGATCATAAACCATGATCAAGTGGGGTTTATTCCAGGAATGCAAGGATTCTTCAGTATACGCAAAACAATCAATGTGATAAACCATATTAACAGATTGAAGGAGAAAAACCATATGATCCTCTCAATAGATGCAGAGAAAGCTTTTGACAAAATTCAAAACCCATTTATGATAAAAACCCTGCAGAAAGTAGGCATAGAGGGAACTTTCCTCAACATAATAAAGGCCATATATGACAAACCCACAGACAACACTGTCCTCAATGGTGAAAAACTGAAAGCATTTCCACTAAGATCAGAAACAAAACAAGGTTGCCCACTCTCACCACTCTTATTCAACATAGTTTTGGAAGTTTTAGCCACAACAATCAGAGAAGAAAAGGAAATAAAAGGAATCCAAATCGGAAAAGAAGTAAAGCTGTCACTGTTTGCAGATGACATGATACTATACATAGAGAATCCTAAAGATGCTACCAGAAAACTACTAGAGCTAATCAATGAATTTGGTAAAGTAGAAGGATACAAAATTAATGCACAGAAATCTCTGGCATTTCTATACACTAATAATGAAAAATCTGAAAGTGAAATCAAGAAAACACTCCCATTTACCATTGCAACAAGAAGAATAATATATCTAGGAATAAACCTACCTAAGGAGACAAAAGTCCTGTATGCATAAAATTATAAGACACTGATGAAAGAAATTAAAGATGATACAAATAGATGGAGAGATATACCATGTTATTGGATTGGAAGAATCAACATTGTGAAAATGACTATACTACCCAAAGCAATCTACACATTCAATGCAATCCCTATCAAACTACCACTGGTATTTTTCACAGAACTAGAACAAAAAATTTCACAATTTGTATGGAAACACAAAAGACCCCGAATAGCCAAAGCAATCTTGAGAACAAAAAACGGAGCTGGAGGAATCAGGCTCCCTGACTTCTGACTATACTACAAAGCTACAGTAATCAAGACAATATGGTACTGCCACAAAAACAGAAAAACAGATCAATGGAACAGGATAGAAAGCCCAGAGATAAACCCACGTACATATGGTCACCTTATCTTTGATAAAGGAGGCAGGAATGTACAGTGGAGAAAGGACAGCCTCTTCAATAAGTGGTGCTGGCAAAATTGGACAGCTACATATAAAAGTGTGAGATTAGATCACTCCCTAACACCATGCACAAAAATAAGCTGAAAATGGATTAAAGAGCTAAATGTAAGACCAGACACTATCAAACTCTTAGAGGAAAACATAGGCAGAACACTCAATGACATAAATCACAGCAAGATCCTTTTTGACCCACTTCCGAGAGAAATGGAAATAAAAACAAAAATAAACAAATGGGACCTAATGAAACTTCAAAGCTTTTGCACAGTAAAGGAAACCATAAACAAGACCAAAAGACAACCCTCAGAATGGGAGAAAATATTTGCAAATGAAGCAACTGACAGAGAATTAATCTCCAAGATTTATAAGCAGCTCATGCAGCTCAATAACAAAAAAACAAACAACCCAATCCAAAAATGGGCATAAGACCTAAATAGACATTTCTCCAAAGATATACAGACTTCCAACAAACACATGAACGAATGCTGAACTTCATTAATCATTAGATAAATGCAAATCAAAACTACAATGAGATATCATCTCACACAAGTCAGAATGGCCATTATCAAAAAATCTAGAAACAATAAATGCTGGAGAGGGTGTGGAGAAAAGGGAACCCTCTTGCACTGTTGGTGGGAATGTAAATTGATACAGCCACTATGGAGAACAGTATGGAGGTTCCTTAAAAAACTAAAAATAGAACTACCATATGACCCAGCAATCCCACTACTGGGCATATACCCTGAGAAAACCATAATTCAAAAAGAGTCATGTACCAAAATGTTCACCGCAGCTCTATTTACAATAGCCCGGAGATGGAAACAACCTAAGTGTCCATCATCGGATGAATGGATGAAGAAGATGTGGCACATATATACAATGGAATATTACTCAGCCATAAAAAGAAACGAAATTGAGCTATTTGTAATGAGGTGGATAGGCCTAGAGTCTGTCATACAGAGTGAAGTAAGTCAGAAAGAGAAAGACAAATACTGTGTGCTAATACATATATATGGAATTTAAGGGAAAAAAACTGTCATGAAGAACCTAGGGGTAAGACAGGAATAAAGACACAGACCTACTAGAGAATGGACTTGAGGATATGGGGAGGGGGAAGGGTGAGCTGTGACAAAGCGAGAGAGAGGCATGGACATATATACACTACCATACGTAAAGTAGAAAGCTAGTGGGAAGCAGCCGCATAGTACAGGGAGATCAGCTCGGTGCTTTGTGACTGCCTGGAGGGGTGGGATACGGAGGGTGGGAGGGAGGGAGACACAAGAGGGAAGAGATATGGGAACATATGTATATGTATAACTGATTCACTTTGTTATAAAGCAGAAACTAACACACCATTGTAAACCAATTATACTTCAATAAAGATGTTAAAAAAAAAAAAAAAAATCTAGTTTTCATTCCATTATGCCAGAGCTGAAAGATAGAGGCTGCCCAAGTCCATACCTTTATATTCTAGGGAGGCTCTAAACTCCTTGATATTCACATTTAAATGAAGATTGACCAGAGAAACATCCTCAAA
This sequence comes from Pseudorca crassidens, assembly GCF_039906515.1. NCBI lineage: Eukaryota > Metazoa > Chordata > Mammalia > Artiodactyla > Delphinidae > Pseudorca > Pseudorca crassidens. The sequence continues at coordinate 66,536,834 of NC_090296.1, forward strand.
TCTACAGTCTTTCTTGGGTCCTGGAATTGTAAGGAATTTCCAGGTTGTAAGGCTTCCCTGAGGAGTTTTCCTAACTGCTTCTTAGAGTCCAGAGTCAACCAAGCCTGAAAAGGTGGCCCAGAAATACAACAGATACTTTTTTCTCTCAGGAATGGAGAGGAAACCCCCAAAGTCCCAAAATAAAGAGAAATCTGAAAAACAGGTACTCAAGTTTGTTACTCTAGATAGAGATCATTGCCATTCTCAAGAACAAAGGGGCTTGTATGTAAATGATACATGAGGAGGCCACAAGATGGGGTGATAGAACTAAGATTCTTATGTTGAGCCAGGACCCTAGAAGGGCTATACTCTCTGAGAACAGGTGGACTAAAAAACAGATCTATCTACAGAGGGAGGAGAAGGAACCTCCTCTACCTCAGGCAGACCTCTAAGGGGAAAAAAAAAATCTCCCCTGATAATTTGTAACAACAGGTCTGCCCTCATGTGGGTTTGAGGTATGGGTTTACACTACCTGCAAGGATGATAAATCCCAGGCAGAGAAAGTAACATAAAAATTGGTTTCCAGATTGTCACTGTCCCTGAGGTCCTGGCTGAAGAAAACAGGAAGCCTCTTTGTAAAGACACATTCTCATCTCAGGTCACACGGGGTTCTCCCAGACAAGAGCTCACAATCCTAAATCACAAAACCTGAAGGAACATGTCACCATGGCTGAAAGTCAGCAGAAAGAACAAATATGAACTTCACGTAATAGAATTATCAGGACAGGAGGTTTTTAATTATTTTTAGAAGTCAAGAAAGACTTAAAAATATGAGAAAGGAAAAAGATACTATCAAAAAATAAAAGAACCAAGCAGATTTGAAAAAGATATATAATAGGGAAATTTCCAACCTCTTATCATTCTTAACAAGAAATGTATGACCTCGTTCAGAAATCATCCTGGGTTGCAATAGAAATTGTCAGAGAAGCTAGGGAAGCTTAAGGTTAATCTCATCGCCCCATAAAGCATTTTGTAATTTGAGGATCTAAGCAAGGAATCACCAAAATCACCAAAATGGTATCCAATGCCTATGCCTACCATGACATGGAGAGATTCATCCTTGTCCCCTGCGGTAACAGGGTGAGAAGCTGAGCAGTAGTTAAATGATTGGTAATGATGTTCGTGAGAATATGGAGGGAATGGTTGATGAAAAACTTTGTGAAATCCTTGCTCTGCAGAACTTCTTTATCAGAGTTTAAACTTAGAGCTTAATATTTATGGTATTTCACAACAAAGGCAAACATTACAGAAAGTACCATATTAAACTCAAACCTCTTTCTATCAGAGTGAGTCTTCTTTATCAAACTTATAGCCTTTTTCTCTGACTCCCTAAATGAGGAGAATTTCTTTTAAAATTTATTTCTAATAACTTGTAGAAATATAAAAAGGGAAAAATGCAAGTTGCAGAGTACCATCAATCTGTACCAAATACAAATTCAATTCCAGTGTTGGAGAAACACTGTTGTGAAGGCCTGCAGTTTAGTAATCATCATAAACTTACTTACTCACAAAGACTGCCACATCCCTTGTGCTGGCCAGGCCTAGCAGAAGCCTGAAACCATGGGAGAGGCCTGTATATATCAAGTGGATAGCTGGAAAGCACAGGGTTTGCGTCAAACCATGTTCATCAAATTTGATGTTTGTCTTAATCCATTTCTGGCTAAGGGAAAGGCGGCTCCTTCACATTCCTCCCTGCATCTCCAGAATGTGTGAATCACTTGGCAAAACCTGATGCCAAAAGAACCGCAAAAGGCTACTTAAAGCCAAGAAGCCCTTGCCTGACCCTGCCTCAGGGAAAACAAACACCTGTTTTAAACAGAGGCTTGGAGGAAGGAGCGACTCCCTCCCTGCCAGGGAGAAGGCTTCACACCTGCCCACAGCAGATTTCCTTCCATCACAGGAGAGAGGCAGAGCCTCACTGCATTTGGGACCACCGTTTGCTGCTTGGAAAGAAAGCAGAGAAGTACTCCTGGCCTTTGCACAATCACCAATTATGTTCCTTCTTTAAGAAACAGTTATTTGAATGCAAGCTATGGAAAGAGCAGGAAGGTTCTCTTCTCTTAGAAAGTCAGTTTGTTATCTGTCTGCAACACAAAGGTCTCCTTTATTATAAACTGGGAATAGATGTGTCTACCGAGGGAGTAAATATTTGAATGCACAAGAAACGCTGCTAAACTAGTAGAGCAGTATCCGACATTTATTCTGTAGTTAGTGTGAAAAGTAGAAAGTGACAGGTGATTAGTTTTCCTGTTCAGAAGCCCAAGGCTTCAAAGAGGAGACCTCAGAGCTGCCATTTCCCTAAAGGACAAGTTGCTAGTTTCTTAGCAACTAGGTGAGCTCTTATTTACAAAATCATTATCCTGGGTTAGTTTTAGCCTTGTATTGCACATACTCTCCTCTTAAAACATCCAACCACAAACACTTGGCAGATAGCGCTTTCCTTCCAGTAAGTTAATCAAGCATTAGTGAGCGCCTACAGCCTGTTTAGAGCTGTGTGTTAAATCCTCTGGGGAACAAAGATATTTAAGTCACAAACCCTCTCCACATGAAGTATATGGTTCATTTAGGAAGACAATCATCTCATCACAAGGAAAAATATATTTCCTTAATTTTGTACCTATATGAGATGAACGATGTTAACTAAAGTTATTGTGATAATCATTTCATGATGTATGTAAGTCAAATCATTATGCTGTACCTTAAACTTATACAGTGCTGTATGTCAATTATATCTCAATAAAACTGGAAGGAAAAAAACAGGTGAAAAGACAACTACAATTGTAAGTTGTCCCATTATGTGGGTTTACCTGCTTTGAGGCACTTGGTGGCTCCCTCGGAAACAGCTGGAGCTCATTTCTTGGCACCATGGCCCTGTCCCCGACTCTTGGATATCCCGGCAGAAAAGGCAGAATACTTGGAAATCTAAGGTAGTGATTCTCTAAGTGTGGTCGCTGAACTAGAAGCATCAGCACCATTGGGGAACTTGTTAGAAATGAAAATCCTCAGGCTTCACCCAGAGCTAAGGAATCAGAAGTTCTGGGACTGAATCGCAGCAGTTTTAACAAGTTCTTCAGGTGATTCTAATGTATGCTCAAGTTTGAGAATCACTGGTCTAAAGGAACTACTTTTTTAAAGCTCCTCCCTGCCAAACTGTCTTGCATTGTTTACACTTTCCACCTTTTCAAAACTAGAGAATTTTTGTTTTGTTTTGTTAACAAGTTATAACACTTTTGGCTGCAAGTCACAGCAGACACTTATCAAACTAGCTTAAACAATGAGAACATTTATTGGCTCGTGTAACTGGAAAACTAACATAGGGCAGATTCCCTGGTTGATCTAACCCACCAGCCCTGGCCTGGTTTCCCCAGAATTCTATTAATTCCGCCCTCCTCTGAGGTTGCCAGTGAGATGGCATGGCAGCCCAGTCTCACATCGGCACACAAAAGCCTCTCATGGAAGAGAGAGGGCTCACCTCTGGCAACTCCCAAAAGAGTGAGGGAAAGCTTTCCCAGAAGTCTCCAACACACCTTTCTTCTCTTTCATCACGGATCCGAACTGCAATATGAAGTCATTCCTGAACCAATTACTGGCAGGAAGGATAGGATTGACCAATCAGGCCCATTACTGCGTCTGAGGGTAGGGTCAGCTCCCTCCACCCCCCTGTAGAGGGTGGATGTCAAAAAGAAATCAGGGTTCAGCTAGGGAGGAGAAAGGAGGAATGACTGATAGGTGTCAACTCATTTCCAAGAACATCCTCTTAGCAAGGGAAATTATCTGTTCTCGACATGGCAGTTAAAGCTAAATATCATGAGGCTGGCAAGCCAAGACCACAAACTCCAGCCCTTAGCATTGAATGGTAATTAGTCTGGAGGAAAATTTATCAAATCCCACAGGCAAACTCAGGAGCTGAGTGAAAACAGAAACTATTTGCTTTTTGTTTCTTCTCCTACCCCTAATAATACAATTCTCTATAACATAGCTGAGGTCTTCTGGCCATTTCCCCAATGTGATATGAATACACATTGCATCAATAGATAATTAATGACATATTTGACTCACAAATAATGTAACCTGGAGCTATTTCCATAGCTTACTAGACATTACTTAGAGCAGCAACTCTAAGCCAGGCACAGTGTTAAGCAAAGGGGATACAATGAGGGTGGGTCCTCATCTCTAGGACCCACAGTGAAATGGAGAGACAGATATGTGAACAAATGAACACAATGCAGGATGCAGTGGATAGACATGTGCCCACACTGTAAATGTACTACTACACACCAAAGCAATGAAATCCACCTGACATATGAAGGATGGAAGTGATACTCCGGGAAGGTTCTGAAAGATAAATAAGGGGAAAAAAGTTGTTTCTGGCCAACGCTTAGAAGTCAACAGAGATAACACAGCATTTCATCTGTAAAACAAAGCAGCAGACCTGCACAGGGCAGAATGCTCCACTTCAGTGTGGAGGCTCAAAACACAACTGTTTTGAGATATTTTGAAAGTAACTTGCTACTAATAATAAAATACTAGAATATGCAAATGATTCACCACTTAATAAATGAGAGCAGGTTCACGGTTATCACTATAAGCCTATTACTATCATTTTTCATGTGCTTTCAGAGGTGGAGAAGAAAGGGAATGGAGTTATATTTAGCCTAATGGGGACAGAACATATGCCTGGGTTTCCTATGGTTGTATATAGTAGATATGAACGGGATCTGTCTGAGTGCCTGCTTGGAAAAGGTGAGGAGAGCAGTTCTAGGTTAATGCTGTTACTACTTAATTCCTTAAGTCAACTCCTAACTTGTGGTAACCAAGGCTATGGAAAGGAAACTAAGGTGGCCCTAACTTGTACCAGGATCCACTCTATAATGAATGATGCTATCCAGCAGACACCTGATTTTTCACATGTGCAATTCGCTTTGCCTCACAATTTTTCAGAGACAGGGGTCTTTTTCCTCCTTTTCCTTTAGTTTCTAAGAATGGCAAATATAGACACTTTAAATAAAAATAAAGCCATATCTAAAGGAATTGCTTCTCCAACTAAACAGCAGAATACAAATTAAGAAAACTGCATGTTTCAGTTGACTAGAACCAAAAGTCACCCCAGCAAAAAGAGACACATGCAACAAATAAATATGGTGCAGCCAAGTTCAAGGGTATCTGTGTGTATGTGTATGTGTTTGCATTCAGGTGTAGAGAAGAGAGAAGGAAAGAGAACTACTGTGTGATGTGAATATAAATTCTCCAAGAGTAGGTCACCTTGATTGCTTTTTAGTCTGTTTGCTATCATGCATCAGTGACCCCACATTTCCTGTCCTACAACATTTTTTATTTTATTCTTTTTGAAACTCTGACTCTGATGTTCCATCTCACTCTGTAGAACTATAAGACCACCCCATGGTCCCAGTTTTGGACCTTTATCTCCCTAATGTTATAACATATTTGCCAGACTCCTTTGGACTCCTAAATCTTTGGAAGTTTAGAATATTTGCCTCAAGCAAGCAAAGAGTGTATCCCTTGTGGGTGGCACACAACACAACATGAATGCTCAGTAAACTTTCTTGATGATAATAGTAGAAAATGATCTCAGAAGAAGAGTGTCAGAAATACTCCTGAAATTCCACTATCAAACGGCTTTCAATTTCATCTACTGCTCAAAGATCACTTTAATAAATGTTATACCACCAACTGTCAGTTTCATACTTGAATAAGCAGAATTCATGCACCTGTGTTAAGTATAATCATTTAACATGACTGTAGATGAGAGTGCTTGGTGGTTATTATTGATTTTAAATATGCAGTAATTGAAACCTGAGGAACCTGGTTAAAGGTAGATATTTTCTACATGATTTCTTTTCTCTTTAAAAAATTTCCTTTCCACTTAATTTCCACACCTCATTCTATTATTCATATATTCCACTCTGCCAGTTAAAATTTTAAATATATGACAAATCTCAAGTGTTTATGAATGTACCTTATTTTTAAAGAGCACTTTCTTCCTTTTTATCATTATTAGTCATACCCAGAAATAACAATAGCCAAGAAGATAACTAGAAACCATATTTGTCCTTAAGTCTCTCCTTGCTACAATTTTCTTTTTAGTTTTTTAAATTTAAATTTTTAAAATTTTAACTTTAACTTTTAATTTACAAAAGAGTTGCAAAATAGTACAAGGAATTCCAGTAAACTCTTCCCTTCATTTCCCCAAATGTTAACATCTTATATAACCACAGTACAATTGTCAAAATCAGAAAATAAATATTGATAAAATTTTATTAACTAACCAATTAACCTGATTCAAATTTTGCCATTTGCCCCACTGACGTCCTTTTTCCAGTCTAGGTCCATTTCAAGATCATACAATGCATTTATCTGTCATGTCTCCTGAGTCTCCTCCAACCTGGAGCGGTGGGTTCTTAAGTCTTTCTCTTTTATGACCATGACAATTTTGAAGAGTATTGGCCTGTTATTCTGCAGAATGCCCCTCAATTTGGGTTTGTTTGATGTTTGCTCATTATTAAATTCAGGCTATGCATTTTTGGCAAGAATACCATAGATTTGATATTGTACCTTTCTCAATGTATGATAGTAGGAGACAATGTCAATATGTCAACAATTATTGATGATGTTAACTTTGATCATTTGGTTAAAGGGTGTCTACTGGGTTTCTCCACTATAAAGCTACTATTTTTCTCTTTGAAATTAATAAGTATTTCGTGGAGATATACTTTGAGATTATGCAAATACTTCTGTCTACTAGTTTTAGCATCCATTGATGATTTAAAATTGCTAACTTGCACCCCTGTGAAAAAACAAGCCGTTAACCAAGAACATTATTTGTGTGCAGTCCTTTTAGTCTGTCACCTTACAATGTATAGTCAAAACCGGTTTTCCAGAGTTGCTTAGATTAATTCTTTCCTTCTCCATCCCATTCACTCTGGTTATGTTATTCATGTGTAATCGTTAGGTTTGTTTTTTATTATTTATATTCTATTTTGAGTTTCCCCACGTCCTGGATGATTTTTTGAGTAAATAAAACATTAACATGGTTCTAAGAGTCAGAACTATAGAAAAAGGTATATTCAGAGAAGTCACTCCCCACTTCATCTACTCCATTTCCATTCTCCCTATGCCCCCCAAAACACACACACTTTTTCCCTCCCCCCCATATAACCAGTTTCATTTGTTTCTGGTTTATCCACCCTGTATTTCTTCTTTCACAAATGAATATTTTCTTTTTTGCCTGTCTTTCTTACATGAAAGGTACCATACCATAGATGGTCATTTACACTTTGCTTTTTTCACTTATTATATCAAGGAAACCATTCTATATCAGTTCATAGAGATTACGGTTTAAATCTTTTGTTTGGGGGATGAAATTTTCTCCAGAAGGATGGAGGAAAATTATATGACAGCTTGTTCAAATTCTGGAATATCTGAACTAATATTTCCTAGAGGAAAACGTTTCTAAAAACACCAGTTGCAGAGATAAGCATACCTAAACCTGGCAGGACTCCTCCTTTTACTGCACAGAATTGCTCCTCACTCACCTACAGTAAAGCATCTCACCTAGAAAAATATTCCACATAAATGTTAAATTATGTCATCATTTCTAGTATCTCTCTTTTGTGTTATATTTTAACTATCTGGTAAATTAATGAAGTATTATTGAATATTTGTTGAGCACCTTCCAAATGCCAGTTACTATGGACCTAAGACAATACAGCTAGGAAGCTAAGAAATACAGTAACATAGAACTAAGGAAAAGGCTATAAAGCGAGGCCATATGACAGTAAAGTGATGTAAAAAGTGCCCTGGAGATTCAGAATGAGAGAGTCCTGTTCAAGAGAATGGTTAAAGACACACCAGATGGTTACCAATAGTTCTAATTTTTTTTTTTAACTAATGAAATATTATAGGCCTGAGAAATAAGAGAAAAGAAGAAAGCACTCATTTGTGTTGGAATGTAACATAACAGACGATGCTAAACTCCAAACTTTACCCAACAACTCAATGGATCCCAACTCTGATCTTTTTATATAATTTACTCATCACTGGAAAATAATGAATAATAGCTACAAGAACTAATAGGCTAGAAAGAAAACAAAAGAAAGATTAACAGGTTAGAAAGTAAAAGGAAAGATGTAAATAATAACCAAACTTTCACATGGTCAGCTTTTTCCATGGTGTGATGATCACTAACATAGATAACACAGAGTTAACAGAGAAGTTTTTCTGAATCCCTCAGTTCATACCACAGTTTTATCTCTTAAAAATTATCTTTTCTGGCTCTAGATCAGTGTCTCTCAACTTGTTTTTCATTATCAACACCCCTCAGGTGCTGTTTTAGACATATTTTTGTAATCACCCCTCATAAAATTTTACTACCACAGATATACTCTACATGTACTCTAGGTATATCTGTGCTTTAAATATCAAAAGAATACGATTTTTTTTTTACCCTTCAATAACCAATTTTCGCCCCCTGGGGCAGGGGTGTCATAGTGCCTCTATTGAGAATGTAGGCTCTAAGATCCTCCATGATGCCGTTTTCCTGTATATACAATTCTTCCATCTCCAAAATGAAAATGAAAAGACTTGAGAACCAAATGGGTGTCAAACTACTGAGCATCAAATAAGAGAAAAAGCATAAGGAAAGCAAATAACTAACCACTGAAAGTAAAAAATAAACTATAATTCAGGTATAAATTAGGAATAAATGAAAATAGATTTTATGCATTAATAAGACTCCACAGCAGTTAGAAACGGCCACCTAGTAAAGTTAGCTGTCTTTGACAGTGCTGAACCTCATGCTGAACTACTAAAGAAAACTATCTTCACTGATGATAAAACTGTAGCTGCACTTTCCAAAGGCAGTAAAACACCAAATGTTCTAGCTTTGAACCATATTTAGCTATGTTACTCATGGCTTACTATCAGAGAAAAGCTAACAAAGAAGCTAATTAAGTTACCTTTTTAATATAAGCGCCCCCCCCAAAAAAAAAAAACATTTTGTCAAGAGACTGTAACATTGGACCTAAAGAAAATAATCTGAGAATAAATGACTCACTTTTCAAGAGGAGGCATGTTGGTCTTTTTTTCCAATGATACAGTAAAATTAGGAAGCTTCCCCTTGACATTAGGAGGCTGAGGACAAAAGAAGTTATGGAGAATTCAAATTTATTGGGTCATTTCCCAATAAAGTTGGAGAACAACATTGAGTCCTTCGGTCTCTAATGCCCCAATCTCCCTAGAAACAAATTCTGGGGAAAAACTGGCATGATGGACTTTTGTGAAATGAAATAACAGAATTGGAATAGAGGAAAGTAATGTATATTAAGTGCCAAGCAATTTCATTAAGTTAATATATTTATTTCTTAAAACTACCCTATGAAGTGATAATTCACTTCATTTTCAGAGATGAAGAAAACATGCTTAGAAAGGTGATCTAATTTCCCCCTGGATCGCACAACTGCTACATGATGGAACATGGATTTAAATCCAGGTATAACTCCAGCATTAATGTCTTGTTCCATCATGCGTCCTTGAAACAGTTGTCTACTGCCCTTCCTGACTTTTTGATGCCATTTCTTCCTGCATTTTCCTCATTCTTTCTTGCTTAATGCATTGGCAAAGATACTCGAAACTTGCATGTCTCCATATTCCCTTAACCACCTCCTTTTTTCTTTCTCTTGGTTAGTGGCACTGGGTTGCTCCTTCATTTTCAGATTCAATGGAATACTTGAAGGGTCAGGTCTTTCTTGCATCTCTTCTGGAGAAGTCTTTAAGGACACCTGCCTGCTGAGTGACCTGTTCCTCACTGTTAAGTGCTAGCCAATACAACAATGCTTTGCTTCACACGGCTTGGCATTTTTCCTTCCTTCATTTCCCTTTCACTCTCAATCCTCACCACCTGGGTTTGCACCGTCACATAAAGCACTTAAATTCTTGTTTTAGGCTCTGCTTTCTAGAGAAACTAAGCAAAGACTCTTGTACTTAGCCTTATAATACTTAGAAATTTTATGCAGTGTTACACTGAATTTTTAATAGACTTTACTTTAGGTTTTAGGTTCACAGCAAAATTGAGCTAAAGGTAGAGATTTCCCACATATATACAATCTCCTCAAGTATCAAAATCTTGCACCAGAGTGGTACATTTGTTACAACCAATGAAGCTACACTGTCACATCTTTATCAGCCAAAGTCCATAGTTTACATTAGGCTTTACTCTTAGTTATGTACATTCTACCAGCTTGACAAATGTATAATGACACGTATCCACAATTATACTATCATACAGTATAGTTTCACTGTCCTAAAAATCCTCTATGCTCCACCTATACATACCTTCTTCCCCACTAACCCTTGGCAACCACTGAGATCCTTTCAGTTTTGCCTTTTCTAGAATGTCATATAGTTGGAATCATATGATTGGCTTATTTCACTTAGTAATATGCATTTAAGGTTCTTCATATTTTTTCATGGCTTGATAGCTCATTTCTTTTTAGCACTGAATAATCCACTGTCTGTATGTATCATAATTTATTTATCCATTCATCTACTAAAGGACATTTTGGTTGCTTCCAAGTTTTGTCACTTACTAATAAAGCTGCTATATACATCCATATGCCAGTTTTTGGGTGGATATAAGTTGTCAACTCTTTTTAGTAAGTATCAAGGAGCCAATTGCTAGATCATATGGTAAGAGTAAGTTTAGTTTTCTAACAAACTGCCAAACTGTTTTCCAAAGTGGCTGTACCATTTTGCATTCCCACCAGCAACAAATGAGAGTTCCTGTTGCTCCATATCTTCATCAGTATTTAGTAGTGTTGTCAGCATTCTGGATTTTGGCCATTCTAACAGGTACGTAGTGATACCTTACTATTGTTTTAATTTGCAGTTCCCTGGTTACATATGATGATGTTGGGCATCTTTTCATATGTTTATTTGCCACCTGTATATTTTCTTTTGTGACATGTCTGTTCAAGTCTTTTGTCCATTTTTAAATTGGGTTATTCATTTCTTTTTTTTTTTTAACATCTTTATTGGAGTATAATTGCTTTACAATGGTGTGTTAGTTTCTGCTTTATAACAAAGTGAATCAGTTATACATATACATATGTTCCCATATCTCTTCCCTCTTGCGTCTCCCTCCCTCCCACCCTCCCTATCCCACCCCTCTAGTTGGTCACAAAGTACCGAGCTGATCTCCCTGTGCTATGCGGCTACTTCCCACTAGCTAACTATTTTACGTTTGGTAGTGTATATATGTCCATGCCACTCTCTCACTTTGTCACTCATTTCTTATTGTTGAGTTTTAAGAGTTCTTTGTATATTTTAGATAACAGTCCTTTATCAGAAATGTCTTTTGTGAATATTTTTCCTAGACTGTAGTTTATCTTCTCATTCTCTTGACAGTGTCTCTTGTAGAGCAGAAGTTTTTAATTATAATAAAGTCCAGCTTATCAATTCTTTCATGAATTGTACCTTCAGTGTTGCATCTAAAAAATCATCCCCTTACCCAAGGTCATTTAGGTTTTCTCCTATGCTACCTTCTAGGAGTTTTATAGTTTCACATTTTATTTTTAGGTCTATGATCTTTTTTAGTTTATTCTGAGTTGCACCAGAAGCCACCTCTCAGGTCTATGATCCATTTTTGAGTTAACCTTTGTGAAAAGCGTAAGTTCTGTGTTTAGATTCATTTTTTTTTGCATGTGGATGTCCAGTTGTTTCAGCACCATTTGTTGAAAAGAATATCTTTGCTCCATTGTATTGCCTTTGTTCCTTTGTCAAAGATCAGTTGACTATATTTGTGTGGGTCTGTTTCTGGACTCTCTATCTGTTCCATTGATCCATTTGTCTGTTCTTTCACCAATACCACACTGTCCTGATTACAGTAGGTCTTTTTAGTAAGTCTTGAAGTCAGGTAGTGTCAGTTCTCTTTTGTTCTTCTCCTTCAATATTGTTTTGGCTATTCTGGGTCTTTTGTCTCTCCATATGAACTTTAGAATCAGTTTTTTAATATCTAGAAAATAACTTGCTGGGATTCTGATTGGGACTGCACTGTATATAGAGATCAAGTTGGGAAGAACTGACATCTTGACAAAATTGGGTCTTCCTATCCATGTATATGGGACCTCTCCATTTATTTAGTTCTTCTTTGTTCTCATACAGATCTTGTACATATTTTGTTAGAGTTATGTGTAATAATTTCATTTGGGGGGTGCTTAATATAAACAACATTGTATTTTTATTTTCAAATTCCACTTGTTCACTGCTGGTATATAAGGAATTTATGGACATTTGTATATTAATCTTGTATTTTGCAACCTTGCTATAATCACTTATTAGCTCCAAGAAATCATTTCAGATTTTCTACATAGACAATCATAGTACCCACGAACAAAGACTACTTTATTTCTTACTTCCCTTTCAGCATGCCTCTTCTATCCTTTTCTTGCGTTATTGCATTAGCTAGGACTTCTACTACAATGTTGAAAAGGAGTGATAAAGGGAGACATCCTTGTCTTGTTCCTGATCTTAGCAGGAAGGCTTCTAGTCCATCACCACTACGATGTGGGTATAGGTTTTTTGTAGATTTTCTTTATCAAATTGAGGAAGTTCCCCTCTATTCCTAGTTCACCAAGAGTTTTTAATATCATAAATGAGTGTTGCATTTTGTTAAATACTTTTTCTGCATCTATTAATATGATCATCTATTAAGAAAAATCATATGATATGATTTTTCTTCTTTAGCCTGTTAGTGTGATGGACTACATTAATTGATTTTCAAATGTTGAACCAGCCATGCATACCTGAGATAAATCCCGTTTGGTCATGGTGTATAATCCTTCTTATATATTGTTGGATTCAACTTGCTACCATTTTGTTTTGCATTGAATTTTGATATAGAAATGTACTTTTCTACTCTAAAAGTGTGGAAACTACATTAAAAAACAATGAATAAAATAGAAAAGAAAGAAATACCAGCCCAAATCCTACCATCTAAACAAATCAATGTTTTATCATTTCCCCGTATAGCCTTCTGGTATTTTTTATTGGTTTTACATAATTTCTAATAATTATTATAATGATAATGATAAAATTTCTATATCTGGTTCAAAAATTAAAAGGCACCATGAAAGCTACAAATGACAGTTAAAGGAAACTATATTTTTTTTATAGTTGTTAGAACAAACTATGATTTTTGGATACCTAGTTTGTTGTTAATCTGAAAAGAGGACAATATATATCAGACAGTCTAGTCTCCGTTTATATTTGTTTTAAATACTAGATAGACCTTAGTGTTTTTATTTCACCTTTACCTCTGATAAAATTTTTTTAAATGAGAAAGAAAAACAGCTGAGTGACATCCTAAAGATAGTAATTTTTATATGTCTTATCAATCTCTTAAAACTGTGGTTTTGATTCATCATTAAGGTTACCCCACGCTCCAGAATGTAATGCTGAACATTGCTACAGTGAAAAGTTTTATTCCAGGCCACTACTGTGAATTAACAACACATCCAGGTGACAAATCAAGAGGTGTACAGAAAAACCATCTGTTATTCTTGCTTCTTAGTTAACAGACTCAGTACAAAGCATATTTCTAAATGAAAAAAACTATGTATACCCACATATTTTATTTTCAGCAATACATTAATGTCACATCTGATATGAGGAGACTTTTTAAGAAATGAGTTTTAATCTCCATAATTTCTCAAATCTATCTACACAATGAAATACAAGGCAATCATTTTAAAGGGCGGTAAATATCTAAATTCTCTGATGTAAAATGATGTCCATGACACATTGTTGAGTTAAATATGCAGATGACAGGAGACTTGCACTTTGGGCAATGAGGGATTGGCAGAGCTCGGAATCACTTTCCCAGCATACATAACAAGAAAACTGGATAAAATATATAAGACAACTGTTCTCATCAGGGCTGGGACTAGAGTGAGGCAGGAAAGATGCTTAAGGTTCAAAATTTAAGGAGGCACTTTCATGGCCCTGAGAGTACCTTCTTAAATTCTGTACCCTTGGTACCCTTCCTCAATCTCATCTCAGCCCTGGTTTTTAGCCATTGGCCTGCAAGCATCAACATGACTCTGCCTCTTGGAAAAAGGGAAATAAATGATAATCAGCCCTACCGCAAGCCCAGATTTCTGCCTGGGGGCAAATTCCAGACCATACTGCAGGGAGAGGGAACCCAAAGAGAGCTGATGGTCTCTCACTGAATCAAGGAGACAGAAATGGGGGTTTGGAGAGGACATGGCAGCTTAAATTGGTAGCGCAGAATACAAAAGAAGAGAAAACTACAAGGAGAAAGAGCTCCAGAAATATGAATAGGAACTCCCTGAGTTTTTAGTTGAATGCAGTCTGTGTATGCATAGGATGAAACCCCACAAGGTCAGTCAACTTCCTAGGAAACAGCAATTAAAGAGAGATGTAAGCTGAACAATTCCCAAAGCTCACATAGAACTGCGAATTATTCTATCTTCCACTAGCCAGAGTACAGAAACTTTCTTGAATATGCAGGGCATTCAGAAGATTCCATAAGAGTCATACCCTGGTAATAGGACTAAACTACCTATTTGGTAAAGGCTGTTCTAGACCAGCACTATAATAGCTTATGAATAAAACTCTAAAATGTTGAAATGATTTGCAAATCCTCTAACTTCTTCTAGAAAAAGTTCAACACTCTTTAAAGAATACAAAAAAATCCAGCACACACAACATAAATTTCATAATGACTGGAACACAATCAAAAATAATGACATCATGAAAATTTTCTCTCTCTTACAGAAAATATATACCCACAAATCCCAAATACTCAATGAACTCCAAGCAGTATAAACACAAAGGCACATCATAATCAAATTGCTGAAAATCCATGTATACATGGATTTTAACAATAATCTTAAAATCAATCAGAGGAAAGAAAGATACTTTATATAATAAGAAACAAAAAATGATCATAGGTTTCTTATAAGAAATCTGCAAGGCAGAAGACAGCTAAATAACACTTTTAGTGTGTAAAAGAACATCGTCAACCCAGAATTCTACAACCAGTGAAAATATCTTTCAAAAATAAAAATATTTTACTGGTATTAAAAAAATTTTTTAGACAAATAAAAGCTGAGAAAATTTATCACCAGCAAACTTGTACTATAGGAAATGTTAAAGGAAGTTCTTTAGGTGAACGGTAAATAACTCAATAGAAATATGGATCTATACAAAGAAACAGAGTATTAAAAATAGCAAATATGTGTGTATATATATGTGTATATATATATACACATATATAGAAGATATTTTTCCCATTTAAAAACGTCTTTAAGAAATAATTGACTGCTTAAAGAAAAATAATAACAATGTATTTGGGGATTTACAACATATACAGAAGCAACATGTATAAGAACAATAGCATAAAGGTCAGAGGGGAGAAACTGAAGGTTGTTAGAATCTTACATTACACATTAACTACTATAATATTTTTTGAAGATAAACTGTGGTAAGTTAAAGATGTATATTATAAACTTTAGAGCAATAAAGCAGTATAGCAAACATAGAAGAGATAAATAGAGGTGGTAAAACAAATATTCACTCCTAAATAACATTAAATAATAATATTAAAATAATAAATACTCTACCCAAAAGAAGGCAGGAAAATAGGGAAAAGGTAACAAAGGATAGAACATAGACTTATCATGGTGATCATTTCATAATGCACACAAATGTCAAATCACTACACAGTACACCTGAAACTAACAATACTGTATATCAACTATATTTCAATTTAAAAAAAGAATAATTAGAGCAAATAGAAAAATAAATACGGGAGACCTTCAAGATGGGGGGAGGACTGAGACGTGGAGATCACCTTCCTCCTCACAAATACATCAGAAATACATCTACATGTGGAACAGCTCCTACAGAACACCTACTGAATGCTGGCAGAAGACCTCAAACTTCCCAAAAGGCAAGAAACTCCCCATGTACCTGAGTAGGGCAAAAGAAAAAACAGAGACAAAATAATAGGGACAGGACCTGCACGTATGGGAGGGAGCTGTGAAAGAGGAAAAGTTTCCACATGCTAGGAAGCCCCTTCACTGGCGGAGATAGGGGGATGGGGTGGGGGAGAAGCTTAGAAGCCACGGAGGAGAGCGCAGCAGCAGGGGTACAGAGGGCAAAGCAGAGAGATTCCCGCACGGAGGATCGGTGACGACCAGCACTCACCAGCCCGAGAGGCTTGTCTGCTCAGCCGCCGGGAAGGATGGGGGCTGGGATCTGAGGCTCAGGCTTCGGAGGTCAGACACCAGGGAGAGGACTGGGGTTGGGCGCGTGAACACAGCCTAAAGGGGGCTAGTGCACCACAGCTAGCCGGGAGGGAGTCCGGGAAAAAGTCTGGACCTGCCTGAGAGGCAAGAGAACATTGTTTCCAGGTGCCAAGGAGAGGGGATTCAGAGCACCGCCTAAACAAGCTCCAGAGATGGGAGCGAGCCGCGGCTATCAACATGGAAACCAGAGACGGGCGTGAAACGCTAAAGCTGCTGCTGCAGCCACCAAGAAGCCTGTGTGCGAGCACAGGTCGCTATCCACACCTCCCCTCCTGGGAGCCTGTGCAGCACGCCACTGCCAGGGTCCCGGGATCCAGGGACAACTTCCCCGGAAGAACACACGGTGCGGCTCAGGTTGTTGCACTGTCATGCCAGCCTCCGCAGGCTTGCCCCGCATCTGTACCCCTCCCTCCCCCGGCCTGAGTGAGCCAGAGCCCCCTAATCAGCTGCTCCTTTAACCCCGTCCTGTCTGAGCGAAGAACAGACGCCCTCAGGCGACGTACATGCAGAGGCGGGGCCAAATCCAAAGCTGAACCCCAGGAGCTGTGCGAACAAAGAAGAAAAAGGGAAATCTCTCCCAGCAGCCTCAGGAGCAGCGGATTAAATCCCCACAATCAACTTGATGTATCCTGCATCTGTGGAATAACTGAATAGACGATGAATCATCCCAAACTGAGATGGTGGACTTTGGGAGAAACAATATATATATTTTTTCCTTTTTCTCGTTTTATGAGTGTGTATGTATATGCTTCCTTGTGTGATTTTGTCTGTATAGCTTTGCTTTTACCATTAGTCCTAGGGTTCTGTCTGTCAATTTGTTTGGTTTTTTTTTTTTTAGTATAGTTAGTTTTTAGTGCTAGTTATCATTGGTGGATTTCTTCGTTTATCTCTCCTTTTTTTTCTTTTTTTATTATTTAAAGTTTTTTCATTATTAATTTTTTTTTATTTTTTACTTTTTATTTTAATAACTTTATTTTCTTTTATCTTTTACTTTCTTTCTTTCTTTCTTTTTCTCTCCCTTCTCTTCTGAGCCGTGTGGCTGAGAGGGTCTTGGTGCTCCAGCCGGGTTTCAGGCCTGTGCCTCTGAGGTGGGAGAGGCAAGTTCAGGACACTGGTCTACCAGAGACCTCCCGGCTCCAGGTAATATTAAATGGCGAAAGCTCTCCCAGAGATCTCCATCTCAACGCTAAGACCCAGCTCCACTCAATGACTAGCAAGCTACAGTGCTGAACACCCTATGCCAAACAACTAGAAAGACAGGAACATAACCCCACCCATTAGCAGAGAGGCTGCCAAAACTCATAATAAGGTCACAGACACCCCCAAAACACACCATTGGATGTGATCCTGCCCACCAGAAAGACAAGATCCAGCCTCATCCACCAGAACACAGGCACTAGTCCCCACCACCAGGAAGCCTGCACAACCCACGGAACCAACCTTAGCCACTGGGGTCAAACAACAAAAGCAACGGGAACTATGAACCTGCAGCCTGCAAAAAGGAGACCCCAAACACAGTAAGTTAAGCAAAATGAGAACACAGAGAAACACACAGCAGATGAACGAGCACGGTAAAAACCCACCAGACCAAACAAGAGAAGAGGAAATAGGCAGTCTACCTGAAAAAGAATTCAGAATAATGATAGTAAAGATGATACAAAATCTTGGAAATAAAATAGAGAAAATGCAAGAAACGTTTAACAAGGACCTAGAAGAGCTAAAGATAAAACAAACAATGCTGAACAACACAATACATGAAATTAAAAATTCTCTAGAAAGAATCAATAGCAGAATAACTGAGGCAGAAAAACGGAGAAGTGACCTGGAAGATAAAACAGTGGAAATAACTATCGCAGAGCAGAATAAAGAAAAAAGAAGGAAAAGAAATGAGGACAGTCTCAGAGACCTCTGGAAAAACATTAAACGCACCGACATTCAAATTATAGGAGTCCCAGAAGAAAAAGAAAGGGTCTGAGAAAATATTTGAAGAGAGTATAGTTGAAAACATCCCTAATATGGGAAAGGAAATAGTTAGTCAAGTCCAGGAGGCACAGAGAGTCCCATACAGGATAAATCCAAGGAGAAACATGCCAAGACACATATTAATCACACTATCAAAAATTAAATACAAAGAAAAAATATTAAAAGCAGCAAGGGAAAAACAACAAATAACATACAAGGGAATCCCCATAAAGCTAACAGCTGATATTTCAGCAGAAACTCTTCAAGCCAGAAGGGAGTGGCAGGACATATTTAAAGTGATGAAAGGGAAGAACCTACAACCAAGATTACTCTACCCAGCAAGGATCTCATTCAGATTTGATGGAGAAATTAAAACCTTTACAGACAAGCAAAAGCTGAGAGTTCAGTACCACCAAACCAGCTTTACAACAAATGCTAAAGGAACTTCTCTAGGCAAGAAACACAAGATAAGGAAAAGACCTACAGTAACAAACCCAAAACAATTAAGAAAATGGGAATAGGAACATACATATCGATAATTACCTTAAATGTAAATGGATTAAATGCTCCCACCAAAAGACACAGACTGGCTGAATGGATACAAAAACAAGACCCATATATATGCTGTCTACAAGAGACCCACTTCAGACCTAGGGACACATACAGACTGAAAGTGAGGGGATGGAAAAAGATATTCCATGTAAACGTAAATCAAAAGAAAGCTGGAGTAGCAATTCTCATATAAGACAAAATGAACTTTAAAATAAAGACTATTACAAGAGACAAAGAAGGACACTAAAGAGTGATCAAGGGATCAAACTAGGAAGAAGATATAATGATTGTAGATATTTATGCAGCCAACATAGGAGCACCTCAATACATAAGGCACATACTAACAGCCATAAAAGGGGAAATTGACAGCAACACAATAATAGTAGGGGAATTTAACACCCCACTTTCACCAATGGACAGATCATACAAAATGAAAATAAATAAGGAAACACAAGCTTTAAATGACACATTGAACAAGATGGACTTTACTGATATTGATAGGACATTCCATCCAAAAACAACAGAATACACTTTCATCTCAAGTGCTCATGGAACATTCTCCAGGAAAGATCATATCTTGGGTCACAAATCAAGTCTTGGTAAATTTAAGAAAATTGAAATTGTATCAAATATCTTTTCCGAGCACAACGCTATAGACTAGATATTAGTTACAGGGAAAAAAACTGTAAAAAATACAAATACATGGAGGCTAAACAGTACACTACTTAATAACCAAGAGATCACTGAAGAAATCAAAAAGGAAATCAAAAAATACCTAGAAACAAATGACAATGAAAACACGACGAACCAAAACCTATGGAATGCAGCAAAAGCAGTTCTAAGAGGGAAGTGTATAGCTATACAATCCTACCTCAAGAAACAAGAAATGTCTCAAATAAACAACCTAACCTTACACCTAAAGCAATTAGAGAAAGAAGAAGAAAAAACCCCAAAGTTAGCGGAAGGAAAGAAAGCATAAAGATCAGATCAGAAATAAATGAAAAAGAAATGAAGGGAACAATAGCAAAGATCAATAAAACTAAAAGCTGGTTCTTTGAGAAGATAAACAAAATTGATAAACCATTAGCCAGAATCATCAAGAAAAAAACGGAGAAGACTCAGATCAAGAGAATTAGAAATGAAAAAGGAAAAGTAACAACTGACACTGCAGAAATACAAAGGAACATGAGAGATTACTACAAGCAACTATATGCCAATAAAATGGACAACTTGGAAGAAATGGACAAATTCTTAGAAAAGCACAAGCTTCCAGTACTGAACCAGGAAGAAACAGAAAATATAAACAGACCAAAAACAAGCACTGAAATTGAGACTGTGATTAAAAATTTCCAACGATCAAAAGCCCAGGACCAGATGGCTTCACAGGCGAATTCTATCAAACATTTAGAGAAGAGCTAACACCTATCATTCTCAAACTCTTCCAAAATATAGCAGAGGGAGGAACACTCCCAAACTCATGCTACGAGGCCACCATCACCCTGATACCAATACCAAACAAAGATGTCACGAAGAAAGAAAACTACAGGCCAATATCACTGATGAACATAGATGCAAAAATCCTCAACAAAATACTAGCAAACAGAATACAGCAGCACATTAGAAGGATCATACAGCATGATCAAGTGGGGTTTATCCCAGGAATGCAAGGATTCTTCAATATACACAAATCCATCAATGTGATACACCATATTAACAAACTGAAGGAGAAGAACCATATGATCATCTCAACAGATGCAGAAAAAGCTTGTGACAAAATTCAACACCCATTTATGATAAAAACCCTCCAGAAAGTAGGCATAGAGGGAACTAACCTCAACATAATAAAGGCCATATATGACAAACCCACAGCCAACATCGTCCTCAATGGTGAAAAACTGAAATCATTTCCACTAAGATCAGGTACAAGAGAAGGTTGCCCACTCTCACCACTATTATTCAACATAGTTTTGGAAGTTTTAGCCACAGCAATCAGAGATGAAAAGGAATCCAAATCGGAAAAGAAGAAGTAAAGCTGTCACTGTTTGCAGATAATATGATACTATAGATAGAAAATCCTAAAGACACTACCAGAAAACTACTAGTGCTAATCAATGAATTTGGTGATGTAGCAGGATACAAAATTAATGCACAGAAATCTCTTGCATTCCTATACACTAATGATGAAAAATCTGAAAGTGAAATTAAGGAAAAAGTCCTATTTACCATTACAACAAAAAGAATAAAATAGCTGGGAATAAACCTACCTAAGGAGACAGAAGACCTGTATGCAGAAAACTATAAGACACTGAGGAAAGAAATTAAAGTTGATACAAACAGATGGAGAGATATACCATGTTCTTGGACTGGAAGAATCAACATTGTGAAATGACTATACTACCCAAAGCAACCTACACATTCAATGCAGTTCCTACCAAACTACCAATGGCATTTTTCACAGGACTAGAACAAAAAAAATCACAATTTGTATGGAAACACAAAAGACCCCGAATAGCGAAAGCAATCTTGAGAAAGAAAAATTGAACTGGAGGAATCAGGTTCCCTGATTTCAGACTATACTACAAAGCTACATTAATCAAGACAGTATGGTACTGGCAAAAAAACGGAAATATAGATCAATGGAACAGTATAGAAAGCCCAAAGATAAACCCACGCACATATGGTCACCTTATTTTTGATAAAGGAGGCAAGAATATACAATGGAGAAAAGACAGCCTCTTCAATAAGTGGTGTGGGAAAACTGGACAGCTACATGTAAAAGAATGAATTTAGAACACTCCCTAACACCATGCACAAAAATAACCTCAAAATGGATTAAAGACCTAAATGTAAGGCCAGACACTATAAAACTCTTAGAGGAAAACATAGGCAGAACACTCTATGACATAAATAACAGCAAGATCCTTTCTCACCCACCCCCTAGAGAAATGCAAACAAAAACAAAAATAAACAAATGGGACCTAATGAAACTTAAAACCTTTTGCACAGCAAAGGAAAACGTAAACAAGACGAAAAGACAACCCTCAGAATGCGAGAAAATATTTGCAAAAGTAGCAACTGACAAAGGATTAATCTCCAAAATTTACAAGCAGCTCATGCAGATCAATATCAAAAAAACAAGCAACCCAATCCAAAAATGGGCAGAAGACCTAAATCGAAGTTTCTCCAAAGAAGATATACAGATTGCCAGCAAACGCATGAAAGATGTATATATATGTATAGTTGGTTCACTTTGTTATAAAGCAGAAATTAACACACCATTGTGAAGCAATTATACTCCAATAAAGATGTTTAAAAAGAAAAAAAATTCGGGCTTCCCTGGTGGCTCAGTGGTTGAGAGTCCGCCTGCCGATGCAGGGGA
The DNA here is from genome assembly GCF_039906515.1 of Pseudorca crassidens. Classification (NCBI taxonomy): domain Eukaryota; kingdom Metazoa; phylum Chordata; class Mammalia; order Artiodactyla; family Delphinidae; genus Pseudorca; species Pseudorca crassidens. Next base: position 66,559,112 of record NC_090296.1, read on the forward strand.
CATGGGTTCGTGCCCTGGTCCGGGAAGATCCCAGATGCCGTGGAGCGGCTGGGCCCGTGAGCATGGCTGCTGAGCCTGCGCGTCCGGAGCCTGTGCTCTGCAACGGGAGAGGCCACAGCAGTGAGAGGCCCGTGTATCGCAAAAAAAAAAAAAAAAAAAAAAAATTTTTAAATCTTGTTTCAAACTGAAAAATATAAAAACAAGTATGAAGATAGAAACCTTAAATACAACCATATTAATAATTACAGTGAATATAAATTGGTGAAGCATTCCAATTAAAAGTCAAAGATTAAAAACCAAGACCCAACTACATAATGTCAAAATAAAACATAGAAACAGGCTAAAATCAAAAGAATGGAAAAGATATACCACAAGAAATTAATAGAGTCTATTTCAATATCAAAGTGGACTTCAGAACAAGGAATAATGCCAAGGAGCAAAAGGGACTATGATAATGAAAAAGGAGTCAATTCACGAAGATGATATAACAATTCTGTACAATTTCAAACTCCTAACAGAGTTTCAATTTATGAGAAGCCAAAATTGATGGAATTAAATGGAGAAATATCTTCTTTTATAAAGTGTCCTTTCTTTGCCCATTTTTATTGGGTTGTTTGTTTTCTTATTATTGAATTGTAAGAGTTTTTTATATTTATCAAAACTCACTGAACTGTATATTTTAAATGAATGTATTTTATTTATGTAAATTATGCTTCAATAAAGTTGATTTTAAAAAAAAAAAGTAAAGTTTAAGTTTGAAAAAGGATTTTCACCTGTCTCTTCAATCCGTAGATTCAATAAAAATGATTTAAAACATTAAAAAAGCAAACTACAAAACAAGATGTACAGTCTGATCACATTTGTATAAAAATAAATGTGTGTGTTTGTAAATGTAAATATGCATAGACAGATGCCAGGAAGAACTTTCCGCAAATATTTACATAGGTTGTTCTTAGGTCTGTAACATGGGTGCATTTTACTTTGTGAATCATACTTTTGCTGGTGTCAATCAATGACAACATCCCCATTAAAGTGTGTGGAAGCTGCTGCCCTAAAAATATAACTGCCCTAAAAATCTACATACAGCTGGCAAGCAAAGGACTAACACTAGTTGAGACTGGAGAGTCACAATGATAAATCTCAGGCACCACCAGCATTTCCTTTCTCTGCAGTTCCTTCAACCACCCTCATCGAGATGCCTGGTGTTCTCCAGCTCTCTCTCTCCCATTAGCCAGACGAGTCAAGATATGAAAGATATCAGCCATGTTCACTTACCATTCCTTTGGTCAACCCAAAGGTCTCTTCTCTGCAGAAGATAGTATCTCTTCTCACCAGAGTCCTCCGCTTGACTAAGACTCTACCCTGCTCCATCACAGGATGCCTGAGGGAGCCTCCCTCCCTCAAAATCTTCACCTCAGTCTTGTTCCTACTGCAGAACAGGGCAGTCTCTCCTGCCTTCGCTTCCAGCTCAATTCCAACCAATCCTTTTTTTTTCTGTAGGCTCTCAGGTATTGTAAGTTTTCTGGCATTTTATGTATGCACACCTGTCCGGGGTGCAGCAGAAAGCCCTCAGAATACCAGTCAGCAGAATTGTGTCTAGTCCCTGCTCTGCCTCTGATCAGCTGGTGAGCTCTGGCAAAGTCTCTTAGCATCATTATACTTCAGTTTCTGATTCTGGGAAATGAAAAGCTAAACTGAGATCTTTTCCAGCTCTGATGCTAGAATTCTAGAGAGATTTTCTGCTCTTTAATGACATTCTGGAATATAGCCAAATTCCTCCTGTGGTATATCTTAAAGTCTAGCATATATATTTCTGTCTTTAAAAATGCAGTTGAAATGCAACACCTTCATTTTCAGTGACATTGTTGAATTATGGGGCCAACTCCCCAATTATATATGAATGTAATCCAGCAGAAGGTGAAACCTTCAAATAAATATTCTCTCTCAATCTCTCCCCCAGCCCCATACCCTTGCCCTCATCCTGCCCACCCCCACGCTTCTCCTTTCTACCTCTCCTTCCTCTCTCTCCCTCTCTTGCACACTCACAGACGGCATGAGCAGAGCAACACAGCTGACGATCAGAAAGCTAGTAAACTTGCTGAGCTATATTTGGGCATGAGATTCATGATGAAGTCTTTCAGGCATGAATACTAATTTATGCTGATTAAGCTCACCCAGAAATGGGTTAAAAGTAATCTCCACCCCCATCAGGTGATTCCCGTCAGCAATATATGGACACTTGCTGCTTGTAGCCCAGAGAGGTGGTGAGTTCTGTGTAGTGAAGAAGGCTTTAGGTCAGAATCCATGCAGAAGTTGCTTCCCTGTTGATACAGCTTCCTTCCCATACAAAACAAAGCTGGTGCACACTCCCACAGCCACCACAGACAGTGGACCCCATCAAGCATCTACCAAGGGCCTGCTCTGGATGTGCCCTGGTAAGTGCCACTTGAATCCTGCCATGCTTTTCTTCTGAGATGAGATAATAAAGCTGGAGCATTGAGAACATCATGCCATTGATCACAAGGCACAGTACAATTTCCTACATTGAGGTTACCTATAACATTTAGTCAGCACTTACAATGTGCTGGGTATTACACTGAACACTTTTCATGAAGTAGCTCATTTAATCCTTCCTATAACCCTAGAAACAGAAATAATTATTATCCCCAAATTACAAATGAGGAAACTAGGCCACCAAGAGAATATGCAACCTTCCCAAAGCTCATACAGTAGTACATGGTGGGACAAGGACCTGAATCTGTGATGTCTGACTCTGCAGCTGGTGCAGAGATGTCCGTACCTCAGAGCCTCCCTCTGAAACCCTTACTCTCAGACACAGGCATAGACTCCAGGCAGAATTCCAGAGACAAATTCCCAGCTGATGGCTTAGTTGGTGAGAAGAATGGAAAGCACTGGTATCAGCAGAGCAGAAGTGAAGCAGCAAAAAGTGGGAAGAGCAGCAAAAAGCAAAGAACGGAAGGGAAATGAATGTTTGTTGAGGACCTGCTGGGCAACTCACAATCTTGTGAGGTATGTGTTAGTAATCCTCTTTTCACAGATGAGGATACTGAGGCCCAGAGGGTTAAATAACACACCAAAAGGTAAGTTAGGACTCTGCTGAGCTGCAGATGAGCAGGCAGAAATTTCATCCACCTAGGGAAAGAAGGGAGGAGATGAGATCCCACAGCAAGCAGGACCATAGACGCTGGGCAGGTAAGGGTGTGGAGGCAGAGGCTGGGGAAAGAGAGTGATTAGAAAGCAGCGAGAGAAGAACTTGAAGTGCCTTGGCTAGACATGCCATTGGAGGATGGTCTGGGCCAGATGAGGTAAGTTAGAAAGGAGGGAGGGACGATGAAGTAGAGACCTCAAAGAGAAGGTTACCGGGGGTGGGGGGCGGAACTAGGGGAACAACCTCCTCTTCTCTTGGACTCGCTCCGCCCTCCCAGCCTTTTCTCTAATGCAGGCTGTGCTCTGCCCCCAGATCACTCTTACCTATTTTCCCTCTCCTTTAATTGCCCAAACAATGAAACTGAAACAGACTTCTACTTTATATATTTATTTAATAAAGTCAGATGCTCTCACTCAATTGTTAAATTAGTTAGACAATTTTCTATCTCTACCATTGCTCAGAAACATCGCTGAAATTAAAACCAAATTTCTCCAAGTAAGGGGACCTTATTTATATTTTCTACATTTCTTTAAAAGAAAAAAAGGTTTCTCATTTTTACCATAAGTTAGGTACTTTGGCTGGATGTTTCTCCCACTGTACTATCATTTTTTTTTAAATAAGATTTTGAGGATTTGTGTGTTTGATTTATAGGTCTTGCTGAAAACACCAAGAAAAAACTCTCTCACTAGAGGCTCTTAGCTGAAATCTTCTCAGAAATCTTGAGAGTGGAAACTCTGAAGCAGATGACTTCTCTCTATACCTGACTAAAAGTGGTTTTAATGATAGGGGCTTACTTTTCTCATGTAACAAGGACTCCAGCAACAGGTTATTCTGGAGATGGTACAAGGGTTTAAGGACATCCCTATGGACTGGAACTTTCTGTCCTTCTGCTGGACCATCCTCAGTGTATGGGCACTGTCTTCCCTTCTAAGAGATTAAAAAAAATTATATATTCTCTAACATATGCCTCCTGAAGAATCTGTTTAAATGTTTTATTATTTTAATGTCTGAACCAGCATCTCCAATAGCATAAAATAACTTCAAGCCCAAATGTAGGTGAAAAAGACTTCTCAGAATCTTCACTCACCAAGTATTTATTGATTTGTACCTGATCTGAGGTAGGCATTGGGATGAGAATTGACAGAGAAACAAATTATAAACTGCACTCTCCAGGAACTTTCATTCTGGTGCAGGAGACACATAAAAACAGATCATCACAGGTCACCTCGAAAGAAGAGAGGGTGGGAACCCAAAGAAGGGGGAAGAGACTGTCTGAAGACACTGGGGAAGGCTTCATAGAAAAGACACTCCACCTACTCTTGAAGGATATGCAGACATTTGCCAACTGAATCAAGAAGCATTTTCAGTGGCAGGAGCAATGGGCTTACTACATAGAAAAGGAGCTAGAGAGTCAGGACAGATTACAAAAGACTTTACATGCTCAGCTGAGGCAAAGGGGCGGGGGGGTGGTTCTTAAGTCTGAGAATGACATGGCCAGCATCCAACTTTAGGAAGAAAAGTTGCAACCTTGTGAAGACAAGTTTGCATAAGAAAGTGACCAGAGAGAAGGCAGTTGCTGTCATTGGCAAGATGTGTTGAGGGACCAGATGAGATAGTGGCAGGGAGGAGTGGAGAAGGAGCAGATCCTGGACTCCCAAGGCAGACAGGACAGGATTTGCTAAATGATTAGAGGTGGAGTGATAGGGAGGAGACACTGTCAAGGGCAATTGACAGATTTTCAGGCTAGATGGAGGCTAGCTGGAAGGTGATACCACTCACAGAGACTGAAAATGAAGATCTTGGCAGGAGTTGCTGAGCTCAGCTTTGAAGTATTGAGTTTGAGGCCCCGAGAGGCATCCAGGTCAAGATCCAATCGGAGGTGCAAAGCTCAAGCCTGTGACCAAAGTACACAGGCCAGACATTGACAGAGGCCCCCCCGCCCCCCCCTGCTCATAGATGGGGCTGACATCATGGGGGTGGATCACAAGGGAAAGGAAAAGAGGCAGGTGGTCCAAGGAGAGGAGGGACAGAAAATGAAGAGCAGGAAAAGACAAGGGGAGAGAAAAAGGAAATGAGAGAAGGGACCATCTTTATGTTTCACCCTGTAGGAAAGGTATAGAGCTACTTCAGGCCTCCGGGCCCTTCTTCAGGAAACTCCATGTAAAAGGAAGACAGCAGAATAGAAACGGAGAACACATGACCTATATTACAGAGGACAACTGGCAGCAGTAAAGGAAGAGGCAGGAAGAATGAGAAATAAATTACTTTTACGTTGCTCCAAAGTTTTTAACGAGAATTCTTTTTAAAGCCAAGCAGTCTGAAGTAATTGCATAGAGGAGAAAATAATCCTACACTCTTCAATTGTCCTTGAAGGAATTAGTCTATTAGACAATTATTAGTTTCAGTTATCTGGAAAATTCACTTAGGTGAAACAGTGTTTGTGAGAGTGTCAAGATAAAAGAATTATTTCCATTTAAAATATTCATTTTTCTCCAGTCATTTGAAACGAAAACCCTGCCCTAAAAAGAAGTAACTGTTTTCGGTCATCTTATTAGTTTTGTAATATTAGAAATGAATCAGACCAGTTGCAAAGTCACTTTAGCGTGGAGCCTAACAGACCATGCACATGAGGACAGTCAATAAATATTATTTCCCAGTGACGATTAGGCTGGTCCCTCTTCCGCAGCAGGCATCCAGTCCTCAGCCACTTCCCTCTCTTCCAGGCATGAGCTCCCACTGATTTCAAAGGAAGCTTTAAAAATGGATTAAAGCAAAGATATATTGACTTCAAAGGGAGCACTGAAAACACAGAAGATATATCATAGGGAAGGGGATAGAGATGGAAATTTTGCTCCTCTTATTATTTCATGCTTAATGAATACCATCAGCATCCCCTGTGCATTCAGCCAAAAGTGTTTTCTTCCCCTTGCAACACTTTCCACTTTGACGACATCATAATAGTTGTTCATTCTTTAAAAAAATTCTAAAGCTTGACCTAAATATTTCAGTATTATTAACAGTGATGCTAAATGTTAGTTTTCTCTCTCTATGATATGGTGGTCATGAAAATACAATTTTGTCACTCCATGTAAAATATTGCCATTTTAATTGCATACCATAATGTCACTGTGGAAAATGATGAGAATTATTTTTGATAGCACAATGTTCTTTTACCATACAGAGCCAGATCTGATTCTTGGGTCTCTCTTCCTCTCCTAAATTTCAAATCATTTACTACAATAAATTTAGAACTTTCTGTAAAGTGGCCACCAGGCCTGTTGTTTCTCTGAATGATGATTATCAAGGTACCATCACCACATGAACATATGCAAATTCAAAAAACTTGCTCTTTGTGGCATTAAAGAGACACTGGAAATAAAAATATACTCCAAGTAGGGTTTGTCTTCTCCATAAAAAAATCTCAGACTCATTCTAAAACAATAATTATGATTATCAGGGACTCTTAAACAAGCACGTGAGCTAATAAAACTCCTACGGAGCCCTCTAAGCTCACAAGGATCCTGGTGTCCTGCTCCAGGGGTAGGACATCCAGCTAAGGAATAAGCAAACAAAACTTGCATGGTGTGGTTGATGTGTAGGAGGAAAGCAGCCATTCTACCCTAATGCTCAGGCCCTTCCTAGGGGTCTCCGTGCTCCCGTGACTGCCTGTGCTCATGACTGGTCTGTCTCACTCTGCATGACTCCCCTGGCTTGTACACACACATCCTCTCTCTCTCTCTCTCTCTCTCTCTCTCTCTGACACACACACACACACACACACACACACTTCTAAATGACTTCACCACATGTGGGAGTTGTGAGCTGTATGATGCAGAACAGAGAGTGGGAGGGCATCAGAAAAGTCTCTCTTCTATCCCCACAGGGAAAACAGAGCAGGGCATTAGCTGAATGTGTTATACAATTCAAAGGAGGAAGGTCAGACACAACATCACACTTGATTAAGGTCCATATATAAGGACTCACAAATGAAACAATGAAACCAGTGGGACTGTTGCCAACAGTAAGTCAGAATGAGCAAGAGAAATAATTACATCAAACCAGTAAGGAAGTTCAAAGGGTACAGGTACACACTGATTTAACTAAGAAATCCAAGTCTGACAAGACCAGATACTGCTCAGGAAAAGTGGTGTTTCCAAGACCTCGCGGTATATCCCATTATGCAGTTAGGACAGAAATGAGCAAAATGTTACTTTCCTCAGTTTAATCCTCAACTGAACCCAAGAGCAAACAGTTCAAATGTAAACTGAAACTCGAAACATACATTCTCCTTATTCTCAAAGAAAAGTCTGGTTTGAGTCCAAATTTGCATCCATGTTTTGAACAGAAAAGTCCTTTTAAAAGAAAACTTTTATTTTAAGAGAAAAAGTACTAATTTCCTCTGTGTTTTGTGCATTTTATTTATCCACAAATAGATTTTGATGGAACAATGACTGTATGAAAGGCACTGTGCTAGGTCCCATGTAAGATCCTAAGATGAAACAGACGAGGACACCATTCTCCTGGGGCACTGGGAGGAGTGCAGGGCACAAACAATGATGTTTCAGGGGTGAATGTGTTCCATGGCCACCAAGAATGAGAGGCAGATAAAGCTACGTCATGTATCTCACTTAAAACCACCTGAGGAAAAGTAAAGTCTTGTTTCACTAGGAGGGTTTCAGAATTCTAGTTCTGAGGGGAGTTTATAGATTTTCTATGAGGAAAAGAGGGATGGGTCCCAAGGTCAAATAAGTTCAAATACGTTTGGGAGGCACTGATAGACAAAGTTAGAATAGGTTCTTTACTGCAGGACTTCCCAATACCTTTGATGGGCTAACATAAGTCGCAAATTTCCAAGATAATAAAGTTGACAGCATTTCTCAAACTTATTTGACCACAAGACACTTCTTTTCACAGAGCATCTCATGGAACCAGTGGCCTACAAAACACTTTGGGAAGCTCTAGAAGAGTTTGAGCTTGTGTCAAAGACATGGAGCATTTCAAGTTGACCAGTCTCGAGTAAGTGAAGAGTAATTAGAAGACAAGTTGTAATGTAGGTTAGGGTTCAGATCGTGGAGGACCGTGACCCTCTGACTACACTCTCCTGGAAATTCCCTCTTTCCTTGGCCACGATGATAAGACAAATCTGAATGACTTAGGTTCAAAACTGGCTCTGCCACTTAGTAACTGCAAAACCTTCAGCAAATTACTTGACATTTCTGTCCCTGAGTTCCCCTATTTCCTCATCTATAAAATAGGGTTGTTATAAGGATTCAATGAGTCCATGAATATAAACCACTTAGGAACCCTGGAATATAATAAACACATAATAAACCTTTGTCTGTCTGTCTGTCTATCTATCTGAGGCTTGATTTCCTTCCTAGCCTTTTGAGTATTCCTCTCTGCCTCTCGTGTGGGCTCAGCAATTTCCTCTTGTTCCTTAAATATTGGCTTTCCCCAGAGCGGTCACCTTAGCCCCGTTCTCTACTTATTCTGAATGCTCTCTTTGAGAGATGGCCTCAACTTATCTTTTGTTCTACTTCCAAACCTCTTTTCCCCTCTGTATTACATATCCCATCATCAAACACCCAGTTATCCAGACTAGAAAACCTTGGATCCATCTTTCACTTTTTATACTTCCCCAACCCAGCCTTTGCCCTCCACTCCTCCCCTCCCTACATTCAGCTGGTCAAGTGATCCATTGACGCCACTTCTGGACTGATTCTTGAATTAACTGGTACCTCTCCATTTCTACTACAGGCTTTCATTACATTCTTAGCATCTCTCATTTAGATTTTTGAAGCAGGTTTCTAGTTTGTTTCCCTCTTCCAATTGATTCTTCACATTATATTTCATAAACACAAAATCGATTATCTTATTCTCATACTTTAAAACCTATAAAGAATATAATTTTACATTAAATGCCTTAAACAACAAATTCTAGTTAGTGATATTCATGTTGAAATATTCAGAGAGGAATGTACTGAAATCTGTAATTTGTTTTGAAATGCATAAAAATAAAATGGATTGATGGATTACAAAGGGATGGATGGCTGGATAGATAGGTGATTAAACAAGTATAGTAAAATGTTTATAGTACCAATCTGAATGATAGTTATACAAGTGCTCATTGTAGAATTCTTTCAACTTTGCTGTATGAATTAAATCTGTTCATAATAAAATGTTGGTGGCCAGAGGATCATGAAGGCTCCCTGTCATCTGCAGTGGTCCCAAACATTTTTGGCACCAGGAACCGGTTTCATGGAAGACAAGTTTTCCACAGACTTGGTTGGCGGGGTGGGGGAATGGTTCAGGTGGTAATGCGAGCAATGGGGAGCGGTGGGGAGTTGCAGATGAAGCTGTGCTCTCTTACCTGACGCTCACCTCCTGCTGTGCGGCCCGGCTCCTAACAGGCCGCTGACCAGTACCTGTCCGCAGCCTGGGGATTGGGGACCCCTGATCTAGAGGATAGCATCCAAACATCTTAGGTGGGCCCATCACAATTGGGCTCCTATCTACCACTCCAGCCTCCCATTCTTCCCCCTGATTTGTACCCTATGGTCTAGACAAATGAGCCAAAGGCCTTACAGACTCTTCTGTGGCCAAGGTTTTATCATCCTTTTCTCTTTGTCTGGAAGACCCTTCCATTATTTCTCTAACTAGAAAATGTCTAATTGTTCTTAGCAAAAGCACCTCCTCTCAGGTGACCTCCTGGACAAAATTAACTGATCGCTGTATCAATAAGTTACTGTTGAGCTGTGGCTGGTGTTTTTCCTACCCATACTAGGAGCTTCTTGATGGACTATGTCTCTCAATCTTTATATACACGATATCCAGCATAGTCCCAACACATGTCCCAACAGCATAGGCCCTCAAAACATGTCTCTGAGTTAAACTGAGCACCAATCTAAGAAGTATGCTACTTCTTATACAAAGTTGTAAATTGCTCTCTCTCTCAGCCTTTCACCTCACTCAGTAGCAATCTCTCTGTCCTCTGTTCCATTAAACAGTTGTTCTCATCACCCCTCATCTTTAACCAGGAATAACTATGATACCAGGATATATAGTTGTTCTATCTTAATCCAGATGGGTTGCACACATTTCAAGTCTATTTTCTATAATTAAGGAATAAGGTTTTTTTTCTTCCTATAAAGATTTTTACATCAACATGCAAGAGAAGAGAAGCACACTTACAACAAGCTGATGCTTGGTCTGTTTCTAGAAGTGCTAACAACAACAACAACAAACCCTTCAGGTTTAAATGAAATTTTGTATTATAAAGAACTAGAACCATCAGACACTGAAACATTGAAAAGTCCCTCAGAATTTTTACCAACGTTTCCATCTAACATTCTTATCTTCCCCTAAAACTTAACAGGCAACAATTAGTAATAACACGTCAACCTCTCATTTCATTTCCCTCTAATCATTCTGTGTTCTCATAAGAAACAGCCTCCAAACTACACAAAATCTTGTTTTGGGCATGCCTAACCCCTCCTTCCACTGTGCTCAGGAAAATTCTTGTCAATTTAACAAGTAAATGCTTGATTCCAAAAATCTGAGTCTTGCCATTTCCTCTACTTTGTCTCTAGTGTCCAAAAACCAAAAACATGATTTTTAACAAATGCATTTATTATAAAGAAGTTTTACTCTAGTGAAAAGAATGTGACAGTTTCTGGGTTCACTGTGATGGCGTTTGATCTGGATGACTAGTACTGTTTACCCATTACAAACACTCCATCTGATCCACTAAATTTGTCCTGTGCAAAGGTTCACTGAATTAAAACGCCCCCTCCTCTGCCTGGCAATGCTGTATTTCTTTACAGAAATCTTCAGCAGTGACTCAGAACTCCTCTACCATCATAGAAATCCACAAAGGACCCATCAAAAGTAAAAGAAAAATGTTAATAAACAGCATTTACAAAATGCTGACAATTTTAATTTGCATAACAAGCCTCCCCTGCTTCCCAGGCTGTTAGCCGCTCCCCCAGCACGCTGGCCACCTCAGGCACACACGCATCCTCCCTTAAGGCAATTTGTTTGTTAGTCACCCCTTCAAGGAGAGGCAACAACAAGGGAGGGTGGGGGGGGGGTGGATTCTCTATCCCCAGGACATACTATAGTGCCAGGAATGAAGTCAGTGCTCAGTAAACACTGTGTTGACAGGAAGGAAGGAGAGGCAGGGATTATGGCTCATGTGTCCTGCTTATGACATCTTTTAGGTCCTAGAAAACAAGATGAGCATTTTTTCCTAGGACTTAGTTAATTTTCATGTTTCTGGAGTTCTCTTGCCACAGTTTAATGTATAATCTACTTTTCAATATTAATATTTAAACTAGCAAATATATCCCCTCAAAAGAAATAAACCAGAGTGAAGTTAAATGAGACGATTTGTTGACTCAGTTTTGCACCTTCAGGAATTCACTGAAACTAAAACCAGAAGTCATCATGAGTCACTCCTCCTCCTCTTGCACAAAGAAAAGGGATGCAATCATGGAATGGATTGCACACAGAGAATGAAGCAGGTCCCTCCGGTAATAAAACCTGCCCCAGTCTCTGCATGCCAGTAAACCTAGAAAATACAAACCCCAAACAGAACTTTAACCACTTACTCGTTTGTTTACATTTTGAGAGCCTTTATAAGAGTAATATATTTTAGCTTTAAGAGACTATCTTCCTTTCTCCCCATCATTTAACGGTAAAGTAAAAGATTTCTTTCACGCAAGTTAGACCTTCCATTTCACCAGCACTAATAGGGCCTGTGGTTTCCTCCCTGATCGATCAGTAAGTTATTTATGGCTAAGCCTCAGGACTGTGCAATTAGAGACACTGCAGAACTCTGCTAATGGTCATGTATTGAGAGCAGCAGTTCTAGTCTGTAGGAAAGCAAACTCAGTCATTATTTGGGTTCACTTCTAGTAATTAAGCATTTAAATAGCATTTTGCATATCTAGCACGTTCAGCAACAATTTTTATAAGCATTCCTCATAAGAACCTAGAACACCACCACCAGATCAACAGTATCATCTTTATAAGCCACAAAGTTATGGTGGTCAGGGACCAAGAAAGTCCCTCCCTTCTGCGTGAAAGTGATGCTTCTCCCTGAGGGTAAGTACCAACTTGCTTCTCTAACAGCAGTTTCTGGTTTGTGCTGATTTTTCCACAGTCCTTCAGTCTTTTACTAGTTCCTCTCTTGATGGATAGCAATATTTCAGAACTTCTGACCCTGTCCTGAAAATACCATGCATCACATTCTCTGTGGCCAAAGTGGAGCAAAACATACTGGCTTAGAAATAATGGTCATGTAATGGCCTGATGTTAAGCTGCTCTAGGGAGTTATGATTTAAAGGGAACTTACACACCTAAAGAAAAAGAAAAAAGGGATTGAGAACAACTAAAAGAATTGTTATTTATAGTTGGAGCAAGTCAACCACTAAACAGATAAACTCGGTGCTTAAAATGGATTGTTCTCTCCCTCACTTATCAAGGAAAAGATCCTTTAATTTAATCTTATACATGTATTATGCTTGTGATGGTTAATTTTATGTGTCAACTTGACTGGGCTAAGGAATGCCCAGATAGCTAGTAAAACATTTTTTCCAGGTATATCTGTGACGGTGTATCTGGAAGATATTAGCATTTGAATCAGTAGACCGAGTAAAAAAAATTGTCCTTAGCAATATGGGTGGACATCATCCAATCTGTTGAGGGACTGAATAGAACAAAAAGGTAGAGGGAGGGCGAAACTGCTCTCTCTGCTTGAGCTAGGACATTCATCTTCTCCTGCCCTCAGACATCAGTGCTCCTGTTTCAAGGACATTTGGACTCAGACTGCCACTTATACCACTGACTCCCCAATTCTCAAGCCTTAGGACCTAGACTGAGTCACACCATGAGCTTTCCTATTCCTCCTGCTTGTACACACCAGATCGTGGGACTTCTCAGCTTCTGTAGCTGTGTGAGCCAATTCCTGTAAGAATTATCTATATATAGGTATGTATATCTATATATGTATATTTATATGTATGTATATGTGTGTGTGTGTGTGTGTGTGTGTGTGTGTGTGTGTGTGTATACACACACACCTCCTATCAGTTCTGTTTCTTTGGAGAGCCCTGATTAACTTAGTGCACTAACTATAAGCTAATACTTGAAACAAAAGGAAGCAACAATCTCAGGATCAAGAAGCCATTCACTATGAACAAGTTCTATGAGGCTAACCATCCCTAAAATTATTTGTTTTTAAACAGTTTTACTGGACAAACAGTTCAGAAAAACATAATAGATGTGTATACCTATATAGATTCCATCAAGAATTTTGACTCAGTTGGTCAAGATATAGACAAGATAACAGGACAACAGGAGATCAGTAACAGATCTAATGACCTTATCTAATGGTTACTGGTTTCTGAGTTCTAATCAGTTTGGAAGAAGGCTTTTGGTGCCACCCTGCATTTCCTGTGCTTTGCCTGTTTTGGACAACAGGTCTCTCCCTCTAAGTGCTTCTCACCCATGCACTTCCTTCCACCTCACTGCACATCTTGGTACCAGTCCTGGCTATCTTTCACCTTGGTCCCTGCAACAGCCAATCTCTGCCTTTAGTCTTGCTTCTCTCTGGTCTTTTGCCCACATTTTAAAAGGGTGCCTACCTTTCTTTCTTGCTTTGCCCAGTTTACACCTATTGTTCTATCATAATTATTAATAATTACTTTCATTCTCAAAAGTGCCCCCCAATGGGTGAAATCATACGCCTAACTTTAAAACAGCATAATTCTAACCACATCACTCCTCCACTTAACCCTTTCAGTGGCTTCCCCTTGCCCTTAAAGTCCAAATTCTTTGATAAGGCTTTTTAACTTTTTAATACCACCAAACTGTACATACCATGAGGGAAGGGATTTTTTTTTGGTCTGTTTTCTTTACTGCCATGACTCCAGGGACCAGAAAAGTGCCTGGCACATAGTATATACTCAAACATGTGCTGACTGATTAGCTTTTAAGGAACCTACAGTGTGGGCACTACCTCCATCTCCCACTTCAGCTCTGCCTTCTCTTCTTTATAGTCTAACCTTCAGTCAGATTTTACTACTTTCAGTTCCTTCTCACCTCTAGGCCTTTGCATACGTTCTTCCTTCTGCTTGGTACATTCCCCTCCTTCCGCCTGGTACATTCCCCTCCTTCCGCCTGGTACATTCCCCTCCTTCCGACAGCTCTACCTCTCTCTTCCCCCTAATCTCTAGCCCAATTCCTTTAGGGCCCTGCCTTAAAGTCTTTCCTCTAGAAGGCCCTCCCTAACCCTCTAGTTACGAAATGTCCCCCAACTATTTATGCCCACACCACTCTGTACTTCTCCTAAGCTAATACTCATCATATTTACTTTCCAGTTAAGTATTTTTGCTTGCTCTCTCCCTCTCTCCTTCTTTCCTAGTCTGTTTGCTTCCGGATAGCATTTATACATATTCTCAGCACCCAGGCACCTAATACAATGTCTACCACATGGGAGGCAGCTAATAAATTACAGCTGAATTAGCGAAAATAAGCTAATGTGATCTTAAACGTACAGTATAAAGATAAAATGGGATGACAGTCCTGCCTCACACTGCAGTGGGTGAGGTTTAGTCCTGCATACCATTTGTTAATATAAACATAGCCCCTGCCTGCTCAGAGGAAAGCAATCAGGGACGTTAACAGACTACAACACAGAAACTGAGACAGTTCAGCCTAGAAAAGAGAGGGAAAGAGGAAACAAAGAAATGAGAACTGCCTTCACATTTCTAGGAGAAATATTAAACATGTTTCGTATGGCCCTGCTAGGATCAATGAAAGGAATTAGAGGACAAGAGGCTTGGGCTTTTTTAGCAGTCAAAGCTACCTGAAAATAAATGTGTTGTCTGTGAGGCATTCCTTATAGGCAAACTGTGACTTGGCGGGGGTGTGAGATTGGACTAGATTATTTTTAGTCATAAGTAGCAAAGAAAAAAGTAGTAGAGATTGAAGTAGTTAAAGCAGGTTGGTCAGATTAGAAGGGAAGTCCCCAAAAGACTCCTATGCATACCTCACTCAGCTGGCTGGGAATTCATCCCTGTCCCCACTCTACACACCTGTGAAGAAAAACAGGCTTGCTCAAGTAGGATAAGAAGCAAGGTTTAAAGAGCAGGATACTAACGGTAGTACAGTCATTGAGGAGAAAATTAAATGGTTGATGGTAATCCATTCCTGTTTAAAAATACAACAAAAATATACAAGAAGATATTGGAATCAGCAGTCAACTTTTAATAAACACAAGAAAAAGAGAAAGCTGTTCACTTTATTTCAAGGTAAAGAGAAAGAAAGATCTGATCTTCATAATAAATAATAACTAATAACACTTGTGTTCATAGCTCCTGAGTAATTAATAATTTTAAAAACAAACAAGCAAGGAGATGGAGTTTTCGACCACTTAATTCCATGTACATAATACTTTTGACCACTTCATATCCTTAACCCAACCTTCAAGTCACTGGTGTAAACATGCATGTCTTATCAGGCTCTGAGATAAGACTCCAGGTGACAAACTGATGACACTGATCTCCGTTTTGGAGGCCCTGTTGATCTGTGGACTTAGTGGGACAGGAAAGAAATTCCCAGCTGAAAGTCAGAAGAAATAGCTAGGCCTTCTCATTCAAAAGAGCCTGTCCCAGGGGAGTGGGACCGCTGTTCCCAGGAGGGCTTCCAAAAGATCTGAATTATTCATGGTTTGAGTTGGAGCAGCCCACTGCAGGGAATTTTAGAATGCCCTTATGTTTGGCTACCACGCAGGCCCATTTCAAGTACCTATTCCGGAACTCAGGGAGGTCAGGCTGGTTTGTAAAGCACCCTGGTGTGTGCCTTGGAACTTCTTTCCCCTGGCCTCCTCTGAGTTGCGCTATGACCTTGCACAAGCCTTTCTTTCTCCTAGGGGACAAATTTGAGATTTAAACACCTCAATGTTCATAATTAACATTTTGACGAAACAGACTAAATGTAAATAGAAATGCTTGCTACAGTTTTGCCACCACTACTCCCCAGCACCCCCCCCACACACACAGCATTTTCTAATCCAAATGTAAAGAGAGAAAGATATCACTCTCTAGTTAGAAAAGAAACAGAGCAAGAGATAAAATATGCGATGCCGGTTAAAGTCAACATTCTGAAAATTAAAGGGCTTCATTCTCAGGACAGATTGTCTTGCTCTCACAATGGTTTTCTAAAGACCTTGGACTGAAGTCAGGGAGTATCTGCCAAGGATCACAGCCATCCCCCTACTCCACCCACAGTCACAATCGGCCACAGACTATCAGCCCACAGTCTGACAACACATCCAGAGAGGATTCTGACCCCAGAAGGGACTGCCCCACGAAGAATTAACTCCTGGGGACCCCTGGCATCAAGGTTAGTTCAAGTGCTGTGTTCTAACGGAAGAAAGACTTGTTAGCAAATAAAATAATGAAGTCTGGTGATCAGTCATCAGGCCACTGCAAATGGCAGAAGCAGGATGTGGGGTGATGGCATAAGGGCCGAGCAGAGGTAGCTCTTCATGGAGGGGGGCAACAAGGAAGGGTAGGATGGCAGAGGGAGGCCAGGACCAATGGATCGTTGTTCGTTGTGTGTGGTTTTGCTCATGTCTGTTTCTTTTAATGGGAGAGACTTTGAGGGTATTTATATCCTAAGGCAGGGGTCCGCAACCCACCGGTACCAGTCCGTGGCCTGTTAGGAACCAGGCCACACAGGAGGTGAATGCTGGGTGAGCGAGCCAAGCTTCTTCTGTATTTACAGCCGCTCCCCATCGCTCACATTACCACCTGAGCTCCACCTCCTGTCAGATCAGTGGCGGCATTAGATCCTCACAGGAGCATAAACTCTGCTGTGAACGGCACACGCTAGAGATCTAGGTCGCAAGTTCCTTATGAGAATCTAATGCCTGATGATCTGAGGTGGAGCTGAGGCAGTGATGCCTGCACGGGGGAGCGGCTGCAAATACAGATTATCACTAGCAGAGAGGTTTGACTGCACAGAGACCATAATAAATCAATTGCTTGCAGACTCATATCAAAACCCTAACAGTGAGTGGCAAGTGACAATTAAGCTGCATCTTATGAATTAGACTGGACATAAGCAACACACTTCGGCTGTCACTGTCTCCCAGTACCCCCAGGTGGGACCATCTAGTTGCAGGTAAACAAGCTCAGGGTTCCCACTGATCTGCATTACGGTGAGCTGTAAAATTATTTCATTATATATTACAAGGTAATAATAATAGAAATAAAGTGCACAATAAGTGTAATGTGCTTGAATCATCCCGAAACCATTTCCCCCTACCCCCGGTCTGTGGAAAAATTGTCTTTCACAAAACTGGTCCCTGGTGCCAAAAAGGTTGGGGACTGTTGTCCTGAGGGGAAGAGTCAACAAAGAAAGAGAGGTTTGAAGATAGAGGAAATAGACAGGGGGTGATCAGTGGGCAAGGGCCCCGGGAAGGGGGGAGGGGTAGACTAACTGCAGACAGGGCAGGGATACCTCTCCCCCGAGGAAGGAGGAAACAGTGAGTGCAAATAGTGGTAGGCAAGCCTGGGTGTGGAAGCTGAGGAGTTCTTACCCAATGATCAACCACTTCTTGGTGAAGTTGAGGGGCATGAGGCAAAAGTTTGGACTGGTTCTGAGAAGACAGGGGAAAGGCTGACCAGGAGGATTACTGATGGCCCAGAGGCCCTCCTGATAGTTGGCCTGGGTACAGGTGTCCCAGGAGTAGCCCCCACGGGAGATCACAGAAGAGAGTAGAGTCCATGAGGGCCAGGGCAGCTGGAGGAAGCTGTTCAGAGGAGGTGGGAAAGGATTGGAATCAGTAGTCAAGAGGGTTAACTGACCATAAAGGGTGCAATTTATATGGTTGGTTTCAAAAGAAGGCTCAACAGGTCCTGGGGTCATCAGTAAGTCCTGGTGAGACATTAGACCCTCTTGATGGCAGTGTTCATGTGAGTGCTCTACAAAAGGGAAAGACTAGGTCCCAGGATGAAGAAGCAGCATGGAAATGCCTACTGAGCTGCAGAAGACTAGCACCTAGAGAACCTCTCTCCCTACTGTCCCATGACTTCATCATTAGATAACCCACTCTACCGTCCTGAGATGACTCATTTGACACACGTACTGCCACCTTGTAGCTTCCACAATCAAGGGAGAGATCAGAGCAGCTGGAAGCAATCAGGGAAGGGGAATGCAGCGCTGCATCCAGTCACCCGCAGCAGAGCCACACGCCAGGCGGGCAGGGAGTCCAGCCCGGAGACTTGAGGCAAGCCTAGCTGGGTTCCTGCGATAACAGGAGTGCGTGACTTGGACATTTTGAGTGTCTACATCTGTGAAGTATGGAGTTTGTCCTAGAATCCAGATGATTTCTAAGCTGTTCCCTGGTTCTATTATTCCTTATCATTCTATCGTTAATTCTACTTATAATTTAAACACCTGATGCCAGAGTCCGAGCATCTCTGGCAACCTAAATCTAGCACTTAGCAACAAAGGAATGGGAAACAATCTGGGACACCAATGTGCCTGTCATAATTTGTTGTTTGTGTCATTGATTATCATCTAGAAAAGTCGTTTTCCCAATTGGGACTTCTGAAATATAAATTAAGGGAAATGATTCAAAAAGCCCCCTTTTCACTTTTTCTTTGAAGTGAAAATCTTATCTCTTTTCCCTTGAAATTTCTATACTTCATTGGGAGGTGGGGGTAAGACAGGAAATGGGAAGTATTGGAATGGAGAGCAGGGGACATGGTCCAAATGAATAAAAAGTTGAAAATACCTCCCGTGTGAGAGATCAGAAGAAATTATGGCTACTCACCTTAGCCAAAGAGATAAGCAGTCACTTAGGCAATCCCACTCCTCCCCAGCACCCCCATCACCCGCCCTTCAGCAGAGGGGGTACAACACTCTGCCCTGCCCACCAGACAGCATGCATAGCCTACAATCCAATCAGATCTTCCAAGGGCCCTGGTTGTGCTAAGAAGCAAGGGGTGTAAAGGGAGCTTACAATGAAGGCCTTTCTGCATCAATATCTAGAAGAATCCTAGAGAGGACTGAACTAAACTGGTCCAAATCGACTTCATTTCTCCACATCAGTTTATTTCTCTCAAAACTTGCCACCTTCTTTCTCACACCTTCCTTTTCCTCCTCAGCCTTTTTCCCAAAGAACAATCTAGATTCATTACCTCTACATCCTCACCCCATGGTAAAGAGACTTCCTGCTACTACCCTTCCTCCAGTTCCTATTCTCTCTACCACTCAGATTCGAGATATGATGCTGAGCAAAAAGGACATGGCCCCTGCCCTCACCCCACTTACAGTCTAACGGGCAAACCAGCTGTTTCCTCTACAATCCTCTCTCATTATTTTTTACCTACCAGATGTTCCTCCCTCTTATCATCCTAGCAACCATCTATTCATCTTTTTAGTGGAAGCTCAAATGGTACCTCCCTTGTGAAATCTTTCTCTACTCCCCTAGGTAGACTTAAATGCTTGTTTTCCTGTGTTCGCACAGCACATAGTACATAATCAACCTGTTACTGGTAGGGTTTGGTTGGTTGGTTGGTTGGTTGGTGATTTTTGTGCTTCTGTCTATTCACTAGGATGGTAAATTACTCAAGACGGGATGACGTTTTCTCTCGGTAACTCCAGTGCCCAGAAGAGCATGGCATCTAGCAGTAAACAAATAAAACTGTGTTATATAGTCCATACCTCAGTTAATATTCCATCCATTCAGCCATTCACACTACAAACCTCAGGATCACCTTTGGTTCATCCTTTTCTCTCTTCCCCACCGAAGTCCTGACACATACTTCTGAGTCACTGGCTTCCCCTTTTCTGCTCTGCAACCCCATGGTCACAGCCTCATCCCAGCCCTTGTGTTTTCTTACCTGGCCTATGACAGCAACCTGCTCATCACTTTCAGCCCTCCCACCACTGACTGACCTTTCAAGTTGTTGCAAAAGTGATTTTCTAAAACACAGGTCTAACTTCTCTATTCAATAGGATAAAGTCAATTCCTTAGCATCGTTCCAACTCACCTCTCCAGTCCCATTTCCTACCTCTCTGTGATTGACCTGCCCCAACCAGCCATCTACTCACTTTACGCTTGGGTCACATTAAATTGGTACATGCCATGTTTGTTCCTGCTTCCATGCCTTTGCATGTGCTCTCCACCCTACCTGGAACACCACCATCACCTGTCTATTCCCTCTCTTCCCCAAACACACACACACACACACAGGCATGTGCACACAGATACCTTTTCCTGGCAAGTTTCTATTTTGGATAGAAGCCCAGCTCAAATATCAACTTCTCCCTGAAGCTTTTCTCAAGTCTGCCAGAATTCATTCGTTTCTCTCACACTGCACCCACACATTACTTTGTTCATACCCCTAGTATAGCACTTAATGTATTGAATTTTAATACTGTCTACACAGCTGTGTCCCCTACAATACTGTAACTTGTTGGAGCCCAAGACCTATCTAATTCATCTTTGTAATGCACACACGCCATACAATACAACATATAGGAGGTTATTAATAAATGTTTTCACCACTGCTGAAGATGACTGTAGAGTCCGCATGTCTAGAAATATTAGAAAACAAAATACGAAACTTTAACCTGAATGCTGGGGGCACACACTGGTCCCCAGGCAGAGGGACGGACTAGATAATCCCTCAAGGACCCTCTCAATTCTAGTCTGATTCTCAGAGCATTTACTGAGTACAACAGGCCAAGCACTATGCGGGTGATTTTTTTTTTAAATCAAGCATCTTATCTATCTCTCACAACAAACCTGTAAGGGAAGCAAATTATTTCCTTTTCAGTGCTGAAGAAAGGTAGCCTCGGAGAGAAAAAGACTTTCCCAAGTTCCCGCAGCCAGCCAACAGCAAAGCCCCCTACTGACGTGAAATTCAAAGACAAGCCTGGCCAAAAGGAATCGAACTTTTTTAAGCATTGAAGCACAGCAGCGCCCCACTGGCCCTAATGAATGGGAAAGAGCCATCAAAGATAACACATGAACAAGCAGAAATCAAATGCTTTTCCCTGTAGCTTATGTGAGCCCTGGTCTCTGCTGAGATTGAGCCATATATAGTGTAAAACTTAATAAAAACCAATAAGAACCCAATCCTTATTACAACTGCAGTTGGAAATATCCCCTACAGGAAGGGGAAAGATTTCAGAAGCAATGAAGAAAACTCTAATTAGTCCCTCACATCACACTTTACCCAGCAGAATCCAAAATAAAACTCTAGATGGCGTCCCTTTCAAAGGTCCAGAAATTCATTAGTTACTGTACTTTGAAATAGCTGCCAGCTAGTCTGTTTCCTGCCTTCCTTCCAGTGCTGGCCTCACTGGCCTCCTGGCTGGTGTTTCTCACCCCGATTCCCTTCATCCTCTGCCATGTATAGCAGAGCCTAACCTGAATCCCCTGATCCCATCAGGTTCTTTCCCTACCAGATCATTACTCACACTGTTCTCAGCCTGCGATGACCTTCCCCAGCTTCTCAAAAATATATATTCAGTGGCCAAAGCTGAAACAATCTGAGCAATGTAACAAATAACCATAGTATTGAATTATAACCTAAAGTATAAAATAAACGTCCATGAGTCTATACTGATATAAATAAATGCTTGAATAATGAAATAAAGGCAAGAGTGATATTCCTTACCAAAAATTCCAATTAATAAATGTAGGGAAATAGAAAATCACCATTATAATACCACAGTAATAATTGCTACAGGCAAGATCCACTGACGAATGCTAAAATCAGCGGGGAAAACTGTTCAGGAGAAAAACGATATTAGCACAGCCTCAAAATAGCACCTCCCAAATTTACTAATGACTGTGATGCTTTTAACAGATGCCCACAGATCCTCTGACAGACCTCCCTCCAAGAGATGAAGCTCAAGTCCCTTCACCTTGAGTGTGGCTGAACTTAGAGACTTGCTTCTGAGGCATAGTGCATGGAAAGGAAGAAACAGTAACTTTACTGGCAACCACGACCTTGACCATGTGATCAAAGTTAAAATCACCAGCAATCAGTTGTGCAGTTATCATGAGATAACCGATAATCTGATTTACATGATGAGAAGGGGACATCACTTCTGTGGTGTTCTCCCCAAAATCCATAATCCTAGTTTTATTCAGGTGAAAACACCAGCCAGACTAAAACTGAGGGACATTTTAGAAAATACCTGACTAGTCTTCAAAAGTATCAAGGTCACAAAAGACAAGCAAAGACAGAGAAACTGTCACAGACTAGAGGAGACTAAAGAGATGTGATGACTTAATGCAATGTGGGGTCTTGGATCAGATGCTGGAACAGAAAAGGGGCATTTATGGAAAAAACAGGAAAATCTAGAGGAAAAGAAGTGTTTGGTTAATAGTAGTGTAGCAATGCTAATTTCTTGGTCTTAATAAATATATCATGGTTATGTCAGAGGGTAACACTAGAGGAAGCTGGGTAAAAGTTATATGGGGACATTCGTACTATCTTTGCTACTCATAAATCTAGGTTTATTTCAAAATAAAAAGTTTTTTAAAGTACACCTTTTCTTTTTCTGATTCTTGTATGTATTTTATACTTCCATTTTTCTAAAAGGAGCATGTTTTCCTTGAAAAATCAGAAACAAACAGCAAGATGTTCATTTTTAACAACCACCTTCTTGGACTTCCCTGGCGGTCCAGTGGTTAAGATTCCGTGCTTCCCATGCAGGGGGCATGGGTTCGATCCCTGGCTGGGGAACTCAGATCCCACATGCTGCATGGCGCGGTCAAAAAAAAAAAAAATGTAAGGCCACCTTCTTGGAGAAAGCTCCTCTCAGGAGGGTAAATTGCTCCTTACGCTGCATTCCTTTAGGATTTTGTCTGTTCAGAGACTCTGTTGCAGCATTCAGTTCATTCTTCCTTTTTTTATAGTTGCTATGTGTCTCTGCTCTTAGCAGCTCTATGGAGGCAAGGGCCCTTTTAATCCTACCCAACACTTAGAATCCAGTGAGTGTCAGCAGAGCTACTGGCAGGAAGGAAACCTCCATCCATCCAGGGACAGTCCCTGAGCCAACCCTACCTTCAGGGCTGGCCTGCCAGCTGCTGTTTTTCTAGACCTTCTCTGCACCTGGGGCCTCAGCAGGTGTCTGCTCTGATGCAATGTTAAAGCAGAGCTCTGAGACCAATCAGTCCCAGGCCAATTCAAATCTCTACCATCCCTGGTCACCACTGAAAATACAGCCTGTATGATCATTGATCCTTACCCAGTGGGCTTTACAAACTGGCCCAGGCATCTCCCCATCTCACTCACATCTCACAGCTTTTCTCCCTTTCCACTGTCCCCTTGGGAACCCCACCCATCACTCCAGCTCCAAAGTAAACAGGCTCTCCTACAGCCTGTACCTATCCTCAAAATGTTCTGTTCACCTCCCAGCTTTATTGGGACCATGGTTCTCCTGTTATGCTGGTCCTCTTGGGAGGTTAAAAGCCAGAATATACCTAAAGTAAACTGCTGTGGCTCACTGCATCCCAGGCCCCTACCCAAAACACATGTCAGAGAACAAACCTAGAGGGAGAAAACACAGGATGCAAAGTATATCCAAATTATTTTAGATCCAAAACTTCATTCTTTATGAGAAAATAAGCAAATGTTCATTTTTATTCAAGGAACAAATAGTTCCCTGGCTTCATATGTTGACCATTAACTGCAGGATTTGCCTAAGAACAGGAATTCTAAATTCTACAGCAAGGGAGTGTAAGAAGTGGCAAAGATCAAATGGTGGCCATAATTTGTGGTGCTTTACCGTAAACCTAAAATTTATACTTGGAAATCTGTCTCAGAGTTCTAGAACAGGAAGTTGGCAACTGAAGGCGTACCCTTTGTGGAGCCATAGCTAATGCACAGGATGTTTCAGAACCCTTGAGGCTATGATACTTTTCAAGCCAGGTAAGCAACAGTCTAAATATAGCACTCTTCGGTGCTCTGATTCAGTTCTGTAGGAGAAAATGAATGGTCTGAGAGTCACCTGGCTATGCCCAAAGTCAGCTTCTTCTCCCCCTCAGTATAGCTGAGACTTTTTGTTTTTCATCTGCAAACTTTCACCATCGTTTGAACAATAAGTAATTGGTAGCAAAACTGCATACAAGGAGAAACTGCTCAATACAATCCCCTAGCTAAGGCTGCTATATATACCACAATGCAGGCTGCGCATTAAACAAGGGCACCACTTCTAGGGGGGCCCTTCACACCACAAATATCAAGATTTGCATATTTATTAGTGTGGTTTCCGGAAGATGGCAGGAAAGCACCCTATTCCATAAAAATCACTATATGATGACAGTTCCCTAAACGTGGAAGTGTTTTGAGGAAGGGATATCTTTTCTAAATTGCAAAAAGGTGCCATATGGGCTAGCAGCAGCTATGATTTTATTTCATGCTGTAAGACTGTTCTCCAACCAGTAATTCTGTCTCTAAATTCTTAAAACACCAGTCCACAGTAAGGACTCACAAGTATTTCTGACTTTCTGGCTTTTTCTCCAGGAGTTTTCACTTGCAGTAAATCTAACCTCAACTCAGATAAACATTTATAGATATGGGGAAAAAGAACAATTTCATACAAAATAATAATATAGCTAGCTAAAATAGTATCCTAAAACAGACATGGTTGGCTGAGCTTTTATATACAGAAACACATACCAGCTTTTTAAATGCCTATAAATTTCACTTTCCCAGCACTACAACTGTACCGTGACCTAGTTTCTCCACTAGAGAGGTCCAATTATGTTTCAAAGTGAGGCTAAAATTTTGTCCTAAATTTATAATGGGAGAGACTCATTAATTTGCTCTCATCCCCTAAAACAAACTTACTCCTTGGGTGAATCACATAGTGGTATTTTTATTTTTTTAGTAACAGTACATATGTCAACATATATTTGTTGGGAACAATGACTATATGCTAAGAGCTCTTACAATGCTAGGATCTGGAAATACATAAACGAATATAATATGGCCCTTTTCCTCAAGAACTTCACATGTTAGTGGAAAAGAGAACTATATGGATACATGATTGTAAATCATGTATTCCAAACTAGTAAAGTAATATGAACTTTACTGGGGACATATGCTAGGTTCAAGGACGAAAGGAGGTGGGAGGCATTAACTACATGTGAGGTATCAAAGATGCTTCAAAGAACCTGTATCAGTTTGGGTTATTTTGCTGTAAGAAATAGAACCAACTATCTCATGTCAGCAAAAAGAAATGCATTGAAAGAATATGAGGAAGATCACAGACTCCAAGGAAAAACTGAAGAGTTTGTCCATAGAAAAGACGGGGAACAAGAATGTCCAGGGGGATCGGGGTAGCAGGAAGGAAATGCCACCGTCTACAATTCCCCTGACGTGCTTATCCGTTTGGCCTGGCTTGGGGTCTTGTGTCCACCCCTCGAGCTGGAAGAGAGCAGGGCACCTGAACTGACAGTTACACCAAGGTCCACAGAGAAAGGCAGTTCCCAAGATGGCACACCAGTACCAGAACGGGAAAGCACGCAAGGTGAGCAAAAGCCAATGTCCACTTCCAGGGGTCTCACTGGTGACCTGAGTGAGAACGGTTTCTGTGTAAGGGGCATGGGATTCAGATTACTTTAGGCCAGGAGCCGATGTAAAGTGAAGCAGGGTATCCGTCTCTGTTAAAAAGCATGGCAGTGAGAAAAGGGAAATAGAACAACAGTAGAAAATAAAAGCAGGATCAAAGGAGGGGTTTTTGGGTTCTTGTTTACTTTTAACCTAGAAGCGACTTGACCATATTTCTAGATAGAGGAAGGAGTCGGAGCAATAGGGGCAGTTTAAGATCTGGGTGAGCCCTGGAAGGTGGATTTCTTCTGAAGAGAAAGAAGTTACTATTGCCATTTACCACGCCAGGTACTTACTGTGCCAGACACCAGGCTAAAGAGGCTTCTCCTGCAGTATCTTCTAATACTACCAAATGGGTACTGTAATTATGCCCATTTCAGAGAATGGGGAATTGAGTGTGGAAAGTTTTAAGTAAAGTGCTCAAGGTCACACAGCTACAGTGGCAGAGCAGAGAACAGGTAGATTTCTTTCTGACTCCAAAATCCATGCTTTTAACAGTATTTTGCCTCTTCTTGTAAAAGCAGGAAGAGAAGGTAGGTAAAAGGGGGTGTACCAGCTTATAGATTTGTATTAAGCAGGTAGGACATGGGAGAGATTCCTATCATTAATCTTCTCTTTTCTCTGCAGGATATAGCAGCCATTAGTTGAGAAATGGGAGGTTGGGAATGGCACAGTGAGGCTGACCAGTGAAGGATTGTTACAATGTGGGCTGGAAATGGGACAGACATATGATACAAAAAGGCCTGAGGAGCATGCTGAAGACTCCCCTACACCACACACACACACACACACACACACACACACACACACAGTTCCCCAAGGTTGCACAGGAACCACTGCCCATGGCTGTGTAACCCGCTGCAGCTTCTACAGCAAGTCTACCCAGTGCGGGTGGAGGCAGAGCAGCAAGATGCTAAGATAGAACCATGCTCAAGTCCCAGCTCTGGTTGTGTTAAAAAGCAGGGTAAAAATAAAGAAAATCTTATTCAGATCAGTAATTTCTCTGGCTCTGAGCTCAGAGATTATTATTCTTATCCTACCTGAGGCAGCAGTAAAGTAATGCTTTAAAATTATATACACACATATACATATACATACATACACACACATACACCCATATATACAGAAATATATTCAATTTCTATCATTAACAACTTCAGTTAGCATCCATCTACAGTTATGACATAAATGTGGTCAACTAGCAACATCTTTCCTATTTCTATTTTTTTAAATCATTAATAACTTTATTTTCTTAGTCTTTGTTTCTTAAAAGTCCATGATTACCAAATACTACTTTTAGAGCAGAGCAGGTAATAATCTTGGGCAATATGACTAAAATTTAGAAAGGCCTAAGATACCTACAAAAAGTACATCTAAAAGGCTTAAAAATTAGGTAAGATGTAGACTTGATAGCTAATGCCTCTGTGGAAGCAATACCCTCATGAATATTTAAAAGTCACCTGGAAAATCATTACATTCTGTCTTGAAGCTAATTCCATGGTTTTGTATTTAGTAGAGAAAAAATAAATCATGGGACAGAATGAAAAGCAAGATTCCAGTTACACATTTTTAAAGTACGCACATATAGATCATAGCAGACATCTGGAAAAATTTACCAATTGTTAAACTATATTTACCTCTGGGATTGCAATGGATGGGCTTGGAGTTCCTACTCAGAGAGGAGAGGAATTTTTACTTTTCATTTTCTACAATACTCTGATTTTTTAAAAAAATAAGCCTGTATTTCTTTAAACTTTTGACTATTTATTCACCTATTTATTCATTCATTTATCTATCTTAGTAAACTTTTTATTTTGGAAAAATTTTAGATTTACAGAAAAGCTGCAAAGATAGTACAGAGAGTTCCCACAACAACCACACACTGTTTCCTCCTTTCTTAACATCTTACATTATCAAGGGACGTGTGTAAAAACTATAAAGCTGATCTTGGTACATTACTATTAATTAAAATCCAGACTTTATTTGGATTTCACCAGTTTTTCTGTTAACGTCCTCTTCTGTTCCAGGACCCAATCTAGAGAAACACATTGCATTTAGTTGTCATATCTCCTTGGTCTCCTCTGGTCTGTAACAGTTTCTTAGGCTTTCCTTGTTTTTCATGACCTTGACAGTCTTGAAGAAGACAGGCCAGCTGCTCTATATAATGTCCCCCAATCTGGGTTGTCTGATGTTTCTCTCATGATTAGAATGGGGTTATGGGTTTTTGGATAGACTATCATGGAGATGAAGTGCCCTTATCATCACATCAGTATCGGGGGTACACGACTTCAGCATGATGTCACTGGCAAAGGTTACTTCATCACTTGCCTATAGTGGTGTTTGCCAGACTTCTCCCCTGTAAATTTACTTCATAATTTTCTTTTTCTGTACTGTTCCTTGGAAGTGAGCCATCAAGTCTAGGCCACCCTAAGTGGCGGGGGGGGGGGGGGGGGGGGCGGTAGGTTAAGTTCTTACTCCTAGAGATAGGAGTACTAATGTACATTATTTTGAATTCTTCAGTAAGGAAGACGTGCCTCTTTTCACGTTTGTTTATTTATTCAATCATTTATTTATATTAACATACATTCATGTATATTTATTTTATACTTTGGATTATAACTCAATACTATCTGATTTATTTATTTTATTGCTCAGAGTGTTCCAAATTTGGCTATTAGAAGCTCTTTCGGGAATTCCCTGATGGTCCGGTGGTTAGAACTCGGTGCTTTCACTGCCGGGGCCCCGGTTCAACCCCTGAAGAGGGAACTAAGATCCTGCAAGCTGTGCAGCTGGACCAAAAAAAAGAAGCTCTTGCAGCTTGCCTCCTGTGCCCCTTTGACATGCCCCATCCTTTTGCTTTTGTTTTGTGAGCACTTCCTTACTTTCTCATACTACATGATGTTCACACTCATCTTAAGCTTTTCCCTGTCCTAGCCTTAGAAAATTACTCCTTTTATTGAAGAAGGGTGTTTAGAAACCAAGCTCTGGGCACTGAATGTGTCCCTTCGACTACCTTTTAATAAATCTGTTGAAGATTTAATAAGTTAGCATATGTGAAGCACTTCTTAACATAGAGCCTGACACATAATTAGCACCCAATAAACAGAAGAAAGACATTATTTTCATTGTTATTATTACTATTATGTACATTTTTAACAAATTTGGAACTTTCAAATCCTAAACTAAAATTATATCCCATTAGTCATTATATCAAGCCCCAATAGGCCTACCAATCTTTCTGTATTTCTGAGGCTCAGGAACACATAAGGCCGAGAAATAGACATTCCTCCACCCCTGGCCCAGGATTCTACATTCTTTGACCATAAGACTTTTTTTCTTTCCTATCCTAGCATCTACACAGAGCCATAAAATCGAAAGACTTCTGTGGAAAAAGATGTCCCTTAATTTTTAAGTTTAAATGAAACATTTCAAGGGCATTTAAAAAAAAATCACTCCCATATACAAGTCAAACTCACTTTGGATCTATAGAGTGCAGTTCTGAATTCCTGCCCCAAATAACTGCTGTTTAGAAATGCTGCAATGTCATTGGAATGGAAATGGCTATTGTCCAATAGATCTGTAAAAACCCCTTCAAACAATTCCTGTTGTGTCAAACCACAAATGCCATCATTCTTATTGAGCAATAGGTACTAGAGAGTCCCTTTTATGAATTAAATAACCAATAGCAAGAGTTCTAAGGGGGTGACTTAAAGGGAACCTCTACCTTAAGTACTCTGGCCAGTTAGAGTGGCCACTAGGTATCCTCTGGTCATGAGAATCAGAGAGGTGTCCTGGGAGACACAGATCCTGGGAGGATCTGTGGGAGGACCCTGGGACCAATGGGCAGGCTCAGGACACAGGAATAGGAATGATTAAAAAATATAGGGTCACTCGCACCTTTCAAGGCATTACCTGGGCCCTGCAGAGTTGCTGGGTGGGAAGTACTGTGGAAAATTCACCCTGCTTTAGGATACATCAGAAGCCTCATAGAGTGCAGGGTAAAAGCATTGCAGGAGGAATGCTAGGAGATAAAAGGAAGCAGAAGTTTCCCAACATGACAAAACCCTTCTCAGTTTTTCAGCATCTACGATCTTCTTCCTAAACATTCTGGGTTTCTGTTAGCTTTTGGATAACTGCTTTTTGCTCTTGGTATCTCAGAATGTACTAATTTTTTTTTTTTTTTTTTTTCTTGGTCTAACCCAGGTCTATATTCTTCTGAGCAAGGCCAATTGATCCCTACCATAGGTTGCAACCTGTAAAATCCTCTGGCTCCCGTCTAGAATACTTCTGGTCTGGCCTACCTTGAACTTCTTGCTTTTGCTCCCAACATGATCCCACCCAGCTGTCTCTTCCAGGTCCTCAACCTGCTCAGTCCATCTCTATCTCACTATCCAGAGCAGCCCCTGCCCTTGGGTCATGGCCCTCAGGCACCATGTGGCTTCACACAAATGTCCTCCAAGCTCCGGAAAACATATCCCAATATCCTTGAGGAAGAGAGTTATATGAACCAGAGCAACCAAAGCCACCTTTTGGGAATGGAAGCAAAGCCTCATAATTCTGGTGGGGATTATCTTTCCCCTCCTCAGGAAGTACAGGAGGGATCAGGTCAGCAGAAGAAGCAATTCCTTACTTTTTAACATTGGGTTATTACTATTAACTAAGCTTTAGACTCTACTGAAAAGTAGCCAAGGAGCAGAAGGCTTCAATCCCAGGAGGCCAGCACTGGAAGTGCATACAGTCAGATGCATTGGTATTACAGAGAGCAGGATTGAGAATCATTTACACCTGGGTTCAGTTTCTGACGCCCCCCCCCCCCCAGCCCTCACCAGCAAAGAGACTTCAAGCAAATCATAGACTATAAGCTTCAACGTAAGATGGTAACCCAGTGTAAACAAAATCTATAATTTATTTTAAAATACTTCAGTATAATCTGTGTGATATACATATGACAATTAACTTAAGCTTCATTTCTAGACTTAGCTAAAGTAATATCTGGTAAATATAGTCGAGGGTGGGGGGTATGTGCCAGCCAGCATTATATCAAAAAGGGGGTAGCCTCACTCCTACATCAATCAACAATCACTGCTTTGTCATTTAGAAAGCTGAAAGTTAGAAATGGATTTTCCTTGGAAAAACTAAAGGTATTCAAGACATGTGAGTTAGTTAAAATACTGTAGAAACACTTCCGGGAAGAAAAGAATAAGAATTCTCAGATGTGCCCCTTAGTGATGTTGTCTGAGGCTCAATCCCTAATCTGTCTTTGTCTTCAACCACTGGTTCAGAAGAATTTCTGACTGTGTGATGCTTACTAAAGGGCACAGAATCCTACCTCAAGTAAAGCTTTTACTATACAGTTGGAGCACCTAAAAGGAAATAGAGCAGGAACTTCATTAATCCTATCAAACGGATTGTATGAAATATTTTGTGCCTACTTTGTTAATAAATGTTTGTCTAATAAATACCTGTATGCGTGGTAAATTTTGGTCTGAGTCTTGCAGTCATTACAACTTGGTAAAGGTTGTGGAAGAGTAGTTAATTATCAGTTCAAACTTCTTAGGTAGCTACTATGATTTCCAAAAAGAACCGGAGAATTGGGTGTGATCAAATTGGTTTAAGGAAATTCTCAATTCCCATCCTTCATATCCTACAGAGTTGTTGAGGAGTTACGTGTAAAAAGCTGACTGTAAACTCTAAAATCCAGTACAGACATACTGTCTCAGAAATGTTTTTGATTTGTACAACCCAAGATTCCCCAGGGCTGGCCAGCTCAGGGGTACAGATGGAGTCACATTATTGGTAATGTCTTACATTTACCAGTTTCTTTCTCTTACCTGCCTCACCAGAGTCTAGTTCCCTGAAAAAAGAGCACTGGGTAGAATTTCACGATGTTTCAGCATGAAATGTGTGTGCACACTCCTTACAGCATGGGCACCTTTGCCAGGAAGGGCTGATATTTCCAGGCACTAGCAGGCCCCTCTCACTGATGCTCTGGGCAATAATCTACAGGTTGGGGGCTCACCCCATGGGAGATGCAAGACAAACCTTTGAGAATATGAAGAAAATTTAAGATTTCTGCTTAATTTTTGTTTCATCCTTTTTAATTTTTACTTTTGTGTATGTTTTATAAAATAATATATTAATACAAGTGAGAGCTTAGACATTTTTTAACACATAAGGCTGACAAGAGAATTTGGAAACCTCTGGTTAGAGCATCTGTAGATAGATGGGAACACACTTTTCTCCCTCTTGCACAATATACTCTGCCTAAGGCTGCTGAAGCAGTGGTCTTGTGCTCAAATCAGATACAGATTCTTTAGTTGAATAGCTCTTATGTACACTACACTTGCCCCTCCCCAGTTTTTACAGGTCTCAGCCCTGAATCCAGGGAGTGACCACCTCAAACTGGGCTCAGGGTCACTTCACCCTTTGGCAATTAGAGCTTATCATGGCAGACTCCATTTCTCTTAGGATGAGTTCTCTTCAGAAATCTCTTCTGACCCTAGTGCCAATACACTCTGTCCACTGATGGAACAGACCACTAAATCATCAGCAACATAGGGCAGACATTCAGCGGACATGCCCAGACATGTCTGGAGCTCAGTGACGGAGGCAACTCAAGCTGAGAGGCTCCAGCCTACACCACATCTGACAGTGTAAGGAATATTAACCCCTCACTGCTAAATCATATAATCATTTCCAAGGCAAAGCTTTACCTGTACTGGGAAAACCTCTCTAGGCAATCGTGTCCCCTGAGAGTGGATGCATAACCTCTTTGTCTGCTTACTTACTCAATGTCTGTGGGAAAAATGTAAAATCAACATTTAATATTGAGTATTTAGAGTATTTTAATACCTGAGGGTGCAACAGATTGTGTGAACTGAATCTGTATTAGAAAAGTAAATGCACATTTTAAAGTGTGGAATTTCCCTTGACAAGATTATGAGAGTTTAACAGTAAATGTTAGTATTCACTGGGCCCAAAACAATTTTCTATGGAAACATTTTCCCCAAATTAGTGTAGAAAGGAAGCATAAGGAAAATAAAATTTGATATACAGACCGTCCCCAAGTTATGATGGTTCAACTTACGATTTATCAACTTTATAATGGTGCAAAAGCATACGCATTCATTAGAAACTATACATCAAATTTTGAATTTTGATCTTTTCCTGGGCTAGTGATATGCAGTATGACACTCTCTCTGATGGTGAGCAGTGGCAGCTTTGTCATTCACACTATCAAGAGGATAAACAACTGATAAACTTAAAACCATTCTATACTCACTCAACCATTCTGCTTTTCACTTTCAGTACAGTATTCAATAAATTACATGAGATATTCAATACTTGATTATAAAATGGGCTTTGTGTTAGAAGATTTTGCCCAACTGTAGGCTAATGTAAGTATTCTGAGCACATTTAAGGTAGGCTAGGCCAAGCTATGATGTTCAGCAGGTTATATGTATTAAATGCTTTTTTGATTTACAATATTTTCAACTTACAATGGGTAACCCCATCATAAGTTGAGGAAGATCTGTATAAATATCAGTCATATGATATGGTTGTTCCTGTCCAATTTAGGGAAGAAGCAGGGTAGTTGGATAAGATGCTGATACAAGACTCCTTTGACCACCGAAATCTCACAGGTCTGGGACTGGAACAGAAATTCTCCTAAAACAAGGTCAGGCAGCAAGGCTGGCCACCAGTTAGTCATGCTTTTACATTATGAATAGCTCCAGCCCCCACTAAACACTCCTGAGAGTTTTCAGTATCTCACACACTGTGCTAGGTGCTTTGTGCCTAAACTACACATTGTGCCTAAATTATACAATACTTGACAAGGCAGGTACTATGAAGAAAAGCAAAGCCCAGAAGGGCAACTTTCCTTAGGCACAGAGCTAGTATGTGACTGGGATCTGAACTCAGAAGATCTAACTGACCCCAATCACAGCTCACCAACATGCCACCTGCCTTCCTCAAGGGAACTAGTTGTCTTCAATGGGAAAAATGGTTGCTGATTTGCTCTCTTTTGAATATTACTGTGAACAATGCCAGTGTTGTGAGCCACAGAGTTAAAACTGGCTCCTGTAGAGGGTGGAGAAAAGGGAACCCTCTTGCACTTTGGTGGGAATGTAAGTTGATACAGCTACTATGGGGAACAGTATGGAGGTTCCTTAAAGAACTAATAATAGGGCTCCCTGGCGGCGCAGTGGTTGAGAGTCCGCCTGCCGATGCAGGGGACGCGGGCTCGTGCCCCGGTCCGGGAAGATCCCACATGCCGCAGAGCGGCTGGGCCAGTGAGCCATGGCCGCTGAGCCTGCGCGTCCGGAGCCTGTGCTCCGCAACAGGAGAGGCCACAACAGTGAGAGGCCCGCGTACTGCAAAAAAAAACCAAAAAAAAACAAACAAAAAAAAGACACATGCACCCCAATGTTCATTGCAGCACTATTTTACAATAGCCAGGACACGGAAGCAACCTAAATGCCCATTAATGGACGAATGGATAAAGAAGACGCGGTACATATATACAATGGAATATTACTCAGCCATAAAAAGGAACAAAACTGGGTCATTTGTAGAGATGTGGATGCATCTAGAGACTGTCATACAGAGTGAAGTGAAGCAAAAATTGAGACACAGAAGTAGAGAACAAACGTATGGACACCAAGATGGGAAAGCGGCAGGGGGTGGGTGGGGTGGGGTGATGAACTGGGAGATTAAGATTGACATGTATACACTGATGTGTATAAAATGGATGACTAATAAGAAAAAAAAATTTTTAAAAAACTGGCTCCTATCCATTGGAATTAATTCAAAAGACAAATGAGAATCACGCCTGCAAAACAGAAATACATTCTGGTGCTGAAGTCAGCAGTGTGTAATCCTCTTGAGTCAGGATGTAGTAACTTTATGTATCAACTTTTGGAACTCTGATCAGATAAATTTTTATTTCAAAGTGAAAAAAAAATAACACACTTTTTCCATCTAGGATAACACATTTCTTATTTGTTAGAGTCCCCATCCAGTGCTCACACTGTGCATTTTCTCCCCCTCTTCACCACAGCACACCAGCCACACTGGATACCTGAGGTTGTCCTGGACACAGGCTTTCACAGAGCTGGAAAAGGTTCAGAGCACAGCTAGAAAGATCATGGGGATGGAAGGGCCTTCCATGAAAGAAAGTCTAAAGTTATCAGGTCTATAGTTCAGAAAAGGGGAAGCCAGGAGGTGGGGAAGCATGACCTAAGTCTATTAGACAATAAAAAATTATTCAGGGTGACCCTAAGCTCATTTTCACCAAATTCAATAGAGTTAGAAACTCTACAGGACTTGGTGACTC
This sequence comes from Pseudorca crassidens, assembly GCF_039906515.1. NCBI lineage: Eukaryota > Metazoa > Chordata > Mammalia > Artiodactyla > Delphinidae > Pseudorca > Pseudorca crassidens. The sequence continues at coordinate 66,594,270 of NC_090296.1, forward strand.
GGCAGGACTTGGTGACTCAGCAGAACTTGGGTGAGGGGAGAGGTGAAACAGAAGGCTAAGGATGACACACAGTCTCTGCCCTGAGGGATGGGATTGAAGACAGGGCTTTATTCTAGACAAGGAGTTCAGAAAGAGGAACAAGTTTGGAATGGGGAAGAGAATGAGATTTTAGATGTGCAGAGTGAAGGTACTCAAGGAAGATTTGGGAGAACACAAACAGAAGGCAGGAGAAATATAAATCTGAATCTCAGGGAAAATAATCAGAGGGTAAAAATCTGAATTCATGAGTCATCAGCACATGGCTACAGGAGAAGCCATCGACAAGCACAGGATCATTCAGAGGAAAGGAGGAGAGTTAAAGATTGTCCCTTCTGCTCTGGGACCAGATTCACCGTCTCATGGGAGCTGTTTTAGGCTAAATAAAACATTAAACTCACTTACCTAGTGGGCCTTAAAACATATGTAATACTAGTGAACGTTTAAACTCTGTGACTTTTTTTGGCTCAAAGAATTTTACAAATAAAATTTTAAATCTATTTGTTATAAATAAATACAATTTTACAGTCCATAGTTTTCATAAGAGAACTTTGTTACTGTTACTATCAAAAAACAAAATATAAAAAGGAAAACATCTGAAGTAAATTTGCAGATGCCAGATGAATTATGGCATTATTGCTCCAGAAATAGTTATCTGAGGATGACATGAAAGACAACCTTCCCATTCTCCCCTAAAATGTCCCTTGGGAATCTTGTTAAAAGTCTACATGGCCCTAGAAGATAGGACTCTTCTTCCCAGGAATCTGCTCCTTCTTATAACCATTTCTCATTTAATCTATTTAGGTCAATTTGTTTGTTTTTCTAGCTAAACGTTTAGATATTTATCATTGCGGGAGTACAACGATGGTTACTAGTAACAACATCGTGACCATTGCTGAGTTTGAAGCATGTATCAGGCACCATTCTAGGAGCCATGAGCATTCTCCTCAGCAAGCCCATGAGGCAGGCATCAGCGTTTCCATTTTACAAATGAAATGGAAGCTCAGCAAAGTTGAGCAACTTGACCAAGGCACATCGTTGGTAGCAGAAAAGCAGAATTCAATCCCTGATGTGTCTTTCATTAAAGCCCCTGCATGCTCTTTGCGCTACTTCCCTAACTCATTTAGGGACTGACTTCATCACTGCATTATAAAGATAGTAAAGATATTGTTATGATAATTAACAAATTATTAGGTTGAACCGCATGAAACTGCAAATATCTGGCCATTTTTGACCTACGAAAATGGGAATTCCACATGGTTTGACCTTATAAAAGCACATACACAGGCATTTGGGGGAAATGTCTGGAGCAGCAGTGTGAGTTTCTAAAGAAATTCCACACCCAATAGAAAGGGTAGAGGAGAACCAAATATTTCACTCAACTCATTAACAGAAAATACATGTTATGGCTAAAAGGGAGAAAGAATAAATAGAAAATATTTGAATTTGCAAGATAAGGGAACTGTTTAAAAGTTTGTTGTGAGGGGGGTAAGAAGAGAGGGAATTGGAGGAGGGTGGTCAAAAGGTACAAATGTCCAGTTATTAGACGAATAAGTACCAGGGATGTAATGTACAACATGACAACTATAGCCAACACTGCTGTATGATATATAGGAAAGTTAAGAGAGTAAATCCTAGGAGTTCTCATCACAAGGAGAAAATTTTTTTCCTTTCTTCTTTTTTTATCGTATCTATATGAGAAGACGGATGTTAGCTGAATCTACTGTAGTGATTATTTCACAATATATACAAATCAAACCATCATGTTCTATGTCTTAAACTAATACAGAGATGTATGTCAATTATTTCTCAATAAAACTGGAAAAAAAATTTTAAGTTTGTTGTGAAAGACAGTAATTTGTTAGTTTAAGTGAAACCTTATGTATCGACTATAGGTTAACCACCAAGAGTACTGTGAAACACAAGCTAATGAAACACACAAGTGTGAAATTTAAATGGTGTATAAACTAAAATATGTTTTCATCTATATGAGGGCGTTAAGCAAGTTTAAAATATTCTAATGGAATATCATTTTGGAAAAATGACAAAGCTGAACAATTGAAAGACAGGGAGAACCCTTTAAGTGAGGCATAAAATATTAGAGATAAAAGGAAACAGAAATCAGTTATTTTAACCTTTTGTTTTACTGTGGAGGAAACTACAGTTCAGGAAGATTATATTAGCAGGAATTAAAACTCAGATTCCTGACTTCCAGTCCAGGGCTCTTTGAACTAGATCAAAATAGCATGCTATTTGAACACAGTAATGTCCTTGTGTACTGCAACTGGCCACGGCATGTATTGCAGCTGTAAGGAAACTTTCATAAGGCATAATTTTTATCCTATAGCATGATGAGGTTGCTAAAAGTAAATATATTAAAAATGTTTCATAACCATAAAATAAAAACACTATATAGGACTTCCCTGGTGGCGCAGTGGTTAAGAAACCGCCTGCCAATGCAGGGAACACGGGTTCAAGTCCTGGTCCAGGAAGATCCCACATGCCTTGGAGCAACTAAGCCCGTGCGCCACAACTACTGAGCCTGCACTCTAGAGCCCGCAAGCCACAACTACCGAGCTCATGTGCCACAACTACTGAAGTCCACACACCTAGAGCCCATGCTCCACAACAGGAGAAGCCACTGCAATGAGAAGCCCGCGCACCACAACGAAGAGGAGCCCCCACTCACCACAACTAGAGAAAGCCCTCGCACAGCAACAAAGACCCAATGCAGCCAAAAATAAATAAAATTTTTAAAAATAAAATTAATGAAAACATTGTGAACTATAAATTTAACAGCATTACATTTTCTTATTCAGCCCATTATTATTATGGTATAACAAGAACACTGCCTCCTCTCAAGATGTTTTTCTAATTGCTTTTGGATGTTGTTTTGCCTTTTAAAAGAGGAAGGCATTCTAAAAATAGGATGCTGTCAAAATGGTTTGAATTTCAAGAAAAAAATCTCACACCTGTTGGCTGAGAAATAGTTCAAAAGCATGACATTTAGAATATGTCTTTGGTACAAAATTCAGCTATAGATATCCACTGTTAAAAGATAGTTTGCCTCTAATTCAAAATATATAGCAGAAATCGGCTATCTTAATTATTTCCTTCATTTATGAAGTGGTATGTTCTTCTGACCAAGCAAGCGTATTGTTATGTGCCTGTACTTTGCTTTATTTCTCATTAGAGCATTTTTATAGCAATAGGAAAGGGTTGACTGCCATGGCTTATTCTCCCTATCTGGTACTTTCCTTGAAGATTCCTTTGAAACCCACCAATCCATCAATCAATCTGAGATTTACAGCTCAGAATTCATGATTTCAAGGAGAATAAATACGTGATCCTGAAGGAGTCTCAAATTCACTAAAGAGATAGAAAGAGACAACCACTGGTAGAAGAATCAATGTATCTTTCAAATGGCCAAGGAAACTCCAGCTCCCTCTTAGAAACCCCATGGAGAGGAGAAGCCCATCAGAGCTGCCTGGTCAATATCCCTGCTTTCAATGGAAGAATTTAGAATACTGGATGGTGTATGATGGCTTAACCATCAGCCAGAAGGGCTTCCTGACATGCTATCTGGAATAGCAAGAATCACTCAAAGGTGTTCAGAACCTTGAAAACCATCACTGAAAAAGAGAATTCATTTTCTACATACTGAATACAATCAAGTTGCCTCTCTCAAAGGGTTACGTGGATTCGTTCATTCGTGCAACAAGAATTTACCGAGCACCACCACATGCCAGGCACTATTCTAGGAACTAAGGAAACATCAATGAACAAAATAGAAAGGAGGCAAGACTATACAGTAGAGAAAAGACAGCCTCTTCAATAAGTGGTGCTGGGAAAACTGGACAGCTACATGTAAAAGAATGAAATTAGAACACTCCCTAACACCACACACAAAAATAAACTCAAAATGGATTAGGGACCTAAATGTAAGGCCAGAAACTATCAAACTCTTAGAGGAAAACATAGGCAGAACACTCTATGACATAAATCACAGCAAGAGCCTTTTTGACCCGCCTCTTAGAGAAATGGAAATAAAAACAAAAATAAACAAATGGGACCTAATGAAACTTCAAAGCTTTTGCACAGCAAAGGAAACCATAAACAAGACCAAAAGACAACCCTCAGAATGGGAGAAAATATTTGCAAATGAAGCAACTGACAAAGGATTAATCTCCAAGATTTACAAGCAGCTCATGCAGCTCAATAACAAAAAAACAAACAACCCAATCCAAAAATGGGCAGAAGACCTAAATAGACATTTCTCCAAAGAAGATATACAGACTGCCAACAAACACATGAAAGAATGCTCAACATCATTAATCATTAGAGAAATGCAAATCAAAACTACAGTGAGATATCATCTCATACCGGTCAGAATGGCCATCATCAAAAAATCTAGAAACAATAAATGCTGGAGAGGGTGTGGAGAAAAGGGAACACTCTTGCACTGTTGGTGGGAATGTCAATTGATACAGCCACTATGGAGAACAGTATGGAGGTTCCTTAAAAAACTAAAAATAGAACTACCATACGACTCAGCAATCCCACTACTGGGCATATACCCTGAGAAAACCATAATTCAAAAAGAGTCATGTACCAAAATGTTCATTGCAGCTCTATTTACAATAGCCAGGACATGGAAGCAACCTAAGTGTCCATCATCGGATGAATGGATAAAGAAGATGTGGCACATATATACAATGGAATATTACTTAGCCATAAAAAGAAACGAAATTGAGATATTTGTAGTGAGGTGGATGGACCTAGAGTCTGTCATACAGAGTGAAGTAAGTCAGAAGGAGGAAAACAAATACCGTATGCTAACACATATATATGGAATCTAAGAAAAAAAAAAAGGTCATGAAGAAACTAGGGGTAAGACGGGAAGAAAGACAGACTTACTAGAGAATGCACTTGAGGACATGGGGAGGGGGAAGGGTAAGCTGTGACAAAGTGAGAGAGAGGCATGGACATATATACACTACCAAACGTAAAATAGGTAGCTAGTGGGAAGCAGCCCCATAGCACAGGGAGATCAGCTCGGTGCTTTGTGACCACCTAGAGGGGTGGGATAGGGAGGGTGGGAGGGAGGGAGACGCAAGAGGGAAGAGATAGGGGAACATATGTATATGTATAACTGATTCACTTCGTTATAAAGCAGAAACTAACACACCATTGTAAAGCAATTATACTCCAATAAAGATGTAAAAAAAAACAGACAAAAATCTCTGCCTTCGTGCAACTTGCTTTGTACTAAGGGAGACAAACAATATGGTAAAATGTGTAGTTTGCAGATGGTGATAAATGCCATGGAGAAAACTTAAGCAGGAAAAAGAAATTATGTGAGATAATATATGTGCCTTTAAAATATATTGTAGCATTTAAAATATATTAAAGGGGTTTTCCTTCCATTAATAAAAGCTCTGAAAAGTATTTCACTGGTTTCAGGGCTGAAGTTGAGAAATTAAATTTCTTCTTGGGGGAGTAATAATCTTACCCCACTACTTGTGAATAGCGAAATAATAATAACTTTTATTTATCAAATGCCTGCTCTGTGCTAGTAACTTTACATAAAAGTACTTACTTCATGTCATTCTGTAAAATGGATATTCTCCTCATGTTACATATGGGGAAAATGACACTCTAAAAAACTCGAAATCACAGATCTTATCATCTTATGTTAGAGCTGATTCAAATGTAAATATGCCCGGCTCCAAAACCCACCCTGCCAGGCTCTGTTCTTGTTTACTGTTTAGGTTTAGGGTGCCAGGAGATCAAACGAGTCAAAAGGGAAGCAAGCTATTGCTCCCTTCTTGGGACCACCCACCCCTGCCCAACTCCCCCACCACTAATCTCCTGCACAGAGAATATCAGTCACATACATATGTGTAAATTGTTGGATTTTATGATTCCAAAATCCAGAATAGAGATCTCTCATTTGGTACAAGCCATTGCAAAAATTCACTTTAAATTTGGTAACGTGGCCTTTCCACCACCACTTGAGATTCTAGAGTATCTCTGAAAAGGAGCATTTTGTTTTCCCCTCAAACTGGTTGACAGCACTCATTTTACTACTTCGTGTTTGGGTATTAAGCGTAAGTAGTAATTACAAAAGGATGGAGTTAAGATCTAGCAACTGAGAACCAGAAAAAAACATCATGCCAGAGACCATGATTTTTGTTATTTTCTTAAAGAAAATACTTTTTTAATTAAAACAAAATGTATGGGTTTATTCACCTTCACAACCAATAAACCTAATAATACTAACCAGGGCAAGGACCAAAAGGAAAAACCCTCTAAGTAAAAAATAACATGGTGAAACATGTCTCTTCTTAAGCTGGTTATGTTACGTTTTTCTTGGTCCTCTGCCTCTTAGCATATTCATTTTCAGTTTAGTCAAAATTCAAATGCTTAAAAATCATGTTATCAATTATTTAATACTAAATTAGTGAAAACTCTAATATTTTAATTCATCAATCTGATTCTTTATTAGTTCTCTGAGCAATCATGCCTGTTTTGTGGTTGTTTTTATTTTTTACCATTATTTTTAGGTCTGTTCTTTCTTTTCAAGCAGCTGCTCTTCTGAGACAGATATTCTCAGTGTTCTATAAGCTGCGTGCCACTCCTAGCCAAGGCTGAAGAAATGTGTTTCTCTCTGGAGGCTTGCTGTGATGCCTACCTTCTCACCATCCCCTCCCCCCATTTTTATTTATTTTTAATTGAAAATGCAATGTAGTAATAACACTGAAGGACAAAATTTTTTAACTACATTTGTACACCTGTTTTAATTTTGCATGTAGTCTTCTACCACATAAGGCCCTGCTATTTTGGTAATTTCTAGTTGATGCCCCACATAGATTGCCTGGAAGAGTGACTAATATGCGTTTTAGACTCATTCTCTTTTAATTCACAGCAAAACAAAAAACAGGTTAAATACAGTGCAATATTTGAATTAAATATTTAAAGCTAAATGTAAGCAGATTACTTCACAAGGGGAGCTGAAGTGTCATTTGGTTTTAGATGGGCTATTTTTATGCTAATATAATGGGAATAAACAGTAGCAGGGAAGATGGGGGCCTGGGGGGCTGCTGGTGGGGAGGATTTTGGTGGATTCACAGCTATCCCAGAAGGTTACAGTGATTGGAGACTGATGGGATAGAAACAAAGGATGAGCACTAAGAATTGAAAAAGCTGAGAGTGGGTGGGAAACAAAGATTCTGAGTGGGCCAGAAAATGTAATGAGTTATTTAAGAAAAAACATTTAAATCAAGGAATTGAATGAAAAGAATAGAAGATGAGATGGCAGCCCCAGATATACCTGGAGCCCCATCTCAGAGTACCTCTAGAGCAAGGGGAGAACTAATCAGAATTGTCTATAAGCAGAGCCCAGACAACACAGTGTTAAATCTATGACAAGCTCTCCAAGTAATATACATGTGCTTGCCTTTGGCTGTCCTAATTGGTAAAGTGTTTCCTCAGCACATGGTCTTGCACATGGTAGACATTTGACACATCTGTTGATTGTTGACTGCTGATGAAATTATCTGAAACAGCTGGCTTTACAGCTTGTACAGTGGTGGACATGGGGGGCATTAGGATTGTTACAGGGTACAGCGTAAAGCTGTGAGTCCTTGGGGCTTGATCCTTAGAGAAGACTCCATCTCTAAGATGTGACAAAAGCCCCTTATGGATTTGTCAGGTCCTTGTTTACTGTCACACAGGCAAAAAATTAACCTTTTTCCAGTGCAGCAAATACCATCATTCATGTTAATTCTCTAACATTTCTCTGCACATCTGTAGATTACTACAGTATCTTTTCACTGTGACATGATGGGTGAGAATGCTTCACCGACTATAAGGTCCAGGAGTCTGTCACCAGCATCTCATTATTATAAATAGTAATGGCAGATCTGGACTTATGAACATTAACATTAGCATGGCTGGAGCTCCCTTGCTGGAGAAGGGTTCATTATAAATATTGACTGCAATTCCCTTTTTAACTAAAAAAAAGTGAACTCTTCCTACAGTAATAAAATCTCAAATTATAGGCCCCTAGCCTCCTGGAAAGAAAGAATAGAGGGAAAAAAACAGCGCTAAAAAAATACCCAGCCAGCATAAAAATGTTGTGTAATTTAAATAAAGTTAAAGCAGGGGATAAAAGTAATCAAGTAGTAAACAAAGGGCGGGAAAATTAATACAAACAATGAACCAACAGGACAGTTAATTAGCTTGCTTTGCAAAGAACATTTGATTTCTCCCCTGAAAGCAGTGGTGGTGACAAATAATCCTGACCTATCAAATATCTTCAGGTACAATGTAATATGTCCCCCCCATCGCCTATAAAAGAAATGCCACTGAACTACTGTGCATGGTGGTGAATTACCATGGATGCTTCTAAATTACTATGCATGGCATCTTTTCTCTGGGTTGTTTGACAATGGTCCTTCTGGTTTTTTTAAGCTCTACAATTGCCATTTGAATTTTTCCGGAATAGAAGTCTCAAAGTCAAATACCCACAGGGTTCAAGTAGCATCAGTGGGGGTAAATGGATGGGAGTAGCCGGGAGACCGTGATGAACTGGAGAATACTGCTCCATCTAAGGCAGTCAACTCTTGCCAAGTGAGCCACATCATCTAATTCTTAAAGAGAAGCTTAAAACTCAGATTTGTGTGTCAATTTTTTATATCAAAAGGGCCATACAAAACTGCCTAGGTAACTTGCAGGGTCCAGTGTAAAATAAAAATGAAGAACCCCTTGCTCAAAAATTACTAAGAATTGCAAGCTGGCAATAGCAGAGCATTAAACCAGGAGTTGGACCCCTCTCAGCGCAGGGCCCTATGCTGCGACATAGGTTGCCAGTCCATGAAGCCTGCCCTGCAGCTATACAAAACAAGCTCAGGAATCACCCAGTTTGAGACCCTGCTCTAAAGGTTCTACATTCTCTTCCCACTTCCCCTTGTGACTCAAAGCAAACAAATGCAAGATGGCTGGAAGAGTTTGGAGCATGCCCTACAGCTAAAGAACAGAGAAAAACATGGCTGGTGGCTTACAAGGGAAAAAGTCTCTGCTTCGTCTTCACCAAGTCTTAAAACCAACTGGGGGATTCAGTTGTTGATAGGTATGTGCTTGTGGAAATGAAATCTTCAGCCCTATTAATTCAAAATACCTAAAAGTCTGTTGCTGTAGCCAAAGTCCTATAAAGTGATACTCCCCTGAAAAACTTTCCCATTCATGGCCCATCTATAGAGTTGGGTATGTGCAATTGCCATCAAAGAGGAACAGTCAATCCACAAGTGATTGTCACAAGTCAGACATCCTTCACACACGCGTGTGAAGGATGAAAAATTTCATGAAAATACAGTCATAGTTTTGAGGGGCTTCCCTGGTGGTCCAGTGGTAAAGAATCCAGCTTCCAATGCAGGAGACGCAGGTTTGATCCCTGGTCGGGGAACTAAGATCCCACATGCTGCAGGGGAACTAAGCCCGCGTGCCACAACTATTGAGCTCACGCACCTCAACGAGAGAGCCCACATGCCACAAACTACAGAGCCCATGTGCCCTGGAGCCCACGCACCACAACTACAGAAAGAAAACCCACACGCCACAACTAGAGAAAAGCCCGAGCAGACCACGCTCTGTAACAAAAAGATCCCGCACGCCTCAACAAAGATCCCGAGTGCTGCAACTAAGACCCAAGGCAGCCAAAAAACAAAAACAAATAAGGAAAATAAATAAATAACATTTAAAAAATATAATCATAGTTTTGGTTTTTGTTCATGTTTATTTATTTATTTAATTTTTTGGCTATGTCAGGTCTTCATTGTGGCACATGGGCTTCTCTCTAGTTGTGGCACGTGGGCTCCGTAGTTGTGGCGCACAGACTCCAGAGCACGTGGCCTCTGTAGTTGCAGTTCACGGGCTTAGTTGCCCCACAACATGTGGGATCTTAGTTCCCTGACCAGGGATCGAACCCACATCCCCTCCATTGTAAGACAGACTCTACCACTGGACCACCAGGGAAGTCCCACAATCATAGTTTTGAATACATTAGTTAATATGATTGTTTAGACAAATGCTTCCCATTTAAAGTGACGTTTGTAAGGCATACTAGGGTGAATAAACAGGCTGCTTGTAGCTGGAGGTGACTGGCACATACCTCCACCAGTATGCTAGCTGGAATGTTCCATTTAGAGGGCTTACTGGACAGTTTTTAAAGATTAAAAATATCTTTCATAAAAATGAAAAAAACTCCTTAAACTGATCTGTCATATACATTTCATATTTCCATACGTCAGGTTTATGTCAATTGAGACAGACATGTGCTTTTTATTTAATTACAATTATACTTTTCAGAATAGCTTAATACAAACAAAATGCTAATCACCAAATTGGCTTTGTTCACACCCAGCAAGATTCTAATCCAAACTCAAGAAGAAAAAACCAAAGCTACTTGGCTCCACCAAAGCCAAAGTGATGGAGATGCTCTATGGAAATCAAGCAAAAATCACAGGGCTTAAGCCTGTCAAGGTAGAAAAATGAAAACAACTCCAGGATCTTTAAAAAGTTTGGACTGAACTATTCTGCTAGTTCACACTGCTCCCCTTTTTTTTCACTTAACATTGCATTTCCTCTTTCCTAGTCTGATGTGTCCACAGTTTATTTTTCTTTGCTGACTGGAACAAAATAATTTTTATTTTTTAATTTGTATTGAAGTTTGATATAAAAAAATTCTAGATGCTCAACCTCTTTCCCGCACCTATTTCTTGCTTACAGTGAACCTCTTTTCAATGAATATCTAATGAAGGCAGCTATTAAATAAAAATGAATGTTATATAAAAAAGTAAGAGAAAAACCAAACCTATTATTCAATGCAGCAATTTTACCTCCACATGTAGACCATATATGCATATGTGCAGAGATAATGGGTGTATCTCTGGAATAGAAGTAAATGGAAATAGTATTACAGTATCAAAGAGAATAAATTATTCCACTGTAAATTTATCTGTTTATTTTTATCTCCGCACCTCCACTCCTGCCGCTAGAATGCAGTGGGGTAAGAGATCTGCATCTGTCTTGTCCCACTGCTATGTTCCTAACATTGCCTGGCACACAGTAGATACTCAATAAATAGGTGTTAAATTGAATTGAATACATAGGATCAAAACAAGTTATCATTCCCTGGTTCTAAGATTGGAAATAGAAGGAAACCTGAGACATGTAGCAGGACTACCAACTTCCCTAAATTCCACTGGCTTTTTTATTCCCTAAATAGAGCCTAACTCCTGTGGTCACTGCACCCAGCAACTCCGTTGCTTTCTGGTCAGCCTCTAATCCCTGTAGCTCATGCAGACACGAGCTTGGGCCTCATTGAAACAGGCTAGGACAAAGATTAACTTCTTCCCAGAACCTAGTAGTGGCTAATGAGCTCTGTGGAATAATATTTCTAAGTATTCATCATACCGGAATCAATATCAACGTGCTGTCAGTGTGTGCATTAGCCCCACAGTCAAACAAAGAACAGCCCTTATGGCCCAATAATGACACTGGGCGTGGATAGCTGGGGATGGGCAAGATGATGCAGAGATGACTATAGCAGCTCTCCTCAAACACAAGGCTTCCAGGATGTTGCACAGACAGTCATTCTTGTACTTTGTCAGAGGTAGGCAGCATTTAGATTCAGCCACTGATGATACTCAGCAAAATAACTCTCTTTTATCTTCCTAACCCATGAGATGGATTACACCTTCCTGACTGTAAGAGAAGTCTACTCTTCTATTCCTTGCTGGTGCTGGCAAGGAATTCAAATGTCTTAAAGTTAGCAGAGCACTACATATGTAGCTGGTAAGACAGGTACAACAAACTTGAATCATTACTGACTCAGGTAAGACCTGCTTTTATTACAACTCTATCATGCCCACACTCATTTGTGTAGCGTTTCCCATCCTCAGATCCTGCTAGAAAGATATGTCAAGCAAGGGTAATGGCAAAAGGTCTGAGCATCAAGTCTGCATTACTTTAATCTCCGGGATCAGAGTAGAATCTGACCAAGATTCATGCTCATCCCTGTAGTAAAATGGATCTTAGTGCTGTAAATGAGATTTCATTCTACGTGTGAAATCTGATTTTCCAATTACAATGAGAAGGGTGGGGTGAGTTTGATAGAGTAAAGATGACTGCTCTTATGGTATACACAGTTAAGATGTTATAAAACTAAGATGACTGTGGGTAAGCAGGTGGACATCACAGTCAAAATCACATCGATTTGGAATCCTGGTCCAATAACTTATTAACTATATGACCTTAGCCAAATTTGGTAACCTGGCTAAAACTTAGTTTCTGTAAAATGTAAATAATAATAACTTAATCCTCCTATAAAATGAGATTGTTACTCTCTATCTCATAATGTCATTATAAGGGCTGAATAAGTTACATACAATGTTTAGTCCAGTGCCACTACATAATAAGAATTGAATAAATAAGAGCTGTGGTTGTTACTATGATTTTTCTTTTTATCACCCCACCATGGCCTAGTTATCTACAAAGAATTAACTTCTTTGTACCTTTGTAATTCAGTGAAGAAAGCCATAACCAAAAGCATGGAAGAAGTTAGTTTCTTGTTAGGCTTCCATGGTCTAAACTTGGCCACACAATAAATACGATCTTAATGATCTTTCACTAATCACTGTGAAATAAAATTCTCTAAATTCTAGAAAGTTTCAGTGAAACACCACAAAATGCAGCCATAGAGCAATCTCTCCCTTCCCCCATACACACACACACCCCATCCACCCCTTGGGGATATATTAAACTAAGACAACCGAAATAGCCTTAGCCAGTAATTAAGACACACAGCTAATCAGAGAGCAGCACAGGCTGTGGCCCTCTGCAAAGAAAACGAGCACCCAGGACGACAGCTCCCGTTACTAGGGCTTTGTTCTCCTAGAGCAAAAAGAGCACAAAAGCATAAAGTTGGGGAACTACAAAAGCATTTTGAACATTTGCAGAGGTGAGGAGAGATCACAGGCTCCTCTAAACTGGAAGGAGATTCTACCAGATAACTGCGTCAGCCCACACCCTCCAGCGCCTTCCCCACCCTCAAAGCATGACTCCACTTTTCCTATCATTGCCTTTAAGGAATCTGGCTTCTGCGACTTCCAGTAATGGTACAAATCACCCATGATGAAGCAGCTGAGAGCACTGTTAGACAAAAGAAACAAAAATTAAGCAAATAGGAAACTCCTTAAAATGCTGCCTTTGGTTATTTTTATTCCTAGCAATTTATGTTACCAAAGCAAGTCTTTCTTCATTGCTTTTCCTTGCAAGTAATACTTTAAATGAATTCCAATGGCCACTGAGTGATTTTCTCCAGACCCATAATCTAGCCACTAGACGCACTTTCCCCTCCCCCACCACCATCTAGCACTCCTCCCTGTCACCTTAGAGCTTCTGACTTAGCTGTATTCACACCCAGAAGTCCCAGCAGAGCTTTCTGTTCACATTTTACGACATAAAAAAAGCAGGCAATGAACCCATGCTCCTAAGTGCCTGCGATAAAGCCAGGCTGAGCTGACCTCTCCCATCCCAAACAGCTGCATGTCAGGCACATAAACTTAAAGGACCAAGAGCAGCATGTGTGTGATGTGTATAAACAAACTAATTAAATCCAAGATCTTTCATCCCAGCTAGCGCCTAATGGGACCAATAGGCTCGACTCTGTGCAAAAAAAAAAACACAAAACAACAAAAAAAACAAATCACTCCAAGCTAGCAAGAGGTATTGCTTTTCCTGCTTCCTGTGATACATCTCTTTTAGGCTCAATAAACAGCCTCAAAGAAGAGGAACTCAAGGGTTGCCATTCATTCCTGTACGACTTTTCAAATAAAAACTATCAGCTTGGCAGCACTGAGCCAAAGACCACTCCCTGATCCCAAGTGGACACACTGATCAATTGGACTGACATGCACCTCCTCCTTTCCTTCCCTTAGTAGCAATCAGCTGCACCGGGGAAATCCATTGCCCAAAACAAAAGACAACTCACTGCTCCTTATCTGATAATGTCAGGTCATAATTTTTAGAAAAAAAAATAATAATAATGAAGAGGCCTAAAGACAGAGCTAGGAGTTGAAATAAGCACCATACGTGTTTACATAGAGTTTCAGAATTGAGTTGAGGTTATGACTGAGCCCAGAGATCTGTATTCGCCACAATCACTGAGGACTCTGCTATTTATTCATCTTATCAGATTCTGGTTAAAGTTAAGCAAGAGGTAGCAACACCATTGCCACTTGCAGAGGCTCTCCATAGGGTTACCCTTCACTGCAACTGCCGCAGAGAGGAGACTTGTTACAAGTCAGCCTGCAGATAACTCCAGCTATTTTGAGGACTAGCTAGAGATGAAAAAATATTGTGGCAGTCTTTCAACTAACTATGAAGGACACGGGTTGAAGGACTACCATGTACATCAATAGGCTCAAGTAATTTCATTTTGTTTGGGTCTCTCTGTTTTTAAAAAATTCTGTCTTGAACATTCAAGAGATCCCCTTTCACATCAGGGCTATGTCAAATGCTTATTCAGCATTCGTTCCTTGCCATGAAGAAACTGAAACCCAACCGAGGTAAATACTGAATTTCATACTGTAAATCACTTAATATTTCATAAATCACAAGAACAAATAGGGGACCAATGAGCTCTCCCCATAAAAAGGAAATATGTATCTTTACAATCTTTAAATACTGTGAACTGCTCAATTTAGAGCCTATTTGGGGTTTTGCAATAGAAAAATATCTTATGTTTATGAAAAATTCCATGAGAACACTAAAAATAACAGGCAGAGATAGAACAAGAATAATTCCATATATTTTGATCCCTCTATGACTCTTATAGGCCTTTGTCTTAACCCAGCAGCCTGAAAACAGATTTAGGTAAAACAGCCCTTCTTTCCCTAGTCCATTTTAAGCAGACAACATCCCCCCATCACCGCCTTAGCAGACACCGACTAACCAAGAAAACAGCCATAAAATTAAGGCCCAGACATTTAACACTCACCATCTCCTGCTCCCACCGCCTTCTTTTGATGTTTACAGCACATCTGTAGGATGCAATACTAGGAGATGCCTTGTTTGACCTGCTGCATGATGCTGTGACATCAGTTCAGATGATGCAGCTCATTATGGGAAAGACTGCTGTTGCTATGGCAACTGGGATGTGCTAGGAATCCTTGCTGCATTTCCAGTGGAGCCTGAGACAATACGGAAGCCCTGTAAGAAACAGACAATATGCAAAATTTAGATCAAAGGAAGAGAATCCCTCATTGGGCTAAAATCCATAGGTTTAAAAGGGATTTCCCTGAAGTCATTTTGGAAAAAATAAAAATAACCTCCTACTTTGTTGTTACACACTTAGAAAAAGGGGAGGGGGGAATTAGATTTAGCGCTAAAACAAATAAAAACTCAAATGGACAATGTTTCTCTGTTAGGTAATTTGATTACTTTTTCCTCTCTGGACAGCATTTCAATTACTTTTTTAAAAAGTTATTAAAAAGAATTTTTCTCATTTGTCAAAGACGAAAAGAACAAAGCAAGGAACAGAAAAAAAAATTAAAAATGGAATATAAACAGCTGAGAAAGTGACTCTAATTCTAAAGAAAATAGGGTTTAATTCTCAGAATATGGACAAACTCCTACCAACAAAGTCTGTCCTAATCATTTCCACTGATGGACACCAACCCAGACACATGACACGTGACACAGAACCTTCTCACGCAGACTAGCCCCAGCTCTCACTTGAGCATTGGATAGGCAGGCACATGGAAGGAGGTTTAGAATCTAGGGGGCACATCACATCACCTTCAACTTCTCGGGCCCCTTCCTTTGACATGCAGAGAACCCCTACCACTCAGAGCCAAAATGCAAGAGTCTTTTTCTGGGACCAAACCTGGTAGTTGGAACAAATGGCAGACCTGCTAGAAACTTCCAAATCATTGGCATTCCAAACATTGGGGTTCTGTTTTCCTCCCTATGGGGAAATGAGACACACAGGAGGAAATTACTCACAGCCCTCCCCCCCACAAAAGCTGAAACTGTGTGAAAAGCCACATTTAGATAAGACATAGTGAGGTATTTCTGTAGTTCGTAAAAGAAAAGCAAATCTAAAGCAATCATTTCTTTCCACTCCTGAGCAGAAACAAACATTATGTGATGCGAACTGGGGAGAAGGAGACATGGACAAAGCAGCCATCTCTTGCATATTTAATACTCTCAGACCACGGATAGAGAGAGAATCAAGCTGACCTACATACATCCACTCTATCTGCACAACTCTGGGGAAGAACAACATTCTAAAACCCCCAAATCTAATGAGACAATTATATCGTCCCCTCCTACTTGAGATTTTAAATGGCATTGTTAACCAGCAGCATGGGGGATGGGGAGATGAAATAGCAGAAGGAATTCAGGCAGTGGCTTGGTAAATGGGGGCTGATAAAATGCCTGAAAGACGCCAAGATCCTAGCAGGGTGCACCATCAGCTATGCACAGAGCATCCCCTCCCTGATGCAAAGCCAGGATTATTCTTACTTCACCTAATGAGGAATTGGGAGGCCAAGAGCAAGATGTGAAGCTGCCTGCCCAAGTCATCCATGCTCTCAGTCATGCGCAGAGCCTGACTCCCACCCTTTATCTTAGGCCACATGCCACACCAAGGGAAGTAACAGGCAGCCACTCCAGTGTAAAGAGCACTGATCTGGGATTCAGGAAACCCAAGTGTTTATGCCAGTTCCTCCAGTGAGCATCTGTGTAACATCAGGTCAATCAATTAACCTCTCTGGGCCTCAAGTTTTTCACCTGCAGAGATGATGGATTTAGCTAATAACCATGGTTTTCAAGTTTTTTGTTAGTCGTGGAACCCTATCTTCTAATGATACAGACCAAAGCTGGGCTGCCCTGGGTGAGAGGGGATAAGAAGCCCAGAGCCAAGTTTGACGAGCTCTTCTCAACCCCATGCCCCATCTCACCTGCTATGATCTGACCTCTGAAGGCACTCTGATGAAACCCTCAGCCACTGGGGAAGATGGAGTGAAAGTCATGGCTCTATAACAGTATTATAAGCCTTTCCATAACTGAAATCTACGGTTCTATAAAAGGGAGAGAAGAGGGTGGGATCAGGTGTTCCAGACTTGAATATGGCTTCTCAGTATGAGTTTCCTTTGCCAGAAAAATGTCATTGGTTTGGTGGGAAGAGATGGATGTCTCATCAATTCTAAGGCCAAGTCAGACTTTTAACAACCTGAAGTGGCTGAATTACTGGCCCCCAAAATGGCCTAATAAAAAGTGGACCCATAAAGCAGAAGCAAGTCATGAAGTATTTTCTTGCTGTGTGAATGGGGCTGTAGTAATTCACCTTGAATTTCCTAATGGCCTTTCTCACTACCTCCAAATCCTCAATTTGTGGTGTTGTTTTGAGGATTGCATGCACTAATGTTTATAAAAGCATTTGGAAACCAAAAGCGGAACCTTTGTTAATATTGTCGTTAACAGCCCACTCACCCCAGTCAGGGGAGGCTATTTAGCTCTTGCCTGTAGGTCCAGTAAGATTCTGGACTCTGGAATAAGATGGTTAGGAAATGACTTACAAGGTCTGCACAACTACCAATGCGGGCTTACCCCTCACTATTCACTTCGACAAGGGGTCCTCCCAGAGGACAGAGCCAGGGCCATGGGCAGAATGGATAAACGCCTCCTCTTGGAGAACAGAGTCAGGGCCTTACCAAGGAAACTCTCCTACTTCCAGGTGGCCATTCTTACTAGCCAAGGGTCATTTCTACCCTAAGCAATGTTACTTGGCTATACTGTTGACATTTTATTATTTTCAGGTTTCCAGGAGAACAGAGCTACAGAATTAACCAAAGGTTGAAATCTTATGCAGAAGGAGAAGGGGTTTAGTTAATCCTTTACCAACAATGCCCAATTCTGGAATTCTGGCTTCAAAATTGACCTTCATTCACAAAATATACAAATACTCAAGCACTCTAACCACAGGCCTACATGACCATATACCCATGCTGGCTGTAGATGCTGTTTTAATCAGTACAGTATATACTTTCTGAGAACATTTGTTGGCCAAAAATATTTGGACACCAAATTACAGTGGTCATTTGTGGCTCTTACTGTTGTCAAATGCACACCATCCCTTCTACTTTTTTTAGATAATCACACAGATATTATTATTAATCATGGGTGATCAGAATAGAATTTGCAACCATAATATTAATAATAAGCTCAGTTATTATTGTAGTTAGCTAACGTTTGGATTTATTATTTCCTCTCAGACATTACCTCTTCCACATTCTGACTTATATGCTTTGGGTGGGAATCCAACCAAGGAATGCAGAATGCCACTCAGTCTTAAGCCAATAAGCTTGTTCCATCCCCAGACATACAGAAATTAGTTCAGAGATGATATGAGACCCCACTGAAGCCAATAAGATACAGTGAGACATTTTAAAGAAATCACTGTTGGCTCCTGGTTTTGAAAGGGTGTCAAATCTGAAGTAGCTCATCCATTTTGTATTCATGAGTGAAGAATCTGTCTAAGCCAACAGAGGGAGGGCTGAGATAAGTTGAGAGAAAAGAAACTGAGTTCTGATGACACTGCTTGGGCCAGAAATCAGCCCTACTCTGACTCTGTAGGTTATAAGAGCCAAAAAGCCCCTTTTCTGCTTCAGCCAGTATGTTTTGGGGTTTCAGTCACAGTAAACAGAGCCCTAACTGATCCAATCATTGAAGAAACTGTGTAAGGCATAAATTGGCACCATTAGCATGAAGCGTACTTGGAAGAAAAAAAAAAAGCTTGGGCTCTGGAGTGGTGCATGAGACTGAACAGTGAGACCCCTCAAAGGGTTAGGGTCGGGGCCAGAGCTGGCAAGACCCCCTCACAAGGAAGGCGCAATGCATTATTCATCTTTTCTCCTGGACATTCCCGGACTTGACAGTGACTACATACTCCAATCAGCTTAAGCCCCATTCCTCTGCCCTTTCCCAGGCAAAATTCCCATCAGCAAAGGCCAAAAAGCCTCCAAAAGCCCAGGGAGGATGGATTAGCTCCTGATTGAACACCTCAATTTGGAACCTGAAGCAAACCTTGGGGTGATTTTCGCCAAAGAAACTGGCCCCAACCTGTTCAAAGGTCTCCCTGTCATCTTCTGAATTTAAGATTTTCTCTTGCCCAACTTTAGAGTTAATATGGTTTGCTGCTTCACTAGATTTAACGCCAAACAAAAACATTCGACATAAAACCAAGTGGCTTTAATGTGCTGGTGGAAGTCCAGTTGTGCTGAGTTATACAGGTAAAGGAAATACCTATATATATCAGGACCAACATATGATGAGGGTTTATGTGCTGTTTAAACTTTGCACTGGCATTTCTGGGGCTTTCCTGTTGTAGTACTCAATTTTTTCATAGGTCTTAATCTTATCTACTCAAGTAAACAGCTCTTTAGGGTACTACCAATGTCTTGCGCTACTTTTGATTCCCCCATAACCTTTAGTGCACTCCTAGGCATAAGTAATCCCCTAACAAGTCCTTCTTAATTTCTTTTTTGTTAAAGTAACATTGTTTCCATTCCAGGCAAAGAAAAATTTCCTAACAGATTTCTCCTTATCACAGCAGAGTTTGAAATCTTATAAGATTTTACTAAGGCTTACATGTGTAAATCTTTTCCCCTTCCTTTTGCTGCCTAAAATAACAAAAAGTAATTTGCTACTAAGAAAATCTGACCAAAAATGATAACGCAAGCCAGCAAACAAACATTTAATCTCTGTCTCATCAGAGACAGAAGGAATAGTGATCATGATACCTGTTTCAAGTTATTTACAACTGAGTCTTTTAATTAACATAGCATTTTCAGCCCACACGGTCTTTTAAAAAACTAGATTCCTCCCCTTACCTGAGAAAAATCATGAATAAAACAACTAACCCTCATTTACATTAAAATAACTAACCCGGCATAAGCATAATGCATTCTAGAAATATGGAGTTTCCCGAGATAACTTTAGTTAGAAAAAGCGATTCTTTTCTATGGAAAAGAAACAAATTACATCATACCTTCATATGTAAAATTCCTACAGTAAATAATATGTTAAAGGGCTCACTAAATCAAAGTTACAAGTAGCTCTGATAAAAGAGATTTGTTTTACAAGGTACAAACATTTTTTTAGTGAATAATCCAATTTAGTAAATGTACTCTTAAAAATCAGCTCTATATAAAGTACAGAGTTACACACCATTGGTAAAGTTATCTTCATTTGCTAGAGTGCTATGAAACAAACAAGAGAGCTGAAATGTTCAGCCAATTACAAGTATCCATTTTGCTTTACATCTGAGTCGTTATATCAGGCTGCCTTATATTCCATTAACTGGACGCATGTCTGTCATGGAAGCAACTTCAAGCATCTTCAGGGCAAAGACTAAGTCTTCCAGAGCAGAGTAGGTTGTGTAGCAAACACTTGTCGTGTACATTGCCTAGTAAATGCTTCTTTACATGAGTTTGTCAAACTCAGAGACTTGATCCTGGCCAGCTAAAGACATGCAATTAGAAACTCCCAAACCACCAGTCAATCATAAATATACATGCATATAAACACATACACATATTGACTTGAAAACATAGGTGAGAATGAGTTTTTGCACATAATACCAATATTTCCCTCTTACTCTAGCCAGTGATAATATTTTACTTTCAAATGTATTAATTTACTGCTGGTCTAAACATTCTATCAAAATGTATTTATTGTAAAAACATTTCACCATAATACAAAATATTATTGCTTCATGGAATTCTTTTGAAAAAGATTACACAGACACAAACATAAAAGTAAATCTAAAATATTCATAAGTATACATGTCACAAAAAGAACATATACCATAATAAATACACTGAGATAACATACAAAACAATAAAGTCAAGTAATAAAAGCACTGCTTTACCTAGCTCTATGTTTATAGTGCTTGCTCGGTGCTATGGACTGAATATGTGTATCCCCCCAGAATTCACATGCTGAAATCCTAACCCCCAAGGTAATGGTATCAGGAAATGGAACTTTTGAGAAGTGACCAGGTGATGAAGGTGGATCGCTCATAAATGGGATTAGCGTCCTTACAAAAGAGGCCCCAAAAAGCTCCCTTGACCCCTTTTACCATGTGAGGACAAAGCAAAGAGCATTGTCTATGAACAAGGAAGTGGGTTCTCACCAAACACAGAATCTTCCAGCCCCTTGATCTTGGACTTCCCAGACTCCACAACTGTGTGAAATTAATGTCTGTTTTTTATAAGCTACCCAGTCTATGGTATTTCTGTTATAGCAGCCCAAACAGATTAAGATCCCAGCTCCTCAAAACTAAGTTGTGTTTCTATATACCTACTACAAAAGAAAAATTAAGAAAACAATCCTATTTACAATGGAGTCAAAAAGAATAAAATACTTAGTAGTAAATTTAATCCAGGAAGGTGAGAGATCAGTACACTGAAAATTATAAAACACTGATTGATGAAAGAAATTAATGAAGACACACATAAATGGAAAGGTAGCCCATATTCATGGATTAGAATAAATAACATTGTTAAAATGTCCATAATACTCAAAGCAATTTTCAGATTCAATTTAATCTCTATCAAAATGCCAGTGCATTTTTTACAGAAATAGAAAAACAACCCTAAAATTTGCATGGAACCAAAAAAGATCACAAATAACTAAAGCAATCTTGAGCAAGAAGAACAAAGCTGGAGGCATCACACTTCCTGATTTCAAACTATCATACAAGGCTATAGAAAGCAAAACAGTGTGGTACTGGCATAAAAATAAAACACATAGATCAATGGAACAGAATAGAGAGATCCAAAACAAACCCATGCATATGTGGTCAACTAACTTTCAACAAAGGCACCAAGAACACAAAATGGGAAAAGATAGCCTCTTCAGTAAGTGGAGCTGGGAAAACTGGATATCCACATGCAGAAGAATGAAATTGTGCCCTTATCTTACATCATACACAAAAATAAATTCAAAATGGATTGAAGACTTAAGGAAAAGACCTGAAACCATAAAATTCTCAGAAGAAAATATAGGGGAAAAGCTCCTTGATATTGGTCTTGGTGGTAGTTTTCTGGATACAACATCAAAAGTACAGACAACAAAAGCAAAAATAAATGAGACTACATCAAACTAAAAAGTTTCTGCATAGCAAAGGAAACAATCAAGAAAGAAGAAAATATTTGCAAACCATATATCCAATAAAGGTTTAATATCCAAAATATAAAAGAATTCTTACAACCCATAGCAAAACAACAATCCAATTTAAAAATGGGCAAAGGATCTGAATAGATACTTTTCCAAAGAAGACATACAAATGGCCAAAAGGTATATGAAAGATGTTCAACCTCACTAATCAGGAAAATGTAAATCAAAACCACAATGAGATATCACTTCACACCTACTAGGATGTCTGTTATCAAAAAGACAATAGATAACAAATATTGTCCAGAATGTGGAGAAAAGGGAGCCCTTATACACTGTTAGTGGGAATGTAAACTGGTACTGCCACTATGGAAAACAGTATGGAGGTTCTTCAAAACATTAAAAATAGAACTACCATATGATCCATAAATCCTACTTCTGGGTATATATCCGAAGGAAATGAAATCACTATCTCAAAGAGATATCTGCCCTCCAATGTTCATTTCAGTATTACTCACAATAGCCAAAATATACAAACAATCTAAGTGTCCATCAAAAGATGAAAGGATAAAGAAAATGTGGAAGACATATATAATCTGTGGAAGATATCTACATACGGGATTTATATCTCCCATTCCATATATGAGTGAGTGTGTGTGTGTATATACATAAAATACATTCAGCCATAAAAAGGAAGGAAATACTGCCATTTGTAACAACATGGATGAACCTGGAGGGCATCATGCTAAATGTAATAAGCCTGAGAGAGAGACAAATACTGTATGGTATAAGTGGAATCTGAAAAAAAAAATTTAACTCATAGAACAGAGAGTAGAATGGTGGTTGCCAGGGCCTTGGGGAAGATATTGATCAAAGGGTACACACTTTCAATTATAAGATGAGTAAGTTCTGAGGATGTAATGTACAGCATGGTGACTATAGTTGATAATTGTGTATTGTATATTTGAAATCTGCTGAGAGTGTATCAATAGACCTTACGCATTCTCACCAAAGAAACCAAAAAACAAAAACCCAGTGACCATGTGAAGCAATAGATGTGTTAATTAAGTTGATTGTGGTGATCATTTCACAACGCATATGTATAGCAAATCATCACATTGTACAAATTAAATATATTACAATTTTATTTGTCAACTATACCTTGATAAAGCTGGGGGATAGAGGGAGAAAATAACAACAACAAGAAAAAAGATACCCAGATCTTGTATGGAATTTAGCCAACAAGAAAAAAGACACCCAGATCTTGTATGTTTCCTAACGAATATAAGATCAAAATACTTCAGGACCTGTTTTAGTTGGTGTGCTGGCCCTTGGCTTAATGTCTTAAAACACCCAAGAAGTGTGGCATAACTGTAGATAGTACCTGCTGTAGTTGGTCAGCACTTTAATAATGTGCCACTCAGGTTTTAAAATGTTAGTGGTGTGCTGCAGAGTATCACGAATTGTACAAGAGATGAGCTAGACTGAACAAAAAGATGATGTGTCACAGTAAAAATGAGCCAGCACCATTTATCTATCTGGGACTTCAAGTGGTGATTTAAAATAAGTAAATACCACCACCCCACTCCCCCGCCCCCCGCCGAAGTGGCACCATTCTGAGGCACTGTTTCTGATGCTGTGTGGGCTCCCATGTATTGGTGGGCTTTGAAATCAGCTTTGGAGTCTCCTTCATAGGAGACAGCCTTATGAGTAACTGTCATACAGACAGTGGGACCTGAGGAGAGTCTAAGTCCCACCTGCCCCATGGTCTCCCTCACAAACCTGCTTTGGTTCCTAAATTACCTCAGAATCCACTCCACTCAGTTGGAAGCTAATGAATGTTTTGGAGGAGAGGTGTCACCATCTGCCATCGCAGCCATTGATACCCGCAAGGCAGTGCGTGCTGTGGGACAGGCACTAAGCAGACGAGTGGGAAGACAAATAGGTTGAAGCCTCACCACTAACAGCCACGGGAAATCGGGCAAGGCATTAACCTCTCTCAGAGTCCTCAACTGTAAAATGAGGAGTAACTGCTCTGCTTACCTAACAGTGCCATGAGAATCTAGAAGCAAATGCCATATTTGTAAGTGTTATAAGAAAGAAAGAGGGAAAGGAGGAAATGAGTAAAGGGAAAGGGAAAAAGAAAATGTTGGAAGGGAAAAGAGAAGGAAGAAAAAGAGGAAAAGAAAGAGGGAGAGAGGTAAGTAAAGGGACAGGGGAATGAGGAAGAGAAAAAAGGGCAGGGAAAAGGGAAGGAGGAATGAAAAAAAGAGGGGAGGAAAAGAGCAAGAGAAATGGGGGAAAGTGGAAGGGGAGAAGCAACAGGAAGGGAAAGGGGCACAGAGTAAGGGAAAAGGTGCGAAGGAATGTAGGTTTTGGAGCCTGAATTCTTCTAGGCTCTGCTCCCACCTAAGTGTATGTCCTTGGGCAAAGCATTTATCTAAGCTTCACATTTTTCCTCTGGGAAATGGGGATAATAATTCTGCCTTTCAATGTTATTATTAAGATTATCTATTCATTTTTTCAACCAATATTTAGTGAGCACCATTCTAGGTACTTGGCATGTATCAGTCAACAAACAGACCAGAATCTCTGTCTTTGGGGACCTGACATTCTAGTGTGAATCGAAGTGTCTAGCATGGTACTTGGCATATACCAGACACTCAGTAGACGTTAATTAACATTTTCATTGATACTAACAATGTATGGTGTTTATAAAATGTAAAATATTATTATTAGCTCAAATTAATCAGATTAGCCAGATTCTATTTCTATGGAGAAACGGAACTTAGAAGAGGTAAACTCTGCTGAGGAAGGGAAGAAAGTTCCAGCAAACCAGATGATACCAGGGAGAGAGATTGAGGTGGAACCCCTGCGTGCCCAGGATGCACCACCCTGCAGCATCAGTTGAAGAAAACTGCTCTTCGACCGAAACACCCACTGTGGACTGTTAAATGAGGAGAAAAATACTACTATAATATTTGAGATGTTACATGTATTTTTCAAAGCCCCCCAGGTTATTCTAATGATCAGTCAGGATTGAGAACTGCTGAACTAAAAAATTCATATGTGAATAATTAAGAGTAACTTTGCTGCACTATGTGAAGTATAAGTATATAATTAATGTACATGAAGGATCGCTATGCACTTCCTGTGGCTAGAACAGGAACTTCTGAGTTTTTCTACTAAGGGTGACAAATTCGTTCTGATCCACACTTTACTTGTTCACTTGACTTACAGAAGGTCAGGGGGAGTATGCAAGATGAGAGAAGTAGAATGAAAGGATCTTGAATGTGCGTTAAAGAGGGCTCAGTCTAGGGGGTGAAGGGGGTGTGGAGCCACTCAGAATTTTAAACTAGGAAGAGGCATATTCTAAAGGCTATCCTTCTAAGAGTTTTATAATACGTCCTCATCTGGAATTCCTAGAAACAGGCTCTTCTATTAATCTTTAAATTGGTATAGTTCTCCCTTTTTTTTTGTATCTAAAAGCTATCTTTTAAAAATACACTCTCGGACTTCCCTGGTGGTCCAGTGGCTAAGACTCCGCAGTCCCAATGCAGGGAGCCTGGGTTTGATCCCTGGTAGAGGAACTAGATCCTACATGCTGCAACTAAGCGTTCATGTGCCACAACTGAAGATCCCGCATGACACAACGAAGATCCCGCACGTGGCAACAAAGTTTCCACATGCTACAGCTAAGACCTGGCGCAGCCAAATAAATAAATATTTAATAAATAAATAAAAATATACTCTCAGCTTAAATTACTAAGGAGACATATATACAGCAAAGGTATACAGAGTAAGGGATTCAAATATTTTAGTCAAATATGAGTTACTTTTTGAGAAATAAGAAAGAATAAATGAGAGAAAAATTATAATAATTATTCTTATAATAGCTAACTATGTGAGAGGCACGGTTAGGGTATGTATTAATTCATTTAATCATTAAATAATCCTGTGAGAAAGGTACTGAGTCTCATTTTGCAGATAAGGAACAGAGGTGCCAAGAGTTGCTCAAGATCTTGCTGCTATAAGTGGAAGAACCAGGATTTGAATCCAGGTGGGTGGACTGACTACAGAGCCTGTACTATTTTTTCTTTTAATTAAAGTATAGTTGATTTACAATGTTGTGTTAGTTTCTGGCATACAGCAAAGTGATTCAGTTATACATATATATATGTATATATGTATTTTTTTCATATTCTTTTGAAAACAGTAACCAAACATTATGGTTTATTACAGGATATTGAATATAGTTCCCTGTGCTACACAGTAAATACTTATTGTTTACTGATTTTACTTATATAATATGTATCTGTTAATCCCATACTCCCAATTTATCCCTCTTCTTCTCCTTTCCTCTTTGGTAACCATAAGTTTGTTTTCTATATCTGTGAGTCTGTTTCTATTCATAAAGAAGTTCATCTGCATCATATTTTAGATTCCACATATATGTAATATCATATGGTATTTGTCTTTCTCTTTCTGACTTACTTCACTTAGTATATTTATCTCTAGGTCCATCCATGTTGCTGCATATGGCATTATTTTATTCTTTTTTATGGCTGAGTAATATTCCATTGTGTATATATACCACATCTTCTTTATGCATTCATCCGTCAATGGACATTTAGGTTACTTCCATGTCTTGTCTATTGTAAATAGCGCTGCTGTGAACACTGGAGTGCATATATCTTTTCAAATTATATGAAAATAATATAATTATTTTTCTCTGGATATATGCCCAGGAGAGGATTGCTGGATCAGATGGCAACTCTATTTTTAGTTTTTTGAGGAACCTCCATGCTGTTCTCCATAGTGGCTATACCAATTTACATTGCCATCAACAGTGTAGGAGGGTTCCCTTTTCTCCACACCCCCTCCAGCACTTGTTATTTGTAGATTTTTTTTTTTTTTGGTAGATTTTTGATCATGGCCATTCTAACTGGTGTAAGGTGGTACCTCATTGTAGTTATGATTTGCATTTCTCTAATAATTGGCAATGTTGAGCATTTTTTCATGTGCCTATTGGCCATCTGTATGTCTTCTTTGGAGAAATGTCTATTTAGGTCTTCTGCCTCTTTTCTGATTGGGTTGTTTGCTTTTTTGTTATTGAGTTGTATGAGCTGTTTGTATATTTTGGACAGAGCCTGTACTCTTAACCTCCAAGACACAGCATATTGAATATAATCCCCCAAATGTTTACATTTATCTCTGGAACACAGACACTCCCTCATTAAAAGACCTTTCCAGGCATCTTGCCTTGACCACTTGGTTCCCTAGCAGCAATCCAGAATTCAGTCAGCAGTGGAAAAGAGAGACCATGCTCACTCCAATAATCCACAATATAAATTAGCTGTGTATAAATCATGAAGAGGAGACTATGCCTTAAAGAGCTTCCAATTGGCCCCTCACATTTTAGAGGCTACCAATTGCAAAAGTCTTGCCTAACAAAACTTTGTTGGTACAATCTGACACTAATGGGCATGTATCAAGTTTTCAATAAATTCTTGTTGATCAAAGCAATACCCAGATCTAAACTATTCAGCCACTAGCTCAGGCATTTTTCTATTACAAACTCAGTTTTTATTATTCCTATGCATGTTTCCACAAGTTTACTAGATATTGATGCATCCATATACATTATGCAGTATTGTAAATTTGGTTTTAAAGTTTATGTAATGGTGGCCCTGCATAAAGTTGGGGTTTTTGCTCAACATTACATTTTTTATATCTATCCAGGTAGACAGAAATAGCTCTCGGACATTCATTTTAACTGCTATAAAGTATTTCATTTCATGAGAAGCCCAAATTTCATTTATCCATTTTCCTGTTGATGGACATTTATATTGTCACTGATTATTAGTCAAATACCCTATTTGGTATACGGTAAGATACTAATTTTATTTTTTAAGAAAAAAGACCTACAAAAACAAATCCAAAACAATTAACAAAATGGCAATAAGAACATACAGATTGATAATTACCTTAAACATAAACAGATTAAATGCCCCAACCAAAAGACACAAGTGGGCTGAATGGATACAAAAACAAGACCCATATATATGCTGTCTACAAGAGACACACTTCAGATCTAGTGACACATACAGACTGAAAGTGAGGGGATGGAAAAAGTTATTCCATGCAAATGGACCTCAAAAGAAAGCTGGAGTAGCAATACTCACATCAGACAAAATAGACTTTAAAATAAAGACTGTTACAAGAGACAAAGAAGAATACTACATAATGATCAACAGATCAATCCAAGAAGATATAGCAATCATAAATATATATGCACCCAACATAGGAGCACCTCAATACATAAGGCAAATGCTAACAGCCATAAAAGGGGAAATTGACAGTAACACAATAATAGCAGTGGACTTTAACACCCCACTTTCACCAATGGACAGATCACCCAGACAGAAAATCAATAAGGAAACACAGGCCTTAAATGACACATTAAAGCAGATGGACTTAATTGATATTTATAAAGCATTCCATCCAAAAGCAGCAAAATACACATTCTTCTCAAGCGCACATGGAACATTCTCCAGGATAGATCACATGCTGGGCCACAAAGTGAGCGTCAGTAAATTTAAGAAAATTGAAATCATATCAAGCATCTATTCCAACCACAACACTATGAGATTAGAAATCAACAACAAGAAAAAAAACTGTAAAATATACAAACATGTGGAGGCTAAACAATATGCTATTAAACAACCAATGGACCACTGAAGAAATCAAGGTGGAATCAAAAATTACCTAGAAACAAATGAAAATAAAGCACAACAATCCAAAACCTATGGGATGCAGCAAAAGCAGTTCTAAGAGGGAAGTTTACAGAAATACAATCTTACCTCAGGAAACAAGAAAAATCTCAAATTAGCAACCTAACCTTACAGCTAAAGCAACTAGAGAAAGAAGTACAAACAAAACTCAAAGTTAGTACAAGGAAAGAAATCATAAAGATAAGATCAGAAATAAATGAAATAGAGATGAAGAAAACAATAGAAAGGATCAATGAAACTAAAAGCTGGTTCTTTGAAAAGATAAACAAAATTGATAAACCTTTAGCCAGACTCATCATGAAAAAAAGGGAGAGGGTGCAAATGAATAAAATTAGAAATGAAAAAGAAGTTACAATGGACACCACAGAAATACAAAGGATCATAAGAGACTACTACAACAAGCATATATATATATATGCCAACAAAATGGACCCCCTAGAAGAAATGAACAAATTCTTAGAAAGACACAAGCTCCCAAGACTGAAGAAATAGAAAATATGAACAGCCCAGGCATTTATTTCCACATTATAGTGCCTATACTGCTCAAGGAACAAAGGTGCTTAAAGACAACACTACTGATCAAAGAGTGTGGCTGCACAAGGTACATGGCATGGCAAGGCTACAAGGATGTACAAGCTCAATAACTGCTAGAACTCTTGTTTCCCTGGCCTAATTTTCAGGCTTTGGGTCCGTGCTAATTTGAAGGGTTGCTTTATAAAGAGAGAGTCAGTAAAACACACTGTGGCTCCAGAGGGAAGCAGAACACAGGGCTGGGAATTGGGAGCCTTGAGTCTCAGTCCTGGTAACTAGCTCTGAGGGTCATTCATCTTCTCTGTGTTTCAGTTTTTGTCACGATACATGCCCTGCCATTTCTGGGGGCTATTGTGAGATTCCCTGAGATAATAATGGGGAATGTGCTTTCTGTATTTAAAGTCTACAGGCCAGCCCAGTGAAAATGGCAAAGGTTTTAGAGCCCAACAGACCTAGGTTTAAATCCCAGGTCTGTCATTCACTAACTGTGTGATCATGGGCAAGTTACTTGCCCTCTCTAAACATAATGTTCTCATCTGTTGAAAAGGGTTAATAGTAAGACCTATCTCTTAGAATAGTCAAAATAATGAAATGAGCTAACTATAGAAAGCATCTGGCACATATTAGCGCTAAATAAATGGTAAATATTGTGCTTGTTTGCCAGCCATTATTTCTCAGGTTAGTCTTACGTAGACTATAAACATCTTCAAGGCTTTGATAATGAATTTTTTAAAATCCCTACAGCTTCTGGCATAGAACTGAATATGTGAACGGTGACTAGTAGCAGCAGCAGAAGAAGCAATACTAGTAGGAGCAAAATCAGCCACAGCAGCATCAGCTGGATCACTGTTAGAGCAGCAGGTAGCAGCAACAATAATAGAGCAATAGTAGTCAGGGCAGCAATAAGTGCAGGAATCACTGCAATGCTATCCCAGCCTATGCCTTCTTCTGCTGTGGATCATCTATCCCCACACTAAGAAGATAAAGTCTCTCATGCAAATAAGCACTGATTTATAGGCATCGAGTCAAAAGAAATTAAGTAAACCCTGCAAGCTGAGGAAGCTCAAATGCTAATGGATGTTAAATACAGGTTTCATCATACCAGTCCTGTAAACTGTCATCTGTTATCAGATGCAGCAACTCTATGCTACCGTTAAATGGGGAAGATGCTAAAGAAAGAAGCTGGGAGAATTCTGAACAGTGGTGAGCCTGATTCATTCAATACTTCAAGAGAAAGAATCCTAGGCACCTGTGCTCTCAAACTTCAGCCTTGGTTAGAACCTTCTTCTCTGACTCTCAAAACCCCAACATCTTAAGAGGCTCTAGTCCTGCAGATACGAAGTCAGTTTTTCAGGTATCAGGGAATGAGCAGAAAGGCTTAGATAACTACCTGAAACAGAGGCCCAAGTCTGTCCCAGGTACTTCGGGGAAAAGGACGAAGAGGTTGGGAGAGCGACCACAGTGAAGCCAAGAAAATAAACTTAAAACACCAGATGGATTCCCCCATCTATCCTCACAATCTAGGTTTTCTTTCTGTGGTGAAGATTTTAATTATTGTTTGATAAAGTAACCAAAAGCATAGATACATTGGAATTTCCTCCTTTTTGCCCTTGTTTTTAATGCATGGATTCCCTTGGGGAACATGGGGGAGGAAGTTTATTTAATAATATATA
The DNA here is from genome assembly GCF_039906515.1 of Pseudorca crassidens. Lineage (NCBI taxonomy): Eukaryota > Metazoa > Chordata > Mammalia > Artiodactyla > Delphinidae > Pseudorca > Pseudorca crassidens. The sequence continues at coordinate 66,625,549 of NC_090296.1, forward strand.
CCTAGTATATATTTAAAAAGAAAACAATTACAAAGAGCCAAAAGCGGGCAAAGCTTGACCATGAACCACATATAAAGAAACATCCTTCCAATAAGAGCAATTCCAAAGGGGAAAACACATTCTCTGGTTAGCAAATACATGTATGAAGACACCAGCACACCTATCCAAATACATGTATACAGACTCAGTACAGCCAAAGAAACACAGCACATCAAAATGACAACACAACAAGAAATAAACAACCTAATGGAATAACTCAAAGGAATTAAAATAAGATATATCAGGAAGACTCTCACTTACCACTACTATACAGTATTTTTATTAACGTGGGAATGAAGGGCAACAATCTGCCCTTTGGGAACAAACAAGTCAGGAGCCTTTTTCTGTAGAGGCCTAATGAGCTCTCCATAACCCAGCACTTTCCTCTTTCCTCAGTGATATGAAATCAGAGGTCACAAAGAAGGTTCCATTTGGCTGAATCCCAAGCGGAGAAGCAATTTTGCTCAGAGCTTTCTGAGCAGAGAGCCCAAGGGGTAGAAAGCTTAGGTTCTCTTCTGCTCTGCAGCGGATGCATGTGGGCAGTAATTCCAGGAATGGTACTGGAAGAAAGTGTCCATGGTTTAAAATCCATCACCTATCTCATCACCACACCTCCAAGGCCGGTCAGGGCTTACAGGTCTTGAAATTTCCCTTGGCTCACCCAGGAACGGATTTCCTGACTCTAGATTCCTAACTTGCCAAGCCCAGCTTTTGCCAACAGCGGCCCTCGGCTAGGTAATGGAAAAATACAGAATCTGGTGGCATCAAACGGGTGTGTACTAGCAAATATCCACCAAGTGGCTGATGGTGAGCCAGGATGGATACAGAAGTACAAGGACTGAGCTAATAATTTCGCATTCAGTCAAGTAACATTGTTATCTCACGGTCAGCTCTTTCTTCATTGGTGGCAAAGACTCCCTCACCTTTTTTTGGTCCCAGAGGCAGCAGAAGCTCTAGAAATGCTTGGGGCAGGTAATGGCAGGGCAGAGAGAATGGAGTGACCTAGCACAAGCAGAGGCAGCACTGGAGGTGGGAAAAACCAAAACTATGCTCCCACCCCCACCACAAATACCCACTAGTTATTTGAACGATGAGATTCAGAGTTACCGGCTTGGGCTTAAGCAGAGTGCTCAGCCCTAAAACAGACCTAACGGTAACCTAGCAAATGTTTTGTAAACTCTAAAGCACTATATAAGTGTTATCTTTACTATTATTACCAAAAAGATAATATCCAGAACTCCACCATTTGAAAATTATATTTTACTCTTATTTCTTGTTTTTAAGCTGTTAATGGTCTAGGTGGTTTCTTTTTTTTTTTTTTTAATAGATTTTATTTATTTATTTTTTGGCTGCGTTGGGTGTTCCATTGCTGCAGGCTTTCTCTAGTTGTCACGAGCAGGGGGCTACTCTTCATTGCAGTGCGAGGGCTTCTCATTGCAGTGGCTTCTCTTGTTGCAGAGCATGGGCTCCAGGAGCGCGGGCTTCAGTAGTTGTGGCTCGTAGGCTCTAGAGCGCAGGCTCAGTGGTTGTGGCGCACGGGCTTAGTTCTTCCGCGGCATGTGGGATCTTCCCGGACCAGGGCTCCAACCCGTGTCCCCTGCATTAGCAGGCGGATTCTTAACCACTGCGCCACCATGAAAGCCCCTAGGTGATTTCTTAAATGACTGTAGAGCACTTATTAGTCATGTCAAGTATTCTCCGTAGAAATTCTAGACAAATCAATCAATGAGGATAGCAGTGAAAAAGAAAAACACACTTTCAAAAATTTGTCCTTTTCTTCAAGAAACATTATTTTCTGTTATTAAAGAAAACATCACTCAGCCTGAAGTACAGTGGACCCCTGAACAACATGGGTTTGAACTAAACAGGCCCACTTACACGCAGATTTTTTCCACTAAATGTGTACTTTAGTACTGCATGATCCATAGTTGGTTGAATCCATGGATGTGGAGCTGCAGATATGGAGGACCGACTATAGTTATAGTAGATTTTCGAGTGCTTAGGGTCAGTGCCTCTAACCCCCTGATTGTTCCAGGGTCAACCTGGTTGACTTTACCAGTAACCAAGGCTATTTCATGCAACCAGGAGTTGGAGCTATCTGACCTAGAGGACTTTCAGAAAAAAGAAAAACTATGCTCCATATATTATTCCTGCTTCCACCCATTACATACAGAGAAAAAGCATTTCTGGAAGTTTTAGAATAGGAGTTTTCCTTTACTCCAGCTGCCAAGGTTCAGAGATACAGAGGTCTAGCTTCAAAGACTAAAATATTGCACTGTGTGATTTAGTACCAGACTCAATGTAAGTATAATGAGAGTTCTGGCCACTCCTGAGGTTTCCCAAGCCTTGATGGGTAAAATCTGAAGGGAAGAGGTAGTGGAAGAGAGGCTGCCATCTAAGTGCTGGAAACACTTGTATTTGCCCAGATACAGGGACCTGAATTCCCTTCAGAGTGGGTAGAACCTTCGTTTTGAAAAAAACATCTAAATGTACCTTGGTTACATCTACCAATTTTCCTTGGAGAACAATGTGAAATAACCTAAATGTAGCTGTTTCAAATTTACAACATAAGTATTCTTTTTGGTAGAGAAGGTTTTCACTTTAGGTTGAGCTTGAGCAGACTTTAGAAATTTTTTTTTCCTTTTTTCATAAGGGACCTATGGACTGAAAAAAAGGCTCACCTAAAGGGAGTGGATATTCCCAATACTAGGATGAGACAGAGACTTGGACAAAAAATAGGGACAGAGAAAGCCAACCATAGACTGGGAGGCGAGGAACTTTGTTCTCTTTTTGGGCCTTGGGAGAAGTATGCTTAGATTCTTACAAGTAGAGCACTCCAGTGTATGGTTAGCTGGCCTCTGCCACATAGAAGCATCCAGAAAACTAGGCAGGTGTACACTAAAAGGTCCCTGAAGGTATCCTGGAGCTATGTGCTTTGAAGATAACAACACTGCTATGAATTGAAATGTGTCCCCCCCAAAAATCCATGTTGAAGCCTTAACCCTCGATGTGACTATATTTGCAGATAGGGCCTATAAGGAGGTAATTATAGTTAAATGAAGTCATAGCGTGTGACCCTAATCAAACAGGATTAGTGTCCTTATAAGAAGAAAAACCAGAGAGTGCAAGCACGTTCTCTCTCTCTCTCTCTCTCTCTCTCTCTCTCTCTGCCACGTGAGGACATAGCAAGAAGGCAGCCATCTACAAGTCAGGAAGAGAGGTCTCATCAGGAACTGAATTGGTCAGCACCTTGATCTTGGATTTAGCCTCCAGAACTGTGAGAAAACAAATTTCTGTTGTTTAAGCCACTAAATCTATGATATATTGTTATGGCAGCCTGAGCCAACCAAGACACATACCTAGTAACTTTTAGGATACTTTTTGTATTTTTCGTTTGTTTGTTTCATTATTCCTTCACCTTAAATAGTCTTATTAAACCTGACAGTCTAGCAGATCTCTCAAGGTATTTGAATGCCTAATATGCTCTGTAAACTGTGCTAGGCAAGGGAAAACAATGACAAATAAGGTAGACACAGACACTACCTTTATAATTAGTCTAGACTGGAAGATATTAAACAAATAAATATGAAGATAATTCATGACAATTGTAACAAGTGCCATCCTATACATATGACAGCATTCAGCAGTCTCTCCCATGCTGTGCAGAATTAAGGGGAGATCCTGATCTTTGTACCCAAGAATAGGGCACGGCTAGTGTGGTAGTGAAGGCAGCCATGGCCTGAGGGAGATAAGAGATGACTGTACCACATAATGCAATGGACAGGCTTGATGAGGAGACTGGAACACTAGACTGAAAGCCCCATGAGGGCAGCAACCATCTCTCTCTTGTTCACTGCAACATCCCCAGCATCTAGCATCCCTTGGCACACAGACACTCCACACACAGACACTCCACAAGTATTTGTTTTTAAATGGATGGGCACAAATGACAGTACCATGGGGGAAATCTCAAAAATAAATGGGAGAGGCATGAGCTTCAAGATGGTGGAAGAGTAAGACATGGAGATCACCTTCCTCCCCACAGATACATCAGAAATACATCTACACGTGGAACAACTCCTACAGAACACCTACTGAACGCTGGCAGAAGACCTCAGACCTCCCAAAAGCCAAGAAACTCCCCACGTACCTGGGTAGGGCAAATAAAAAAGAAAAAACAGAGACAAAAGGATAGGGACAAGACCTGCACCAGTGGGAGGGAGTTGTGAAGGAGGAAAGGTTTCCACATACTGGGAAGCCCCTTCGTGGGCAGAGACTGCGGGTGGCAGAGCGGGGCAGCTTTGGAGCCACGGAGGAGAACGCAGCAACAGGGGTGCTGAGGGCAAAGCGGAGAGATTCCCGCACAGAGGATCGGTGCCGACCAGCACTCACCGGCCCGAGAGGCTTGTCTGCTCACCCGCTGGGGCGGGCGGGGCTGCGAGCTGAGGCTTTGGCTTTGGAGGTCGGATCGCAGGGAGAGGACTGGCAGCGTGAACACAGCCTGAAGGGGTTAGTGAACCACGGCTAGCCGGGAGGGAGTCCAGGAAAAGGTCTGGTGCTGCCGAAGAGGCAAGAGACTTTTTCTTGCCTCTTTGTTTCCTGGTGCATGAGGAGAGGGGATTAAGTGCACCACTTAAACGAGCTCCAGAGATGCACGTGAGCCACAGCTATAAGCGCGGACCCCAGAGACGGGCATGGGACGCTAAGGCTGTTGCTGCCGCCACCAAGAAGCCTGTGTGCAACCACAGGTCACTCTCCACACCTCCGCTCCCAGGAGCCTGTGCAGCCTGCCACTGCCAGGGTCCCGGGATCCAGGGACAACTTCACCAGGAGAACGAACGGCGCACCTCAGGCTGGTGCAACGTCACGCCAGACTCTGCCGCCACAGGCTCGCCCCACATCGGTACCCCTCCCTGTCCCCGGCCTGAGTGAGCCAGAACCCCCGAATCAGCTGCTCCTTTAACCCCGTCCTGTCTGAGCGAAGAACAGATGCCCTCAGGCGACCTACACGCAGAGGCGAGTCCAAATACAAAGCTGAACCCCAGGAGCTGTGCAAACAAAGAAGAGAAAGGGAAATCTCTCCCAGCAGCCTCAGGAGCAGCGGATTAAATCTCCACCATCAACTTGATGTACCCTGCATCTGTGGAATACCTGAATAGACAACGAATCATCCCAAATTGAGGAGGTGGACTTTGGGAGCAAGATATATATTTTTTCCCCTTTTCCTCTTTCTGTGAGCGTGTATGTGTATGCTTCTGTGTTTGATTTTGTCTGTATAGCTTTGCTTTTACCACTTCTCCTAGGGTTCTGTCTGTCCGTTTTTGTTTTGTTTTATTTTGTTTTTTACTTATGCTGGAGAGGGTGTGGAGAAAAGGGAACACTCTTGCACTGCTGGTGGGAATGTAAATTGATACAGCCACTATGGAAAACAGTACGGAGGTTCCTTAAAAAACTACAAATAGAACTACCATACGACCCAGCAATCCCACTACTGGGCATATACCCTGAGAAAACCATAATTCAAAAAGAGTCATGTACCACAATGTTCATGAAGCTCTCTTTACAATAGCCAGGAGATGGAAGCAACCTAAGTGTCCATCAACAGATGAATGGATAAAGAAGATGTGGCACATATATACAATGGAACATTTCTCAGCCATAAAAACAAATGAAATTGAGTTATTTGTAGTGAGATGGATGGGCCTAGAGTCTGTCATACAGAGTGAAGTAAGTCAGAAAGAGAAAAACAAATACCATATGCTAACACATATATATGGAATCTAAGGGAAAAGAAAAAGTCATGAAGAACCTAGGGGCAAGATGAAAATAAAGACAAAGACCTACTAGAGAATGAACTTGAGGATATGCAGTGGGGGAAGGGTAAGCTGGGACGAAGTGAGAGAGTGGCATGGACATATATACACTACCATACGTAAGGTAGATAGCTAGTGGGAAGCAGCCGCATAGCACAGGGAGATGAGCTCGGTGCTTTGTAACCACCTACAGGGGTGGGATAGGGAGGGTGGGAGGGAGACGCAAGAGGGAAGAGATATGGGAACATATGTATATGTATAACTGATTCACTTTGTTATAAAGCAGAAACTAACACACCATTGTAAAGCAATTACACTCCAATAAAGTTGTTAAAAACATAATAATAATAATTATTTTTTAGATTTTATTTTAATAACTATATTTTACTTTATTTTACTTTATCTTCTTTCTTTCTTTCTATTTTTTCTCCCTTTTATTCTGAGCCGTGTGGATGAAAGGCTCATCGTGCTCCAGCCAGGCGTCAGGGCTGTGCCTCTGAGGTGGAAGAGCCAAGTTCAGGACATTGGTCCATAAGACACCTCCCAGCTCCATGTAATATCAAACAGCGAAAATCTCCCAGAGATCTCCATCTCAACACTAAGACCCAGCTTCACTCAACAACCAGCAAGCTACAGTGCTGGACAAACAACTAGAAAGACAGGAACAAAACCCCATCCATTAGTAGAGAGGTTGCCTAAAATCATAATAAGGCCACAGACACCCCAAAACACACCACCAGACATGGACCTGCCCACCAGAAAGACAAGATCCAGCCTCATCCACCATAACATAGGCACCAGTACCCTAGAACAGGAAGCCTACACCACCCGCTGAACCAACATCAGCCACTGGGGATAGACACCAAAAACAACAGGAACTACGAACCTGCAGGCTGCAAAAAGGAGACCCCAAACACAGTAACGTAAGCAAAATGAGAAGAGAGAAAAACACACAGCAGATGAAGAAGCAAGGCAAAAACCCACCAGACCTAACAAATGAAGAGGAAATAGGCAGTCTACCTGAAAAAAATTCAGAATGATGATAGTAAAGATGATCCAGAATCTTGGAAATAGAATGGAGAAAATACAAGAAATGTTTAACAAGGACCTACAAGAACTAAAGAGCAAACAAACAATGACGAACAACACAAGAAATGAAATTTAAAAATTCTCTAGAAGTGATCAATAGCAGAATAACTGAGGCAGAAGAACGGATAAGTGACCTGGAAGATAAAATAGTGGAAATAACTACTGCAGAGCAGAATAAAGAAAAAAGAATGAAAAAAACTGAGGACAGGCTCAGAGACCTCTGGGACAACATTAAACAAACCAACATTTGAATTACAGGGTCCCAGAAAAGAAGAGAAAAAGAAAGAGACTGAGAAAATATTTGAAGAGATGATAGTTGAAAATTTCCCTAATATGGGAAAGGAAATAATTAATCAAGTCCAGGAAGCACAGAGAGTCCCATACAGGACAATTTCAAGCAGAAACACGCCAAGACACATATTAATCAAACTATCAAAACTTAAATACAAAGAAAATATATTAAAAGCAGCAAGGGAAAAACAACAAATAAGACACAAGGGAATCCCCATAAGGTTAAGAGCTGATCTTTCAGCATAAACTCTGCAAGCCAGAAGGGAGTGGCAGGACATATTTAATGTGATGAAGGAGAAAAACCTACAACCAAGATTACTCTACTCAGCAAGGATCTCATTCAGATTTGATGGAGAAATTAAAACCTTTACAGACAAGCAAAAGCTAAGAGAAATCAGCAACACCAAAGCAGCTTTACAACAAATGCTAAAGGAACTTCTCTAGGCATGAAACACAAGAGAAGGAAAAGACCTACAGTAACAAACCCAAAACAATTAAGAAAATGGTAATAGGGACATACATATCGATAAACAGCTTAAATGTAAATGTATTAAATGCTCCAACCAAAAGATATAGACTGGCTGAATGGATAGAAAAACAAAACCCGCATATATGCTGTCTACAAGAGACCCACTTCAGACCTAGAGACACATACAGACTGAAAGTGAGGGGATAGAAAAAGATACTCCATGCAAATGGAAACCAAAAGAAAGCTGGAGTAGCAATTCTCATATCAGACAAAATTGACTTTAAAATAAAGACTATTACAAGAGACAAAGAAGGACACTACATAATGATCAAGGGATCGATCCAAGAAGAAGATATAACAATTGTAAATATTTATGCACCCAACATAGGAGCACCTCAATACATAAGGCAAATACTAACAGCCATAAAAGGGGAAATTGACAGTAACACAATCATAGTAGGGGACTTTAACATCCCACTTTCACCAATGGACAGACCATCCAAAATGAAAATAAATAAGGAAACACAAGCTTTAAATGATACATTAAACATGATGGACTTAATTGATATTTATAGGACATTCCATCACCAAACAAGAGAATACACTTTTTTCTCAACTGCTCATGGAACATTCTCCAGGCTAGATCATATCTTAGGTCACAAATCAAGCCTTGGTAAATTTAAGAAAATTGAAATCATGTCAAGTACCTTTCCTACCACAACACTATGAGACTAGATATCAATTACAGGAAAAAAACTAAAAAACACAAACACATGGAGGCTAAACAATGCACTACTTAATAACCAAGAGATCACTGAAGAAATAAAAGAGGAAATCAAAAAATACCTAGAAACAAATGACAATGAAAACAGGATGACCCAAAACCTATGGTATGCAGCAAAAGCAGTTCTAAGAGGGAAGTTTATAGCAATACAGTTCTTCGTCAAGAAACAAGAAACATCTCAAATAAACAACCTAAACTTATACCTAAAATAATTAGAGAAAGAAGAACAGAAAAACCCCAAAGTTAGCATAAGGAAAGAAATCATAAAGATCAGATCAGAAGTAATTGAAAAAGAAATGAAGGAAACGATAGCAAAGATCAGTAAAACTAAAAGCTGGTTCTTTGAGCAGATAAACAAAATTGATAAACCAGTAGCCAGACTCATCAAGAAAAAAAGGGAGAAGACTCAAATCAATAGAATTAGAAATGAAAAAGGAGAAATAACAACTGACACTGCAGAAATACAAAGGATCATGAGAGATTACTACAAGCAACTCTATGCCAATAAAATGGACAACCTGGAAGAAATGGACAAATTCTTAGAAATGCACAACCTTCTGAGACTGAACCAGGAAGAAATAGAAAATATGAACAGACCAATCAGAAGCACTGAAATTGAAACTGTGATGAAACATCTTCCAACAAACAAAAGCCCAGGACCAGATGGCTTCACAGGAGAATTCTATCAAACATTTAGAGAAAAGCTAACACCTATCCTTCTCAAACTCTTCCAAAATATAGCAGAGGGAGGAACACTCCCAAACTCATTCTACGAGGCCACCATCACCCTGATACCAAAACCAGACAAAGATGTCACAAAGAAAGTAAACTACAGGCCAATATCACTGATGAACATAGATGCAAAAATCCTCAACAAAATACTAGCAAACAGAACCCAACAGCACATTAAAAGGATCATACACCATAATCAAGTGGGGTTTATCCCAGGAATGCAAGGATTCTTCAATATACACAAATCAAACAATGTGATACACCATATTAACAAACTGAAGGAGAAATACCATATGATCATCTCAATAGATGCAGAGAAAGCTTTTGACAAAATTCAACACCCATTTATGATAAAAAAAAAACCCTGCAGAAGGTACGCATAGAGGGAACTTTTCTCAAAATAATAAAGGCCATATATGACAAACCCACAGCCAACATCGTCCTCAATGGTGAAAAACTGAAACCATTTCCACTAAGATCAGGAAAAAGACAAGGTTGCCCACTCTCAACACTCTTATTCAACATAGTTTTGGAATTTTTAGCCACAGCAATCAGAGTAGAAAAAGAAATAAAAGGAATCCAAATCAGAAAAGAAGAAGTAAAGCTGTCACTGTCTGCAGATGACATGATACTATACACAGAGAATCCTAAAGATGCTACCAGAAAACTACTAGAGCTAATAAATGAATTTGGTAAAGTAGCAGGATACAAAATTAATGCACAGAAATCTCTGGCATTCCTATACACTAATGATGAAAAATCCATAAGTGAAATTAAGAAAACACTCCCATTTACCATTGCAACAAAAAGAATAAAATATCTAGGAATAAACCTACCTAAGGAGACAAAAGACCTGTATGCAGAAAATTATAAGACAGTGATGAAAGACATTAAAGATGATACAAATAGATGGAGAGATATACCATGTTATTGGATTGAAGAATCAACATTGTGAAAATGAGTCTACTCCCCAAAGCAATCTACAGATTTAATGCAATCCCTATCAAATTACCACTGGCATTTTTCACAGAACTAGAACAAAAAATTTCACAATTTGTATGGAAACACAAAAGACCCCGAATAGCCAAAGCAATCATGAGGAAGAAAAACGGAGCTGGAGGAATCAGGCTCCCTGACTTCTGACTATACTACAAAGCTACAGTAATCAAGACAGTATGGTACTGACACAAAAACGAAATATAGATCAATGGAACAGGATAGAAAGCCCAGAGATAAACCCATGCACATATGGTCACCTTATTTTTGATAAAGGAGGCAAGAATATACAGTGGAGAAAAGACAGCCTTTCAATAAGTGGTGCTGGGAAAACTAGACCGGTACATGTAAAAGTATGAAATTAGAGCACTCCCTAACACCATACACAAAAATAAACTCAAAATGGATTAAAGACCTAAATGTAATGCCAGACACTATCAAACTCTTAGAGGAAAACATAGGCAGAACACTCTATGACATAAATCACAGCAAGATCCTTTTTGACCCACCTCCTAGAGAAAGGGAAATAAAAACAAAAATAACCAAATGGGACCTAATGAAACTTCAAAGCTTTTGCACAGCAAAGGAAACCATAAACAAGGCCAAAAGACAACCCTCAGAATGGGAGAAAATATTTGCAAATGACAAAGGATTAATCTCCAAAATTTACAAGCAGCTCATGCAGATCAATATCAAAAAACAAACAACCCAATCCAAAAATGGGCAGAAAACCTACATAGACGTTTCTCCAAAGAAAATATACAGATTACCAACAAACACATGAAAGAATGCTCAACATCATTAATCATTAGAGAAATGTAAATCAAAACTACAATGAGGTATCACCTCACAGCAGTCAGAATGGCCATCATCAGAAAATCTACAAACAATAAATGCTGAGGGCTTCCCTGGTGGCGCAGTGGTTGAGAGTCTGCCTGCCGATGCAGGGGACACGGGTTCGTGTCCCGGTCCTGGAAAATCCCACATGCCACAGAGCGGCTGGGCCCCTTGAGCCATGGCCGCTGAGCCTGCACATCCGGAGCCTGTGCTCCGCAACAGAAGAGGCCACAACAGTGAGAGGCCTGCGTACCACAAAAAAAAAAAAAAAAAAAAAAAAAAAAAAAAAAAAACGCTGGAGAAGGTGTGGAGAAAAGGGAAACTTCTTGCACTGTTGGTGGGAATGTAAATTGATACAGCCACTATGGAGAACAGTATGGAGGTTCCTTAAAAAACTAAAACTAGAACTACCTTGTGACCCAGCAATCCCACTACTGGGCATATACCCTGAGAAAACCATAATTCAAAAAGAGTCATGTACCACAATTTTCATTGCAGCTCTCTTTATAATAGTCAGGACATGCAAGCAATATAAGTGTCCATCAACAGATGAATAGATAAAGAAGATGTGGCACATATATACAATGGAATATTACTCGCCATAAAAAGAAACGAAATTGAGTTATTTGTAGTGAGGTGGATGGACTTAGAGTCTGTCATACAGAGTGAAGTAAGTCAGAAAGAGAAAAACAAATACTGTATGCTAACACATATATATGGAATCTAAGAAAAAAAAAAAGTCATGAAGAAACTAGGGGCAAGACGGGAATAAAGACACAGACCTACTAGAACATGGACTTGAGGACAGGGGGAGGGGGAAGGGTAAGCTGGGACAAAGTGAGAGAGTGGCATGGACATATATACACTACCAAATGTAAAATAGATAGGTAGTGGGAAGCAGCCGCATAGCACAGAGAGATCAGCTCAGTGCTTTGTGACCACCTAGAGGGGTGGGATAGGGAGGGTTGGAGGGAGGGAGACGCAAGAGGGAAGAGATAGGGGAACATATGTATATGTATAACTGATTTACTTTGTTATAAAGCAGAAACTAACACACCATTGTAAAGCAATTATACTCCAATAAAGATGTTAAAAATAATAATAAAAATAAAAAATAAATGGGAGAAAATTTGAAAGGACTATAGTCCTAACCTCCAGCATATAAAAACATAAAGTTGCTGTAATAAGAGTATGAAGAAAAAGTGACACTTTATTACAATTCTCAGGGACATTCCAGTAAAACTGAGTGAAGATTTGTTTTGGGGACCATGTCAGAAATGCTCTCTAATAAACAGCTGTTGTTTCTACCCAACAGCCATTTCCAAAAGTTCTGAGATATCCAAAGTTTTTGTCTCTTAAGCTTCTTTTCCTTTGGGAAAGAGGATCCAAAATTACCTTTGGAAACCACCCTCCACTATTCTCCAGTCATGTGGTTTCCATGGAATTGAATCCAACCCTAGCTGCAGGGGAGTCCCAGACTGGCTTTAAAAAACAACGTATCCCATCCCTGTGGCTACACTGATTACTTCCAGAATGGCACATCAACCAGTCGGAGCCAAGGAAACATGTTTAGTCTTCCTCTGGAATTGGTAGTGAGAGCATATAAAACCACAAAGTGAGCCAGTAAAGCTGACACCCAAACGAAGCAAGCCTAGAGACTGATCATGGTGATAATATGTGAGCACTGGATCAGACCACACTGGAAGCTCAGCCTGCCCGTGTACTTTATGTGAACCAATACATTCTCATCTTACTTAAGGCACTTTAGGTTGGCTTTTCTAGTGCTTGCAATCTAGAGAATCCTAATGGACATGCCCTGCTTCCCCTGTCCTTACTCTCCTCCAGGCTGAAGTAGGCTGGGTCCCAGGAGCAGTAGGTCTCCCTACCTTAAGCCTCTCTATAAGGCTGCTGGAATTTCTCTGGCAGGTCTCCACAGTCATTCTACCAGCAATGAAGGTCCTGAGAGAGCTCCCTTTGACCTATGATTAAGGGCTCCGGCTTACAACCTGCCCTCCCTGCATCTGTTTCCTATGGCAGGAAGGCAAAATGCCCAATATGAGATAGATGGGGAAATCCCTGGGCTTGAAGCTCAGTTATTGATGCAATAACAGATTTCAGCTGTCTCCCTTTCTTTTACCACTTTGTCATATCACAGCTACTCAAAACCAAGAAAAGGAAACCTCAGTGGCTCAGTGGAATTACAGAGACAGAGAGTACAAGCCCTGAAGACAGAAGGGCAGTTTTGACTCTTTCCACACTGCCCTGCAGCCAAGATTGAGTGGCCATGGCCCTTCCCTTCAGTTCTCCATCACAGGTCTCCAGCACACAGCTACACCCTGTGGTCATAGAATGCTATGGACTGAACTGTGTCCCCCAAAATCTGTATGTTGAAGCCCTAATCACCCCCCTCCCCAATATGACTGCATTTGGAGTTAGGGCCTATCAGGAGGTAATAAAGGTTAACTGAGGTCATAAGGGTGGGTCCTAATCCGATGGGACTTATAAAAGAGGTAGAGACATCGAGCTCTTGCTCTCTCCCCACACACACAAGCACCAAGGAAAGGCCATGTAAAGACACAGTGAGAAGGCGTCTGTCTACAAGCCAGGAAAAGAGTTCTCGCCAGAAACCAAATCAGCCAGAACGTTTATCTTGAACTTCTAGCCCCCAGAATCATAAGAAAATAAATTTCTGTTGTTTAAGCCACCTAGTCTATGATATTTTGCTATGGCAGCCTGAGCAGACTAATAAACAGGAGGTTACAGTTACCTAAAGCCAGTAGGAGCAAACTGTGTGATAAGGTTGTGCAAAAAGCTAATGCAATCTTTACTTAAGAAAATAATAATGTACTGTTGACGGACAGTAACTGTCATGTTTTATTCTACCACACATAAAAAGAAACAGTCAGAGGGCCAACTAGGACGAGTTGGCCAATGAGTCACCACTGAGGGAAACGGAAGTTGCTGGCTTGCAAAAGAGGACATAGTGGTTTTCAAATAGCAAAGAGGTGTCATGCTGAAGAGTGAGCTAACCTTGTTCTGGTACTCAAAAACTAGAACACCAATGGAGAGAGAAAAGGCAAAGCTGCTTTCAGTTTAACGTTACAAAGCGCTCACAAAGAGTTGCCCAGCAAATGAAAGGGTTGCCTCCTTGGGCCCTGGAGCACCTTATTACTGAAGATAAACAAGCAGAGGCTGAATAAGCATCTCTCAGAAATATCAAGCAAGTAATTCACATTGTGGGGCATAAGGTTGAACTATAAAACCTCTATCTCTTCCTCCAACTCTATGATCTTATGAAGCCATGACTAATAGCATAGTAATTAAGAACCAGACTCCTGGTTTCAAAACCCAACTCTGTCGCTTACAAACGGTGTGACTCTGAAAAAGTTACTTCCTCATCTGCAAAATTAGGGCACTAAGAGTAACTTCTTCACCTTGTGGTGGTGACATCAGTTAATCTATGTAGAGAACCTAGAAGAGCACCTAGCCCATGGTAAGCCCCAAGTAAACATAAGCCTTTGTTATTGATAGCTGAGTGACAGCTTTGTTCTCAGCCCCATTATAACAAACGCAGGATGTAAAGATATGTGCATGGTCCTGGTTCTCAAGACTAATATATAAAAGTAGGAGCAAACAATGATAGCTACCAAGTTTTGAGTTCCTACTACAAATTGAACACTTTATATACATCATCTCTAACCTTCCAACAATCAGCAAAATAGTCATTACCATTCCCAATTAAAATGACAGAACCAAAAATTAAGATTAAGTAACTTGCAGCTAGTCACAAGGTGATAAGAGGATTCAAATCCACTTTTACCAGGCTCCAAAGTGTAGGCTTTTTCCATTCTGTCAGCCATCTCAAAACTAGTCTGTTCCTTTCAATTACCTAATTTCATCACTGCCAAACCCTATGGGGTAAATAGAGTAGACAGTATGGTGTGTGAGTTGTACATATAGGCTCTGGAGTCAGGATCAAAATGGTGACTCTGTGATACTAGCTATGTTCTTTAACTCAGGTCACAGCTCCTTCATGATAAAATGAAGAGGACATTAACAGTACCTATATGTGTTTAGAAAGTACCTGGCTAATCATTATAAGGTGTTAACCATTATTATCATTCCCACTGATACATAAAAGAAACTGAAGCAAATCAGCCAAAGAACCTAGACGATAAATCAGGTTTCTTGTTTGTCAACCATTTTTCTACTAGGTCATATAGTTGTACTGATATGACATGTTAGTGTTTTTCTTCTGAAAGACTGCATATCATATTTCCACAAACTTGAATATTCCTAACACTGAGCTCTTAGTCAAAATGATTATGTTTCTGCTACCTCTGCAAAGCTCAACTATCCAATACGTTTTTTGCTAATGATTCAATCCTTAACCATAACAAATTAGGCCACTGATCATCCCTCTTCTGTCCACGCCCTCCCCACATCACTCAGGAAAAGGCGGCGCCCCTGGTCCTATATCCCAGCCACAGCCGCCACAAGCAACAACACTGCCAGACCTCAGCCTTTGAGCTTCCTGCGCTGCTACAAATCCCAGTGTGTAGCTGCTACGGAAATGCTACTTGCCTCACATCTGGTTTCCATTTGCTTTACCAAATGGTCATGTTTTCACTTTGTGATCCTTCCAATGACCCATGCTAGACTTCCGAACAAACCCACCGTGGGCAAGCATTTCCTCTTGGAGAAACTCCTTGCCAGCCCAACCCTAATTATTGTTTTTTCCTTATTATAGTCCTTGATGGTGACAAAGGAACACTCATGCCCCTCTCCTATTGTGGGTTGGAGACCAAAACAACAGCCCTGGAATTAAAATTTTATAATTTTTTTAAAAAAAGAGAGGCAACTAGAGAGTGACAGTGCCTATTCTCCTCTCTCTCCCTCACTCTCAAATTAGGCCTCTGACCCACACTCTCACACAGATAATGGGGTTTCCACCAGCCTGAGGATCCCGATTCCATGCCAAATACGGCTCCCCCATATGGCAAAAAAAGGCTGCAGCCATGGGACAGCTGCTGAGCTGAGACTAAATCCTGTTTGGAGCACTTATGGCTCAGAGGGTGTCACCTCCAAGATGTTAAGGGCTCCATCTCTCCCTCCCAGCCTGCCCATTAGGCTTAGAAGCAAGCATACGGCATAATCACCCGTGCCTCTCCTGGGTCCCTGAGGGGAGCCCCCTCCTCAGGGTGGAGCGTCTGTCATATGGCTACCAAGCATCTGGTTTTAAGCAGGTTTTTTTGAGAGGTGAAATGGTGCCAGTGTTGTACTGTTTCCCTTCCCTGTGGGCATTCATCAGAGTAAATGACTAGAGAGTAGATTAGCCCTTTAAGAATCTGAGTCCCACTGGCTAAAATGGATTATTTGGATCCAGAGTGTTGAACTTCACATACTAGGAATCCCTTCTAGTGTTAAAGTGAAGGGGAGTTTGAGTTGTTTTTCAGAGTTTATATTGTTGTCTGATTGCCCCCCTACACACCTATACACACTCACACACACACACAATACATTCACAAACATTTTGTAACAGAAAGTTGGTTTCATTTTTTTCCTTATAACTTCTCCACGTCCTTGTTACTGATGTGGAAACATTTTGTACTTCGAATTCAGCTTGGTGAGTGTTAAAGCTAAATCGGCAAGAGGCTGGGCAATACTAAGGTCAAAAAGGCCATCTCCTCCCCCAGCACCAGAAATCGCCAGAACTGGAGGATTGGGAAGGCAGCCTGGTTGGGGACAGACACAAAAGCAGAAGACAAGTAACATTATCCAATGATGTGAACAAAGAAGGAGGAGAAGGAAGGTTTAGAGAGGGGCAAAAAGATTGATGAGAGGTGCAGGAAGAAATGAACATTTATTAAGGATCTACTATGTACTAAAACTTTATGATTCCATTTTTATGCCCACAACGACCGTGTAAGAAAGAAGGCACCCCATTTTTACAGACAAGTAACTTGTCTTACATTGTCTAGTAGCTAGTGTGATATAGCACCTAAATCCAAGTTTGTTAGAATCCAAAACCCCATGTTTTTAAATGCATCAATCTGTCTCTGTTAAGTCTAAATAACTGTGTTCATGTTTAACCACAAATAATGACTGTAACTATGGACACATGAAGTGTTAACATTAGAGGAAGCTAGGCGAAGGGTATATGGAAACTCTCTGTACTATCGTTGAAACTCTTCTGTAAGTCTAACATTATTTCCAAATAGATTTTTTAAAATGAATGTAACTGCATTTCACAGAGCACATGTAACCCAGACAAGGAGCTAGCGATACTATGGATTAAGAGCCCAGTGACTCAAGAATCAATAACCAAGCTTCACATGATTTACTCACTGTCCTTTTGACCTCAGATGCTAATGAGCCCAAATGTTGCTTCTTACTAAAATGAAGTAATTACTTTAAAAGTTGCTGTCAATCTGAAGATACAGTATTCAATTTGGCTGTACCCTGTTAATGTTGCTAATTTAAGCATAGTATTAAAAACTGCCATTACCCACAGTGCCACGTGCTTATAATGATTATACCTCACATTTTCAGAATAGACGCCCAAGAGTCTCATTCATATTATAAGCAACTAAATAAAGTAAAATATTTTAGGCTTTTAGGTGATAATGCCTACTACTATTCTAATGATTGGTAACTCAATCATCTAGTTACAAAAATAATGCCCTTAGTTGTAAAAGTTCTATATGTTGACCTGGCATCATCTTTTCAGATACTTATTAGACAAGAAAGAGGACCCAGATCCTTCAGAGGACACAATCAGGCAAAAGAGAGTGACAGCCATCTAACCTTGCTTCTACTTTTCCTGCTACCACCTTTTGTGTTTCTAAAGGGGTATCTCAGAGTCCTGCTTTTCATTTGGGTGTGCTCTCCTTTGACCCTCCTTGTGGTACTCCTGGGTCTCTCAGTCTTGACACCCTATCCTGGCTGAGAGGTAGGCATGTAAACAATCTACATCTGACCCTCTCCGCCAGGAAATGGAATATTGGGCAAGGGAGGAACAGATAGAAGATAAATGGAGCTGAATCATTCTGATGGCCGCTAAAGAGACTTTCCATGAGCTACTCCAACTGAGATCCCATGGCTTATATACTTGTGAGATCTTATTTTCTGTTATTGTGTGAGCTAGGCAAATCTATTCAATAAATTTTTTTTCTTTTACTAAAAGTTAGTCAGTTTCGGTTACAAGCAAACTTAGAGGATCAGAACATTGTATCTGGAAGGCATCTTAGAAATGAGGTAATAACAATGCTCCCTTACCTCCAGCCACTATGTTGCAGTTGAAGAAAGTGAGTATTTTAATTTGTGTTTAGTCTTGCTACATGGAAAGTCAACTTTTTGTCCTTGAAACTAACAGCACTCCAATGTAAACAGTGCCTGAGGGCTTGCCCATAAATATTTCATAGGATATTGCTATTTAAAAAAAGAAACAAAACTTGCTTTAAAGAGTTACTGATGCCATGAACTAGCTCTGCCTATAAATGGAGACCTAACAACATAGAATATTAATACTCCTGCAGTATTTCCTATCACGGAAATAAGTTAAAGTAGACAGAAAGCACCTCTGAACTCTTTTTAAAGTAGCTCATTTAAATAAGATATTAGAAGAGACATTGCTGTAGCAAAAAAAAAAAAAAAAAAAACTCAGTGGCTTAGAACATTAAAAGTTTACTTTTTGTTCATAGCGCAGTCCAATGTGGGTCATTAGAGGGACTCTGCTCCACAAAGTTATTTAGGACTCAGGTTCTTCCATCTTGTAATTCTGATCTTTAGTCTTTGAATCTCTCCATTCAGCAGACAAATGGAGAAGAGAGTAGGACTTGGTGATAGGAGACTTTTATGGGTCAGGCCTGGAAGAGGAGCACAAGAGGTTGAGAAATGAGGTCTAGCTTTGTGCCCAGGAAGGAAAGAACACATTTATTAGTGAGTTCCAGTGGGCTCTACCACAAGCAGCAAATTCCTGGACTTGAAAGAAAATAAAAAATCTGACAGGAATTTCTTTAGTGTAATTTATCTCTATCTAAATACAGAGATTGCCCTACCTGAATTAGCTACACACAGATATGATTTGAAAATACTTCATTTTACAATGACACAAGAAAAGCACTACAATTATCTAAGTAATCAAGATATGCAAGATTTCTTATTAAAAAATTTACTAGGATATAAAAAAGTCGAATGATTAGGCCTCAGATGGAAAAAGGGGCTATTTCCATAGAACTAGTTTGGTTTTGCCTGCCCTGTGGTCAATATAATCATATCAGTAAAAGGGGGAGGGGAGACGGGGCAGAGAACCAAGACTACAGAAACTCTAGTGTAAATAGTCAGGAAATGACCAAACTGCGATTTTCTTTGATGGAACGTGATCTATGGAAACATACTTCTGGAATTAAGGAGCAGAGAAGGACCCTTCTGGGCAGAACTTTCTGTCTTCTGCTGGACTCTCGCTATCTTCCTACTCCATTTCCATTGTCAGGCGGGCTGCCGCCACAGCAGAACCAGCTCCAGATGTTCCTGATGTCATTATCTGCTATGTGACTCATCCTGCCTGCCACCTTCAAATTAATGAGATTCTTGTTCTCAGTCTTGTGTCCTTCCTTGGGTTTCTCCTGGGCCACAGTGAGGGCGAGAGCATCCCCACAAAGGGGGCCTCATGTTCACAGGGAAGAGCAGCAAAGAATAGTTCTCTTTCCTAAACACCCCTCAGAGTAGAGTACAGTTGCCAGGGGGCACACAGTGTTCCTCACCCAAATAGGGCCACTGGCTCTGGTCATCTCCAAGATCTCAGGCCTGGGATATCCACAGTAAATCCCCAAGGTCTGAGCGCCTCACTCCTGGCACACCCACCTGGAAGAATAAAGCCCCTCAATTCCCTTGTTTCCTAATGATTATCCGTACCACAGTGGCTTAAAGAGGAAGGAGGGGGTAGACGGAGGGAGGGCAGGCCTAGCCAGCAGGCCTGCTTCGGAGGCAGCCAGCGGGCTGGGCTGGCAGGCTGCTGAGAGCCTGCTGCTTCCCACGGGGGGTTTTGCTCACCGGATCAGAGTGACACTCGAGAAGGCAGCAGCTGTGGCCAGAGACATCTCCTCTAACTCCTTCTTAGCTAATGAACTGGAAGGATCCAGAGGGAGCCAGGAAAGAATGGCTCCCCTGGGGTGTGCAGGGAGGCCTCTCCTCCCATGAATTTTCCATTTTTAATTAGGCTTGATGGTTCAGTCAGGATAAGACTTTTGAGACAAAACATCATACTGAGAAAGGAGGCCCAAGTCTTCATACATCAGATCTCTTAGGATCACAGACCCACTGACTGGGCCCCCTGACTTGTTTTAAAGGGGTGAAGAGGAAAGAAACAGGGTATTTTTAAAGTATGTTTTCTATTTCAAAAGGAACATGTGATAATTATTAAAAATTGAAACAGTTTTGAAATATAAAACAAAAAAAGAAAATGTGGCCCATAAACCTATCTCCCCAGAGGATAACAATTTAGTGTTTTTATTTAGCTTTCTTATAGACATACAAAGATACCTGTGTGCTATTTGTACATAAATGTAGACATTTAAGATGAAAATTTGATCATATTATACACTCTTTGCCTCTCGCTTTTTTCTAGTTGCTGTAGTTCCAGTTGCTGACATAAATCTATCTCATTTGCTTAAACAGCTAAATAGTGCTCCATTTTAAGTTTATGCCTTTATTTCACCAATCTTTTACTGAGTAGTATCACTGCATACTTTTCAGAGTATTTTAGTAGAATAAATTCCTGACATAGTGATTACTAGATATTCTAGTTTACTATATATATTTTTTATTTTAGTAGATTTTAATAGACATTGCCAAGTTGTAACTTTTTTGTTGTTGTTGTTCATTATAAATAAGCTTCCAAAACATATTTAAGTCGAGTTGTTTGAATGATTTGGCCATGAAACAAAGCTACCAGAAAAGTTCCTGCCTAGATAAATTAACTGTTTTCAAAATCTAGGAGTGTGGCTATGGAAATAGTTGGCAAAGAATTCACCGAAGATAGACAAAGCTGTGAACAGACAAGTCATTTGAACAATTTTACATTCAATCTCCGATCCTGGAAATTATACACAGTTGTACAACATTAACTTCTTTTAAAGTAAAAATCTTGAATCTCTTCATGTTTCTACAAGAAAGTCAGTCCTGGGTAGTTTGGAGACTAGAAATGAAACAGGGTCTATAAGGAAAGAGTCTAATATCCAGTGCCACAGTCCTCATGGCATGAAGGGGTGGGAGTGAGGAAAGTCCCTGGCCTGACACACACTTCTCTTAAGTAGATGCTAGATGTCCCTGCCCTGAACACTGGATTGGGGTATCAATGGTACCTCTGTCCTTGCATGTAACAGATGGAGAAGAGAAACCAAAAGAGTTACCCTCAAACTGCTGCTTTTGGGATCACAATTCTGCAACTCACATAAAATCCATCTCTTTCTGTCTCCCCAACTTCCCTTCCTCCATAAACAATGAAGCAGGTCTGTATCCTCACTTTCCTAAGTCACTGTTGAACCCCATTCCCCAATACACACTAGCCTGAATTCAATCCCAAATTGGTGTGTGTGACTAACAGAGGTCAGCATGGGAGCTTTTGACATCACTGGAGACAAATGTCAAAAGGGAAGAAGAAATGGACATGTCCATTCTCATCTAAACATGTTTCAGTCTTTGTAGAATATAAAAAGTGCTAGCTTGTGTCTGAATAAGAGGGAAACAGAATGAAGTAACACGTTTTATGGACATGTTTGAAAAATAGCAATATGAATTCATATGGCCTTAAAATATTTACTTCTATCTACAAGGTAAATTTTGTTAAGTGTGATTCAAAATTAATGACTACTGATTGTATCAAAGGCCTGTGTAATTGAAGACAACAGAACAAAAAATCAAAGAGAAGGACAAGGAAAGGAAACTTCCAAGAGTGAATAGATTAATTTTGAAAAAGATGATTTGGGTAGTCAGTTCTCTTCTTCATTCTCAAATTCTAAATATAATACAAAGAATTAAGAAGCTCCCTGGAGTTGAAATAAGAATTATACGAGAATGCTGGGACTTGCCTGGTGGTGCAGTGGTTAAGAATCCGCCTGCCAATGCTGGGGACATGGGTTCGATCCCTGGTCCGGGAAGATCCCACATACCACAGGGCAACTAAGCCCATGTGCCGCAACTACTGAGCTTGCTCTCTAGAGCCTGCGAGCCACAACTACTGAGCCCACGCGCCACAACTACTGAAGCCCGCATGCCTAGAGCCTGTGCTCCGCAACAAGAGAAGCCACTGTAATGAGAAGCCTGTGCACCACTACGAAGAGTAGCTCCCACTCGCTGCAACTACAGAAAGCCCACGTGCAGCGATGAAGACCCAATGCAGCCAAAAACAAATAATATATATAAGTAAAATAAGTTAATTAAAAAAAAGAATTAGATGAGAATGCTGATAATAATGGTTGCAATAATGCCATCATCAGACAATATCACCATAAAATGCCAATATAATGGTTCATGTATGTAAATACACACCTTATAAGTAATTCCCTTTTAAAAAAGGAAAAAAGAAGGAAAAGCACCGTTTTTTCACCATGCCCTTTTAACGTAGAATTATTATGCTTTTTTTTTTTTTAGAATTATTACTCTTAATGTAGAGTCAGATTAGATAATCACTCTACCTAACAGGAAAGTGTATGAGCATGAGTGCACATGTGCATATGTGTGTGTATATACACACATACAGACATCCTGCTGTTTCATGTAATTTTAAATCAGTGTGTTCAAGTGTATATCTTACGGTATATTAATAACAAACTTTACGAAGGAAACCTAAGCTTACTAGATCAGTCTTAATTTTTTAATTAAACAACAACAACAAAAATGGGCTTCAGAATCACATAGAACTGTGTTCAAATCCTGGCTCCACCATTTACAATTCAGAGAACTTGAGACAAATAAATGACCACCGTAAGGCACAGTTTCCTCCACTGTACATGGAGTTACTCCATAGCGCTGTAATGTGAATTAGTGAGATGAGAACACGTACATGCACCAGACAAATTCTGAGGATTCAGTAAATTTGATTATCTTCCCTTTAATTCAAACATGAATAATTTATGCAGAATTCTTCCTAAGCTATACATGGTACTGTTATTAATAAACAAATGACAACAGTTAATAAAGTTATAAAACATAATTTTACATTTTTTACTAGTATTTATCTCATGAGACCATTACTGCTAGTTAAGTATATAGCCACTGAGCCTTAAATACTATAATTGACATTTACCAAGAGAATTTATACTGAGGATATCAAAACTCCTCTCTAATCTTTCAATCCAGTGACCAAAAAGAAATGCCAAACCTAAAATGAACTGTAACCAGGATTGTTAAAGGATAATATATGGCTCCTGCTTATTGAAGAGAAACAAATGTCTCAGAGAGTTTGTTTTTAAATCACTCATAAGCACAGCAAAGGAAAGGTAAAACAAAGGGAACCACCTGACATTATACCTGAAATATACTACCCTTTTCCCCTTTCTGCTGCCAGAAAACAAAGCCCTTAAAATACAGGCCTCTAATCAATGCACATTACCTATTCCAATGTTTAAATTTGCCAGTGTTCCTAAATGGGAAAAAGTTCAAGTGTAGGGAAGAAAAGTCAGGAGTAGCAACAAATCCTGAGTAGATGAAATACCGGAATCCAAGTAAGATTCAGTCCCTGTTAAAGAAAGAGACAATCAGAATTCAAATGGGTTCAGTCCATCCTTGTGGGATCCCACTTGTGCTTATGGTTCCAGTTTGCTCTTGCTCTCCTGCACTGGCTACTTTACAGCCATCTTCCCTTCCCTGCCTGCTCTGTGTCCACAAGCTCCAACTTCAAATGTGAAGACGACAGCATTATAGAGACTGCTTGACCAGCTCCCACAGTTACATAAGGTCACACCCCTACAATAAATCCCTGTGTGTCTGTATGTGTACATATATATATGTACATATATGAAGGGATTTGTTACAGGTATGAGACCTTATATTATTGTGGGAGCTGGGGATTTATATATCTGACGAACCCTTACAGATACACACCAATATATTTAATATGTTGATAATTTCCTTGCTTTTCTCTGGATATCTCACATCTCTGTGCTCTCTTCAACATAGAAGGAAAAAGGCAAAAATAATTTTAAAACATCCCTCTCTCTCTCTCTCTCCCCTTCAGTTAACTAGGTCATAACTAAAAGCCATTACATGGTGACATTATAGGATAAAGAATACCCAAAAGCCATTTTCCATCTCTTTCTTGTTAGCAGAAACCCAATTTGATTCAGGCGTCAGAGGCCTGCTTGCCTCCTGGGAGGCTGGGCCTTCCTTGGCCCCAGAGGATGCATCTTGAGTAGCCCAAGCCAATCATGGTCAGTTATTTTCCTTCCCAGTGATTGGGTTAGGAATGGGCATGTGACATAATTCTGGCCAGTTGATGAGGGAAATATGTTGGGTGCAAAGAGGTTTTAGGAAATTTCCCCCCTCCTTCTTAAAAGGGGACATGCAAAAAAGATGACCTTTCTCATATCTTTGGATGTTGTTTTGCTGGAAGATGGTTTCTGGAGCTGTTGTAGCCCTTATGGTAGGCAGGATAATGCCCTCCAAATATGTCCATATCCTAATCCTCAGAACCTGTAAATATGTTAGGTTACATGGCAAAGGGGAACTAAGGTTGCAGATAGAGTTAAAATTGCTAACCCTTAAAATAGATTATCCTGGTTTATCCAGGTGGGCCCAATGTAATTCCAAGAGTTCTTAGAAATGAAAGAGGGAGTCAGAAGAGGCGAGTTGAAGGGAGATGTGACTATGGAATAAAGGCACAGAGATGCAACGTTGCTGACTTTGAAGATGGAGGAAGGGGGCCAGAGTCCAAGGAAAGTGAGCAGTCTCTAGCTCTGGAAAGGTAGAGAAATGGATTCTCCATGAGAGCCTCCAGAAGGCAAAGAAGCCCTGCTAACATCTTAATTTTAGCCAAGTGAGACTCAGGTGGGACATGTGACCTACAGAACCGTGAGATAACAAATTTGTGCTAATAAGCAGCAATAAGAAATTAATAGAGCCCTCTTTGACTATAATGCTAATACACTTGAACTCAAGAAATCAATGGCAGGAGTAGAGTAGGAGAGCTCTGGCTTCCCCCTGGAGTTTTAGTTAACTCAAACGCAGTATGTTCAAAATAATTAGTAAAACAAATGCAGAGCATGTTACTAGCCCAGTGTAACACTCCTACTGAACTTGTCACTTACGGATTGCCGTGTCCTGTTCTCAGCATCATGTTCAAAGAGGAACAGTTGCAACTAGAGCATTCACGTGACATCAAAGAAACAGCCAAGAACCCTGAGGATGCTCACCTTAGAGGAGACTTGAAGGGAGTCTACAAACCTTAAGAGGCTGGGATGTGTAAGTGGGAATGAGACTGTTCTCTATGGGACAGATTATAATCCATGGGTAGAAACAGAGGAATCAAGTTTCATCACAATATATGGAAGAGCTTTTTATCATTCAGAGATGATCACTGGTGGAGGGTGTTGCCTTTGAATGTACAGCACTTGATGTCACTGGAAGAGAGTCCTAGATAGAGTGGGTCTCATTCTCTTCTAAAATCCCGTCTAAATCTAAGGCTTTATGGGTTTATTTTTTAAGTGAGAGTTTTAGAAAGTAGTACAATGCTTACCATATAGGAGGCACTTAACTCACTTGAGAGAGTTGGGTTTGGAGGCATAGGACACAGACTGCACAATTCATCTACTTCACAGCTTGCTCATGTTGTTAACGCTTTAATAGGCATATCTGGCCTGTAGAAACAGGCCAGAAAACACTAGCAGTACAATTATCACTAAGAATTATCAGTAAGAATTAGTGTCCAGATAATACAATTGGTTCTTTTCACCCTGGTCTTTCCACAACTCACAGAGAGGAACAGAATTTATTTTGTTACTCCTCAGGTGGTTTCCAACCAGTGGTCATAACGTTTCTAGCTATTCATCATTCCACGCAATCGTTCAGTAAAGACAAAACAATGAACTGCTTAACAAGCAGTATTTGGTGGTGATGAGGGTGAATAGTATCTTTGTATTTGCCTCAATGTTAGGACCCTTTTCAGGACTGCCATCTGGACTAAACCAAATGACAATGCTGATTTCCTGCTGGCCCAGTCTCCATGCCTTGTTTTGCCCCTTTGGTTTCTCCAAAATCCAAGGCTTCTCTGACTCAGAATTAAAATAAGTGGCTAGTTACTGAAAAGGTTTTCGGAGTTTTGTTTGGTTGGTTGGGTTCTGTTGTTGTTGTTGTTTGGGGTCCAGGCATTACCCTTAATTCCCTTAGGTTAAATACTACATTGCCCTTTCCTATTTCTCTAAAAATGCATATAGTTCTAGTTCAGAATGGGAGTGAGGAGGTCACACATTGGTTGCTTTCCTAGGCCTGGAGGGACTGGGGTATCAGAGCTGAGTGGTGCAAGGGGGAAAAGGGAAAAGACTAGAAAGGGGGAAAACAAAGATGCACGGCACTACCCAGAACCACAGGGAGCTCTAGGCATCTCCTGTGGTATCACACCTTGCTTATGGACAAATTTTAGAACAAATTTAGCTGATGAGTGAACTCGCCTTAACTGTCTGCTTCCCTCACAGTGGCAGGTCCTGGTCCTGAAGCCACTTTGTATAGTGTGACTCTGTTATCCTGATTGGACCAAGAATAGGCATGAAGTCTAAGCTGGACCAATCAAAGTCCATTTACCAATATCTGAATTGAAATAGTGAAGAAGGAAGAAGGGAAAGACAGAGAAACAGGCTGAGTCTCTTGGGATGCTTCATCCAGTTACCATGATGTAGCTTAGAACCTGTAGGCTGACCATATTGTACTTGCCAAAGGTCAAAGGGGCAGAGGAAACAGGCCTATGGCAAGACACACCTGATCCTAGGCCCTCCAGAGGCCTGGCTACATTCTTGCTCGGCGTTACGTGAGTCACTCGTGGTATTTTGCAAGTTATTTTTTCCTTAGCTAATCTTGACTGGAGTCTGTTACTTGCCACCACGGAATCACAATAGTACTTATCTGTGGTGCCTTTTTTTTTTTTTTTTTTTCTTCTGTACGCGGGCCTCTCACTGTTGTGGCCTCTCCCGTTGCGGAGCACAGGCTCCGGACGCGCAGGCCCAGCGGCCATGGCTCACGGGCCCAACCGCTCCGCGGCATGTGGGATCTTCCCGGATCAGGGCACGAACCCGTGTCCCCTGCACTGGCAGGCGGACTCTCAACCACTGCGCCACCTGGGAAGCCCTGTGGTGTCTTTTTAATGTGTCAGCTTAACTAAGCTGAACCACGTTTTCC
Organism: Pseudorca crassidens; assembly: GCF_039906515.1. Lineage (NCBI taxonomy): Eukaryota > Metazoa > Chordata > Mammalia > Artiodactyla > Delphinidae > Pseudorca > Pseudorca crassidens. The sequence goes on from NC_090296.1 coordinate 66,652,985, forward strand.
AGAATTCCCTTTCCTATATATTTCTGATGAGGGTCGGCCACAAGAAATATTCTTGTGGGAGATTTGCTGGGCAGAAATGATGCAGCAATCATTTTGCAGCTCACACAGGTGCTGCTTATCTTTGCTCACTCACCTCGTTTGCATGAGGCAGCAGCTGGGCCTGCAACTTGCTCTACTTTCCCCTGGATCTTCCCCAGCTTCTCCAACTCCTGGGCCAGGTGTGTATGTTTAGCTCTGTAATGAAGAATTCGAAATGTACTTTTATCCATATATTACTTTATCCTGTTGATACCTGGCCCATCCTCCCAACCTATCGAGATCATTTTATGTCATTCTGTATGTTAGCTAACTAAGCTTCATTACAATCTAATGCCTGGCTGTCCTCCCCATACCCTTTTTATTTATACTCCTCGGGGCCCTTCTACCTTCTAGAAATCTATTAAACACCCTGGGCAAGAATGGAGGTAGATCTAATATATTACTGTGCTGCCCCTTCCTTTTACATTTAAACAAAAGTTTCTGAAGATAATGGTAGCCCCAAGGAATGAGTTTTGCAGATACGGAAATTTCCATCAGGCCTGGTAGTGAGGTATTTGAAGGCAAAAGAGGGCCTTAAGGTAGGTGGCTGCCTCATCCGGCTACTCTTGTGACAAGCTTTGGCCACCCCACAGGAGATAGGAACCCCCAGCTTCTCCCATCTCTTACACAGGGCAAACATTCCTCACCCTTTGTCTTCCTTTCTCAGAGAACTGTAAGATTATAGGTCAGAGAATGTGACTTGTTTCCAGCTTTATCCCCCAGGTCTAGAATATGCCTGGCACAAGTAGCTACTCAGTAATAACTGTTGCTCTTTGCTGCATAAGCTTGCACAAGGCCCACTTTGACATAGAGGGCTCGGGAAATCCTAGCCAACCCTAAACTGCAGCACAAATACCACCCTCCAAGTCCATAGCAGAAGACACATCACTGGCCCTGACAAAATTTGGGGGTAAAAAAGGGAGGGAAGAAAGAAAAAAAAGGGTGATTTACTACTTTTTATCAAACCTATAACACAATTCCAATTTAAAACTAGAGACTAGTCAAATATATTATTATCCTTAAGCCCTTTTAATTCTGAGTCCTTGAAATTAATTTAAACTAAAATGCCCCACCTGAGCAAAGTGTGCATATTATGTTAACTGTTTAAGAAGGGAGAGGGAAATATGAGATTGGTAGACAGATAGATATCAAAAAATAAAAAATGGCTATCTAGGGACTTCCCTGGTGGCACAGTGGTTAAGAATCCGCCTGCCAATGCAGGGGACATGGATTCGATCCCTGGTCCAAGAAGATCCCACATACCGCGGATCAACTAAGCCCATACACCACAACTACTGAGCCTGTGTTCTAGAGCCCGCGAGCCACAACTACTGAGCCTGCGTGCCACAACTACTGAAGCCTGTGCACCTAGAGCCTGTGCTCCACAACAAAGAGAAGCCACCACAATAAGCCCGCGCACCACAACTAAGAGTAGCCCCCGCTCGCTGCAACTAGAGAAAGCCTGCACGCAGCAACGAAGACCCAATGATGAAGACCCAACGATGAAGACCCAACGCAGCCATAAATAAACAAATTTATGTTAAAAAAATGGCTATCTATAGAGGGAGGAAAGGCATAAAGTGAAGAGGACAGGATAAAAGCCAAATTTCTTTACATATACTTTTGTTGATTAGACTGTGGAATCATGCAAATATTTTATATCATTATAAAACAAAATTAAATTTTAAACAGCAATACTTTTATGCTGAATCCATACTCAGAAAGCTATATACTATATGACTCCATTCATATGACATTCTGAATAAAAGCAAAACTACATGGACAAAAAAACAGAATCAAATTGCTGGGAACTGGAGTGGGGGTTGACGGTAATGGAGCTTGGGGCAATTCGGGGGGTTGATAAGACTGTTCTGTATCTTGGTTTTAGTGCAGGGTACATGATTTTATGCTTTCGTCAAAATATGCAGAACTATACATTAAAGAGGATAAATTGTACAGTATATACATTATACCTTATTAAAAAGAAGTATAAAATATCCTTAATAATAAAAAGCAAAAAAAAAAAAAAAAAAGAACCTAAATGTGTGTCTAGTTGGTGGTATAACCACCAGAAACAAATCATGCCAAGTGACTTAAAAACACAGTGATGTGTCTGGTTATTCATTATTTTGGCATATGCCCTCATTACAAAAAAGAACTTCAAACAATTCTAACATTTTCAACTAATCACACTGTTAGAGTAGCATTAATAATGCTACACTTGGACTACTGTGTGTTTAGTGGGGGATAAGGAAAATGAGTAATTGGTGTTAAGAAGAGATTTCGATGTAGAAGAAAGGTACAGATTAAGATCAATGAAATTAAGTAAAAACCCTCTTTTTTGAATTAGAAGTGTCAATATGAATTCATAATTTATTTTATGTTAAAAAATATTTCTTGTATCTGTCTACTGAAAAGACCTAGAAATAATGACGAAACCGGAAGCAATAAGCACCCATAGCATCCAGGTAGTGGTCTCTAAAATACCCCAGGGCTTCTTGGAGAAATGGTAAGTTCATGTCTGGAACAGAAAATGTAAAAGAGGAGCCAAGAGCAGTTTTTTACACCAGAAAATAAAGAAGTCATCAAACATTACTGGAGTTGTATCTAGAAGACCCAGGAGTCAACGTCAATGCTCCTACTGGGCAAATATGGGAAACTTTAAGCACCAATAAGGATAATACCAGCAATGGATTAGAATATATCACGTGCGTTTAAATCCCTAAGTTCATAATGACCCTAGAAAGCACTGGTCATTGTTGCACGCTAGGGAACCACTTACTATCTGTAAAGCTGATAAACAGAAAGAAAGAATCAAGCACCTGTCCTGCCTTTCCTTTATGAACCATACCTTATAGGGGACTCTAGTGGTTGTTGAGGGCAAAATTTTCTTTAAACTGGAAGTAGTCTGGCTAATAAAGGAAGAAGCAAAAACACTGATGGGATTCTGTCAGATGCAATTATTAGCCAGAGGAATGAGCCTGACTTCTAAGCGAAAGAGAACAATTTAAGGTGAGAAGACACAAGAACATTTCTCATATGTAAGCATTTCATGAGAAAGTGGTATTGATCACTGAAAAGTAAATGTGTTTAAAATTTTTTTTCTTTTAATAATTTTATTGGGATATAATTCATATACAATACACTCATTTAAAATACACACTTCAATGGTTTTTAATATATTCAGATACACACAACCATCACCACAGTTTGAGAATATTTTCATCATCCCCAAAAGAAGCCTCATACCCATTATACCCAGCCTGGGCCATCCCCGTGGGTATGAAGTGTAATCTCACTGTGGTTTTCATTTACATTCTAAAGACGGATTTTTAGTGTGCAGAGAAATTATTTTTTTGAACTTTTATCACTCAAAGTGAGGAGAAAAGATCCTTTTGAAATGAGAACAAGTTGATTCACAATTCAAAAAATAATAAGATGAATCCTTTTTTGTGAGGGACTCTCAAGCCAGTTTTCAGGAATAAGAAGCATAATAAAGGATAAATCCTATAAAGAAGGAAAAGGCTAAGAACATGAGAAGATGGAGCATTATGTTTTTTGGTCACATTTTGACTGATAATTTGACCCCTAAACATTACGGTGAATAAAAACTTTTATTCCCAAGAACTGGTTTTTCAATCAAACGGTGTCAGAATGAGCAGACAACTCCTGAATTTAACAAACAGAAAGGAGAGAGGAAGGGGGGTAGCATTTGTGTTTTGGAACAATTTTTTTTTAATATTTAGTTATTTTATTTATTTTCCTTTTTTTCTTTTTTTTTTTCTTTTGGCTGCATCAGGTTAGTTGCGGCACATAGGATATCTGTTGAGACATGTGGGATCGTTTTCGTTACAGCGTGCAGTCTTCTCCGGTTTCTCTCTAGTTGCAGTGTACGGGTTTTCTCTCTCTAGCTGTGGCGCGCAGGCTCCAGGGTGTGTGGGCTCTGTAGTTTGTGGCACGCGGGCTCTCTTGATGAGGCACACGAGCTCAGTAGTTGTGGCACGCGGGCTTAGTTGCCCCATCTTAGTTCCCTGACCAGGGATCGAACCTGCGTCCCCTGAATTGGAAGGTGGATTCTTTACCACTGGACCACCAGGGGAGTCCCCTGGAACAATTTTTATTAAAGTTGAAACTGAGGAGTCTGAGACTGGACTAGCCTTTCACGGAAAAGAGACACCACCAAAGCCCTCAACTTAGCTAGAGAAGAGAATTCCAGAAACATAATTGTAATGTCTTGATGTGCTAAAAGGTTGGAAAAGGACCTGGAGAAAAAATTTTAATTAAACATTCAGGGAAGCCTAAGAGTTTGAGTTTAACTGGAAGGAGGTAAGTTGTCTAATTCAGATAAATTAAAATAACAAAAGTAAACAATCCAAGATCACTTGGTTTTGACATTTTGAATATGGTACATAAGTAAGTGAGCCTAACATGAGAATATGGAGTAAGCCATCTGGTGCCCTTAAGAGATAAGGCAAACTCTGGAAAATCACAGAAGTGACTGTTTATATACTCTTAAAGGAAAACTAGAAAATGGCATTTATGAAAATGAACCTACCAGAGGTCCAGAGAGGAAGAGATGTTGGGAGTATCTCCCTAACATGAAAGGAAAAATCTGACATTTTGTCTTGGAATCACTCTACCAATAAACCAATGATAATTCAGTAAGAGGAAGTTTTTGTGTCTTACAGGAAGAAGACAAAAAAGTGAAGGGAAAACAAGATTGAACTGAAATAAAGGAAACATCCAGAAATGTGAAAGAAGAAAGTTTCTTAGAGTAAAGAATACCTTTCTTAGACTCATAATATGAATGAGGCAGCACTCTGAAATCTATTAAAAGACTTCTCAAATCCAGAAAATCAATGAGATCCAGAAAATTTCAAAAAGAAGTAGGTTAACTATATTTCAGAAGAAAGAGAAATAAAAATAGGATGGTATCTTTGAAGAAAAAGGCCAAAGAAGAAAAAAAAAAAAGGCAAGGGACCAGGGCAATAATCTGAGAATAACTTGATTTACTCAAGGGATTTTGAGGTGAGTTTCTAGAGCTTTTTAAAAGCTAGTTAGATCTGTGAAAAATGCCATTGGTAGTTTGAAAGGGATTGCACCTGTAGATTGCTTTGGGTAGTAGAGTCATTTTCACAATGTTGATTCTTCCAATCCAAGAACATGGTATATCTCTCCATCTGTTTGTATTGTCTTTAATCTCTTTCATCAATGTCTTATAGTTTTCTGCATACAGGTCTTTTATCTCCTTAGGTAGGTTTATTCCTAAGTATTTTATTCTTTTTGTTGCGATGGTAAATGGCAGTGTTTCCTTAATTTCTCTTTCAGATTTTTTGTCATTATTGTATAGGAATGCAAGAGATTTCTGTGCATTAATTTTGTTTCCTGCTACATTACCAAATTCATTGATTAGCTGTAGTAGTTTTCTGGTAGCATCTTTAGGATTCTCTATGTATAGTATCATGTCATCTAAAAACAGTGACAGCTTTTCTTCTTTTCCGATTTGGATTCCTTTTATTTCTTTTTCTTCTCTGACTGCCGTGGCTAAAACTTCCAAAACTGTGTTGAATAATAGTGGTGACAGTGGGCACCCTTGTCTTGTTCCTGTCTTAGAGGAAATGGTTTCAGTGTTTCACCATTGAGAACGACGTTGGCTGTGGGTTTGTCACATATGGCCTTTATTATGTGAGGCCCACTTTCTGGAGAGTTTTTATCATAAATGGGTGTTGAATTTTGTCACAAGCTTTTTCTGCATCTATTAAAATTATCATATGGTTTTTATCCTTCAATTTGTTAATATGGTGTATCACATTGATTGATTTGTGTATATTGAAGAATCCTTGCATTCCTGGGATAAACCCCACTTGATCATGGTGTATGATCCTTTTAATGTGCTGTTGGATTCTGTTTGCTAGTATTTTGTTGAGGATTTTAACACCACATTGTACAGCAATTATACTCCAATAAAGATGTTAGAAAGAAAAAAGCACCACCCTCCACCCTGCACCCTGAAAGGCCTAGAATAATAACCCCCATAGCTTGTTCAGCACGCTAACATATTTACAGTACTTTTGCAGCCATTCTTCATTGAATGTCACTAACTAGCATCCTGCTGGCCAAATCTACTCCACAGACATGCTTTAGGTTGATCCACAAATTGATACACTGATACCTGTTAGGATCTTCTGTTCATTCCTAAAAAACAGACTGCAAACTGAAAAGCCAGTAAGTTTAAAAACTTTTTCCATTCATTTAAATGAAAAAATTGTAATGTATTGCATCCCAAATCAGTATACCCAAACTATTTTCTCAGGTTTAAAAAAAAGGTATAGCAGTTGAAAAATGAAAATAACTATATAGGTAATAAACAATTTAAAGGTGAACAAATATAGTTTGCACATAAAAAGGCTAATTAGAAAATAGAAAACATGGAAATTTCACAAAATAAGAGAAGGAAATATACATGAAGAAAATATTTTCAGAAATTATCTTGAAGAGAGGGAAAGAACATCAATGAAAATTTTCACATTAAGGAAGAAAGTAGCAATTCTTCTTTTAGGAAAAAAATAGGAATGAATACAAATAGAGAAATTGATATTTTAAATCAAATAGTAATTGTCATTTAGAGGTGGAAATATAGGTGTTTTTCTTAAACCTTGAACTCTTGACATTGTTTACTCTTTTCCTCATTCAATTATGTACAAGGCTTTTTCCCTCTTGCAGACTAAGAATTTTAAGCCAAAAGAGATACAAAAACTATTTCCTTTAAAGTCACTGCAATTAATACAAAGTAGACAATTCTTTATATTTTTGCTCCATTCAGGAAAGATCTGAGAACTCTGATCTCCATAAAATTGAGTGAATACTATGTACTGGTCTAGATTATTACAGATTAGTAGTCACTCAAGAAACATTGAATAAAGGAGGAAATGACGAACAGAAAAATATACATACACACAAAAACACTGCTTTTTCCTTGAGGAATCACTCAAGACTTTTAAGTCACATCAAAGACAAGACATCGAGAACTACTAAAAATATTCTTTCAAGAAAAATAATTCAATAAAAATGCAAAGCTTCTCAAAATTTTGTTCCTTAAAAATTCTTTAAAAGTTTGAATCACTAGGGCTTCCCTGGTGGCGCAGTGGTTCAGAGTCCGCCTGCCGATGCAGGGGACGCAGGTTCGTGCTCTGGTCCGGGAGGATCCCACATGCTGCGGAGCGGCTGGGCCCGTGAGCCATGGCCACTGGGCCTGCACATCCAGAGCCTGTGCTCCGCAGTGGGAGAGGCCACAGAGGTGAGAGGCCTGCGTACCGCAAAAAAAAAAAAAAAAAAAAAAAAAAATTTTGAATCACTAGGTTATATACATGAAACTAATATAATACTATAAATCAACTATACCTCAATAAAAAAGTAAATAAATAATAATAATAAATGAAACACAGTTTTTAAATATTTTATCTTTTGACAGATCATGAAAAGACATTTCAGAGAATTAAAGTTTTGAATAGGGGCTTCCCTGGTGGCGCAGTGGTTGAGAATCTGCCTGCTAATTCAGGGGACACGGGTTTGAGCCCTGGTCTGAGAAGATCCCACATGCCGTGGAGCAAGTAGGCCCGTGAGCCACAACTACTGAGCCTGCGCGTCTGGAGCCTGTGCTCCGCAACAAGAGAGGCTGCAATAGTGAGAGGCCCGCGCACTGCGATGAAGAGTGGCCCCCGCTTGCCACAACTAAAGAAAGCCCTCACACAGAAATGAAGACCCAACACAGAAAAAATAAATTAATTAATTAATAAACTCCTACCCCCAACATCTTCTTTAAAAAAAAAAGTTTTGAATAGGACTATAAGTACCTATTTTTTTTACCTAAGATTATGAACAGATTATTAATTTATTTTTATCTTTCACTGCATTCATCAGACTTAAATAAACCAGGTTTAAAGCCTTCTTTTTGCATAACAGTACCAGCGGCACTTTTTATTTACAAGTTTTCATGAAATTGGCCTGGAAGCAATTAGGATTAGTCAGAAACTTGCATAATGATCATAATTTTTCATGAATAGAAATGTCTATGCATTTTAAAATAGGTTAATCATTATAGTCCAGATAATGACATCTTTTTTATGTGAAACCTATACTGTTTTGTTAGACACAGGGTGGGAGAGGGAAGATTTTAATCCTACTGTGATACCTGAAATAAAGTTCAAGTTCCCCTCAAAGAAAGCCTGCTTGGACTATATGAAGCAAAATAAATCTACCAGGCTGTCATCACCCACTAGTACCCCTTGCCTTACTTCTACTATATATTTAAAAAAAGAAAAAAGAGAAGAGAGATGACAAAAAGATAATCTAGGGCACACATTTCCTTGCCTCCAGCCACTAGACTCTTGAGTCCTTGAAGGCACAGACCAAACATTACTCCTTTTTGATCTTGCGCCTGACACAGGATGCTTTTGATACATCTTAGGTGGATGAAGGTAGGTCAGTTCTTGGTACAAGATGCAAGCCAGGTATTAAATTGTGGAGGGATTTGTTGTGCTACCAGGCTATCCGGTATAATATTTTATTCTGTTTCCTATCCTGGAAAGCCCATTTCTTTATCCAGCAAACATTAAGCATCTTCTAGGAACCAGGTACTATTATTTTGCTTGGGATACAAACAAAAATTCCTTTCCCTCATAGCCTACATTCTAGTGGAGGGAGACAGGTAATAAATAATTGAAATAATCAATATCCTATGTTAGTTGATAAGTGCTATGGACAAAGAACAAAATAGAGCAGGTTAAAGGGGACCAGGTGTACAGAGGGAGTGATTGTGATTTTAAGCAACGTGGTCAAGGTAAAGAAGGTGACAGCTGAACAAAGAAGTGAGAGAATGAGCCTTGTCCTTTGCAGGAAGGGGAGTCTGAGGAAACAGCTTTAGCAAAGGCCGTTATGTGGGAGAGCCTGGCCTGCTTGAAAACTAAAGGTAGGTACCTAGAGCAGAGTGGGCAAGGGGAAGCACATGTAATGTGGGCCTGTGTAAAGACTTTGGCTTTTACTCTAAAACAGAAATCCTCTGGATGATTTCTGAACTGAGGAGTGACATCATCTGATTTACATTAAGTGAGATCCTTCTTACTACTCTGTTAAAAGAGACTGAAGCAAACAGATCAACAGGGAGGCTCTTGCAGTAATCCAAATGAGAGATGGTATTTGTATTCGTTTGTTAGGGCTGCCACAAACAAAGTACCACTAACTGGGTGGTTTAACCAACAGAAATTCATTGTCTCATAGTTCTGGAGGCCAGAAGTCTGGGATCAAGGTGTTGGCAGGGCCATCCTCCCTCTGAAGGGCCTAGGCAAGGATCTGTTCCAGGCCTCGCTCTTAGCTTGTGGTAGCTTCAGGTGTCCCTTGGCTTGTGGACAGCTATCTTCTCCCTGTGTCTCTTCATATCAATGAGAGCAGTGAAGGTAATGAGGTGGTCAGATTCTAGTTAAGATATGAAGGTCTGGCCACAGGTTATCCTGACAGATTGTGGAGAATGTAAAAGAGAAAAGAATAAAGGATAAGTCCATGATTTGGGCCTAAGAACAGGATATGTTGCCATGAAGATAGGGAAGACTACAGACAGAGAAGTGAAGATGGCAGCCATGAGGTGCACTGTTCAGATCTCCCTGCTGTGCGGCATGTGGTTAGCTGCCAGTCTCCAGCAGATGCACCTCCAGGCTTTGAGGCAGCACTCAAGCCAAGGCCACAGACTGCCTGAACTGCTCTCAGCCAGTGACTGTGCACAGCAGGGCACTAGGGCAGGCCCACTCCAGCCCGGGCAGGATGCCTCTAAGGGCAATCTTTGCTCTGGTTCCTTACCTGCCCCCTAAGACTACCTCAGAGCTGTGCTGAGTCTCAGGCTCTTCCTAGCCTTTCCTCCTTTCTTCCCTCCCTTCTTTCACTGGTTTCAGATTTACAGTGCCATCCAAAGGCCCTCCCTTCTACTCTGGCTCTTACTCCCCTTTATCCTTCACAGGTGTCTCCCTCTATAAATCCCTTGCACTTCTAATTCCATTTTGGCATCTACATCCAGAGAACATGAACTGACACAATCGGTAGCAGGAGTGGGCTGAGAAAGCAGGCAGTAAGATGAGAGTTTCAGACTGGATCAACGACCCCTCATCTAAAGAAGAGCATACCCCAGGTGGTTTGTGGGGCACAGACAGTCCCTGGCACAAGGTGGTGGGCCAGCTGCTGAAGATGTTACTGGTAGTGATGTGGGAACACATCCCATTGGAGGGGAATGCCCTTGCCGAGAAGATGCAGGCATTTGAAAGGTAAGGGGGGAACAATGTATAAAAGGACAGTAGAGTCAGTTGGTTATTACTAAATTGTATTGTCCTGCAGAGGGATAATGAACAACTTGAGAGCACCTTCTAACAAAGTATAAGTACAGTTGAGTATAACAATCAGAAAACCTTTTTGGTAGTTTACAAAGAGACCCTTCTCTCCCATAATGAGAGAATAGACACAACTGAGGAGCAAACACATGGCTGAATAGTCCAAAGCTCCAGAAACATTTAAATGCTTAGCCAAGGCAGGTCTATTACGCAAAAATCCTAATTAGAAAAACTTGAGACCCATATGGGGGAACATGGGTTAAAGCCCCAGAGGCTTATGGCTCTACACGCTCTCCTAAACCCTCAGAGCCTGCAGAGCCTACCACTCAGTGTTAGAAGCTAGCACATCCCCCATGAAGGAAGACACTACAGAGGCCTCTCTGCCACAAGAAGTACATGCCACCTTCAGGAGTAGTCCCACTTGTCCCCTGCCTGCCAAACTGATAACTAGAGATAAATTCCGGCATAATCTGTGGTGATGTGCTAAGGCTGATAAGAGAGCAAAGAGCTGCCAGAATTAGCATGTCCCGACAGTCCGGGGAAGGACTTCTGTGGCTGGATTTTAAGGGTGCTTAATCAAAGGAGGAGGAATATAAGACTGTGTAAGCAAGAATAAATTGCCTTGGGGCATTCTCGTGAGACATGGGATTTAACATCCTGGCAAGGACGCCAGCAAAGGAGCAAACTTGCGGTTAGGCGGCTCCTAGAAGCCTGGAGAAAACTATAGCCTATTGTAAAGAAAGTGGAAATGCTTGAGTGGCCACAGCAAGCAGTAGAAGAAGGGATAAAGAGGCTGGGGGAAGCTGGCATACTGGAATGGATGCATTATGTGATGCCACAGACTCACCAGAAGATTGTATTTCTTAGGAGAGCCAAGAGGATGCTTCATTGACCAAGGCCATCAGGAATTTGCTAGGGAGAGGAGAACCAGCTTCACTAAGAACTTCAGTAGTGGCTCTACTCTGCAAGCCAGAGCCTATGGTAAGAGAGGCAGTCACAAAGCTTGGCTTATTGACAGTGATGGGGTTGATGGGGCCCCAAAGCAATTGAGCCCTGGTGGCAGCACAGAAGCCAGGAGAACAAAATTACTGCAGTGACTGGAAAGGCTAGAGGGACAGCTGACTGGTCAGGGACCTGAAAGGAAAAGATACCAGAAGATCAGAGACAAAAATATACATGTAAATGGACATATAATTGTGAGAATGAAGTGTGAAGATTTTTGTATCATGTTAATGCCATAAGTGCCACCATGGAATAGGCACTGAGCAATTAAATAGGCAAAATGACTCGGCCAGCTGACATGAGTCAGCGTTTGCCACCAACCATGCTGAACTAACAAGATGGGCACAGGCCCACAATGGCAGAGTATACCTGGGCCCAACAACATGATCCCCACTTATCAAGGGCAATCTGGCTACTGCCATCTCTGAATTTTCAACCTCAGAGATGAAAGCTGAGCATCCTATATAGCACTATTCCTTGAGGAGAACAACTAGCCACTTGGCAGCAAGCTGACTGTACTCCTTCAAGGGCCAATGACTCATTCTTATAGGAGTAGACACCTATTCTGAGTATGGGGTTGCCTTTACTATCTGCAGAGTCTCAAGCAGCACCGCTATCAGGAATCACAGTGTGCCTATCCCACAGACGTGGAAGGCCACGAAACACAGTATATGACCAGGAACCCATTGCACAATGAAGGACATGTGCAGCAGGCCCATGACCATGGAATATACTGGTCATATCACACACCACACCATACAGAAGTCACTGGCATGACAGAGCATTGGAATGCCCTGTTGAAGGTATAGCTGAAATACCAGCTTGGAAGCAATTCTCTGCAAGGATGGAGTGCCATCTTCCAAGGATGTAGTGTAAGTATTGAATCTATATGGTGCTGTGTCCCAGTAGGAAGAATTCATGAGTCTGCGAACCAAGGCATGGAAGCAGGAGTGGCCCCACCTTACCATCATTCTCAAGGACCCACGGGGGGTCATTGTGTTTCCCATCCTTATCACTCTCGGCTCTGTAGGGTTAGAGGTCCTGTTCCCCAAAGAAGATGCACTTTGCCAAGGGGTACAGCTTTCTTTGATAGCATATGTAACCTGTTAAATGCAGAGCCCCTCATTCTCTTCAGTTTAAGACATAAGCAAGGCATCACCAGCTACACTTCTACAGCTCATGACTGGACAATGTTTGCAGTGCAGAAACTGCATGTTTGGGATCCCCTGTACATCTGGTTCCACCACTATTTTATAAGATGTTTGGGGCATGAAAGGATTATCCTCTGGTTTACATGCATGTTCCTTACAAAACTGCTAAATTACTTAACCTGCCTTCCTCAACGGCTGTTTCCTGTATAAGTCCCAGTTTAGTGAGAAGAGCAAAAGAACCACCTGCTGCTTGGGGCCAGGGCTGAACTGGTTGATGAGTCCCTGTTTATTTAACCCTTTCCCATATGCCAGATGTAAGTGACACTACCTCCCTCTCTGAAAGCAGAAGAGGAAATACAGCATTATAATGAACACCTGAGACCAGATATTTACAATAATGAGCTTCTGTTGTAATGAATGGAATGTTAGGAATCATGTTCTTAATATGCAGAGGCTAAAATGAAAGGTCGGTTTTTCTGTAGTGAATTAGAAAGTGAGCAGATGCTGTCTGACTGTGCTAGGAAAAAGAAGGCAGCATTCTGACCACACCCTTCCTCCTCTGAAATTCCCAAAGCACTTGTGATATTTTGTTGTGGTGGGTAGCTTAGATATTTGAATTTTTTTTTTAAAGAAACTTTAATGCTTGCTTTCTTTTTTGTTTTTAACTTATTTTATTTATTTTGGCTGCATCGGGTCTTAGTTGTGGCACGCAGGATCTTTATTGCGGCATGTGGGATCTTTTGTTGTAGCCCACGGGCTCCTCTCTGGTTGTGACGCACAGGCCTCTCTCTAGTTGTGACACATGGGCTCCAGAGTGCACGGGCTCAGTCGTTGCAGCACGTGGGCTCTCTTCTTGTGGCACGCTGGCTCCAGAGCACACGGGCTCAGTAGTTGTGGCACATGGGCTCTCTAGTTGTGGCACACGGGCTCCAGAACATGCAGGCTCAGTAGTTACAGCACACAGGCTTAGTTGCCCCATGGCATGTGGGATCTTAGTTTCCCGACCAGGGATCAAACCCGTGTCCCCTGCATTGGAAGGTGGATTCTTAACCACTGGACCACCAGGGAAGTCCCTGAGATCTGAATTTTTGAGGCATGGGAGAAATTGAAGAGCTAAGTCTCACAGGCTCACAGAACTAAGAAAAAAGGAACAAATGTAGTACTTAGATGTCTTTTCTCCTTCTAACATAGTGTACAGTCAGGCATTTAAGGTACCTCCCCTTAAAGTGAATTCTGCACAAACCGGGTCCAGAGTACTTGTGTTCTACAAAATTATTCCTTCTAGAAAATTCATAATCAAAAAAGTAACAAAGATGGACATTAGTATTCAAAATCAGTAGCAGTCCAAAAAGCTAGTTTTAGAATAAACTTTATACCCAAATAGAATTTCATTTGTACAGGCCTGGGTCTGAAAGAGAAGGGTTAGGTTTCTAAAGATAAATGAGTTAAAAGCTGCCGAGTCTGGAGAGCATCGTCTGAGTTGCCATTTATTTGGCATCAGCTACATTCGGTTTTTGAGTCAAAGCCATTACTACGGTATGAAGGAGACAGTTGTTGGTTTTAAGGTCCTTCAGTGGAGTATGAACTCCCTGAAATGCCAAGTGAGGAAAGTTCAGGCCAACCCAGCCTGTCTTTTCTGAGAGACGGCCAAACCTTAGTGACGATCTGATCTGGACAGCCAAGAAGTCTTAGTTTTGATCTTTTGTAAGGAAAAGTTGGGACTCTGCCCAAGTCAACAGAAAAGGGAAGAGGCCAGGATGGGAATACAGCCTGTGAGAAGATGTCTGCCTACACACTGGGGAGGCATGTCCAGTTTGAGGCCTCCTGCTTGCCTGCTTAGGCCTTAGGCAATTACTGAGCTGCTGTTCCATGAGCCTTTGCATAGAACATATATTCATCTACTACGTCTTTATCATGCTGTTTTAAAACATCTTAGAGAGGTCTTATCAGTGACAGCTAACTCTAAGCTAGAGAGCAGGACATTGTTGCCTCTCCAGACCCCTTTCCTGGGAGGTCTAAATCAACTCCTTGGTTCACTGAATGCTGGACATGAAGAAAGGTACCAGGCTGGGAGCCTGGGAATAGACAGCTGGGTTCAATTGGGCTATGGAAGCTGCTTTCTCTGTAGCATATTACTGGAGAGGCAGTATGGTGTAATGGTTTCTGTTCCCCATTCTGCCACGTACTAGCTATATAAATTCTAGCAAGTTTTTCAATCTCTATAAGCCACTATTTCCTCATCTGAAAGAAAAAAAATAGAAATACACCTACCTCATAGGAAATAATGAGATAATACATGTAAAGTGCTTGGCATATATAACTGGTTGACATCTGTGTTTTCCTCACTACAATAGAACAATGTATTGAGGAAAAGAGAGACAGGAAAGTAATTCCTTATCTATGACTCTGTTTCCCAAATTATATAATAGGGGCATGATTATTATAGCCATTTGCCTTAGGAGATATGTGAAAGACAAACAGATGTGAATCCCATTGGAAAAGAAATATAAGATGGTATCGTTAACAGAAGGCTATGACCTGAGGAAACTAGAACATGGCCTTGATGTTTGATTGTTCCCTTTTGGGAGTATTATTCCTGAACTCTACCTTCCTGCTTTTTAATTCTCCTACTAGATAGGAAAATTCACATTTTCAATTGCTGTTGAGTTACATACTGAGATTTTAAGGTGCAGGTAATGGTGAAATCTCATAAGCTCTTTCAGGCAAGAAAATTTTTAAAAATAAAAGCAAAAAACTACCAGGTGATAAAAAATGAAGCTATCATATGCCCAGTGTTGCTAAGTTAACAAGAAAATCATAGTAAACTTTGATAGCCACCTTCAATGAAAGAGAATTTAAACTGACCTAATTCTATCAGAAATAAGACCTCTTTCCCTCTCCCCCACCCCACAGCTACCCTTGGAAAAAAAAAAACAAAATTCTGATTCAAACGCTAACATTCCTGCAGTGCTTTGTTTTTGCTGAAGAAATTTTTTTTGTATAGTTTATTGCCGTTCCTTGAAAATAATATACACAAAGTCCTAAATATTTACCAGATGATACAGATCTGCCAGGGTTTTAAGCCAAGTTTCAAAAGTTTTATGAAATCACTTCTTGGACATGTTTCTAACAATCTGGTCCATGAAAATTTAACTGGGGAGGATTTTTCCACCTTCTTCACATGGCCTTTAGGTCACAAGCCTCTGTGTGTGCCCATATGAAACTCATACCCTGCAATCTTGAATGTCCTTGCTCGTTCAGAAGCACTTGTTATCACTAGATAAATATACAAAAACGTTTATTCTCTGGGAACATCTATTGATATTTCCAATGAAGACACCATGTGCTCTGGCTTCAGTACAAACTTATTTTCCCAGCCTCCACCTACTCAGATCTCAAATATCTGCCCTCTTAGCTAAATAGCTTCTCAGAAATAAATTTCAATTCAGTTTTTATACAATAGCAATTTTCAATTCAGGTTCCACAGAGCCAAATACCAAAACTACCTCAATCAGAGTAACTCCAGTTGTATTTTTATCTTTAATCTTTATAATTTTATTTGAATTAGGCCTTAAAACATTTGGGGAAAAAAATCATATGTTTCTGTAAGTATAACCCTTAATAAAGAAGAAAGTCAGTTTCATTACTTCAGTTACTAGAACCTTTAACTAATCTTAGATATCAAAATGTCATATTACCATTTTAAAATCTTTCGAAAGGATTATAAGCCTCTGAGAAATTTTAAGAAGAAACAAGGATGCTGGCCTTTCACATCCTGTCCCAGTTGCCTTGAGGATCCGGCTGCCAAAAATCTTAAGTCTTCCCCATGGGAGTCCCACAGACACATCCAGACAGGAAGGTCACATTCCATCAAGAACTCCAGAGGAAGAAAATGATGCAGAGGGGTGCGAAACCAGGCCAAGCATTTACTACAGACCAAAATCCATCTATAAAGCAGTGACCCAGTTAGTAAGGAGACATTATCCTCATTCTACCAGACTATTATTTTTGTGTTTCTATGTGGGTCATAGCACAGAAAAATCCACGGAGGATTTGCCAGGGAAAATATGGAAGCTACAACTGAGGATTGTTGACCCTACTTTTCTACTCGAGTTGTCACATGAAGGAAAAGGTGAGACCACAGGGAGTAGCAAACCCAGACATTGGGATTTCACAGACACGAAAATGTTTTTTAAAAGAATTAGGAAACTGACTCACAGTTGCTAACTTTTACTTTTGCCGTGCAAATATATGCTTAACATGATCACTCTCATCTATTACTATCATTTTGTAAAAGGGCATTTTAACACCAAAAAGGAGGGAGATTATGATCTCAGAGAAAAGGGCTGATCTTTCCTGAATAGATCAGTTAGCCCTCTTATACTAACATCACTACGAAGGCCTGCCCACCCCGACTTGGATTGAATGTTTTGTTTTGTTTCCACTTTAAACCAATGAAAAGTACTTCAAGGCAATCCCAATCAACATACTGTATAGCCAGAAGAATGAGGCCAGAGGGTACTGTGATGCAGGCTCCCAAAGCAACTTGGACCTGAGCTCAGCAGACTGGTAGGGAAATCCCTGAGATAACTCTGGTTGTGAGTTAAGGTGATCCAACAGAAAACCAAGTACATCATGGCATTTTACAAGCTTTGCTGTGTACTCTGCCCAGCCCTGAGAGAGGGATGGAGGCACCAGGAGTGCACACCCTCTCCCACACTGCCGGTCAGCTTTCCAAGCTTGGTGATCCTTTTCCAGCAGATGGCAGAACACACACAGAGAAAACTCCAAAGCCACCCAAGGTTTCTGCCTCTCAATTGGTCCCGGGTATGATTTCTTTAAAAGTCTTGAAAGAAGAAAGTTTGCAAAAAAAGTCCCACCCACACTCCACCTTGAAACCTATTTACACAGTACTTCACAGAGAGGCTGAAACTCTTTGCAAAGGGAAAAGCCACAAGGTAAAGAAAGCCTGACCAATAAACTGCAAAAACCAGGATAAACATCTTCGAGATGTTAGAGAGCCTAGCAAATAACTCGTGCATTTTTTCATTCTAAACCGAAAGCTTTCATTAATCTTCATCACATGAGCCTATAAAGGTATAGTTATGAATAGTCTTTACTAAAGAAGCCCATGGATTTTACATTGCCTCTTTCCAATGAGAGAAGTCATACAGTAACCAAAGTTATTCCTGACACAGTGGGTCAGAACAGCCAAGAAAACTAATCTTGTGTCTCTACGGGTGTGTGTTTTCACAAAAGCAAAACCATGTTCCAAGCTGAAAAAGTTTTTCCTAAAATATACTCTAACTGAATATTTCAGACACAATAGTAAGTAAGTAGGTCACTTGCTCTCTAGGATTCAAAGAATATCAGCTTGTGGTACTCCATCTGCAGTTAAAAGGAAAGCACTCCACACCACAAGAACATCTTCACCATAAAGCTCTTTATAGCAGAAGCTGCAGCTCAGGGGTCAGATCTATGGCCATGAGTTTTGTAGATAATGTTCAAAACTCATTAGCATCCTCAAGAGTACCAGTAATTGAGCTTCCAAAAAATCTGCAACAACCATACCTACACTACCACCCTCCCTTGCAGGCAACTTCTAGTCAGAAATTGGACCCAGGAATATATGTCCTAGAAACATTTTTAAATAGCCTTAATTTGGTTGTCAAATCATGCTCCTTCTCCATGCTCTCTTTTTTTTTTTTTTACAGTGTCTAATCCGGTCCTGCCCCCACCCCCAAACAATTACCCAGTGTTCCCAGGGATGTACCACACTCTGTGCTTTCCAGGATGCTACCTGCCATGCAAAATAGAATGTTAGATCCAGAAAGGATCTGACAGAGGAATTAACACAGCTGCTTCCACTGATGAGGAAACCTCGGCTCTGAAAAATACACTCCCCTGGGCCACAATTTTCTGGTGCCAGAGTTACCCCCGTCCCTCCAGGTCTCATCAGATTGTTCATTTTCACCAGACGACAAGCGTGGGGACAGAGTGTCTGACTTCGTGGTTACTCCTCTCAGAAAACAGGTCTTTGTTGAACAAGGGGTTTGGGTTTGGAAATTGCAGGAGAGACCAGTTGGAGCAGACACAATTTTGAGCAGTGGGTACTTTCCATGTCCTCAAATGACATTCTGCCTGTAAACAGACCACACTATAAAAATGTAAGCGTGGAGGACTGAGCCCTGGAACCCCTTGGCAACTGTAGAGAACATAAGCTCCATGAGGGCAGGGACTCTCTTTTATTTACACCTAGTGTGAATTCACACCCAGTACCTACAACAGAAGCTGTCACTGAATAGCAGCTCATCAGTAAATATTTGCTAGATGAACAAAATGAAGGATGGAAGCATCCCTCTTCCATTCTCTCTATACTCAGTCCATCTCTACCCACTTTTTGCTCCCTGTTATACTTAAGTCTAGTTCCTTTCATCAAAACTCTGTTGTCAGGTAATACCTATCAGTCATTTACATTTTAGTAGCCTTTAAACCACTGCTTGGAGTGTTTGGAATTTCAGTTTTCTAAAAAAAGCTCTGGCCCCTCTGCAGGCCCAGTCTCAGTCAGCAATGGAAGGTCTCTGTGGCCAGGCCCTATCCATCCTCCTCCCCGTGCATATGGGGAATTCTTTGGAAGAACAGCAAACTGTTCATAGGAACAGTTCCTTTCCCCAATGACCTCTGGATTCCCTCCTTTGGCTCTCCTTAGCTTTCACATCTTTGTAAAATAATCTAAAACCCTATCTTCCTGCTGTCTCTATCTTCCTTTCTCAGCTGTCAAAACCTAGAAGACATGCTGCTGTTGTGTATTTAGGCTCAGCTGTACTGTTCAATAAATGCCAAGCCGCTTGTTTCCCACACCTCACTCAGTGAAGCCAAAGCACCTCACCTTATTAAGCAGGAGCCCATCCTCACCCTATCACACACTAGAGGGCGCTGTTGCTATATCCAGGCCCAAGGAACTTGGAGCCATGGAGAAAAAGGAAGTGACAGAGCTCTCAAACTCCTGGGAGACATTCCTAGCTGGGCCTCTCTGCACAACCACGCTGCACAGTTTCTCAGAACCAAAGACCATTACACCTCATCAAACTATGCAATTCCAGGGTGAAGCTTACACATGGTACAATAAAATGGGAGGACTGAAGATTTCCAAACTAAAGATTTTACTGTAAGACTCATTTAGGGACACAGGTTCACATAAGAGTATTTATGATGACGACTGGATGTGAATAATTAATTCTCACTCACCACTGAAGAAGACAATTCTGTTTGGACAACCAAGCGGCAAACACTGTCAGGCAGAATTAGATGTATCAAAGGCAACCAGAACAGCCAGGAAACACTTGAGCTTGTCCGTGCTTTTCACAGTCATCTTTCCTGGTATGTGATGTCTAAGACTTTGGGAATGAAAGCTTCATACACAAACAAATGAATATCAGTCTCTCTCAGCCTCCAGCTTGGCTATTGCACAAAGCTTGCAGGCTGCCAGAGAAGCCTCCCTGGCCTCGGTTAACTCTTTGCTTGAATAACTGGTGGACCTGCATTGCAGGAAAAGCTCTCTCACGCAGCAGAAGGTCTTTTCAAATTTCTGAACAAGTCATCGTACAGAGAAAGTACACTTTCGTTGGGTTTGTGGGTTTTTTAAGATAAATTGAGAAAAATGGGTATTTTTTTTAAAGTTCTCTGAACGAGACTCTCACCTAACAGTATGAACGTTAAACATTCCCACACAGGGAAGAATGGATCTGCACCAAGGGAAATAACTCTGGTATTAATCCAAGAAGAAACAATCCCGCTCGCCCTCCCCCCACCACCAGCTGGGGTTTCACACTTTTGTTGCAGTTATTTGGGTACTCCACACAAATGCTAATGAGCAACAATTCACTAATGCTAATGATTAGAACTCTCCTTGGCTCCAAAAGCAACCCAGCCAAGCTAGAAGCTTGAAGGATCCCAAAGTGTTTCAAGAGGGACTCAGCCAGTCAGAGGTGCCTTTTTAGGGCAAGTCTTACACAGAACATTTTCCTTTTGCTCTGAACTCCATCCCTAAAAAAGACACCATCCCAACTACAGCTGCATCAAACTTTCACATTAAATTCAAGGAATTTCCAGTACCAGGTCTTTTGCAATAACTAGCTTGACATTTCCACATAAAGCTCTAAAGACGACGATAAATATACCATACTTAATAGAGTGCTGGGGAAACTTCTAAGAAAGTAGCCCTTAACCTAACTTCTGCCCTCACATACCCAAAAGATATACTCCCATTAGTTACCAAGGCTGTCTACCGCAGGGAACAGATCAGAATGAGGAGGCTGGGGGATGAGACGTGGGGTATAGTTTGAAAACGCATACTCTGAAAAAGTGACTGGAGAGCCCCCTGAAGGGACTCTGCTTAACCTCATTGGAAATCACTTAGGTTATTTAACACGATCATAAAGCAAAGAGAGAACACAGGTGGGTAACACCAACATATTCATGATTTAAGGTACTGATGAACAATGCGTGAGTACCTCCAGTCCTACCCTGAAGTTTTACTCTTTAAAATGAAAAACCCAAAGACAGAGCCTTGAATCTACAGTTAACCAAAAACCTTCATATGCAAAATGCTAACTAGTTTGAAAAGTAATAGCATAAGCAAGTTTTAACTTAACATTTTCAGCTACAAGTCATTCCTGTGATTTCCTAATCCAAACTGTGAAAGTCTTGCTTCCTTAGTAAATTGAGCAGAGATCTCAACCACGCTTACCCATTAGATTCACCTGAAAAGATTAAACCATCCTTCCCGCCTCAATGGACTATCATTCTTAATCGGCTTGGGGTGGGCCCAGAGCAGAGTACCTTTTTAAACTCCTCAGGTGTACGGCCAGGTCGAGTACCACTGAGCTGGGGTATCCAGGCCCACCACCTGAATGTAATTAACTGCCTTCTTTGAACTTCCCCATATCTGAATTTTATTCTGCACAATGAAGTTAATCGAGAGTCCTCCCACCGGAATAGAGTAAAAACAAGACTGTAATCATAAAAAACTTTGAGGTAATGAAAAAAAAGGAAGTGGGTACTTTTATCTTGATATTTGAAACCAGTTGTTGGCACTGCTAACAATGAAGCCACAAGATGTTGATGAGACGGTGAGATAATATAGCAAATATGTAGCAAATCTGTAATTCTGAGGTATAAATGTGTTACATCTCCTTACCAAAGGATTTATTGCATTGCAGAATTCAGCATTAAATTCAAACAAAGAAGCAACAGAGGGACAGAGAAGAAAGGGATGTGAGAAGCCTGCATCGTGAAAAGTCTAAACTTATATCCAGATGGTGCTGGAAGAGAGGTTCAAACCCTTAGTCCTATGGTGTGAACACAGCATCGCCATCTGGGGAAGAAGCCAGCAATGCCAAGACCTCCCTGCCCGCCTCTTCTTTGCTTTTTTTCCGCTCCCACACCTCCCTTCAAGGCCAGTGGACCTAGTGGGGTTCCTGACTGAAACCACTCAGATCCCTCTGCCCTGAACAGTACAGAACAGTCAGCCTCTTACTGCTGGCAGAAGTTAAGGGGAGATAGGCTTCCTAAGGCCCTAAACCATCACTCAGCACACCAAATAAGATCTGGGGACTGAGAATCAATAGACTAAACTGTAGAAATTAGGACTCTCAGAGTCCCAACTTGGGGTCAGAAGAGGCTAAATGGTACCCCTCAGTTACACAAGCTCTGAACTGGCAAATTTTACCTTCCTGGACAACAAGAATCACAGATCCGCTTGGCCAGCAGAGGATGGCGTATCTCCACTCACCCACGCCTGTGGCATCACCATGACAGTAACACAGCTGGCTACGTAAGGACAAAACACGAGAAACACCTTACATAATCAAAGATATGCAGAAAGGTGACATGCATGGACTTGTATCGGAATTTCACTCAGGCAAAAGTCTCTAGCTCCTTCCAAATGTATCTCTAATGACCTAATTTGGTCAGGATTTTGGTGATACAGCTTAGCAACTGTACAGTTTAGCACAAAGTAGCTTCCCTATGCCTTCCTACAATGTACCCACAACCCCTGTTTTGACTCTTATCTCAATCCTTCCCAGTCAAGGCAAGCCCCAGGTTTTCAGTTTCCTAAATGGGGCCCAGGCCACCGCAATGACTCTTCATGCAGTCACCTCAAACTCTTGCTTCTAGAAGACTGAAGCAGGCTTCTAGTAGCCACCAGTTCTCAGGCATATACTGTGTTCTAGGCTCTTAATTTTGTCTTCACAACAACTTATTAGGCAGGTGTATCATCCCTATTTTACAGATAAGGAAATTGGAGCACAGAGAAACTGAATAACTTCTGTCCAAGGTCACATAATTAGTAAGCAGTACAGCAGTCTTTGAACTCAGGCCTGTCTAATGCTAAACTCATGTTCTTTAAAATAATAATGGTGGTTCTTATATAGTACCGCGTGCCAGGCGCTGATCTAAACACTCTCCAAATCTAACCTTAGTCTTTACAATAACCCTAGGAGAGAAATACTATATTTGCCACTACCTTTATGCAGGGAGAAAACTGACAGACAGATGCAACAACTCTTAAAGTTGCAAAGCTCATAACTGGCAACACCAGGATTCAAACCTAGGCAGGCTAATTCCAGCATCCAGACCTTAACCACAGTACATACTGCCCCCTACCGCACTCTCCCTGTAACTTAGTTCTTTCTGTATTCATTCATTCAAATATTGCTTATGTCCCCAACATCTTACCAGATATTATAGAAAGATAACTGTTATTTGACAAATTTCTTCCCTCAGGGAGCAGCAGTTTAGATGGGAAAAATCAGCAAAACAGTATCAAGAAAGAAGGCAGTTACCAGAATGTGAAGTCAGGTAATACGTGATTGGGGCAGCAGAAGAACTCGAGCACTCGGACAGGCAGAAAGATCTTGCTGAGCACTGAAACTGAGTCAAATTTGGAGAGGTGGAGAGAATGGTCCAGGTGGGGGGAATAATGTGAGCAAAGGTAAAAGAAGAAGAGGACTGGGGACGGAAGGAGGTAACTGCCCCCCATGCCAGACCCTGTATGGCTGTTTTATGTATGTTATCTCATTTATTCCTCATCCAGGTC
The DNA here is from genome assembly GCF_039906515.1 of Pseudorca crassidens. Taxonomy (NCBI): domain Eukaryota; kingdom Metazoa; phylum Chordata; class Mammalia; order Artiodactyla; family Delphinidae; genus Pseudorca; species Pseudorca crassidens. Next base: position 66,676,687 of record NC_090296.1, read on the forward strand.
TATAAAGCATCCTCATTTAACAGATAAAGAAAATAAGGTGCAGAAAGTCCAACAACTCACGATCATACAACGACTAAGGGACAGAGCTAGGTTCATCTACCTCCAACACCCTTCTCTCAGCCAGGGGCCTCTTCGCAGGTGAACACAAAATGAAGAGGCCAGGGAATCAAGCAGAGCACTGGCGGGGCCAGGCAAACTCTAACCATTCTGATTTCTAGACCCCTTAGAGCAACTGGGGTTCTCTGTCTTCCCCCCGTCCCACAGGGTGTGTGCATTTTCAACTTAGAAGCCTCTTCCCATGGAGTTCCCACTCCAAACAAGCTCCCTTTCTGCAAACTGACATATTGTGACTTGCCTTGTCCAAGTATAGAGCAGTCCTTTCGGGCCAGTTTAGCTCACCAGGAAAGGGCCTCTCTGAGAACAAGCTCTCTGCTGGTGGGGCCAGCTGGCAGGGACACAGGCTAGGCCTTGGGGCCCTCTAGGATCCCCTAATCCAGACCCCTCTGTTAGGAGGAAAAATCTGAGGCTCAGAGAGGGGAGGGGAGTGACTCACTGAAGGCATTCCCTCACCCCACAAAAAAAAAAAATGAAAAAAAATTTAAAAATCTGAGCTCCATAAAAGTGCTTTGGCAAGCAGAGGTCTGAAATGCCTCCAACAGCCTGGAGAAGAGGGAACTAAGGATCTGCCTTCCCACATAGTCTCTCTTTAGACTCCAGTGCTGCTAAGACTAAAAAGGGCAAATCTGTTTTCTTAGCAAGGTTCAAGCTTGACTCAAATTTGTATGGTTAGGAAGGGAGTAGAGGTGCAAGGCCATCTAAATGTGAATCATCAGCTCTTAATCAGCAACCTGGGGGGTGGGAAGTTTTGGGAAAGCGCGCCTGCGAGACCTTTGGATTGGCGCTCTTCCCTCTGTAGGGAAAGCAAGCCCTGATGTGACAGCACCCACTTACAGCCTCTTATAGCATGCGTTTTACAGCACCCACTGTCTAGAACAGGTATGTAGGTGTCGTGATGCTTCCAGTGTACCCTCAGGTGGCCCTCTAAACAGACTTGAAGTAATAGACCCAACTACAGCAAAGGAGAATCTGCTGTCCAAAGAGTAAAAGCAGTACCCATTATGTCATCATCAGAGTGTTTAAAACATATATCAGGATCATTACTCATCAAACTTTCCCTCTGGGAACAGATATAGCCCATTGCTCTTTCTAAGGCCGAAAGCCTGTGTGTTATCTTCCATTAATATTTCCTGTCACTCTTCAGTTCCATTTCCACCAATCATCACATTAGACCACAGCCAAAAGACATACCGTTTTTAAAAATGTACTTACCTTAATGTGCTCAGAGTACTTATAGGTCAATTTCCCTGCTGGCTACTTTTAGTGTGGTTGTACAGTGTATGAGGAGGACTTCTTCTCTTTCTCTTTAGCATTAGGTAAAATCCTCAGACGGAGCAGAACCTAGATATATTTAAATAAAATAAACCAATGACCTTAGGCTATATCATTCACATAGGAGTGGTTGGATATGCATTTTTTCTAATCTAGGGCCTATTGGCCAAAAGTAGTTTGAAATATTTGGGAACCTAGAGATTGGATGACTTAAAGGTAAGGAAGCTGGACCTTTCCTCTTTCTTTAAATTCTCTTTTCCCCTACGCACACCTCTCTGTGTTTGCCGCCTACCTCTCTGACCACTCATGGTTAGGTTGCTTTATGTATCCCTCTTCCTCTGCCAAGCCCTAAATGTTGGTATTTCCCTGAACAAACTCATCTATTCCCATGGGCACAGCATATATTCCCAAACCTGTACTTCAACTGATATCTCTCTTCAGAACTTCAGACCCATTCACGAAACTACCAAACTCCCACAAGCACCTCAAACTCAATCTGTAGAAAAATGAACTCCTCATCTTCTCTCTCTGCCACCTCCTCACAGCCACTTCTCTCTCTCTTTCTTCTCTTGTTGATGGCACCATCTTCTAGCATTGCCCATGTAAGAGACCTAGGACTCACCCTTCACTCCTTACTCCTCCCCACCCAAGATCCCTCACATCCAATCAGTGTCAAACACTGTCATCATCCTCTCTTGAATCCATCCACTTTTCTCCACTCTCACAACCACCAGCCTAGTTCAGGTAAAAATCATTATTTCCCAAAGTTGAGATAAGTCTCCCAACTGGTCTCCTGACCCTACTTGAGCTCTTCCAATCCATTCCTTATGCTGAACCCAGTGATCTTTCTAATATGTATATCTAAGCATGTCATGCTTTTCACTAAAAATCCTCCTGTAGCTCCATTCTGCTTTTAGGATGAAGTCCAAATGTCTTAACCAACTGAAGATATCCTGCATAACTTGGTCTCCACATACCTCTCCAGCCGCATCTCTCACCAGAATTCCTTCACATTTCATGTTCCAGCCCCACAGAATCTCTTCCAGACCGTCACACCTGCTGTTCTCTTGCCTGCTGGCCTTCCTAGAATCACAGAATTGTACAGAGAAAACGGACTGAAAAATACCCAAATCAGGACCGTAAACCAATTTCCTCCTTATCTGCAGAAAACTCAATCCAATTAAATAAACATTTATTGAGTGCCCACCAAGGGTAAAATACTACCTTAGCAGCTGCAAAGACACTTAATAAGTAAGGCATAACCCATGCCTATGGAACTTGCAATCTCATTGCTTCTCTTAAACCTGAGTTTTAAAGTTCAGGTTCCTGGGCTTCCCTGGTGGCGCAGTGGTTGAGCGACCGCCTGCCGATGCAGGAGACACGGATTCGTGACCCAGTCCGGGACGATCCCACATGCCGCGGAGCGGCCGGGCCCGTGAGCCATGGCCGCTGAGCCTGCGCGTCCGGAGCCTGTGCTCCGCAACGGGAGAGGCCACAACAGTGAGAGGCCCGCGTACCGCAAAAAAAAAAAAAAAGTTCAAGTTCCTGAAATGTAGTTCCTTTCCTCAAACTTAAGTTCAAGGCACGCTAAGAAACTATCTGTTCGTGACACAACTGGCTTGTGCCTATATTTACTTTACCAGAATATTTCACCCCCATCTCTCCCAATCCAGGGCCCACATACCATCTCCCAATTTCTGAACTTCAAAGAAGCACTACCCGGCTGTTTATGCCTAGATTAGAAAGCTCGAAGTTCCTGTTGGCTTTTTCAGCTGTGGCTTATGGCAATCTAATTGGCATCGATCACCAGGGATTCCCAGGAGCCTGAAGTCCAGCATTTAGTAGCTATGTGTGGTGTTGCATCAGTCAGGACTGGAGTTTTAAGTTTAAAATACTGGAGCTCAGGAAAGGAGTAGAGAGAAGAGCCATCCTGAAGAAATTTAATAGATAGCCTTTTGGATTGCCCCTGAGCACACGCACAGCAAAATGATGGAGCTAGGCAAAGAACACTATCTAAAAGCAAAAGACTATATCCTATGTCTCTGCCGAGCCAGAATGTGATTTTAAGATGGAGACACAATCTTAGTGATAGTTTTCCTTCTTCTTGGTGGGTAGATGACTAGAAGGCTTAGTATTACTAGAATTTCAAAGAGGCATCCCCTCTGTGGGCAGACAAATGACCAAAAAGTCACTCCCTCCTCCTGACTGACTGGAGGCAGGCTTTGTGCAGGGCATGCACTGCATGTCCATGTGTGGTTGGCCCTAGATGGCACTTGTCTGCCTTCCAAATTCATGGCTATCACTACATAAATGGGAGATACTATCTCAGGTTTCTCACCACCCAGCCCTGAACAAGACGGGGTCTACTTTCAAAACACAGAAAGTTACTATAATACATTTTCCATACTTCTCTACTTGGAAACTCATGTGAAGATTCCTAGTGCCTTAAACTTTCATCATTTGTTCATAATGGCCGATCCTGGCCCACCCCTCCACCCCCCTCGATGAGGCAGAAATTTGGATTGTTCTCAAATACAACACAAAGAGAATTTCTGGCAACCAGAGTTTTACCCAGGGGTGGTAATGAAGCATAATTATCCTTGGCTGACCAGAAGCCGAATGACTATTAATAGAGAGAAGCAACAAGAAAGTGTCAAATAGGATAGGGAGCATGCTATACCTGGGTTGAAACACTCAACAATTAGGAACAGAATGTAGAGAACCAAGTGGCCATTTGCCCTATGTCTTATTCCTTTTGGTTTTTTAGGCTGGATTGATTCCTGTCTAGTTCAAGGTGGGGCGTGTACTAGCCTAATTTGGTCTGGGAACCAACCAAGGATTCTGGATGCTACTTTTAAGGCAGGTCCTGGGCCTTAGTTTACCTGTGTTCCTAGGTCTAAAACACCTTTCCTTCCATCTATTGCAAAGTAAGTTTGAGTGTTTGTCAGACAGCAACAGCAGTAAACGAGAGTCGAAAAAGATTGGATGCGGCATCATCAACCTCATGTTTTATTTGCATCCCTAGAACTCTGAAGATTCTGCATTTGGCATAGCAAAATCTCCCCCATAGGACTGCACGTGGAGTGACTTTCATATTTTCCACATCTCTGGTCTGGCCTTATTACTCAAAGGACATTAACCCCTGCATTCCATCTAAGAACCTATCAGTAAGTCTTTCAGTCTAAAGAAGTATCAAATAAGGAAATTACTGATTTACAAGCCAGAAATATTTATTGAGTTTGGAAACATTTATCAATTGCCTTCCATATGGAAAACAAAGGATTTAGCACTAGGATGAAGGAGGGTAGGGTGAAGAAGGGCTTGAAAGATGAGAGACAAGAAGCCTCCCCTCAAATGACCTTAAAATTGGGGGAAACACACAGACACAAAAATAAATAATACAAAAGAGAGACAGAGCCCAGGTGTATGGGGCTGTGCTTGCTGAAAGAGAACCAAATTTGGAACTTGCCATACCATCAACAACTTTTAAATATTTTTCATTCTTCCAGAGTAAAACCTTATCATACCTGCGAAGGAGAGAAACTACAATAAACAGAAATACGCTCCTTGAGGAAGATTTGTCTATATTCTTTTACTAATCCCAGGACAGAGGCCCTGAGGTTTATTTTCAGGTTGATCTGGTTTTGATGTGTATGAATGATTTGGTCAGTAAGATAGCAAATAGCCAAAGAGATCAAAAGGATTAGAAAGGCCCACTGAGACAAGATTATGATCCATCCATCAGCATATACATATCTGGGCTCTGCAGCACGGCTGGGACACAGACCTACTGAGCCAACTGGATGCCACCATAACTGTGTGCCCCAAGAGGCTTTTACACCCTGGGGAGACAGTAATGGCAGTCCTAAGAGGAAGATCTGTGAAACCAACTGCAGAGCTCCCCAGTACCCTGCATTAAAAGCCATCAAAATTGGAGGCTTTGCTGATAAGAGAAGTGGAGCATTAGGGAAGATAACTCAAGGTACTAAAAATCCTCAGTCAGACCCACTTCAGCTTGATTGTAATTCTTGGCTCCAGGCCTATTTCTGAAAGACATCAAACATGGAAAGAAAATAAGTCTGAGAAAAAATATAGCTTATTCCATTCGGAGGATAGACAATGAGACATGTAACAGATGGAATGGGAAAGGGCAAAGGGCGTAATAAGACTCGCTACAGGATTAAGCGCTCATCTGATTAAAAGCAGCATATGCAGGGCAGAGGCAGAGCAAAACCACACCACTCACTCCACGTTTCAGGGTGTGCAGCCGTCAACACGCCGGAGACCAAGTGGGAGCCACAAACACAAGCCCCGCTGAGAAGTATCATGACTGGTTAACTGGACTGTGAAGGTTTTGCCTTGATCTTTAGTCATGAAAGTCTCAGCCACAGAAAGAACTACGCATCTGTTGCAGAAGCAGAAGAGCTCAACTTTGTACCCTCAGTGCCAAGCATGATGCCGGACACATCAGGGCTTAATAACTGTGCTTTGAATAAGTGAAAGTCTAACCTCTTAGCTATATGCCCATGAGGTCTGGAAGGGGTAGAGGTAGTCTGTAACCATATGTCCTGATTTGCCTGATAATCCCAGACTATACCTGTTGTATCCGCATAATCAGTAATGGCCCCTTTTACTTGCTAAAGAGTATCAGTTTGGACAGCAAATTATATTTTACTTTAGGTATATAGTCTGTCACCAAAATGAATGTTTTCCATTGATTAGATGATCACAAATACACATGGGGCCCTTTATTTTTTCAACCAAGTCACTCCTCAGTCCTTGCAGAGCCTGTCTTTGGTGGACTTAGTGAGGTCCTTTTTTCTCTGGTCTCCCGTTTTATCTCTTCGCCCATGTTTCCCTTATTTCTTCCATCCCTGTTTTTCCTTCATGAGTCCTGGCTCTACCCCTGGGGTGGGGAGTGTGAGTCAGCCTCTCTGTGTCCTGTGAGTTCTGATTATTTTAAGTCCTTCAGAGTCTCAGAGGAACACCACTTCTAACATATCCTTCCTTGCTAATATTCACAACCTTTCATAGCATGACTTCAATGTATTTTTGTGCTGACAAAGTCTCTATTTTTTTTCTGACTTTCCAAAGACCCCTCTCAAGAATGAGTGATAATGGAGACAAGGAAAGAAGGAAGCAAGGGAGGAAGAAAACCCTGTATTGCTACAAATGGATAAATGAACAAAAAGCTTGAGTGAGGGCCTACATATGGACAAGGAGATGGACTTCTAGTCCTATGGCTTTTTCTTACCTACCAAAAAGAAAGGGCTGAATTACATCTTGCTTTTTAAGCAAGGAGTCTGATTTATTCCTGAGACTTCTATCTATTTCCATTTATTTAGCTTAGCATTTACACCAGCAGGATTCAAGAACAAATTCTATTTTGTTCAAGATAAATCATCATTCACTCCTGGAAGCCCAAAACCATCATAAAAATAAAAAGAAGTAGGAGGGAAAAGGAATGTTAGTAAGAATTGGATCCATTAATGAGTTTGGGATTTTGATATTTTTTGGGTAATTTTTTTCAATCTTTCTCTCAGACCATGAATGGGAGTTTATTATCTGGGGTGTAAACTTCTTATGAGCTTCTGACATTGCTGCTAATAAGGAAATAATAGCAGATCTATAGTCTCTGTCTTCATAAAAAGAAGCAAGAGACTCATTTGGCCATATCAGACTGAATCAGGAACCTTAAAAAAATAAATTAACTCTATATAACAGGATGTAAAGTTAGAGTCTGAAGACATGGATTGGAATCCCATTCTATTCGTTCCTAGCTGCGTGGCCTTGGACAAATCTCTTGGGGACTCAGCTTCTCAACTGCATAATGAGAGGCTTATTTGCTTAAGCTCCACCTATCACTCAAGCTCTATGAATCTACGGCTTAATCATTTGGTCAGGGAGAATTTCTTTCTCCAATAATCCCCACATGAAGGGCATCAAATGTTCAACTCCATCTCCTACTCCCACATCCCACTAGTTATCTTCTAACACCCCTAACAGAAGGCCTAGGATCTCTATGCTCCCTTACTGCCCCCATCTTCCCCTGTAATCCATATGCTCTGGATTCCATAACTTCATCAGGGTGATTTCTGGTAAATGAACTGACTCTGCTCACAGTGCCTGGCTGTGCCGTGGCTATGAGCTCTCTGAGGACAGCAAAACATCTCATATCAAAGGGTCCATCTGTCTTTAGCTGGAAAATATATTTTGAATAATCAAGTTTGCTACAAATTGGCCAGCTCAGGTCCACTACTGAGAAATCAATTGCTCAGCCTTTCATGTCTCTCCTGAGCCAGTGTATGTTGTTCAGTGGATTCAATACTACAACAATCTCAACCCCTGCTCCTCCTTGGCAAGGAATGTTATTTCATTACACCTGCCTAGAAAGGTACCAACATTCCCTGACTTGCTATTGACACTCATTGATTCAAACCTGACTCCCAGACATGTTTGCTTACTAAAAGGAGCCTAAATAAAGCATGTGTTACTCATTTTCCCCTAGCGAAAGAAGATTTTGTAAAATCGTCTTGCAGCAACCCTTGTCAATATGGTTTAAAAATAGTGCTCACAATTCACTAATACCCTCTGTGCCTGTGGGATGGAAACACCTTTACATAGTCAGACCCAGGGATCTTAAACCCCATTTGGAGATTTCCAGAAAGTTCTCTTATAACTACTTCATGGATTTGCTGGGACCATGAAATGAGATGATGCGTGCGAACTGCACAAACCCCAGCACATTACAGGAACTCTATTTTTTCCAGTGGGTGAGAAAGATGCCTTAGAGAAGGCAGCACTGCCGAAGCTCTCTTGATGATGATAGGAAAGATTACTGTGAATACACGGTAAAATGGTAGGGGTAGGACAGAAGGAATGAATGTATAAGTAGATAGGAAAGTGAAACAGATGTGGAATAAAGCATGAGCATAATGTGAGAAAGTTCTCCCAGACTCTGCCTTCTCAGCATCCCAAATGGCCACACTCATGGGAACAAAGTTTTCTGGTGGGTCTCAAGTTCCATCCTCATTACAGTCTATAATCTACCTACAAACTTCCCCTTCCTGCGCTCTGAATGCTGCCATCATAAGAACACATTCTCTGCTCCTTAGTTTCTTTTTTTTTTTTTGCTTCCTAATTTCTTATGTGTAATTCCTACATCTCTCCCATGGTACCAAAGACATTCATAGCTCTACCTTTGATTTCTCTGGTCTGCGTGGAAACAGCCACCTGAGATTCTGCTTTACAGATAACTTGATAAATTCCATTGATGTTGGAACCCATGTCCATTTAATTCTCTAGGAATTGTACCTACAACTGCTCTGTTGTATTCAAGGGTCCATGGTTTGTATTTTCTTTGTGACAATCACGGACGACATCTATAGACTTTCAAATGCTCTCACTGCCTAGCTGAAAACAGTGTCCCACACAAGGGGACACAAGGAAGAACTGTCCTGCTCCAAACAGCAATGCAGCTCTCTTGTCCTCTGCATTGGTAAACTCTGTCTGGCCTAGTAAAATGCTTCCTAGAAGAAAAGTGCATCAAAAGCCTCCATAATTCTAAACGTTAGCTTTGCTAGGCTGACTACCATGCTCCTGCACCCTGGTTGTAAGACAGATTCTTCATGGTCCCTGAATCCTGTTCCCTTGTCCCTACTAACTGGGTTCAGGGACAGTGGCTGGCACAAGGCACTCCTGTGAAAGAGACTCCCAACCCAAATCTACCAACCACAACATGAATCCCTCGGATTGGACTGTTCCCAGTCTCTTTTCCTTGATTTTCTTTCTCTAGCTTCCTCTGTGCTTTTCATAATTACTGTTCTTCCTCCTATTACAAATGAACCTCTCCTTCCTTCTGTCATCTCCTAAACTTCCCTGAAGGAATTTTTTAGTAAGTTCTGGCAAAAGTAGCAAGAATGCTAAAGACCAGTCAAAAAAAGGAAGCAAAACCCAAAAAAGCTAAAGGAAGCAGGCTTTTGGCTCTGGAAAACAAATGCTTTTATGCTACCTTAGGCACTAGCACAGAAGGGTCCCTTGAAAAGGAGTCAGGCTATAACATTACTTAATATTGAGTATCTCAGCAGCACTGCAAGGTGATGTTTACCATGGCTTTCCTTGTACCAAGGGCTGGGTTTCCAGCGACCCATTTGCTGGTGCCAATTTCTAATAGCTTTATGGCCAGAAACTACTGCCCAACTGGGGCGAGGGAGGGCAGGGTGCAGAGGGAGACAGGATTAGATCTAGGCCCAGGGGGTCAGTGGCAGTGTGCACAAAAAGCTGGCCCCTGGAGGGAACAAAGGCCAGGAATTCCCTTGGCCCCTTGGCAGCCTGAGGGTGTCACTTGTTGGAAAAAATGAGGTCTAACCCAGATAAAAGGGGAAGCTGGTACCTCACCTGCCAGGTCTATACTGAAATATAAACTCCAGCCTCTGGAGTTTCTTCCAGCTGCCAGCCAGGTGCCACAACAACTTGGTACCAGGCTCTGGCCCTCCCTTCACCATACCCTAGTAGGAAAGCATCCCCAGGATGAGGTTCAGCAATACTCTTGTCTATAAGGGTGATAAACAAGGAGTTTAGAGCCTAAACATCTTATCTGAGGTGATGACAAGAAGCCCAGAGAGAGACTATACAAGAGTCCTTGTATGGCCAACATAGTCTAACTGACATCTTTGTGTAAATGAGAAGGCCCTCCCTCACTGTGAGTAGATAGAGACCTGTGGGTGCACAGCTTGGGTGAAACACGGGCATGATTTGTGCTCAGGTACAGTGCACAATGCATAGCAACACAGAGCCGTCCCATTCCATAGCTCAGGGGTTAGAAATAATTAGGTTCAACGCAGAGTGTCAGAAAAGATGGCAGGTGTCATGTCTGGGTCAGCCTTCTCACACCCTTCTGCATGTTGGGGCATCAGTCTGTGCCAGGCTAGCTAAGGACAGAGATGCTAGGAGGAGCAAGGGTGACAGAAACATGGTGGCCCTACCAGGACTTACACTCAAGCCAGCCATGTCCTAACCTCACTCTGACACAGCCACTGAGACCCAACCCACTCCCGTCATCAGGCTCACTCACCACCATCTGTCTCTGAGGAAAATTATCTAGAACAATGCATGCCTGCTTGCTATGAGTGCATTTGGGGATCCAACAGTGATGTGAGGTACAGAAAATGGACCAAGCAGTATTATCACGATGAAGGAATCAAAAGGAATAGGGGAAAGGTCTCAAATAGGGGGGATTGGTTCCTAAAAGAAGAAGAATTGGACCACAACCCTCTCACTACTACTCCAAACATAAAGCAACAGATAAAATATAAAAAGAATGTATTAAGGGGCAACCTTCATGATGGCGGAGGAGTAAGACGTGGAGATCACCTTTCTCCCCACAGATACACCAGAAATACATCTACACGTGGAACAACTCCTACAGAACACCTACTGAACACTGACAGAAGACCTCAGACCTCCCGAAAGGCAAGAAACTCCCCATGTACCTGGGTAGGACAAAAGAAAAAAGAAAAAACAGAGACAAAGAATAGGGTCGGGACCTGCACCAGTGGGAGGGAGCTGTGAAGGAGAAAAGGGTTCCACACACTAGGAAGCCCCTTCGCGGGCGGAGACTGCGGGTGGCGGAGGGGGGAGCTTCGGAACCGCGGAGGAGAGCGCAGCAACAGGGGTGCGGAGGGCAAAGCGGAGAGATTCCCGCACAGAGGATCTGTGCTGGCCAGCACTCACCAGCCCGAGAGGCTTGTCTGCTCACCCGCCGGGGCAGGCGGGGCTGCGAGCTGAGGCTTGGGCTTTGGTCTGATGCAGGGAGAGGACTGGCGGCGTGAACACAGCCTGAAGGGGGCTAGTGCACCACGGCTAGCCAGGAGTGAGTCCGGGAAACGGTCTGGAGCTGCCGAACAGGCAAGAGACTTTTTCTTGGCTCTTTGTTTCCTGGTGCGCGAGGAGAGGGGATTAAGAGCGCTACTTAAAAGAGCTCCAGAGACAGGCGCGAGCCGTGGCTATCAGTGCAGACCCCAGAGATGGGCACGAGACGCTAAGGCTGTTGCTGCAGCCACCAAGAAGCCTGTGTGCAAGTACAGGTCACTATCCCCACCTCCCCTCCCGGCAGCCTGTGCAGCCCACCACTGCCAGGGTCCCGTGATCCAGGGACAGCTTCCCCGGGAGAACACACGGCTCGCCTCAGGCTGGTGCAATGTCACGTCAGTCTCTGCCGCCGCAGGCTCGCCCCGAATTCTGTACCCCTCCTTCACCCCGGCCTGAGTGAGCCAGAGCCGCCAAATTAGCTGCTCCTTTAACCCCGTCCTGAGTGAAGACCAGATGCCCTCAGGCAACCTACACGCAGAGGCGGGTCCAAATCCAAAGCTGAACCCCAGGAGCTGTGCGAACAAGGAAGAGAAAGGGAAGTCTCTCCCAGCAGCCTCAGGAGCAGTGGATTAAATCCCCACAATCAACTTGATGTACCCTGCATCTGTGGAATACCTGAATAGACAACGAATCATTCCAAAATTGAGGCAGTGGACTTTGGGAGCAACTGTAGACTTGGGGTTTGCTGCATGCGACTGACTGGTTTTGGGTTTTACGTTTATCTTAGTTTAGTATTTAGAGTTTATTAACATTGGTAGATTTGTTTATTGATTTGCTTGCTCTCTTCCTTTTTTATATATATATACATATATTTTTTTTTTCCTTTTTCTCTTTTTGTGAGTGCATATGTGTATGCGTCTTTGTGTGATTTTGTTTGTATATCTTTGCTTTTACCATTTGTCCTAGTGTTCTGTCTGTCCGTTTTTTATTTTTTTTAATATAGTTTTCAGTGCTTGTTATCATTGGTGGACTTGTTTTTTAGTTTGGTTGTTCTCTTCCTTCTTTCTTTTCCTTTTTTTCTATTACTTTTTAATAATTTTTTTTATTTTAATAACTTTATTTCTTTTTATTTTTTCTTTCTTTCTTTTTTTCTCCCTTTACTTCTGAGCCACGTGGCTGACAGGGTCTAGGTGCTCCAGCCAGGTGTCAGGCCTGTACCTCTGAGGTGAGAGAGCCGAGTTCAGGACATTGGTCCACCAGAGACCTCCCAGCTCCACGTAATATCAAATAGCGAAAGCTCTCCCACAGATCTCGATCTCAACGCTAACACCCAGCTGCACTCAAAGACCAGCAAGCTACAGTGCTGGACACCCTATACCAAACAACTAGCAAGAAAGGAACACAACCCCAGCCATTAGCAGAGTGACTGCCTAAAATCATAATAAGGTCACAGGCACCCCAAAACACACCACCGGACACAGTCCTGCCCACGAGAAAGACAAGATCGAGCCTCATCCAACAGAACACAGGCACTAGTCCCCTCCATAACGAAGCCTACACAACCCACTGAACCAACCTTAGCCACTGGGGGAAGATACCAAAAGCAACGGGAACTACGAACCTGCAGCCTGCGAAAAGGAGACCCCAAACACAGTAAGTTAAGCAAAATGAGAAGACAGAGAAAGACAAAGCAGATGAAGGAGCAAGGTAAAAACCCACCAGACCAAACAAATGAAGAAGAAATACACAGTCTACCTGAAAAAGAATTCAGAGTAATGATAGTAAAGATGATCGAAAATCTTGGAAATAGAATGGAGAAAACACAAAAAACATTTAACAAGGACCTAGAAGAACTAAAGAGCAAACAAACAATGATGAACAACACAATAAATGAAATTAAAAATTATTTAGAAGTAATCAATAGCAGAATAAAGGCAGAAGGATGGATAAGTGACCTGGAAGATAATATAGTGGAAATAACTACTGCAGAGCAAAATAAAGAAAAAAGAATGAAAAGAAGTGTGAACAGTCTTAGAGACCTCTGGGACAACATTAAACGCACCAACATTAGAATTATAGGGGTCCCAGAAGAAGAAGAAAAAGAGAAAAGGACTGAGAAAATATTTGAAGAGATTATGGTAGAAAACTTCCCTAATATGGAAAAGGAGGTAGTCAATCAAGTTCAGGAAGCACAGAGAGTCCCATACAGGATAAATCCAAGGAGAAACATGCCAAGACACATATTAATCAAGCTAAAAAAAATTAAATACAAAGGAAAAATATTAAGAGCAGCAAGGGAAAAATAACAAATAACATACAAGGGAATCCCCATAAGGTTAACAGCTGATCTTTCAGCAGAAACTCTGCAAGCCAGAAGGGAGTGGCAGGACATATTTAAAGTGATGAAAGGGAAAAACCTACAGTCAAGATTGCTCCACCCAGCAAGGATCTAATTCAGATTTGACAGAGAAATTAAAACCTTTACAGACAAGCAAAAGTTAAGAGAATTCAGCACCACCAAACCAGCTTTACAACAAATGCTAAAGGAACTTCTCTAGGCAGGAAACACAAGAGAAGGAAAAGACCTACAATAACAAACCCAAAACAATTAAGAAAATAGTAATAGGAACACACATATCAATAATTACCTTAAATGTAAATGGATTAAATGCTCCCACCAAAAGACACAGACTGACTGAATGGATACAAAAACAAGACCCACATATATGCTGTCTACAAGACACCCACTGCAGACCTAGGGGCACATACAGACTGAAAGTGAGGGGATGCAAAAAGATATTCAATGCAAATGGAAATCAAAAGAAAGCTGGAGGAGCAATTCTCCTATCAGACAAAATAGACCTCAAAACAAAGACTATTACAAGAGACAAAGAAGGACACTACATAATGATCAAGGGACAATTCAAGAAGAAGATATAAGAATTGGAAATATTTATGCACCCAACATAGGAGGACCTCAATACATAAGGCAAATGCTAACCACCATAAAAGGGGAAATCGACAGTAACACAATCATAGTAGGGGATTTTAACACCCCACTTTCACCAATGGACAGATCATCCAAAATGAAAATAAATAAGGAAACACAAGCTTTAAATGATACATTAAACAAGATGGACATAACTGATATTTATAGGACATTCTATCCCCAAACAAGAGAATACACATTTTTCTCAAATGCTCATGGAACATTCTCCAGGCTAGATCATATCTTAGGTCACAAATCAAGCCTTGGTAAATTTAAGAAAACTGAAATTGTATCAAGTATCTTTTCCGACCACAATGCTATGAAACCGGATATCAATTACAGGGAAAAATTTCTAAAAAACACAAACACACAGAAGCTAAACAATACACTACTTAATAACCAAGAGATTACTGAAGAACTCAAAGAGGAAATCAAAAAATACCTAGAAACAAATGACAATGGAGACACGACAACCCAAAACCTATGGGATGCAGCAAAAGCAGTTCTAAGAGGGAAGTTTATAGCAATACAGTCCTTCCTCAAGAAACAAGAAACATCTCAAATAAACAACCTAAACTTACACCTAAAGCACTTAGAGAAAGAAGAATAAAAAAAAACCCAAAGTTAGCAGAAGGCAAGAAATCATAAAGATCAGATCAGAAATAAATTAAAAAGAAATGAAGGAAATGATAGCAAACATCAATAAAACTAAAAGCTGGTTCTTTGAGAAGATAAACAAAATAGATAAACCATTAGCCAGGCTCATCAAGAAAAAAAGGGAGAAGACTCGAATCAACAGAATTAGAAATGAAAAAGGAGAAGTAACAACTTACACGGCAGAAATACGAAGGATCATGAGAGATTACTACAAGCAACTATATGCCAATAAAATGGACAACCTGGAAGAAATGGACAAATTCATAGAAAAGCACAACCTTCCGAGACTGAACCAGGAAGAAATAGAAAATATAAACAGACAAATCACAAGCACTGAAATTGAGACTGTGATTAAAAATCTTCCAACAAACCAAAGTCCAGGACCAGATGGCTTCACAGGCGAATTCTATCAAACATTTAGAGAACAGATAACACCTACCCTTCTCAAACTCTTCCAAAATACAGCAGAGGGAGGAACACTCCCAAACTCATTCTACGGGCCACCGTCACCCTGATACAAAAAGCAGACAAAGGTGTCACAAAAAAACTACAGACCAATATCACTGATGAACATAGATGCAAAAATCCTCAACAAAATACTAGCAAACAGGATCTAACAGCACATTAAAAGGATCACACACTATGATCAAGTGGGGCTTATCCCAGGAATGCAAGGATCCTTCAATATACGCAAATCAGTCAATGTGATAAACCAGATTGACAGATTGAAGAAGAAAAACCGTATGATCATCTCAATAGATGCAGAAAAAGCTTTCAACAAAATTCAACACCCATTTATGATAAAAACCCTCCAGAAGGTAGGCATAGAGGGAACTTACCTCAACATAATAAAGGCCATATATGACAAACCCACAGCCAGCATCATTCTCAATGGTGAAAAACTGAAACCATTTCCTCTAAAATAAGGAACAAAACAAGGTAGTCCAGTCTCACCACTATTGTTCAACATAGTTTTGGAAGTTTTAGCCACAGCAGTCAGAGACGAAAAAGAAATAAAAGGAATCCAAATCAGAAAGGAAGAAGTAAAACTGTCACTTTTTGCAGATGATATGGTACTATATACATAGACTATCCTAAAGATGCTAACAGAAAACTAGTAGAGCTAATCAATGAATTTGGTAAAGTAGCAATTAAGGAAACACTGCCATTTACCACTGCAACAAAAAGAATAAAATACCTAGGAATAAACCTACCTAAGGAGACAAAAGACCTGTATGCAGAAAACTATAAGACACTGAGGAAAGAAATTAAAGATGATACAAACAGATGGAGAGATATACCATTGTTCTTGGATTGGAAGAATCAACATTGTGAAAATGACTCTACTACCCAAAGCAATCTACAGATTCAATGCAATCCCTATCAAACTACCAATGGCATTTTTCACAGAACTAGAACAAAAAATTTCACAATTTGTATGGAAACACAGGAGACCCCGAATAGCCAAAGCAATCTTGAGAAAGAAAAACAGAGCTGGAGGAATCAGGCTCCCGGACTTCAGACTATACTACAAAGCTACAGTAATCAAGACAGTATGGTACTGGCACAAAATCAGAAATATAGATCAATGGAACAGGAGAGAAAGCCCAGAGATAAACCCACACACATATGGTCACCTTATTTTTGATAAAGGAGGCAAGAATATACAGTGGAGAAAAGACAGCCTTTCAATAAGTGGTGCTGGGAAAACTGGATAGCTACATGTAAAAGAATGAAATTAGAACACTCCCTAACACCGTACATAAAAATAAACTCAAAATGGATCAAAAACCTAAATGTATGGCCAGACACTATACATGTCTTAGAGGAAAGCATAGGCAGAATACTCTATGACATACATCACAGCAAGATCCTTTTTGACCCACCTCCTAGAGAAATGGAAATAAAAACAAAAATAAACAATGGGACCTAATGAAACTTAAAACCTTTTGCACAGCAAAGGAAACCATAAACAAGACCAAAAGACAACCCTCAGAATGGGAGAAAATATTTTCAAATGAAGCAACTGACAAAGGATTAATCTCCAAAATTTACAAGCAGCTCATGCAGCTCAATATCAAAAAAACAAACAACCCAATCCAAATATGGGCAGAAGACCTAAATAGACATTTCTCCAAAGAAGATATACAGATTGCCAACAAACACATGAAAGGATGCTCAACATCACTAATCATTAGAGAAATGCAAATCAAAACTACAATGAGGTATCACCTCACAGCAGTCAGAATGGCCATCATCAAAAAAATCTACACACAATAAATGCTGGAGAGGGTGTGGAGAAAAGGGAACACTCTTGCACTGTTGGTGGGAATGTAAATTGATACAGCCACTGTGGAGAACAGTATGGAGGTTCCTTTAAAAACTAATAGACTAGGGGTGCTTACTACCCAGAGACTCACTGAAAAAAACAAACAAAAAACTGAAGAATGCGTATAGAAACTGATAAAAATATAATAACTGTATATTTAATCCTTACCCATAAAAATAAACTATTTGGGGGGGGAGGGTTAGGTTTAAATAAAACCCTAGACAGCAATATGAAGAAAGATATGTGCAGTGTAGGTACAGGAGGAAGAGAGGAACAAAGAAATTATTTTCTTATCTAGAAGAGACAAGATATACTGAATAAACATAGGCTTTATAGAAATTTTTAAAATTATGTATATATGTTAAAACTTTAAGGACAACCACTAAAATAAAAGTAATGCATCATATATATTGCAAGCAACAAAGGGAATAAAGGAAAATAGAAAAAAAAATCAACCACACAGAAAGCAGAAAAGAAAAAAAAAAAGCAGCAAAGAAAAAGCGTGGCTACAGCAGAAGTGTCCAGATGTCTGCCAAAGATTTGTGATCCTCTACCATAGTGAGGAACTGCTGCTGGGAAGTGGCTGTCAGGCCAAGAACTACATTTCCCAGGCCCCTCTTGCTTCTAGGTAGGACCATATGACTAGTTCTCATCAACAAAATGTGAGCAGTAGTGATATAAATAACTTTCAGGCTGATGTGGTTAAGAAGCAGCCTAACCCTTTCTTTCCCTTTCTAGGGTGATCTTGGAACCAACATGTTGGGAGTGGCAGCACCGCAAGATGGAAGAAACCTTGATTCCTGAATGACTGTGTGGGGCAGACCATACCCTCTGTGCCACTGATTGGATTTTTACATAACAAAATACATACTTCTATTATGTTAAGCCACTGAGGTTTCCAGGTTCATCTGTAACCTCAGCTGGCACTACCCTAAGTAATACAGACGGTAAACAGAAAAAAAATAATTTGACAGAAATAATGTAGGTATATTATCAATCACAAAAATGTAAATGGACTAAGCCCAAGGGTTGGCAAACTACAGCTGGCAGGACAAATCTGGCTCTGTGCATTGATTTATGTATTGTCAGTGGCTATTTCTGAGTAGTTACAGCAGAGACTATATGGGTCACAGAGCCAAAAATATTTACTGTCTGATCCTTTCTAGGAAAAGATTGCTGACCTCTGAATTAAACCCATTTATTAAAAAATAGGATGAGAGCAAGTCAATTTTTTTTTTTTTTTTTTTTTTTTTTTGCGGTACGCGGGCCTCTCACTGTGTGGCCTCTCCCGTTGCGGAGCACAGGCTCCGGACGCGCAGGCTCAGCGGCCATGGCTCACGGGCCCAGCCGCTCCGCGACATGTGGGATCTTCCCGGTCCGGGGCATGAACCCCGTGTCCCCTGCATCGGCAGGCGGACTCTCAACCACTGCGCCACCAGGGAAGCCCGAAAGCAAGTCAATTTTTAAAGATTCAAATAATGCTATTTACCAGAAAACATACTTTTTAAAAATCTCACCAAAGGTTTGCAAATAAGGAAATGGATAAAGATATGTCAAGCAAATACTAACCAAAAGAAAGAATACATAGCAATATTAATATCAGACAATATAAAAGGTAATGCGTCAACATTAACAGGGATAAAGTAGTATACTACATAAGGAGAAAAAGAAAACACCCCAGGAAGACGAAACAATCTTGAACTTGTAAGCACCTAATTATATAAAGCAAATGTGATAGAACTACAATGAAAACTTCTTCACAGCTATAAATTCAGAGGCAAATTTCAGCACGCATCTTTCAGAAACTGATAAATCAAGCCAATTAATTTTAGTTATATTAAAGAAGGAGCAATTAGGAGATCTGAAAGCTGTGACTCCCAATGCAGAACGGGTGGGGGTTTCAGAACCACCTGAGGAACTTTTTCAAATAATACATTACCCAGAGAGGAGAAAAGGAGAGATCTTCTGAGAACTAATTCAGTACACCTCTGTTACTGTCAGAAAGAGGGGGATCGCTTAGGGATGTTATGTTGTGGTAAAAAGAGGTTGAGAACTGTTAAGTCTTTCTCAAGATGCTGGACAGTGGCCAACCTCAATGATAAGCGCCCTGAAAAGAAACATTTGTGATTTATCAAGTACTTAAACCGTTTCCAACATGAGCTACTGCATGGGTACCAGAGACATCAAAGTACTGGAATAAGAACAAAAAAACCTGTTATGAGAGTGACCGGCTACCTCTCCTGATTTTCTGAGTACTTGTTTCTAATTTTCAAAACATGTCAGAGTTTTGTCTTAGTAGATTCAGTTTAACTAAATGTACAGCTTCTCAGGACAGAAAATAGTTTTTAAGGTGTACAAAACTATATATTGACTTAAAATCCTGGCTGAACAGCTTTAGGAAAATTTTACCAATAGACAATCTATTAAAAGGTAATCTACTCCCTCTAAAAGTTCAAAGTTCACTGCACAAGAGAAATTCGTTTAATCTAAGGAAACCACAAAAATGAAATTTAACTCTGCCGTAAAACAGAGGAATGTAACGTTCTCATTCAATCAGTCCACCAGTCCACTTGGTTTCCTCTCTAGACCTCGCCTATGGGAAGGAATTTATAATAATGTAGTCAGTATATCAAAATTCCTCTCTAACAAATAAATTCTATGTCCATGGAAGTTTGCAAGGAATATATTTTGAGACTACACATTCAAAGGCAAGAGAAAAGAAATTGTGTCTAAATAATGGACTGAGGCACTAGTTCAGAAAATAAAAATACACAATTTCGGAGTAACGAGGAAAACATAAAATACTAGGGAGAGAAGTTCAGTTCTGACATGGCAAACAGGCAATACTACTTATTCTTGAATAGCTAAGTGACATGGTAAAAACGTGAAAGAAGGATTAGAGCAGAAAGAGAGAGGCTAGAAGACCTGGGTAGTCCATGCGTGAGTTGATGAGGGTGGGGATTTAGAGGAATGGCCCTAAGAATGAGATTTAATGTGAATGAAGACTGGGGAGGAGGAGCCAACCAGACAGGGAACGACTGGAAGAATGAGAAAAAAAGGAAGGAGGAGGAGGCAGGAGGAAAGAAGGGAAGATGGAAGAACAAAGATTACACTGATTACATTTACAAAACTGGTGCAGGCATGACGACAGGCAAAAGAAACCTGTATCTATTCGTGGAGGTTAGTTTTAGGCTCATTAAATTTAAGATGAAAGATAAAGATCAAAGATAAAAATCAGGCCAGCATTTGAATACAGTGATACTCAAACAGTAGCCCTTAGAGCCCTGCATCAGAATCCCCTGTGTGCCTATTAAAATGCAGATTTCAGGGCTCCCCTCCAGACCTACTGAACCACAATCCCAGGAATCTGGATTAAATGAATTTAGAGGAGGGAGGTACTGAGGGCACTGGAGTGTCCCCCATTGAACCAGAGATAAGATATGTATACTCTGTAGACCAAACTCCAAGTGGCTGAGCTTAGGATCCAAGCAGGATCCAAGCACTAAAGCATAGGGGGAAGGAGGTGGGGGGGGGGGGGTGTCTCAACAGTTATGGGTCACAAAGAGTAGCCAACGAAGGATACAGAAAGAAAGGAGTTCGTGAGCTTAGCAGGAACCAGAATTATACATTATCACAAGGATGAGGGAGTTTGTGGAGAAAGTTCTATTGGGTGCTTGGATGGTTTTTTTTTCCTCTGTAGTTCTAGATAATTACATTGGGACTCCTACAGCTGGCCAAGAATACAGCTTGAGCCTGCTGATAGCATCCTAGACAGTAAGAAAAACCAATAGGCTAATAGTAGGTATACAGTAGATACAAGTAGTAGGACGTTTAAGTCTTAACTTCCCCAAAGCAAGAAAAGATCTTATGCCCTCTCTCATTTTCATCATGTATTTAACAATAAGTTATGGGTTTAAAAAAACGATTAAGAAATGTTTACACAGGTGTCTAATATTTTAAGCTTTGGAAGAAAAAAGGTGATTGGGCCCAAGTGTGCTTTTCCTCCCAGTTACAGTATTTCCTTTCCAGTGTTTTTAAATTGTCCTAGTTTCCAAGGTAACAGCCAATGGATATTGGGTTGTATTCCTCCCAGTTTAAGAGTTGCAGGCAGGTGCAGTTCAGGATGTAGTGAAGGCCTCTGATCCAAATACCCAAATGCTCTTCTTGAATTAATGAGCAAAAAATATTCAATCACTGCAAACCTTAAAGTTGAAAAAAGCTTCTCATGGCAACGACAGCAATTTACACACCTGCAGAGCTTTGCAATGCACAAGGCACTTTCCCAATCATTTCTCATAGATTCTTCCATCAACCCTCAGAGGCCAGCAGAGCAGACACTATTATTTTCTCCCTTCACAGGAAGGTGTATGTCCAAGGGATGGAGCAGGGATTTGAACTCTGACCATCAGGCTCAGGGATCTTTTTATGATACATGAAACACACAATTAATTTAAAAAGGTTTTTTTTCTCTTCAAAAGTAAATATGAGAGAAATACTTGATTGATGTTTTATCTGCAATTTACATTATCAAATATTTCAATCAGGGTAGGCTCAGTTTTCCTGGTGAATTTGAAGGCTAAATTTCCTGGGAAAACAAAACCCTTCAGCTGCGTGAAGGAACAGTCGGTGGGGGAAGTGAAACCACAGTGTGGCTAAGGAGGTGTGAAATGTAAATGCTTTATGCAGTTGGGGTCTTGGTATAAGAACCAAACTCTTACTCACCCTACAATCCAGGGATATATAGAGCCACTCCTGGAAGCAGTGAGGCTAGCCCAAAAGTCCACCTTACATGAGGGCCTGAATGGCTTCCTGAAGGAGTGACTGGAGGCACATAATACAGGTCCAGAGTGTGGGGGGCAGAGTCTGGGTGTCTGTCATTCTGGAATCACCATTCTGGAATGATTCAGGACTAAAGATACAAAGAGCAAATTAAAACAAAGAATTATCTTACTAACGTCTCCCTGAGACCCTAAGAACCCAAAGCAACACTGTTTTGTGGCACTAGTTGTGCTGAAGGGCAGTGTGAGAGCACACTGGAGTGTAGAAGTTATTTCTGAAATAGGCCCTGTGTGAGCAGAGGCCTTCTTACCATGGAGTAAATGGGATAGTCATGGGAATATTATCTGCTCATAGCTATTGCAGCTTTTTTAAACATTAATTCATTCAGAAAGTATTTATTGAGGTCAGACTTTGTGACAGGTAGTTGGGATACAGCAGTGAGCAAAACAAATGAAGTCCTACTCTTTGGAAGTTCTATTCTAGTGGGGGAAGATAGAAAAAAAAAACAAATTGTGTGATGGACACAGATGTCATGGAAAAAACTGAAGCAGGATACAGGGGATGTAGCTTTCACAAAACACAAGTTGTGTGTCCATTTTAAATGTTTCTATAAATCAACAAAAATCCACTAGATTAATTTTACTAGTTGTGATCACTGAGGAACATTTCATAATGATAACAGGACCAATTCCTCAGGAAGACATAGCAATCCTAAATGTGTATATAGCTAACAACAACGTTTGCTTCAAAATATATAAAGCAAAAACTGTTGGAACTGAAAGACCAAATAGAAAACTCCATAATTATAGCTAGAGACTTCAACAGTCCTCACTCAATAATTGATGGAAGAAGTACAAAAAATCAGTAAGGATATACATGATTCTTTTTTTATAAAGCATTTTTAAAATTAATTCATTTATTTATTTATTTTTGGTTGTGTTGGGTCTTCGTTGCTGTACGCAGGATTTCTCTAGTTGTGGTGAGTGGGGGCTACTCTTTGTTGTGGTGTGCGGGCTTCTCATTGCGGTAGCTTCTCTTGTTGCATAGCACGGGCTCTAGACGCATGGGCTTCAGTAGTTGTGGCACACAGGCTTAGCTGCCCCTCAGCACGTGGGATCTTCCTGGACCGGGGCTCGAAACCATGTCCACTGCATTGGCAGGCAGATTCTTAACCACTGTGCCACCAGGGAAGTCCCAAGGATATACATGATTTGAACAACATTATCAACTAACTTGACCTATTAACATTTATAGAACACTCCAACCAACAACTGCACATTCTTTCTCTGCCCACATGGAACATTCACTAGGCATAGAACCTGGGCTGTAGAACAAGTCTCAATAAATTTAAAATAATTGAAACCATACCTCAAGGGAGTTAAATTTAAAAATAATACAAAGATATCTAGAAAATCCCCCAAATATTTGGAAACTAAAAGTAAGCATCTAAATGATCCATGTGACAAAGAAAAAAAAGATAAAAAGTAAAGTAAATATTTTTAACTAAATGAAAATATAAACACAGCACATTAAAATGTGTGGGGTAAACATACTCTTGGATTGGAAGAATTAATATTGCTATGATGGCCATACTACTCAAAGCAACCTACAGATTTAATGTGATCCCTATCAACTTACACATGATATTTTTCATAGAATTAGAACAAATAATCTTAAAATTTATATGGAACCATAAAAGACCCAGAATTGCCAAAGCAATCCTTGAGGGAAAAGAACAAAGCAGGAGGCAAAACCCTCCCAGACTTTAGACAATACTAGAAAGCTACAGTAACCAAAACAGTGTGGTATCAATGGAACAGAATAGACAGCCCAGAAATAAATCCACACACCCATGGTCAATTAATCTGCAACAAAGGAGGCAAGAATATACAATGCGGAAAAGACAGTGTCTTCAGCAAGTGGTGTTGGAAAAGTTGGACAGCCACATGTAAATCAATGAAGTTACGACACTCAAATCATACAAAAAAATGAACTCAAAATGGCTTAAAGACTTAAATATGACATGACACCATATGTCTTATATATAGTGTCTATAAGACACTGTATGTGTCTTATAGACACAAAACTATAATTCAAAAAGATAAATGCACCTAGAAGAAAACATAGGCACAACATTCTCTGACATAAATCGTAGCAATGTTTTCTCAGGTCAGTCTCCCAAAGCAATAGAAATAAAAGCGAAAAAAAAACAACTGGGACCTAATCAAACTTACAAGCTCTTGCACAGCAAAGGAAACCATAAAAAAAAAGAAAAGACAACCTACAGAATGGAAGAAAAGATCTGCAAACAATGCAACTGATAGGGCTTAACTTCCAAAATATACAAATGGCTCAAACAACTCAGTAACAAAAAAACAAACAACCCAATCAAAAAATGGGCAGAATACCTAAATACACACTGTTCCAAAGAAGACATACAGATGGCCAAGAGATACATGAAAAGATGTTCATCATCACTAATGATTAGAGGAATGCAAATTAAGACTACAGTGAGGGCTTCCCTGGTGGCACAGTGGTTGAGAGTCCGCCCGCTGATGCAAGGGACAGGGATTCGTGCCCCGGTCCGGGAAGATCCCACATGCCGCGGAGCAGCTGGGCCCATGAGCCATGGCTGCTGAGCCTGCGCATCCGGAGCCTGTGCTCCACAACGGGAGAGGCCACAACAGTGAGAGGCCCGCGTACCGCCAAAAAAAAAAAAAAAAAAAAACTACAGTGAGGTATCACCTCACACCAATCAGAATGGCCATCATCAAAAAGTCTACAAATAATAAATGGTGGAGAGGGTGTGGAGAAAAGGGAACCCTCTTACACTGTTAGTGGAATGTAAATTGATGCAGCCATTATGGAAAACAGTATGTAGGTTCCTCAAAAAGCTAAAAATAGAGTTGCCATATGATCCAGCAATCCCACTCCTGGACATATACCCAGACAAAACTATAACTCAAAAAGATAAATGCACCGCTATGTTCACAGAAACACTATTTACAATAGCCAAGACACAGAAACAACCAAAATGTCCATCGACAGATGAATGGATAAAGATGTGGTGTATATATACAATGGGCTATTAGCCATAAAAAAGAATGAAATAATGCCATTTTCAGCAACATGGATAGACCTAGAGATTATCATACTAAACGAAGTAAGTCAGAAAGAGAAAGACAAATAGCATATGATATCACTTATATGTAGAATCTAAAATACAACACAAATGAACAAATCTATGAAACAGACCCACAGACAAAGAGAACAGACTTATGGTTGCCAAGGGGGAGGGGGAGGGAGTGGGGAAGGGAAGGATTGGGAGTTTGGGATTAGCAGATGCAAACTAGTATATATAGGATGGATAAACAATAACTTGTATGGATTATCCATACACTTGTATAGCATATGGATATACACTACTGTATAACACAGGGAACTATATACACTACCCTGTGATAAACCATAATGGAAAAGAATATGAAAAAGAATATATATGTGTATAACTGAGTCACTTTGCTGTACGGCAGAAATTAACATCATAAATCAACCATACTTAAATAAAATTTAAAAAAAAACGTGTGGGGTACAGCTACAGCAGCTAAAATTGCCTAGAAGCAAATTTAAATGCTTCTATTAGAAAAGAAGGTCTAAAATTAATAATCCAAATTTCCACTATAAGAAACAAGAGAAAGAAGAGTATATTAAAGCTAAAGTAAATATAAGGAAGGAAATAAAGAGTAGAAATTAACATAGAAATGAACAAGCAATAGAAAAAAAAAAGAAACCAAAACTGGTGGGAGTTTTTGGCAAAATACAACAAAATTAATAAAATTCTAGCCAGACAAATCAAGAAAATAGGAGAGAAAACACAAGTTACCAACATCAGGAACAAAAGAGGAGACCTCATTACAGATACTAGAGAGATTAAAAGAAAAACAAGGTAATATTATGAAAAACTTCATGCTGCTGCTTCAGGACAAAACTAGTCTTTTCCTGAAAACACAGAAGCATGTACACAGTTATAATTCTCTGAAAATATTGCTTCTCAGTGTAGTCTCAACCATTTATAATAATTATAACTTTAAACCAAAATAACTTCTATTTTGCATAGAAGACTGGGGGCGTGGATAATGTGAACTGTCACACCCCAGCATTTTATCAGACTAGCAGAGCTCAAGAATTCACATAACACAACTTTCTACAGTCACTAATATTCCATATACAACTTCTCAAAATGGTAGAAATGAACGTGTTCATTAACATGAACCAAAGATATGATTTTTCTGTAGTATATAAAAATAAGAAGCTAAGGTATATAAAATTTAAATTATGCTTAATAATTAATACTTTAGTGTTCGATCTTACTTGCAAATGATCTAGGTATCCAGTGATTTTCCATTAATTAACCCAATCTAATGCCAATCCAAGATTTAACTTACCTAGATCTTGGAAATTTATTTTTAAGCTGATATAATTACTAATTAAACAAAGTACATCAGAATAAGGATTTAATTTGGTCAAACACAAATTTATATTTTTCATAAGCAAAGCATTAAATGGAAGTAAAGCTAGCTTACTTGACCTGTAAACATGTATAAGTTTAGAAAAAACATACCCAAGTATAAAAAAAATGTATACTTGCATTATATGTAACACTGATAAATCAGAGAAGACATAGCTATTTTTATTAATCTATCCCTTCTTTTTTTGCAGTTTGCGCAAGAGACTTTAACTGGTTTAATGCGCAGAAGACTGGAAAATCTGTTTAGGAAGCAAGGCTGCTGGTGATAAGGACTCTACCCCTGGCTGATTCTGATTACAGGGAAATGATGCTGACTGGGAGATCCAAGAATCAGGTTTATGATGAGTTGCAGAATCTACATTTTGAAATAGTCTCCTGCCACATTCATTCTACCAGTATTAAAAGGTCCTACTGCAGTCTTGGTCTTCTTGAAAAACTGGAAGTGGAGAAATCCACAGCATGGGTTCTAGTTTTAGTTTCAGGAGATTGCCATTCAATAAAATTGGAGGAATTTTTCTCTCGCCCTTGATTTGTTTCCATGTCCTCTTCATCACCAACGACAATTGTCTCACACGTCCCTTCCGAGAAGCCAATTCTTCTGAGGAAGGAAGAATTGTGGAATCATTTCATTGCAGCTCCTAATTTTTTGATGATATAAATGTTATGGTTCTTTGATCAGCTACCACTAGTGCAGAAGGTTGGGAAGCTGTACAGGTTCGATAAAAACATCATCATCATCTTCCACTGATGACTTCTGAAATTTATTAGACCTAGAAAGTAAAGGATTAGGTGGACCACTAAATGAATTTCCTACATTCATGAGACTAGACACAGATATTTAATGAATGAATATGTGAATGGTCCTCATTGAGTCAGCCCGTCAGAGAAACCGCTCATTTCCCTCCCTAATTAATGAGTGGCCTCTGCTTTCCCAGGACATCCCCTTAGAACACTCCACACAGGCAACAACAGGTTCCAGATACTTGGCTGCTCTTATGGAAAGTTCCCTCCTCTATTCTGGACCCACACTCACAGTTATTTTTAACACACAGATTGGGTTAAAAATAAACCCAAGCAATGATAACAGCTTCCTGCCTTAGCCCTCCTAGAAAGGGTATCACAGTTTAAAAAGGATGTTTTATAATTTGAGTAAAAATGCAGTGCTCTAGTGACTAGAAGAACATTCAGCCATCAAGGGTAGGAAGACTTCATCTGAGTTAGGCCTTTTGGATCATCTCATACACCCTCTCCTCATCATGCCCTTCCACACCTCTGAGCTTTTATGGTGTGACTTCCCTTGGCTTCTCATCAACCCTGGCCACCTGGTGAAATGTCGCCTCAAAAGTATCTTCTCTAGCTCTCCTGGTTAGCAACTCTCACCTGTTTCCATAGCAAGAGTTTACAACTGTGCTATGACCTATCATAGTTATATATGTTGTCCTCTCCTCCCCCATATGCATTAAGCCCAACAAGATGGGCAGGAATTTCTGAATTCAAGAATCGACTGGGCGAATAAGGAGGCAGGAGAGAATCAGAGAGATGGCAACAGAAGGACTCAGATGGCATTGCTGGCTTTGATGATGGATGGGGCCACAGGCCACAAAATGCAGGTGACCTCTAGAAGCTGAAAAGGTGAAGAAACAGATTCTTCTTCCCTAGAACTTCCAGAAAAGAAGTCAGCCATGCCAACAGATTTAGCTCAGTGAGATCCATGTCAGACTTCTGATGACCTCCAGAATTGCAGAATAATAAATTTGTTACTTTTATTTTTTTTACATCTCTATTGGAATATAATTGCTTTACAATGGTGTGTTAGTTTCTGCTTTATAACAAAGTGAATCAGTTATACATATACATATGTTCCCTTATCTCTTCCCTCTTGCATCTCTCTCCCTCCCACCCTCCCTATCCCACCCCTCTAGGTGGTCACAAAGCACAGAGCTGTACTCCCTGTGCTATGCGGCTGCTTCCCACTAGCTATCTGTTTTACGTTTCGTAGTGTATATATGTCCATGTCACTCTCTCACTTTGTCACACCTTACCCTTCCCCATCCCCAAATCCTCAAGTCCATTCTCTAGTAGGTCTGTGTCTCTATTCCCGTCCTACCCCTAAGTTCTTCATGACATTTTTTTTTCTTAGATTCAATATATATGTGTTAGCATATGGTATTTGTCTCTCTCTTTCTGACTTACTTCACTCTGTATGACAAACTCTACGTCCATCCACCTCACTACAAATAACTCAATTTCTTTTCTTTTTATGGCTGAGTAATATTCCATTGTATATATGTGCCACATCTTCTTTATCCATTCATCCGATGATGGACACTTAGGTTGCTTCCATCTCCTGGCTATTGCAAATAGAGCTGCAATGAACATTTTGGTACATGACTCTTTTTGAATTATGGTTTTCTCAGGGTATATGCCCAGTAGTGGGATTGCTGGGTCATATGGTAGTTCTATTTGTTGTTTTTTGAGGAACCTCCATACTGTTCTCCATAGTAGCTGTACCACTTCACATTTCCACCAGCAGTGCAAGAGTGTTCCCTTTTCTCCACACCCTCTCCAGCATTTATTGTTTCTAGATTTTTTGATGATGGCCATTCTGACCGTTCTGAGATGATATCTCATTGTAGTTTTGACTTGCATTTCTCCAATGATAAATGATGTTGAGCATTCTTTCATGTGTTTGTTGGCAATCTGTATATCTTCTTTGGAGAAATGTCTATTTAGGTCTTCTGCCCGTTTTTGGATTGGGTTGTTTGTTTTCTTGTTATTGAGCTGCATGAGCTGCTTGTAAATTTTGGAGATTAATCCTTTGTCAGTTGCTTCATTTGAAAATATTTTCTCCCATTCTGAGGGTTGTCTTTTGGTCTTGTTTATGGTTTCCTTTGCTGTGCAAAAGCTTTGAAGTTTCATTAGGTCCCATTTGTTTATTTTTGCTTTTATTTCCATTTCTCTAGGAGGTGGGTCAAAAAGGATCTTGCTGTGATTTATGTCACACAGTGTTCTGCCTATGTTTTCCTCTAAGAGTTTGATAGTTTCTGGCCTTACATTTAGATCTATAACCCATTTTCAGCTTATTTTTGTGGATGGTGTTAGGGAGTGTTCTAATCTCATACTTTTACATGTACCTGTCCAGTTTTCCCAGCAGCACTTATTGAAGAGGCTGTCCTTTCTGCACTGTACATTCCTGCCTCCTTTATCAAAGATAAGGTGACCATATGTGCGTGGGTTTATCTCTGGGCTTTCTATCCTGTTCCATTGATCTATATTTCTGTTTTTGTGCCAGTACCATACTGTCTTGATTACTGTAGCTTTGTAGTATAGTCAGAAGTCAGGGAGCCTGCTTCCTCCAGCTCCATTTTTCGTTCTCAAGATTGCTTTGGCTATTCGGGGTCTTTGTGTTTCCATACAAATTGTGAAATTTTTTGTTCTAGTTCTGTGAAAAATACCAGTCATAGTTTGATAGGGATTGCATTGAATCTGTAGATTGCTTTGGGGAGTAGAGTCATTTTCACAATGTTGATTCTTCAATCCAATAACACGGTATATCTCTCCATCTATTTGTATCATCTTTAATTTCTTTCATCAGTGTCTTATAATTTTCTGCATACAGGTCTTTTGTCTCCTTAGGTAGGATTATTCCTAGGTATTTTATTCTTTTTGTTGCAATGGTAAATGGGAGTGTTTTCTTAATTTCACTTACAGATTTTTCATCATTAGTGTATAGGAATGTCAGAGATTTCTGTGCATTAATTTTGTATCCTGCTACTTTACTAAATTCATTGATTACCTCTAGTAGTTTTCTGGTAGCATCTTTAGGATTTTCTATGTATAGCATCATGTCATCTGCAAACAGTGACAGCTTTACTTCTTCTTTTCCAATTTGGATTCCTTTTAGTTCCTTTTCTTCTCTGATTGCAGTGGCTAAAACTTCCAAAACTATGTTGAACAAGAGTGATGAGAGTGGGCAACCTTGTCTTGTTCCTGATCTTAGTGGAAATGCCTTCAGTTTTTCACCATTGAGGATGATGTTGTCTGTGGGTTTGTCATATATGGGCTTTATTATGTTGAGGAAAGTTCCCTCTATGCCTACTTTCTGGAGAGTTTTTATCATAAATGGGTGTTGAATTTTGTTGAAAGCTTTCCCTGCATCTATTGAGATGATCATATGGTTTTTCTCCTTCAATTTGTTAATATGGTGTATCACGTTGTTTGATTTGCATATATTGAAGAATCCTTGCATTCCTGGAATAAACCCCACTTGATCATGGTGTATGATCCTTTTAATGTGCTGTTGGGTTCTCTTTGCTAGTATTTTGTGGAGGATTTTTGCATCTATGTTCATCAGTGATATTGGCCTGTAGCTTTCTTTCCTTGTGACATCCCTGTCTGGTTTTGGTGTCAGGGTGTTGGTGGCCCGTAGAAGGAGTTTGGGAGTGTTCCTCCCTCTGCTATATTTTGGAAGAGTTTGAGAAGGATAGGTGTTAGATCTTCTCTAAATGTTTGATAGAATTCTCCTGTGAAGCCATCTGGTACTGGGCTTTTGTTTGTTGGAAGATTTTTTATCACAGTTTCAATTTCAGTGCTTGTGATTGGCCTGTTAATATTTTCTATTTCATCCTCATTCAGTCTCGGCAGGTTGTGCATTTCTAAGAATTTGTCCATTTCTTCCAGGTTGTCCATTTTATTAGCATAGAGTTGCTTGTAGTAATCTCTCGTGATTTTTCGTATTTCTGCAGTGTCAGTTGTTACTTCTCCTTTTTCATTTCTAATTCTATTGATTTGAGTCTTCTCCCATTTTCTCTTGATGAGTCTGGCTAAAGGTTTATCAATTTTGTTTATCTTCTCAAAGAACCAGCCTTTAGTTTTATTGATCTTTGCTATCGTTTCCTTCATTTCTTTTTCATTTATTTCTGATCTCATCTTTATGATTTCTTGCCTTCTGCTAACTTTGGGGTTTTTTTGTTCTTCTTTCTCTAATTGCTTTAGGTGCAAGTTTAGGTTGTTTATTCGAGATGTTTCCTGTTTCTTAAGTTAGGATTTTATTACTATAAACTTCCTTCTTAGAACTGCTTTTGCTGCATCCCATAGGTTTTGGGTTGTCGTGTCTCCATTGTCATTTTTTTCTAGGTATTTTTTGATTTCCTCTTTGATTTCTTCAGTGATCACTTCATTATTAAGTAGTGTATTGTTTAGACTCCACGTGTTTGTATTTTTTACAGATCTTTTCCTGTAATTAATATCTGGTCTGATAGCGTTGTGGTCGGGAAAGATACTTGATACAATTTCAATTTTCTTAAATTTACCAAGGCTTGATTTGTGACCCAAGATATGATCTATCCTGGAGAATGTTCCATGAGCACTTGAGAAAAATGTGTATTCTATGTTTTTGGATGGAATGTCCTATAAATATCAATGAAGTCCATCTTGTTTAATGTATCATTTAAAGCTTGTGTTTCCTTATTTATTTTCATTTTGGATGATCTGTCCATCGGTGAAAGTGGGGTGTTAATGTCCCCTACTGTGATTGTGTTACTGTCAATTTCCCCTTAAATGCCTGTTAGTATTTGCCTTATCTATTGAGGTGCTCCTATGTTGAGTGCATAAATATTTACAATTGTTATATCTTCTTCTTGGATCGATCCCTTGATCATTATGTAGTGTCCTTCTTTGTCTCTTCTAATAGTCTTTATTTTAAAGTCAGTTGTGTCTGATATGAGAATTGCTAGTCCATCTTTCTTTTGATTTCCATTTGCATGGAATATCTTTTCTCATCCCCTCACTTTCAGTCTGTATGTGTCTCTAGGTCTGAAGTGGGTCTCTTGTAGACAGCATATATATGGGTCTTGTTTTTGTATCCATTCAGCCAGTCTGTGTCTTTTGGTGGGAGCATTTAATCCATTTACATTTAAGGTAATTATCGATATGTACGTTCCTATTCCCATTTTCTTAATTGTTTTGGGTTTGTTATTGTAGGTCTTTTCCTTCTCTTGTGTTTCTTGCCTAGAGAAGTTCCTTTAGCATTTGTTGTAAAGCTGGTTTGGTGGTGCTGAACTCTCTCAGCTTTTGCTTGTCTGTAGAGGTTTTAATTTCTCCATCAAATCTGAAAGAGAGGGCTTCCCTGGTGGCGCAGTGGTTGAGAGTCCACCTGCCGATGCGGGGGACACGGGTTCATGCCCCGGTCTGGGAAGATCCCACATGCTGCGGAGCAGCTGGGCCTGTGAGCCATGGCTGCTGAGCCTGCGCGTCCAGAGCCTGTGCTCCGCAACGGGAGAGGCCACAACACTGAGAGGCCCATGTACCGGGGGAAAAAAAAAAAAAAATCTGAATGAAATCCCTGCTGGATAGAGTAATCTTGGTTGTAGGTTTTTCTCCTTCATCACTTTAAATATGTCCGGCCACTCCCTTCTGGCTTGCAGAGTTTCTGCTGAAAGATCAGCTCTTAACCTTATGGGGATTCCCTTGTGTGTTATTTGTTGTTTTTCCCTTGCTGCTTTTAATATGTTTTCTTTGTATTTAATTTTTGACAGTTTGATTAATATGTGTCTTGGCGTGTTTCTCCTTGGATTTATCCTGTATGGGACTCTCTGTGCTTCCTGAACTTGATTAACTATTTCCTTTCCCATATTAGGGAAGTTCAACTATAATCTCTTCAAATATTTTCTCAGTCCCTTTCTTTTTCTCTTCTTCTTCTGGGACCCCTATAATTCTAATATTGGTGCATTTAATGTCGTCCCAGCGGTCTCTGAGACTTCCTCAGTTCTTTTCATTCTTTTTTCTTTATTCTGCCCTGCAGTAGTTATTTCCACTATTTTATCTTCCAGGTCACTTGTCCGTCGTTCTGCCTCAGTTATTCTGCTATTGATCCCTTCTAGAGTGTTGTTAATTTCATTTATTGTGTTGTTCATCGTTGCTTGTTTCCTCTTTAGTTCTTCTAGGTCCTTGTTAAATGTTTCTTGCATATTCCCTATTCTATTTCCAAGATTTTGGATCATCTTTACTATCACTATTCTGAATTCTTTTTCAGGTAGACTGCCTATTTCCTCTTCATTTGTTAGGTCTGGTGGGTTTTTTCTTGCTCCTTCATCTGCTGTGTGTTTTTCTGTCTTCTCATTTTGCTTGTCTTACTGTGTTTGGAGTCTCCTTTTTGCAGGCTGCAAGTTCGTATTTCCCATTGTTTTTGGTGTCTATCCCCAATGGCTAAAGTTGGTTCAGTGGGTTTTGTAGGCTTCCTGGTGGAGGGTACTGGTGCCTGTGTTCTGTTGGATGAGGCTGGATCTTGTCTTTCTGGTCAGCAGGTCCACATCTGGTGGTGTGTTTTGGGGTGTTTGTTGTCTTATTATGATTTTAGGCAGCCTCTCCGCTAATGGGTGGGGTTGTGTTCCTGTCTTGCTAGTCGTTTGGCATAGGGTGTCCAGCACTGTAGTTTGCTGGTCGTTTAGTGAGGCTGGGTGTTGGTGTTGAGATGGAGATCTCTGGGAGATTTTTGCCGTTTGATATTACGTGGAGCTGGGAGGTCTCTTGTGGACCAGTGTCCTGAAGTTGGCTCTCCCACCTCAGAGGCACAGCACTGACTCCTGGCTGTAGCACCAAGAGTTTTCATCCACACGGCTCAGAATAAAAAGGAGAAAAAGTAGAAAGAAAGAAAGAAAGAAAGAGGATAAAAAATATAAAATAAGATAAAATAAAGTTATTAAAATGAAAAATTAAAAATTATTAAGAAAAAAAAATTTTTTAAGTAAAAAAAAAAAAAAACTGGACAGAGAGGACCCTAGGAGAAATGGTGAAAGCAAAGCTACACAAACAAAATCTCACACAGAAGCATACACATACACACTCAAAGAAAGAGGAAGAGCGGAAAAAATAATAAATCTTGCTCTCAAAGTCCACCTCCTCAATTTGGGATGATTCGTTGTCTATTCAGGTATTGCACCGATGCAGGGTATATCAAGTTGATTGTGGAGCTTTAATCCGCTGCTTCTGAGGCTGCTGGGAGAGATTTCCCTTTCTCTTCTTAGTTTGCACAGCTCCCGGGGTTCAGCTTTCAATTTGGACCCACTCCTGCATGTAGGTCACCGGAGGGCGTCTGTTCTTCTCTCAGACAGGATGGGGTTAAAGGAGCCGCTGATTTAGGGGCTCTGGTTCACTCAGGCTGGGGGGAGGGAGGGGCATGGGGTGCGGGGCGAGCCTGTGGCGGAAGAGGCCAGCGGGACGTTGCACCAGCGTGAGGTGCGCCGCATGTTCTCCCAGGGAAGTTGTCCCTGTATCCCGGGACCCTGGCAGTGGCGGGCTGCACATGCTCCCGGGAGGGGAGGTGTGGATAGTGACCTGTGCTCGCACACAGGCTTCTTGGTGGTGGCAGCAGCAGCCTTAGCGTCTCATGCCCATCTCTGGAGTACGCACTGTTAGCCGCGGCTCGCGCCCGTCTCTGGAGCTCCTTTAACCAGAGCTCTTAATCCAAATTTGTTGTTTTAAACCAAAAAGAAAAAAAAATGTACTGTTTTACTCTTCAGTTTATGTTGCTTATCTTGATTCTGACAAATCCTATTTTTTCAGCGGTTACTGGCAACATCCCCATGAAAGCATGAGGGCTTTTCAGGGAAGAATTATGGTCTAAGCCAGTGCTAAAAGCTGTGATTTCAGGTGGCTACGGTCTCAGCACCACTCACCAGTCTTTTTACACACATTGTTCCTCTTTTCCCAAGTGCCCTATTGGATATCTTACTTAAATCAAACTTTCCCAAATTTTTGAGTACCACCTTTGGGATTTTTGCCATATCAAAGTAGCACCTGAGGTAATAGTAACTGAATCCCTTTCTTCAAATTAATTTTTTTTTTTTTTTGCGGTACGTGGGCCTCACTGCTGTGGCCTCTCCCGTTGCAGAGCACAGGCTCCGGACGTGCAGGCTCAGCAGCCATGGCTCATGGGCCCAGCCACTCCGCGGCATGTGGGATCTTCCCGGACCAGGGCACGAACCTGTGTCCCCTGCATCGGCAGGCGGACTCTCAACCACTTCGCCACCAGGGAAGCCCTAACTTAATTTTTAAACAGTACTTTTGCTTTATAAGTAATATCGATAAAATATTAGGTTTGATGTGCTAATTGTTTATTTCCAATACACATTTAAAAACAAAACTATTAAAATGAAAAAACACCCTCTGCATTAAAATAAACTCATAACTATTAAACTTTTAAAAAAACAACTCTGCCTATGTACCCACGAAAATCGCCTCAAAGTACATCAGTGACTTAGCTCCTCCACTTTGTGAAATACTTTCCTAAGCCTTTGCTACCCTCCCCAGGCCTTCTACCCAAACCTAGCCCTTCATCCTCAGCAGGCTCCCTCACCTCCTAGATTCTTAAAAAGAGAATCCATCAGACTTGAAATCCATCAAGCATCTCCCTGTATATTCCCACTCCATACACACCCCTGAAAGCACACCTGCATCTGCTCTCATCCTTGTTTCTTCCTGCTCTGCTCTCAGAAGAGGAGCCTGACCTTCTTTCTGTTAAAGAAATGTCTGAAGCCCATCCTGATGCACTGCCTCAAGGATCTTACCATTAACAAAGTCTAGTTTGCCAAAGATTTACCTAAATTATGGGAACTTGAATTCTTTAAATGATTCTGAGCTGATTTCTTTTAAAATAGTTTTTAAATCTGGCACATTTTAAATCTCAGAAATTCAACCTCCTTATTTTCTGAGAATTACAGGAATATTATATTTAAATAAGCACTTATTTATCTCATAAGTCAATCAGAACAGGACTTCTTTAATTTAGGAAATTTTATAATCTAATAATACCATCTGGACTCAGGAAAGCGTTACACATCCATACAATGAGACGTAAAGACCTTTTGGAATTACAGACATATAGACATACAGACACAGAGTTTATCATTTCAATTTTAAAATTTCAGTCATGAGTTAATAGTAAACACAGAAGCACAAAAAATTTACTGGTTCATATATCAAAGAGCTGTTCTCCTTCTTGGTGGAATACAACATTCTTAACTTATTTGAGCCCAAATAAATGAATAAGCAAACAAACAAGACTAACAAACCAGTTTCTCTGTTGTCTCTCACCCAACAGAGAAAAGAGCTCTACAAATCATTAATCCGTTCACATGTTCTGGTCAGAACATAACACCAAATTCCTAATCGTTGCTACCAAGAGTGGGCAATGACATTGCTGTAAGCACAACAAAGACAAACCACAAAATTAATAGAGAACAATATTAAAACTAGAAAAACAGAGTGCAAAGTGAAGTTGTCATTTTGAGAGCCAAAAAAAAGATGTGTCTGGGCGTTAAGCAACCCATGAGCTGCATTTCTCTGGTCAGAACTATACCTAGTTTTGTTAGGTGAATCCATTGGGCAACTCAGTAGAAGACCTCCGAACTGTTAAAAGACATTTGGGAAAAAAAGGTAAAAATCATGCCTCTCATACAGATATAAAATGAACATGTGTTAAAGATTGTATTGAATGTATTAATCAATGAAGAAACAAGGTAGACATTGTAACCAGCTCAAAGGAGAAATCAAAACCCACAAACTTATATAGAGTAAAGGAATGTTGAAATGAATCTGCAAATGGAAGCAAAACAAGCTTCTTCCACAGTGGTAGAGAGAAGTCAACTGAACCTCTACTGGTAAGGATAGATTTTGCATGTCTATAAACAAGAATTATTTTGTATTGCTATCAGTTATCTACAAGTTACAGAGTTTTAAGATAGTTTCCATAGATTTGGAATCAGATAACCCTAATCAGATAACCCTAGGGGATTGTCTAGATTCTAGATAATGCAGTTGTCCACCTGGGCACAAATTTTTCCCATACAAGAGACACCTCACCCATGAAAACAGAAGAAACAGGGATGTATGTGAATATAAGCAAATCTGTAATAAGGACAAGAAATTAAGGAAGCTCATCTCTGATAAGTCTCTTGTGCATGCTTTCCCCTCTTCCCCCTTCCCACTCTCCCCATAAAACAAAACATGAGATTTATCTGCTACTACAAATTAAAGGAACTGGTTGCTATGAAAGGGCTCCATGCACAAAAATATCTCACACCAGCCTTACCACAGTGACTTTCTCATTTCAGTAAAAGTAGCCTTTAAGCCACAGATAGGTCATCTGGGAGATATGCTGTATCATCCTTTGCCTTGGCACTGGCCAATCCTCTGGGAATCTATCTCTGGGCAAGTTTGGGAAACCCTGCTCTATCACCTTTTAGTTTATGGAGTTAGCCAGAAGAGCCCTGAAAAGATGAAACCCAGGACTAGTAAGTTCTGAAAGGTCCTCGGAGTTCTTTTTAGGTGGGATATTTAGGAGGTGTCCTGGGGAGTCAATGGGTGCAACATGAGGGAAGGGGGAATGGCCATAAAAGGGAAGGAATAGTAAAGGAAGGGGGCTAGTGGGGAACTCCAACGAGCTTCTTCAGTAGAGCGACTCAGAGAAATGGAGAACAATTAAATCAGAACCTTCAGGGGAGGGCTCTGGCACGGATATTTTAAAAAGCTCTCATGGTGATTACAAACTGCAGCCCAGGTTGCTAACCTCTGTTCCCCAGCTGAAGTTCACCAATTTCACACCAGGTAAAGCTGGTCACTGATACTGTGGTTCTAAGTGACTCATCTGTTCCCTGTTCAAGAAGATGTGAGCATTTTGGTTGAGCTTCCTCTTCATTTTAATTAGAGCAAAATTCCTAAAGAGGAAATGACTTGTGGGTTTTGCCTGTTTCAACTGAGTCACATCACTGAATGTTCCCTTTCGGTGAATAAAAAGAAAAAGAATAAGGTAGATTTTCCGCTTATCAGTGTGTACTATCCTGTTGTTGCAGTAAAATGAGCAGGACTCAGAAATGTGGCTGTAAAAATGACAGGCTTGAAGTCTTTATTCTTTTCTAAGCTATTGCAAAGAGTATGACCTAGTAATACTACAAGTGGTACAGAAGGAAGAGAAATGAATTTGGCCTCAGAAGATGGTAGGACCAGTGCCAGTACTGCCCAGGGAAATCACTACACACTTACCTCAGCCTCAGTTTCCTTCTCTGAAAAATGAGATTTTCCATCTCTTTGGATCTATAATGCCACTGATTGTAAGATGCACCAGTTTTACATACCACTAAGAAAACATAGATGATTGTTTTATTCCACTGCTAATGTAAATAGTTAGAATTATTATGATGACAGCATTTATTGGTAACAGAGTCCAAATGTTCCAGAATATAAAAATAAAACGCTTTTTTTCTTGTTAAAAAATCGGATAAGTTGAGAAAAATCCTTTAAATCAACCTTTTCTAAAGTCTGTTTATTAAAAAATGCCTAGTGAGACTCCTCATGTGAGATCTTAAGATACAAAAGATTATCTAACTAAAAAGCCACCTTCCTCAGAACGTTCCTATATGACCTCCAAAAGACGTGTTTAAAGATCACTATCTCCCCGTAAAAAAGCGATTGGAGACTTACACATACTTAACTGGTGATAAGAACAGGAATTGTTTTCGTCAAAATCTAAATATGGGATCTTAAATATTTTGTAGTTTGGCAGAAGCCAATAGGGTTTGAATGCTGCAAATGTGTAGTGTGAAAACATGAGGGTGATTACAAAGGCATGAGGTGAACTGGGTAAATATGCTCAGTTAGCGAGGTATTCGATGTAGCTGGGAGGAGGGACAGGATAGAGAAAGAAGAAACAGGAGGAGAAGAGCAGGAGAACACAAGAGTTTTGGGGGGGAAAAAAAGACAACTGTGTAACAGAAAGGAGAGAACAGAGTACGGAAATCTAAGATGTTAATTTGAACACCTCCAGCAACTGTCCTCCTAGGTGAGGCCTTCAATAAATATATAGCCTGACAGAAAACATTCAGAAAATATCCAGAAAAGAAACAGCCTGCCTTCAAATAGTGATATGGGTGGGTGGGACTATTTTTCTTATCCAATTGATTCTACACAAGAAAAGTGTAGCTAAAGAAAAGCAGACTGTGTGAGGGAGGTGGTGTCTGGAGACCCGTTGCTGGCTCCATAAGAGCCTCTTAGCAGTGAGGAGACAGAAACTGGGCTCCAA
Source organism: Pseudorca crassidens (assembly GCF_039906515.1). NCBI lineage: Eukaryota > Metazoa > Chordata > Mammalia > Artiodactyla > Delphinidae > Pseudorca > Pseudorca crassidens. The sequence goes on from NC_090296.1 coordinate 66,716,243, forward strand.
TCCAGCCTAAGCAAGAAAGGCAATTTGTTAGCTCATGTAACCAAATCACGGAAAGGACTGAACGACCAACGACACTCTTCCTTCATTTCTTTTCCTGGTCTTTTTCTCTCAATTTCTTCCTTGGGGTACAGAAGTTGGACATCAAGGGCCTTGGGTTTACATCCTTATAGCTCATGAGCCAAGGGTTAAAAACAAACCAACAAACAGACCGCCAGACCCTCTACCTGGGCAACGTTCATCAGTGTATTCTAAAATCATTAAGTGAAAGATGTATGAGAAACTTGATAATGGAGGGATCAGGCTACTGACCTCACCTGAACCCACTGGTGCAGCCGGACATTACCTGCCTTATGTTGAGATGCAATAGGTAGGATACGCCCTACCAATGGGGCTCTAAAGCTTAAGAAATAAATTAAACCAGGACCTAATTATGGCTTTAGATCTAACTACAAACTTTCAAGAAACATGGAGGATAGAGAAACAAGTTAAACGACATCATCAGTAACACATAAGCCAAATGAAAGAAATGTGACGTTTCATGGTGCAAGTATCCGGTTTCCTCAACAAATCAAGAGCGTGAAGAGAAATGGCGGTGGGGGGAGGGCGGGAGTGGAGAGGGGGCTTTAGGAGATTAATAGAGACCTAAGAGGCACAGCAACCAAACACCATGTGGGAGGACTGAACCTCGTTTGGATCCTTACGACAAACCACCAATAAAAGGCAACTTTAAAACAAGGAAATTGGAACGTAGAGTGAATATTAGGTGACATTAAGGAATTACCTTAACTCTTCGAGGTGTGATAATGGCTGGGTGATTACTTTTTTTTTTTTTTCCAAGTACTCATCAAAGGAAGTTTAAGTGGGAAACGACGTGCTCTGAAGTGCTGCACCAACCCAGGCGGCTCACTCCGCATCACGGCAGCCTCACGCACCGCGCGGGTCCCGCTCGTTCGCCGCGTCCTCGAGGGCGCCGCGCGCAAGGCAGGCCGCCGCGCTCGCCACTCCCGGCATGCTCCGCGGGCCGAGCGCCCCGGCGAGAGGGACCAACGTCCCGGACCTGGGACCCGCGACGGAGCCACTTACCCAAGGTGCCCCGGGCCCTCATTTGCATGTCGCTCCGAAAGATGAACTCGACAGATCGTCGCAGTCTAGCGACTACAGCACCAAATGTGCGAGCCTCATGAGTGGGGCTCGACATCAAATTTCCTAAACGTTCGGCGATCGCCGGGAAGACTCTCAGTTCAGTCACCGTAAGTTTAAGAGTCGAGAGTCACCGTGCTTTATATATGCTGTGGGTAAGATGAATATCGTGCTCGCTTCGGCAGCACATATACTAAAATTGGAACGATACAGAGAAGATTAGCATGGCCCCTGCGCAAGGATGACACGCAAATTCGTGAAGCGTTCCATATTTTGTGCCCTTCCCCACCGTCCCGACCCCTGTGCTCATTAACACAAAAAACAGTGGGGTTTTGAGAGGCAGCTCTGGAGACCGCTCTGAGGCCTCCTGCATGGCTCTCCCACCGGATACTTCTTCCTCCCAGGGTCGATTCTATCTCGATGGCCTCCCGGCATGCCCGTGGCCCGACCTGTCTCATTTCTATTATTAAACTGCCTCGATAATCTTGCTGTCTGCAGTCGAATGCTTGTTACGATTGGTTAAAATCTGCTTTTGGTTTGGGCAATTAACTTTTCTCTTAAATTTCCCATCACAGAATCCACCCGATTTAGGTAAAGCGGCATTTTGAGTGATAAAATGATCAGATAAAAATGACTTCTTAGGAAAGCAGATCAGAATGGGCTTGCTGCTTCTAGCCAGTTTTCAACTGGTGCTGGAGCTCTAGGATCCACAGGCACCGGCCAACATTGATCTCAACCGTTATAACCACTCCTTGGTAACAGTCCCTGCTTTTGTGTAGCTCAGTCTGAGAGCGTACGAACTCCGGTCTAAAACGACAAAAGAATGTCACAAAGTAGGCCCAAGATTTGTGCACTGCTGTTGCTTACTTCCTTTAGCAAGGATTCATTAACTTCGCAATAATTCAGTGACTTAATAATTTAGAAATGATTTGGTATGGACTCATCGAGCGATTCATGTGTCAGTCTATAGTGAATACGAGCTGGGCCTCTGGAGTTTGTGTTGTTAAGGGAGACAGACCATAAGTAAGGTGATTTCAGAACTTTCAAGTTCTATGAAGGAAATGCAAGTTGACATTTTCTCATTTCCAAGATACGTAGAAACGACATATTTGCACGTAAATTTCCAGGTGTGCAACTCGGCTTCATTCACATTTCATACATTGCCTTACACGAACATTTTTATAGTGAAAAATCACTATAGTGAAAATCACTTAATTTCAGCATTAAGTGCCAGACGTTGTGCTTCCGGCCCATAGCTTTTCCTTTAGGAGCTGATGAACAACGGGTGTCCAGATGGTGTGGAAGAGCACAAAATATGGAACGCTTCACGAATTTGCGTGTCATCCTTGCGCAGGGGCCATGCTAATCTTCTCTGTATCGTTCCAATTTTAGTATATGTGCTGCCGAAGCGAGCACGCTATACTTTCCCTCTACAGCCAATATAAGGCACGGGAGTTTCTCGCTTCTTTCGCTTACGGTGACTGAATTGCGCGTCTTCCCAGCCACCGCCGAACGTTTAGGGAAATATGATGTCTCGCAACCACTGAGCAGGCTCGCACATTTGGTGCTATGACTGCTAAACCGCGAGGGCTGTTGGGTTCACCTTTCGGAGGGACATGCAAATGAGCGCCCGGGGCACCTTGGGTAAGAAGCCCCGTCACGGGCCCCAGGTCCCGGGCTGTGGGCCCTCCCGCGGGTGCGCTCGGCTCGCGGAGCATGCCGGGAGTGGCGAGCGCGGCGCACTCGAAGACCCGGCCAGCGAGGTGGACACGCGCCCTCTGAGGCGGCCGCGATGCGGAGTGGGCCACCAGGCTGGCGCGATTGAGGCGGCCCTGGCGGCCTGCATGGAACAAGCGGCGCTTCTCCCAAGTCTCTCTAAGGTTTACGAATCGGTTGGCTTGCTGGGCCACCAACCAGGATGCTGGGTCACTAGGGTTCTGGATCGAGCTCGGGTCCTCCCAGCAAAATATGGAACGTGTCACCGATATTTCACCCATGACATAGGAGCCTTGTGCCAGTTCCAGAGGCTTTGCTGAAATGGCGAAGCCCACCGTCCAGCTCTCCGGGAGATTCCTCCCAACGACTGACCACTCAGATATGATGGTCAGCACCACACTCTAGGACGCCCTGGGCTCTTCGAGTATTAGCACAAGTGTCTCGATCTGAGTCCATTCTGCGCAGGCGTCATTGGGATGGGGGGTGGAGCTAGCATGGGCGACCACGCCCTTCACAAGTGTCATCCCTTAGGCCACCTTCTAGCCTGGCCTCCAACCCACTGGAACACGCTGAAGCGCACCTGTTCGGCCTGAGAGATGGATTCGAAGAATTAAACTGTTAGAGCTGAACTGGAGAATCATTCTTGTACTTAAGTGTACTTCCCCACACCCTAACCCTAGCCCTATTATGCTACAAACATGCAGGACAGATCTACCTGCAAGAAATACTGGAATGTTAGTGTTAAAACATTCTGATATTAACTGGCTCAAGTTACAGCCTTACACGTAGTGAACTGAGGGCCAAAGGTGAAAACCTTCATATATTGAAGTGAAGGGCACAGGTTTGCCTGTGTTGTGTTAAAATGGCACCCTCAACAAAGAATATGGCATATTTATAGAATAAGTGAAGTTTTGTTTCTTTTTTCTCCTTCCTATGGTCGTCCTATCCTTTCCACAACATAATAGTTTGAAGTAAAAACCTGTGAAAGATAAGTAATTTTGAGAAGTTTTAAAATTGGTATCCAGTTTTATGATGTACAAAAAGAAAGTAGTGTGAAACCATGTAAGAGTTTCTGGTATTGCTGAAACAAAAATAGAGAAAGGAACAGAAAGCCTATAGGGATTATTTATTGTTCAACCTTTCTTTCTCAGTGTTTATAGTTATAATTCTTTACTTTCACAGCTTTTGAAAAGTAATAAAATATACTGTTCTTCCCCCCCCCCCCAAATTAGGCAAAAAATGACAGCCGGTTAAGTTTCCCAATTACAAATAAAATATGCTTTGATGTATTTCTTCTAATAGCCTGTCTTTCCAATAAGCATTTCTGACTTCAAAGCTATTAAGAAATAGTAAATTGATGTTCAATTTTATGATTTGAAGAAATATATCAAAACCCCTTCATGTTCTTACTCTCTTTAGAAACCTTACAACCAGTTTGTTAAAGGATACATGATTAGAGGAATCTATAGTTGGAAGGATGGTCAGAGTTCCGGGGACATAAGCTCGATGTCTCTAACAAGTTGTAAGCTCCTTCAGTCAACTACACTTCTGGATGACCATGTTTAAACCAGGAAAAGGAAAAATGTTTATATTCTGAAAAGAGGAAAAATGTTTACCACAGACAGAAAAAAGATTTGAAAGTTGACTAAAGATCAAATCCTTTGGAGGAAAAATCTTTATAATGGCTTTAAATTATCAGATGTGTACAGAAATAGCAAAAATGCATGTTTTTAGAGTCATGGCACTTTTGAACAATGAGCTGTTAAAGAACTAGAGCAGAATTTCTCACAGGTGATATATGCATGACCCCCTTTAAAACAATAAATTCTCTCTAGGCTCCCAGTATTCCCAAATTACTTCTATTATATTGTTATTTAAATATGTGTAAACATAAAACTGGGTATAAACTCATGCTTATAGCTGTTACATACTCTAAAACCAAAGCAGATTTACAAATTAAACACACAACTGCAAATCAATACAATTCAAATTTATTGCAGTGATAATGATAATGTCTTTGGCTGAAACTGAATAACCACTGTTGGATTTGATAGTGGAAAGATGTAGCCTCAGGTTCAGTTCTATACTTAATTTGTTTCTGTGTTTTGACTAATGCAGAGAATGCCAGTTCCCATAAGTATGTTCTGAAAAAACTGAACCTTTGTTTACTACCAAATTATATAGATACTGGAACATACTTTTTTGATATTGTAGCATTTTTGAAATCAGGACACAGCACACAATAGATGGGAGCTGAGACTCTATGAAATAAGGTAGTTTCGGAAAATTAGGCCTCCTAATTAACATTCTGCAGTGAGCAATACTTGCTTGATGACTCTGTAAAGCTGTATTACTTATTTCAACATGGAGTTGGCATAACAGTATAATTGAAATCAGCACTAAATGCATAATCAAATTTTGCTGAAATTTAGAACAAGATTATGTGAAGTTAGTTTTAAACTCCTAGAAATACTTTTTAAGCTTTTTTTTTTCAATTTCAGCCCTGAGCTCATAGACTGTTGAAGGCAAAGAAGGAACTAGGTTTCTCACAGTGCTTTGTTTATATCTGGACATTTGGACAATATTTCAACAATTGTTGGCAAGAGAGAAAAGGATTAACAGAGAGGCTGTATAATCAAAATTACCCTCACCCCCAAAACAAGGCAGACAGGTTCCTACAGAGAAACAAGTCTGACACAGGCATCACAAGCCTTGTGGGTTTTCAACAGGCTCAGCGCCATGTTTACCACGAATGAGGCTTGAGAGTGCAGAATTTCACAGAGGCAATTAGATACTGAAAATGCCTCATTTACACCATTTCAAAATTGATCATAAATCAGATTTTATTATGATTGCTTCCACTCTGTTTTCAATTTAGAATATTCAAATTACCATTAAATCTTTATTTGTATAGAATGTCCTAAAGCATTTGGCTTTCTCTTGGTGCAAGTGCATCATTAATATTATTCAGTCTACCTCTGTTCATTTCTCATTAGCCTCTACAAAATAGTAAATACTCAGTGGCGTGTCATTTTCTTGATGAGAAATCAAAGTATTGATTTATTAAAAAGACAAGAAACTAAAGTCTTCATCATTGAAAATGTTATTCATATGTATGTTATTACTAGGAAATAGAAATTTTGCCTTCACAGACAACATAAGTATAATAGCAGACACTGGCCATTGCTGCCATTTAGATAGTAGGACATGCCAACCAAACAGCACTGACACATTGATGGTCCCTTAGTTCAGTAAGCTGAAATGGCAAAGGTAAATGCAAATTCATATTGAAATCTTTTGGCAATGCTTAGTTATAGCTAAAGATAACTTATTCAGAAGTTTCAGACTCTGCTTATTTTAATATTTTAGGATAATCATCCAAATATAAACAGTTTCTTTTGAAAATCCTGTAGAAAAGCCTCTGACCCCTGAGAATCTGTCTGAAGTCTCCAAGAGGTTCTAGATCCTAGTTTGAGAAACACGGTATAGGTTGATATAGAAAAATCTACTTTCTGGAGTTTGTGTAGCTTTATATGTGTCCTTTTCTTCAGAGGACAACTCAAGAATTAGAAATAGAAAAGGAGGGGGTCATAGTTATTGAGCACCAACTACTTGGTAGGCATTTTACATACAAGATTGCATTTAATGTTTGCAATTATTCTGAGGGGTAGGTATTATCCCATTCTACAGCTGAGGAAATTGATGCTCAAAGGAATTATGTACCTTGGGTAAATTCATATGGGTAATAATATTGGACTGGGGGAAGCCAGAATTCAAATTCAGTTTCCTCAGAATCCGAATCCACGCTCCTTCTTATTCTATAATTTTATTTAACATTAGAGGAATCCTAATGTAGCTTTAACCAGGAAAATCTTTATAAACTATTTTAAAATTCTTGGGCAATCAATACGTAGATCATAATAAGAGGAAAAACTTCAGTCAACTCTAGGTGTTCTGTTTCTAGCTTAGGAAGGAAAAAAATTGTCTCAACAGCTTATTTTTATCTTCCAAAATGTTCTGGGTTATGTTTTTTAGACCACTGAAGATAACTTATGAGTTAAAGGTAATATAATTGTTGTGGTCAAGAAAAAAAAAACAGAAGAAAAAAAAGCCTGTGACCATAAAAAACAATAATAAAATGGCCCAATCCAGGATTTATGCCCATGTTGTCCTCCATTAAAACAAGTGATTCAGAATTGCCTTTAGTGGTCAGTTCTTTAAAAAAAATTAAGCAAAATAAAATAAAATTCAGTTTTTGAAAAATAATTGAATAAAATAAATAATAACTCAATTATTTGAATGCATGTTTTATCAACTAAAATCAGCTTTCTGTTTTAGGTAGTAAGCTTTTGTTTTAATCAAATAGTTTTCATTAATGAACCTCAGCAGAGTCACATAGAGTTCTAGCATTTCTGAGAGCTCCTAAAAAGGTAGGTAAAACGCAGGGTTGTTTTTTTTTTAAACACACAAAAATTAATTAGAGATGGAGATTCTAAAGGAAATAGGAAAATAGTTTTGCAACCTTAGGGTTAGCAAAGCTTTCTAAGATAGGACACAGAAAGCAGAAACCATTAAAAAGTTGATAACTGGACTTCATCAAAATTAAAAATTTTTGCTCATAAAAAGACACCATTAAAAAAAAAAAAGGTAATCTAGAGGCTGGGAGAAAATATTCAGGAATATTTAACAATGAGATATCCAGAAAAGGACATGTATCTAGAATAAATCAGGAACTCTTACAACTCAATAAAAAGAACAACCCAAATAAAATGTGGCCAAAAGACTTAAACAGACACTTCACAAAAAAAGATATACAAATGGCTAATTAGCAAATAAAAAGATGCTCAACATCATTAATCATCAGCGAACTGTTAGTTTACACAATGAATACTATTTCATACCTATTAGAATGGCTAAAATGTAAAAGATTGATAATACCAAATATTGGCAATTATGTGGAGCAACTAAGAACTCTCATACATTGTTGGTGGGAGTATAAAATGATACAACATTCAAAGAACTGCTTGGCAGTTTCATATAAAGATAAACTGACACTGTGAACCATCAATTCCACTTCTATGTATTTGTCCATGAGAAATTAAGGCATATGTCCACAAAGATTTGTATAAGAAAGTTTGTAACTGCTTTACTCATAATAGTTCCAAACTGGAAACAGCCCAAATGTTCTCCATCAACAGGAAACTGGATAAATTGTAGTATATTAATACAATGGAATACTACTCAGCAATAAAAAGGATCATATCACTGATATGCATAGCAGCCTGGATGAATTTTACAGGTAAATTGTACAAAAGAAGCCAAACATAAAAGAATACATTTGTATGACTTCTTTCATATAAAGTTTAAGAACAAGCAATGCTAACCTAATAGTCATAGAAATCAGAACAGACATTGCTTAGGGGGGAGAGGGAAATGGGGAATGTACTGAATGTGGTACAGCGGAACTTTCTGAAATGATGTAAAGTTCTATATCTTGATCAGTATGTGGGTTATATGGGTGTATACATTTGTCAAAACATATCAACTATACACATGAAATGTGTGCATCTCACAATTATCAATTATACTGCAATAAAAAACCATGCTTCCATAAAAAAGAAGAAAGCAGCAAGAACAAACGAATTGTTGCTGAAATCTAATGCCGAAGGGTTTGCTGTTTTTAACCAGTGCTCCTGGAACTTTATCTATACTCCCTTACTAGATATATATTGATCCCATCTAATAACAAGGCACTTAGTAAAGCTGGTAGATACTGCCTTTGTGGAGGCTTCATCAAGGTGAATTAATAGGTATACTTTCGGCACTTCCCTGGTGGTACAGTGGTTAAGAATCCGTTTGCGAATGCAGGAGATACAAGTTTGAGCCCTCGTCCAGGAAGATCCCACATGCCAAGGAGCAACTAAACCCATGCGCCACAACTACTGAGCCTGCGCTCTAGAGCCCGTGTGCCACAACCACTGAAGCCCGCGCACCTAGAGCCCATGCTCCGCAACAAACGAAGCCACCACAATGAGAAGCCCGTGCACCACAACAAAGAGTAGCCCCTGCTCACTGCAACTATTAGAGAAAGCCCATATGCAGCAAGCAAGACCCAACACAGCCAAAAATAAATAAATATTTTTTAAAAAAAGAAACAGACAAATATACTTCTAAAGTAGTGCACTAAATATCTTTCAACTTAAATTAATTCCTTTATTTAATAAATAGTTATTGAGCACCTATTGTGTGGCAGGTATTGTTCTAGGAACCAGGGGTAGAGCAGTGACCATGGAGTTTCACTTGAGTGTGGAAGAGACAGAGATTTTAAAAGTATTCAAATAAATAAATGGGGTAATTTCAGATGGTGATAAATGCAATGAGGAAAATGAAATATTTGACCACACTTTACTCATTTCTGAGGCAGGGTGTGTGAATCACATATTTGTCTGTCAAACTGCATGTCACATTTAGCTCTGTTATGATTTCAAATATCAATTCTCAAATACTTTTGCTCTCACTCTATGAAGAAAACACATTTTCAAAACATGAGAACATGAAGGCCTATTTCACTGGTGCACATTTATGTACATTTTCTCACACACTCTTAAAAAAGGACAGATTGACAATTCACCAAATCATTACACATAAATTAAAAGCATATGGACTGTGCATTTAAGTAAAGAACACCACACTGTTAAGATCCACTATCATCCCTCAGTTTCACTGGGAACTCCCACTTTCTCCTCAAGGCTTGAATATTTAAGAAGGTATACTAGTAAGTGACTGGGGATTTCTAAAACCTACTGGCTTGAAATGACCCATGAAAATCATACTACATACCAAGCCCTCATTCATATAACATGTACGGTATAGGGAATAAAATTTTCAGACTCTAAAGTCGTAGCAACTAGTTCACTGGAATTGTTCTAGAGTCATGCAGTTGAGCCACAGGATTTCACCAGTTTAAGCATCTGTTACCACACCATAGTATTGTTGCTCTTGATGTCTTAAAGTTTATTTTGGTTCTCATCAGTGGAGGAACAGAAAGAGATTCTAGCCATTGGTGTTTTAGCTTTGTTTGACATTGATGAAAAGCTAAAATTGTATTAGTCTCAACTACGGTAGATCAACCCTTGTCCTAAAAACAACTTTCCCAAAGTCAGGTAGGCCTGTGCAAGCCAAAATGTGGGTGAAATTATTTCCTATAATTTTAGTTTCTATGATGCTTTATATCATTTTGAGAAATGGTGTTTTCTTTCATTAGTAAACCCTATTAGCACTTCAGGGAAAACAATGGGTGACAAGCATCTTTAATGTCACCTGCTTAGAAACAGAGACCATGCCAAAGGGCAGTGTGGTCTGCCCAGTGGCTCACTGGCAGAACTGAAATTAAACCAGAGAGTGCTGAACTTTCCATTTGGGGCTAATCTTCTAGCATCCCCTCTAAGCTACACAATTCATATGAAAGAAAAACTTTTGCTGATTGTCAGTGGAGTCTACACATGATGAAAATCGACATTTATGTTCATTCACCTTTCAAAATAATGATGATAACGATGATGATAGCTCTTGAGAAACCATGAAGCAGGTATTCAAGCGAAAGCAAGCAATTAAAGAGAAGGACAACTGGGGCTGCATAGTCACCTGAACAAAGGACAATTAAGAATCAAAATGATAAATAGTAATAAGAGTGAAAATGGACTCCTACAATTTATATGGTGAGGCTGAGGGTTTTTTTTTTCTTATTTTATGAAAATATATCCACAGTGTTAGTATTCACATGAATAAATAATAAAATTCAATTCGTTTTATCTTTTTGAGCAGAGTGAGGTTGATGGCAGAGACAGAAGAACGCCTATGATCAAATCTCACTCCATGTCTTCTATCCGAAGTGTTTTACATTCTAGGCTAAGAAAACAAGGCCAAATCATACAATCATGTATTGGAGGGCACACATAAATGGTGTCTGAAGTCACCCTAATATGTTTTATCCTCCTGGCTCCTTTCTAATTCTGAGAGTCATGGTCAGTAAGGACCTCTTTTCTATCCATCACATGGTTAAGGCCTGTGGGCTTGTTAGGAACACAAGTTTTGAGGCAGGCATATCTGGATTTGAATCTCAGCTGTGCCATTTACTAGTGTGATCCTGGGTTAGTTGTTTGGTTGTACTTTCCCACAGTTCCTCGAATTGGGAATAATACCAACCTCATTACCTTATTGTAAGATTAAAATAAGATGATGTATGAAACATGCCTGGCCTATGAAAGGTACTCAAATAACTTGGTTCATTTCCCCTCTGCTTCTTTCTCATAAGTCTTATCACACATTGCTCATATAATGTTATCTTGCTGTTTACCCCTCCTTAGATTATAACCTCCTCAATAGTGAGGATGGCAGATCATTCCTTTTTGCGTCCTCTGGCGGCCACCACATAGTGCCTTAAACAGAGGAGGCACTTGGAAACTATATATTGAATTTTACTTCTTGTAACTCAGCTTACACTCAGCAATTTAACGAAATAAAACCACGGTCAAAATGTCTAGTGATATTTCTTTTCTCCTGTAGAGAGGCTGCTTTTATTTTTAGAAGTGTCTTTCTGGAGCATTCACTTAGATCGATGGCCGTTTCCTTCAGACAGGCAGTCTTCCCAGTCTTACCTGGGAAGGTGGGTTATCCATTTTGGATGGGGCTATCTGTTTTCACCATTCAGCTGAGGCTTTGCTTTTGTCTTGAAATTAGTTTGTGACATACATGTTTAGATGAGTTTTCCAGTGAAACAGGAGGAGCCCAAGGAGTAAATCAGCCAAAGTATTCCACCTTTTGTCAACTAAACATCGATTAGCTGCAATTTACAGTACAGCTGACTATAGGTACACATGATACATTTTTAATAATTCATAAGAATTTTGGTGAGCCCTAAATGTGTTCAAAATGCTTTGATCCACGGAAATTTATTTTTTCAAGTTCTCCACAGATAAAGTAAATGGCAATTATGCAAATACTTTAAAGAGGCAAATTCAAATCAGTCACTTGGGGCTATGCCTTGTACATTTTACCTTGGGAAAAAATGTAAATAAATTAATAGTCTTGAATATTTAGGAATTAAGTGCAACTTTTCTTTCCTTTATCTTTCTCTTTGGCTCTTTGACCTTAGAGACTACTTCAGTTTTCTCACAAGTCTGTTTCAAGGATGAAATGATGTAAATATATACAATGCCCAAAACAGCGCCCACCGCACAGTACAGGCTGGAGGTGGGGCATCTGGGCAGCTGATATTGCCATTCAAGGCACAGCCTAAGCCTGAGTTTCCCTTTCAGGAGAAAGGAGAGTTCTCAACAACAATCCAGTAAGGAATTTCCCAATCCCCTTCTCTCTGAGCCCACAGACATTCCAAAGACCTTTGAGTCAAAATACTGTAAGAATTCTGGTCACAGTAAATTTCATCAAGGATAATATCTTGAAACAAACAAATAAAAATATTACCTTGAAGGGGAGTTCCCTGGTGGTCCAATGGTTAGGACTCAGAGCTCTCACTGCTGCTTGGGGAACTGAAATCGCCCTGTGTGGGGCTGCCAAAAAAAAAAAAAAAGACTAACAATTACCTTGGTAAGGAAAGCAAGGAAGCAATTATCATAGGTGGAGGGGTGGGGAGCATTCAGGGGTTTTCTGGGAGCTGCCAGTGTTCTGGATCTGAGTAGTGGCTACATGGTTTGATTTTATGATGATTAAGGTATACATTACTATTTTATGCACTTTTTATGTATGTGTGTTATATTTCACAATGGACAAGGCTTAAAATGAGGAGTGTGTGTGTGTGTGTGTGTGTGTGTCTCAAACAAACAAAAAATATGTATCTTCTTGCATTTTTAGGGTGTTTCATATCACTGTTTTCAAACAGGTGGCACACTGTTCATCAGATAGAACTTCTTCTATTGGACCCAAAGATATGAAAAGACTTGTCTGAGGCTAGTTCCTGATAGAGTCTAGTGCTTAGGACTAAGTTGTCCTAAGTTGTTTAGTGTTCTTTTCATTTCTCCAAACTTTCTTCCAAACCAGGATGTGCATTTTACACCATGTTAATATTATGCAAACTAATGAAATCTTAGATCATTTTTTTTTCAGGTGGTGAATAAGGCAAGGGTCTTTTATTTATTTTTTTATACAGCAGGTTCTTATTATCCATTTTATACATATTAGTGTATATATGTCAATCTCAATCTCCCAATTCATCACACCACCACCCCCATGTCACTTTCCCTCGTTGGTGTCCATATGTTTGTTCTCTACATCTGTGTCTCTATTTCTGCCCTGCAAACCGGTTCATCCGTACCATTTTTCTAGGTTGCACATATATGCGTTAATATACAATATTTGTTTTTCTCTTTCTGACATACTTCACTCCGTATGACAGTCTCTAGACCCATCCACATCTCTACAAATGACCCAATTTCGTTCCCTTTTATGGCTGAGTAATATTCCATTGTATATATGTACAACATCTTCTTTATCCATTCGTCTGTCGATGGGCATTTAGGTTGCTACCATGACCTGGCTATTGTAAATAATGCTGCAATGAATATTGGGGTGCATGTGTCTTTTTGAATTATGGTTTTCTCAGGGTGTATGCCCAGTAGTGGGATTGCTGGGTCATATGGTAAGTCTATTTTTAGTTTTTTAAGGAACCTCCATACTGTTCTCCACAGTGGCTGTATCAATTTACATTCCCACCAACAGTGAAAGAGGGTTCCATTTTCTCCACGTCCCCTCCAGCATTTGTTTGTAGATTTTTCTGATGATGCCTGTTCTAACTGGTGTGAGGTGATACCTCATTGTAGTTTTGATTTTCATTTCTCTAATAATTTTTAATGTTGAGCAGCTTTTCATGTGCTTCTTGGCCATCTGTATGTCTTCTTTGGAGAAATGTCTATTTAGGTCTTCTGCCCATATTCGGATTGGGCTGTTTGTTTTTTTGATATTGAGCTGCATGAGCTGCTTGTAATTTTGGAGATTAATCCTTTGTCAGTTGCTTCATTTGCAAATATTTTCTCCCATTCTGAGGATTGTCTTTTCGTCTTGGTTATGGTTTCCTTTGCTGTGCAAAAGCTTTTAAGTTTCATTGGGTCCTATTTGTTTATTTTTGTTTTTATTTCCATTACTCTGGGAGGTAGATCACAAAAGATCTTGCTGTGATTTATGCCAAAGAGTATTCTTCCTATGTCTTCCTCTAAGAGATTTATAGTGTCCGGTCTTATATTTAGGTCTCTAATCCGCTTTGAGTTTATTTTTGTGTATGGTGTTAGGGAGTGTTCGAATTTCATTCTTTTACATGTAGCTATCCAGGTTTCCAGCACCACGTATTGAAGAGACTGTCTTTTCTCCATTGTATATCCTTGCGTCCTTTGTCATAGATTAGTTGACCATAGGTGTGTGAGTTTATCTCTGGGCTTTCTATCCTGTTCCATTGATCTATATTTCTGTTTTTGTGCCAGTACCATACTGTCTTGATTACTGTAGCTTTGTAGTACAGTCTGAAGTCAGGGAGTCTGATTCCTCCAGCTCCTTTTCCCTCAAGACTGCTTTGACTATTCGGGGTCTTTTGTGTCTCCATACAAATTTTAAGATGAAATCTTAGATTATTTTTAAAATTATGAAATATTTCAAACATATACACAAGTATTGAGAATAATTTAAGAAAACCCTATATATAAAATCTTATTTGCCCAACATGCTTCAAACTTTTCAAAAATAACAATACATTACAGATATATCTTAGACCCACTGTGTATCTCTCTCAGCTGCCATTCTTCCTCTCTCTCTAAATTCCAATTTTCATGAGTTTAAAAAATAATTTTCCATACACACATATACATGCATCCATAAGTAATATATAGTCTTCTTTGGCAGATTATAAAACTTTATTTAAATTGTATCATATTAGAATGTCCTTCTGCAACTTTTTGCTTTGTTTTGGCTTAAAATTACATTTTTTATGTTTAACCATGCTAATACATGTAGCCATTGGGTAGTATTCCTTTCCTGGATATGTCACTGTTTTTTAGTTTATTCACTCTCGCATAAAGAATACTTAGTTTGTATCGATTATTTTGCTGCTGAAAACATTCTTATAGAACAGGGATTGTCAAACTATAATCCAATGGGCCAAATCGAACCTACCACCTATTTTTATATGTCCCATGAGCTAAGAATAATTTTTACATTTTTTAATAGTTGAAAAAAAATCAAAGAAGAATAGTATTTTATGACACATGAAAGTTGTATAAAATTCAAATCGCAGTGTCCATATATAAAGTTTAATTGGAACACATATATAAAATGGCAATTCAAAATAAGATACTGGCATAAAGCTGAGACTTTGAGAGGTGTCATTCTAATGGAAGGATAAACTTGGGCAAAACCCCATCACATAGAGGAAGATAGTTAGGAAATATGCGAGTCTCAATCTTATTTCTGAATAGAGTTGGGAAAATGTTCTCTGAAGATTTCCTAATCACAAGTCTGCCTTCATCTGGGTTACAGGCAAGAATTTATATTAAGCTGAAAGTTTAGTTTAAAGTGATGCTATGGGACTTCCCGGGTAGCACAGTAGATAAGACTCCAAGCTCCCAATGCAGGGGGCCCGAGTTCAATCCCTGGTCAGGGAGCTAGATCCCACATGCATGCCACAACTGAGAGTTTGCAAGCCACAAATAAGGAGCCCATGTGCCACAAATAAGAAGCTGGAGAACTGCAACTAAGGAGCCTGCCTGCCGCAACTAAGACGGAGTGCAACCAAATAAATAAATATTTTTTTAAAAAAGAGGGACTTCCCTGCTAGCGCAATGGTTAAGAATCTGCCTGCCAATGCAGGTGACACGGGTTTGAGCCCTGGTCTGGGAAGATCCCACATGCCATGGAGCAACTAAGCCCATGCGCCACAACTACTGAGCCTGCGCTCTAGAGCCCACGAGCCACAACTACTGAGCCTGGGTGCTGCAACTACTGAAGCCTGTGAGCCTAGAGCCCATGCTGCTCAATAAGAGAAGCCACCGCAGTGAGAAGCCCACGCACTGCAACAAAGAGTATCATCCCCTGCTCAGCGCAACCAGAGAAAGCCCGTGAGCAGCAACGAAGACCCAACACAGCCAAAAATAAAATAAATAAGTAAATAAATAAATTTATTAAAAAAACAAAGGAATACATAGTGGTGATCATTAAAAAAAAAGTGGTGCCAGATTGTAGTGACTATGTTTTAAAAAACAAGAGAGTATTAAGAGTAGGCCCAAGGAAAAAGAGACCATCAAAGTATCAGGTAGATCCAGGAAAAAAAAAAAAAATCAAACATAACATCTAAAAATGAAAAATGAAACTAAGATAAGAAACTCAATGATCAGGTTAGATATCAGATTGTTTATAATTAAAGAGAGAATTAACTAAAATGGAAGATAGAGCTAAAAATCAGAAAATAGCACAAAGATATTGTGATGGTCAATCTTATGTGTCAAATTAACTGGACCACGGAGTGCCCAGATTAAATATTATTTCTGAGTGTGTCTGTGAGGGTGTTCCTAGATGAGATCAGCATTTAAATCAATGGTCTCAGTAAAGTGGACTGCTCTCCCCATGTGGGTGGGCAGCATCCAATCTGGTGAGGGACTGACTAGAACAAAAAGCAGAAGAAGAGAGGATTTATCCCTTTCCTGCCTGCCTGTTTGCACTGAGACATTGGTCTTCTGATCTTGGACTGGCATTTACACCATTGACTCCCCTGGTTCTTAGGCTTTCAGACTCAGACTAGAATTACACCACCTACTTTCCTGGATCTCCATTTGCAGACAACAGACTGTGGAATTTCTTAGCCCCCATGATCATGTCAGCCAATTCCTCACAATAAATCTCTTCTCTCTCCTCTCTCTCTCTCTCTCTTTCTTTCTCCAAATTTGTAAATGGTTATATATGTAGAGGTAAATAAATAAATAGATCATATTGGTCATTCTCTGGAGAATGCTGACTAATACAGATATTAAAAAATATGTAACGTTCTAGAAGCTTGAAGTCCAAGATCAAGGTGCTGTTCTCAGGGTTGGTTTCTGGTGGGGTCTTTCTTCTTGGTTTGTACATAGCTGCCTTCTCTCTGTGTCCCCACAAGGCTTTTCTTCTATGTATGTGTAGAGAGAGAGAGTGAGTTCTGGTCTCTCTTCCACTTCTTATAAGGACACCACTGGATTAAGACCTCACCCTTATGACCTCATTTAAACTTAATTACCTCTGTAAAGGCCCTATCTCCAAATATAACTACATTGAGGGTTAGGGTTTCAACATATGGATATTAGTGAGACACATTAAGTCCATAACAATAGGCAAGACTAGATAGAACAGGAAAGAGATAATATTCAAAGACATAATGATTGAGAACATTTAGAACTGATGTTCAATAAATTTTAAAAATCCAAGCAGTATAAATGAAAAGAAATACACACTTAGACATATCATATTGAAACTACAGAATACCAAAGACAAAAATAATCTTAGGGGAAGACAGAGAACACAAATTATCTACAAAGGAACCTCTACTAGACTAACAGCAGATTTATCACCAGCTTCAATGAAAGTAAAAAGATAATGGAATAATAATATCTTCAAAATCAACTGTGAACTTAGAAATGCACAGCTAGTAAAACTATTTTTTAATAATAAGTGCAAAATAAAGATATTTTTCCAACACTAAAACTTAGAATCCTCACTAAAAGAAGTCATACAGAATATATTCCAGAAAGAATGAAAATAAATCCAGAAACAAGATCTGAGCTAAAAGGAGGAATTGTGAGCAAAGAAAATAGTAAATATGTGATTAAATAAAAACAAATATTTACTATGCTAAATAATAATGGGAATTAATTTATATGGTTATAAATTTTTTAAAAATACTAGAAAATAATAACATATAGGTGGGTGGGGGTGGTCAGAGTTAAAAAGCTCCTGTAATGATCAAGAAAAAAATAAATGTACTGACTAACTTAAAAATTTAAGAAAGCAAACTAAGGGACTTCACTGGTGGTCCAGTGGCTGAGACTCCATGCTCCCAATGCAGGGGGCCCGGGTTTGATCCCTGGTCAGGGAACTAGATCCCACATGCATGCCACAACTAAGAAGCCTGCATGCCATAAGTAAAGATCCCCCATGCCACAATGAAGATCCTGTGTGCTGCAACTAAGACCCAGCACAACCTAAATATTTTTAAAAAAGAAAGTATATTAAAATTTTAAGAGTAAAGCTGAAAGAACAGACATAGAGTGTAAAATTTTCCAATTAGTAGAGGAGAAGGAATAAACAAAAATACTCAGTCAAAGCCAAAAGAAGGCAAGAAACAAAGGAGGGAGAGAAAGTGGAACAGATGGAAAGCACAAAATAAGATGACAAAAAGAAATTCGAGTATATAAATGATTACAAAAAGTATATAGAACTTCCAATTGAAATACAAAACTGTTGCCCTAAGTTAAAAAGAAGTCCATCCCTGGGATTTCCCTGGTGGTGCAGTGGTTAAGAATCTGCCTGCCAGGCAAGGGACACGGGTTTGAGCCCTGGTCCAGGAAGATCCCACATGCTGCAGAGAAACTAAGCCCGTGTGCCACAACTACTGATCCCATGTGCTACAACTACTGAAGCCTGTGCACCTAAAGCCCGTGCTCCACAACAAGAGAAGCCACAACAATGAGAAGCCCACGCACTGCAACAAAGAGTAGCCCCTGCTCGCCGCAGCTAGAGAAAGCCCACACGCAGCAACAAAGATCCAACGCAGCCAAAAAATAAATATAATTAATTAATTAATTTTAAAAAATCAATCATCCTTGCTAAAAAGTGTAGTAGAGGGCTTCCCTGGTGGTGCAGTGGTTGAGGGTCTGCCTGCCGATGCAGGGGACGCGGGTTCGTGCCCTGGTCCAGGAGGACCCCACATGCTGCGGAGCAGCTGGGCCCGTGAGCCACGGCCTCTGGGCCTTTGCATCCGGAGTCTGTGCTCCGCGGTGGGAGAGGCCACAGCAGTGAGAGGCCTGCGTACTGAAAAAAAAAAAAAAAAAAAAAAAGAGAAGTCCATCCCTATGCCATTTACAGGAGAAATATTTAAAGTTTGAGATGAAGTTTCAACACAATGATTGAAAGTAAAGGATCAAAAAAAGACATACTCAGTAAATGCTAACACAAAGAAAGCAGCAGAGCTGTATTAATAATGAACAAAATAGATGTTAAGGCAAAAAGCATAAACAGGGATAAAAGAGACATTATACAATGATGATATTATTCACCAAGAAAGTTTAATAATCATGAATATTTATGAACATAAAAAAGAACTTCACATTATCTAAAGCAAGAATTGACAGAACGTAAGGAAAAACTGGCAAATTCTACATCATATGAAAGATTTTAACACACTTATCTTAGTAATTGAGAGCAATAGACAAAAAAAATCAATAAAAATATTAAGGATCGAAAGCATAACAATTTACTAAGCTTAGTGTAATTTAGGACAGGTATAGAACACGAATTGTACCCAAGAATTAGAGACTTCACCTTTTCTCTCCAAGTGTCTATGGAAAGAAAACTGATCACGTACTCTCCATAAAATAGATCTCAACTAATTTCAAAGTGTTTTTAGAAAGATTATGATTTCTAGGATTCTACCATGTGTGAGCTGCACCAGCTGGAATCCCAATTTTGAACTGCCCCAACTGAAGTTCTTTTCATCAACCTTTTCTCTTAGTTAAAAAAATCAGAGGACAGTTTGTAGACTTTGATTATGATGAAATAAATTCATATTTTATGGCGAGACAAGAAAAATTTTAGAAAGACTATGATCTCTAAAAACTTCAATTAAATTAGAAATCATACAAAAACTATAAATCTTCTGCATATAAAATATTAAAAATGCTTCTAATACACAGAAATTAGGAAATATTTCAAAATAAACAATGATAAAAACTCTATATCAAAATTTGTAGAATACAGTTAATGTACTACATATAGGAAAACCTATAGCTTTAAATGTACATTAAAGGAATGAAAAAACTCCAAAACTAATGATCTAGGTAACCAACCTGAGAAATTATAAAAACAACACAATAAACCCAGAAGAAAATGATAACGATAAAAGCAGAATTTAATGAAATAAAAAATAAAGACCCTATTTTTGAAAGAACCAATAAAGCAAAAACTTGATTTTTTTGGGAAAAACCTAATAAAATTAACAAACTTTGGCAAGACTAATCAATACAATAAGAGAAGAGGTACAAATAAGCAATGTTTAAAATGTAGAGGAAGGGATATTACAGATACAGCAGGAATTAAAAGGGTAATAAACATGAACAACTAGTGTCAATAAATTTGAAAGTTTAGATGAATGAGACAAATTCGTAGAAAAATATTGTCAATCATATCAGACTGATGTGGTTATGGACTGGTGCAAATTGAAAATTCACTAAAAAATTTCAGGCTCACACCAAAGAGAGGTGATCTTTTAGATGATCCTCCCAAGATTGTTTGGATTCCTCCTGACCAGAAAAGGAAGGATTGTCTGAACTCTCATATTTCATGTTAAGCCTCTGATGGTATAGTGAAAGACATATGAAATATTACTTGGGGGTGGGAGTGGGGTGGGAAAGGCCTAAACATCAGTACCCTATCAACAGTGGAAGACAATGCAAGGTATGAAATTATGTTAGAGTTCTTATTGAAACCATTGTTAATTTTCTTTTTTTAAAAAATATCTTTTTAGAGTTCTGACCTTATTTTTATTTTTTTATTTTTTTGGCTGCACCACGCAGCCTACAGGATCTTAGTTCCCCCATCAGGGATCAAACCTGGGCCCACAGCAGTGAAAGCATGCTGGACCGCCAGGGAATTCCCTAATTTTCTTTATATTATTATGTCCAATCTCAGAAATTCAAGTTTCAGGTGATACATCACTGACTTTGGAGTTCAGTTTTTTCCATCTTGATCAAAACTGGAGCAAAGTCAGCTTTTCAGGCTTACCTGACACTTCCTGGTGCAGTAAGAACTCATAGCACTATGGACTTCTTCAAAGGACCGACTGTCAAAGGATGGCCACTTCTTCCCAATCAACAAATCAAATGACGAAGAAGCAGATGAGACTGTGCAGAACATGGGCTTTGTAGTCAGAACAACCAGGGTTCAAATCCATCATAAAGCTTGCATGGTCTTCAGAAAATTACATTTAAAATATCTGCATCTCGGTTTCCTCAGCTTCAGGATAAAAATATTGTTCATAGAATTACTAAGCCCAGTACAGAAAGTGTTGTATAGAAAGTGTTTATTGTAGAGCCTCTAGGTGCTCTATTATGTAGTTCTTGTCCCTGTTCCTACTCAGTGTTAGGGATAACATGTTTCTAAGTGGGTATAACTCATACACGATGAAAATGCTTCTCCTAGAATCTGGCTTAGGAAGTTCTAAACATCACATACTTAATAATCCTATTGTGTGGACCAAAAAATTCCATTTCAAGAAATTTTGCATTTTGGGTTATCATAATTTCCAAGGGGCTGGTTAGCATTTTTTTTGTCTGTTATATTATAAAAGAGAATGTCCTGTTTTTGAAATGGCTGTAGAAGAAAACATAAGGGCATCAGTGAAGTGGCTGACTGCCCACCCCAAGATGCTGCCCAATTGGTGTCCTATTCCTGTGTATACATTTATGGAAAGAAAGTTTTGTGGACTGGCCTGCTTTATACCTTAAAAGATATATTTCCCAATGTGAAATGTATTCTCCACCCAAACAGCCAACTTCCAATAAGTGTTCATATTTTACAAATTAATTTTTATGTTTTTTTTTAAATTTTATTTTGTTGCACTGGGCCTTAGTTGCAGCATGCGAACTCTTAGGTGGGCATGCATGTGGGATCTAGTTCCCTGACCAGTGATCGAACCTGGACCCCCTGCATTGGGATTGTGGAATCCTAACCACTGTGCCACCAGGGAAATCCCGAAAAATTAATCTTTGAGTACATATTATCATCAAGTTATATTTAGAGTTTAGAATTTTTAGGCCTACAACTCTCAACACTGGTGTTTTGTTTTTGTTTTAACTTTGGGACCTAGCCTATTAATGGGCTGTGAAATTACCAGCTCAGGAGGATTGTAGCTATGATTAGTTGGTTATGATCAATACTAAAAAAATAGAGGAAATATTTGAAAGCATTATATATGGTAAGGGCAAGTTCTGTTTGGGAAACTTTCATATCTGTGTTGTATGTGTGAGTGTGTATGTGTGCACATACACACAGTGGGTCATGATGTCAAAAATATCTCTTACTCTGGGTCTTGGTCAAAATGAGAATTGAAAACTGCTGTTCCATGTAACCTGGCAGAAAGGTTTGTTGCCCAGTATATGGGGCAGGGGCAGGAGTATGGGGGAGGATTCCCTCTTATTGTTCTAAAACCTGAGAGCCCACAACATACCTCACACACATACCAAGAAGTTCCCAGTGTTCAAGTTTGTTTTGTAAGTCAGTTTTTGGGGACTCAGAATGCATTCTGTAAGAGAAAGACATCAAACTGGCCCACAAAATTCTCTTTAACCTATAATGCACTGTAGCCACAGTACTAAACAACCCAAGAATTGTGTGTAAGAATATTCCACAGGGAAAATGCAATCATTTTCAATTTATGAAGTGAGATACTCACTTACATGGAGTAGAAGACTCCTAACTTGGTTTCCACTAACCTCGTGATGACTTTAGGCAAAGTTATGTCTCTGGACTCAGCTTCCTCAATGGTGAAATGTTGAGGTTCTTTAAGGTTTCTTCCTCCTTTGTCATATAATGATCCAGTATCTCCCTTAGTGTCCCACCTTCCTCCCTACAACAGAGTGTGGACACTTGGTGTCCACAGTCAAATATTCCTTTCTCCACCAGAGCCCAGGAATGTGCCAAAAGCTGTGTTTCAAAAGATACAGGAATTTCCACTGTAGATGGCATGGCCTTGCTCCAGAACCCCAAGGGTCTGCACTGTAATTGTCCCTTTAGGACTTTCAACAAACTCTACATTTCCACTATTGTCCCCTCCAAGACCAGAGGGTCTACTGGATAGTATAGTATATTTGCTTATACCAAACCTTGTACCTTCTGCTGGGCTGTTTTGTATTCTGGACCACCCTGAAATCTGGCAGCTTTCCCTGTCACTTGGTACATGGGACAGCAGAATTCCTAGGTATATAACAATGGTTCTAAATCAGGGATGATTTTGCTCCCCAGGGAACATTTGCTAAGTCTGGAGCCACTTTTTATTTTCATGACTGGAGTAGGGGGAGTGCTATTGGCATCAACTTGGGTAGAGGCCAGGGATACTGCTAAACATCCTGCAACGCACAACATAGCTCCCCACACAAAGAATTAACTGGTCCAAAGTGCTAATAGTGCCAAGGTTGAAAAACCCTGCTGTAGAATGTGTTGCATTCAGAGCCAGAAGAGGCCTACCAAGTGCTGTACTTCCCTATTTGTAGAAGGGGATGCAAGATGCAGCAAATTTCTCTTACTTTGGAGGGAATATACTGGCACGTGCCTGACCGCTGGACCCCTAAAAATTCTACTGAAGTGACAGCTCGCTGATCTTTAAAGGGCTTATCTCCCTCTTCTGGAGTGCATTGTGTCATCAAGGACTCCACCTGCGTAATCAGTGTGACATCAGCCTAATGGATCATGGGATGCCCAGACACTTTCATCTCTTCACAATGTATTATAACAGATGTTAAGAGAATTGACAGAGTTCTGAGGTAAAACTTAAATCAACATCATCTGCTCCTCATGAAAGCAAACTGTTTCTGATTCTCTTTCCCAATTGGAATATATTCTTATACTTGCCAAATCAGTGGCCACATGACATGTATATTATTAACATACTCTATCAATGATATCATGCCTAACATTACATCTGTTATGTAATGTTACATAACACCCTTTGGTTGAATTTATGATAGTCTACAGTCATTCTCCAGGATCCATCTGGTTTCTTCGGAGGACAGACTAGTGAATTTCTAACAAAGGGGTGGTGATGATGCTTTGGGTCTCTAGGTATCAAAGGTCAACTCAGACCCTGTGTCTAATATTCTTTGAAATGCAAGGTTCTCCTCTTTCTCCAGTGTACAATCACCTGAGTAAAGGGCCTCAGTCGTTTTGGGAAAAGACAGGAAATCTTACAATATATACTGAGATGTTGTAGGATCTTTCCTCCTGGAGACCTGTTCGCCTTTTTAGTCAGTTGGTTCTGGTTGTGAATACAGGTCAGGGAACTAAGCAAGGGATTTCAACTTTTTTGGACTGGCTGCCTTTGGCCACTTGTTTCTCCATACTTGGTTAAAAAAATGTTTTTTAGATGTTAAGCAGCATCCTTATTGAATGCCCATCTCTTTTGCCCCCAGAGATGAAATGTTCTATTAGCCTTCTCCACAATTCCCTGGTCAAGCCTCTGAGATTACCCCTTCAACCTTGCAGGTCATTGTAATTATGGCCTTGTGACTTCTTGCAGTTTAGTGTGCCACCTGCTTTGGGATGCCATCATTCCTGTTGCTATTAATTAGCTCAGTTCTGTGACTACCTTTCCTACCATCATCTCCAGCCTGTAGATGAGAGGAGTCACCACTACACTCTTTAGTGATACTTGGTGCCCCTCTCACAAGAACATTCCTGATGGTCTTGATGAATGCAAAGTCACAGGATCTTGGTGAATGCAGAAATATTTAGATCCTAATATCTGTCCAACCCCACCAGTACTTGGTCATTGGCTATAGGTACCCAGAAATAGTATGTCTTGAATTTAAATGCTGCAGTGAATTCTGAAAGTGCTGCAGCTTAGGACTGTCAGCTGAGTGCAATCCTAGAGGCAATTCTTGAAAGATTTGAGCAGTGTACTTCCATGGCTACCATATGCACATGGTTTTGAACTGAGAAGCAGGCACTAGGGCAACACAAGTTGATGAGATGGGGATCACAATGACTTGCTTGTGCAACTTAATTGGGTCCTCCAGCCCCACTAAGGCCCAATCACAGATGTGCCACTTCCATCTTATGATAGATTGCTGCTGGGTCCATCTGACCTCAGGATGACTTGATGGATTTGACAGAACCTACCTCATCTTAAATAGTTCTGGCCACATGGGCACTTAATAGTCCATGATCATGCTTTCTGTCTTTTCCATGGCCCATAAGCATGCCAGGAGCTTTCTGAAAAGTATGCAGTTCTCTGCTGCAGATGACATGGATTGCTTCAAAATCCTAAGAAACTCTGTTGTGATTCTTCTGTTGGGGAATGATACCATAAATGCCACATGCTGTCTTTTCCCATCAAATACCTAAAAATATAGGTAACTCTGCTTATTTGTCTTTTCAAAGATATGAGTTGCGGTTAACATATACACACTACTGTATATAAAATAGTTAACCAACAAGGACCTACTGTATAGCATAGGGAACTATACTCAATATTTTGTAATAACTTATAAGAGAAAAGAATCTGAAAAATATATATATTTTATATATATATATGTATATATATATATATATATATGAATCACTTTGCTGTATACCTGAAACTAACACAACACTGTAAATCAACTATACTTCAATAAAATAAAATTTTAAAAATTTCACATTGGGGAAAGATTAAAAAACAAAAAGCAAAGATATGAGTTGTGGCTTTACTCTGTGTGTCTGTTTTCTACTTCATTACTTTTTACTCTTTTTCCTACTGATAATTTAGGTTTCCTAATACATGCATTGAAAGCTATAAATCCTGTTTATAATATACACATTCAAAGCCATAAATCTCCCTCTAAGCACAGCCCTAAGCAACCTCCCACAATTAACATCCCACGAGATTTGATGTTATTTTCATTATCTTTTAGTTCAAAATATGTTTCATTTCAATTTCTCTCTCACCCATGAACTTCTTAGAAGTATATGCTTAATTTCCAAACATTTGGAGACTTTCTTATCTTATTGTTAATGATTTTTACCTTAATTCTAATGTAACTGGAGAACAAACTCTGTGTGATTTTAATCCTTTGAAATTTATTGAGATTTCCTTTGTGGTTCAGTGTATATTCAATTTTGTAACAATTTTTTTTTTTTTTTTTGCAGTATGCAGGCCTCTCACTGTTGTGGCCTCTGCCATTGTGGAGCACAGGCTCCGGATGCGCAGGCTCAGTGGCCATGGCTCACAGGCCCAGCCACTCCGCGGCATGTGGGATCTTCCCAGACCGGGGCACGAACCCGTGTCCCCTGCATCGGCAGGCGGACTCTCAACCACTGCGCCACCAGGGAAGCCCCAATTTTGTAACAATTTCATGTAAATATCTACAATTATTAGGTGCCATGTGTAATATAGGTCCATTATGTCATGTTTGCTTACCATGTTCAAATCTTTGGTACCTTCAGGTATTTTATTTGCTTGTTCCATCAGCTATGAAAGAGAGGTGCTAATCTCCTACTTGGATTGTAAACTTTTCTCTCTCTCCTTGTATTTCTTTTTTGCTTTATTTATTTTAATGCTATGTTATTAGGTGCTTCCAAATTTAGAACTACTATCTCTTCTTGCTGAATAAACCCTTCATCATTATTAAATGTTCTCTCTCTAGTAATGCTTTTTGCGTTATATTTTACTGTCTGATAATAGCGTGGCAATACCAGCTATTAGTATTTGCATGATATATTTTTATAAAATGCCTTTTTATCTTTTGACACAATCATGTATTTTTCTTATTCCATAAATGCAAATTAGTCACTGATTTTTGAAAGTTGAACCAACTCTATTTCTTCCTCTTAATATCTTGCTAAATACAAATACTTAAGATTTTTGCATTTATATTCATGAGCTTGCCCCACAATTATGTCCTTGTTGAATTTAATTATCAAGATTATGTTGGCCTCATAAAATCAGTTAAAGTATTTCCTCCTTTTCAGTTCTGCTAAAGACTTTATATAAGATTTGTGTTATTTCTCCCTTATTTGGTGAAATTCACCAGCAAAGCCATGTAGGCCTATGTGTGTCATGAACTTTGAAGTTACAGATTCATTTTAATAGATATCAGTTGTTTATAATCTTTTTCCTTTTAATATTTCTGATCCTTATGACTTTTGGTGGGGCCCTTGTAAATGCTTGCGATTTTGTCATTTTTTAATCCAGTCTGATTCTCGTATCATTTAGAACATTTTTTTTAATTCAATGTACTTATTAATATATTTGGGTCTAAATGTACCATAATACATTTGTGTTCTGTTTGCCTTTATTCTTTCTTCTTTTTCTCCCCTTTTTATTAAGCATTTTTTATTTTCCCCCTTCTATTGACTTTGATGTTAGACTCTTTTTTACTATTATTGTTAACATTAGATTTACCAAGGTATTTTTCATTGCTTTTCATTCTTCTCACTCTTTCCTACATATCAGCATTCCATTGGAGATTCCTTAAAGGCTAAATTTTTTGTTACTGAATTTTAGGTAAAGATAATTTCACTGTTGTTTGGCTTCTAATATTTTGATTAAGAAAGCAGATTTTAGTCTAAGCAGTACTCTTTCAAAGGTGATTCTTTTTCTCTGGTTGCTTTTATAATTTTTTGTCCAGTTTTCAGCAGCTTTATTATGATATGCTTAAGTATGGATTTCTTTTTCTTTCTTGCATGGGGTTAATTCACAAACTTTGAATCAGTTGCTTGCTCTCAGATAGCTGTGCAAAGATCTCAGCCATTATCCATTCATATAATCCTTCTACCTCTTTCTCTTTCTGCTCTCTTTCTGGGAAGTTCATTAAATTTATCACAAAACTCTCTTCTCTGTATTTTTATTCTTTCAGTTCTCATTTTATTCTATTTTCTTCTGACCAGTCTTTCACGAATTCTATCGTCAGCTGTGTCTAACTGCTATAAGCCCATCCTTTGCGTTCTTAAATTCAATTAATATATTTTTTGGTTCTCTAACTTCCATTTGGTACTTTTCTGTACTTTCCCAGTTATCTGCTGCAATCTCCATCTTGACTTTTATCTCCTAGGGCTCAGTTAGCGTATTTTAAATTTTGTGTTTCTGTTACTTTTAATTCATGTTGCCTTATCTCCTCCACACATGCCTTATTTTGTAATGGACACCAAACTTGAGGTCTTGAACTCCAACTTCTGCCCACCTATGCCTACAGGAGGCCATCAGAAGTATTGCTCAGTTGCTCAGCTACCTCTTACAGAATTCTCAAAAAAATCCAAGGGGGAAGTGATTCCAAACACAGGTTTATCTATCTAGGCATCTTTTCTTTCCAAACTCCTGGCTGCAAATCTTCACTATCTTGTTAGTTTTTTGATGGACTTCAAATTGATTTTTTTGAAATAATTTTGTCCATTTTTTTGTAAGTGTCCTAAGTTGAAGAGTTGGTCCAAATGACCTTACCTGGCATTATTATAAATGGAAATCCCTTGTTACTGAAGCCATTTATATTCTAACTATATAGGAACCTGACTTTTTGTAAGAAAAAAGGTGGCTTGATAAGGGTGAAGATATGTGGGAACTGTGGTAAAACAAAACGAAACAAACTTGTGTAACTTTTTTTTTTCCTTTAAATTCCACTTGACTTTATGTTCACATAAAATGCTTTTCTTTCTTTTGTGGAGGGTGGCAAAATAGCTCTTACATGCAAAATCTATGCTGCAGTAAAGTCATCTCAATGACAATTAACATTGTTTGAATCAAAAGTAATGTCAAGCTACTTTATACCCTTTCAGTACTATCAGAAGTTAAAACAAGAAGTGAATCCTTCATTTCCAAATTTGCACTGGATGTACTTTCCGAACTTACACTATAATTCCAGCAGGATTTTTCGGACCTTGATGAAATTGCAAGGGAAATATCTATATCTAAAAATATATTTGTGCAATTGTGGAATTTCCAAACTTCAATTGGAAATGATTTGCGATGCAATGACGTTAATTTTTGTCAGTAGAAATACTGTGGACATTTGTTTTCTCTTAAGTGTCTATATAATATTTTTGGTTTTGGCCTCTTGGCCTACAAAGCTGAAAATATTTACCATCTGGCCCTTTATAAGTTTGCTGGTCCACACCCTAATACTTCAAACTGGTAGGTTTTCCCTCATTATGCATTATTACTTAAGTGAAATGAGATGCCCTTTCCTCAATGCATCCTTCATTTTGTTCTCCTCAGAGTTCCTCTCACAAATATATTTATATAGTTTCTAGGCTATATAAAATCTGTAATGTGCAATTTCATCTGATTCTGTAAGACTTTCTCACTTTGAAGAAACAGATTTTCTTTCAGTTATAAATTGATATACACTATAACTCATTCCAAGGCTCTTCCCACCGTCACTGCATTAACGGTGACTCAAGCATGACTACTCTGGTCATATTCAAACACTGTTTGGAAAAGCCTTCACACACACACACACACACACACACACACACACACACACACACACACACACACACACACACACACACACACACACACACACACACACACACACACACAGTTTCTCACATAGTTTCTTTCCCTTTTGAGTCCAGCAGCCACTGGATTCCACTGCTTCTGTGATATTTCCTAGAGGAGCTACCACAGTCAGCACACGCACACTCATACAATTTCTGTCTAGTACAGGTTCTCTGACATGTATTTTAAAGATTTCTTTACAAAGGCTCTCTCTTATCTGGTACAAATATAATTTTTCATTACAGGGAGTTTTCTGACATTTACTGAGATTTACTCTAGCACTTAGTGCTTTCTCACTCAGTACACATATATGATTTCACTCTGTGTGAATTTTGTTACACTTGGAACTGTGACTTGGAAGTGAAGGAAATGCACAATCACTGCATTCATAACGTATACCCCCACTATGAACTTTGATGTGCAATTGTGCTAGTATCTACTGCTGTGTAAATTACCCCCAAACTCAAAACCCACCTATGCCTACAGGAGGCCATCAGAAGTATTGCTCAGCTGCTCAGCTACCTCCTACAGAATTCTCAAAAAAACCCACTTATTACATTTCTGAGGTACAGGAATCTGCAAGGGATTCAGCTCTGCCTGTCAGAAATGTTCCGCTTAGCTTTTTTAGCCTTTCTAAGCTACAACATTTAATATCTTGACAGGAAGACTGGCTATTCTTTCAAACCTCCAATTTCGTAACTCCAGCCCTATGCAATCATTAAAAGCATAGCTGGTTTCTTTTTCCCTTAACATGGCCCTCTGCCTGGGCCAAATGCAGATCCCCAGACTATGCCCTGATACTGCAAAGGAAATCAGGGAGATTTTAAAAAAAAAAAAAAAAAAAAGTTTTTTGATCTTCCACTAACCTCTGAATAGTTCTCCCCTCTGTGAGACTGAAGTCTATTTTAGAGTCAGTCATTTCCATATCACACTGATGCCATTAAAAATATGGCCTTCGAAAATTATCTTGCTTTTATATGTTAGATGGTGTAGTTTTACCTGCTGTGACCTACTACGTCCCATTGAAAATAGAACCTCTACATCGTTTGTAAGGCAAATATTAAAGTGGTATAAAAATGAAAATGACAACTTTGGAAAATTCAGGATGTATAAAGTTAGAACACTAAAAAACGTTCTACAGTACAAATTACTTTTTCCTCCAATTCCTTGCCCTATTCCCTTTATTATCATTTTCCTCTCTATTTCTTTGATAGAACCCTTTTATTCACAAAAAGGGGAAGAAGGAATTGTAAATACTTGAATTTCTAGGAAATAACATTAAAATTTCCTTACTAACAAGCCCAGATCTCTGCCATTAAAAAGCTTAGTTTTAACTAGATTATTACAATGGATGATTATAAAATTGCTCAGTAACTATCAAGCCTACATGATATAGTTATGAGTTTAAATTTGAATACCAAGGCTTTTTCTATGTAATTAACCCTCACCATATGAAATTTTTCTTCTGGAAACTCCATTTTGTCCTCCCTAGATGGAATACAAAAGCACACGACTGGGAATAAATCTGTTACACTTGCACTTCAGAGATTTGTATAGTTGGCTAGCTTCTGGATAGCCTGATTCTTAAAAAGCTCCCACAAGTGATTCTGATGTATGGAAACCATTGCTATAAACAGAAAAACACTCAAAGGCCAGCACATTCTTAAAACTTGAGAAAGGTTATTTTTACCTGAAGGAACTTGTTTGAACTTAAGTATGAATCTATTAGGATTTGCCATTATAAGCTTCATATAGCACTTAAATATAGACTAAAAACAACCAAAAAGATTTCAGAAGTAGAGACCTACAGTTTGAAGAGATGATCCATTAAATGATGGTCACATACTTCTAGATCCATTATGGACATGATTTTATTTTAGGGTTAGCACTTTAAAGATATTAACCACTTCATTAACCTATACAACTTATTGACATACTTATTATATGATCATGATTAATATATAGTGTGTGGAGATGGCACTGCCCTCAAAAATATTACTTTAAGTTATCCTTAAGAAGAGAAATAAAGCTATGAAAGCAATTCAGTTCTGATGTATAAAATTATATCATCATTCCTACCTTCTAGATGCAACGTTTTAATAATTTATTATGATCTTTCAAAAAACTATTCCACATAGCTCTCATTACTTACAACTAAAAAAAGATGATCCCCTTTGGGAAAAAAGGCAGCATGAACAGCGGGCAACTGTCATCATCCTTCATAAAATTTTACTTTGACCTACATTACTTTGTGTTACTCTATCATACATTATTCCACATGGATAAAACTTGGAAGATCCTAATTCTACTAACCATCTGAGGCAGGGATCAATCAACTCAGCTCTGTGGACCAAATCCAGCCTGCTGCCTTTTTTTTTTTTATAAACACAGTTTTATTAGAATGCAGTCGTGTTAATTTATTTCTATATTGTTCTGGTTATTTTTGCACCACAGCAGAGTTGAGTAGTGCCAGAGACTGCATGACCTACAAAGTCTAAGACATCTACTGTCTGTCCTTTCACCAAAAAGTTTGTTCACCATGACCATAATTATCTAAGTGGATTTTAAAGTAACTTACAAGTCATTTTGCAATAAAGAATTGGATAGGGACTTGCCTGGTGACGCAGTGATTAAGAATCCGCCTGCCAATGCAGAGGACACGTTTCAAGCCCTGGTCCGGGAAGATACCACATGCCGTGGAGCAACTAAGCCTACAAAGACATTTATTTGGATAAAATGAAATACCAAGAATCTAGAGATAAGGGAAACTAAGAGCTCCAAATTTGAAACTGATAAGATAGTTTAAAAAATGGTAAGGGGGGGGGGCTTCCCTGGTGGCGCAGTGGTTGAGAGTCTGCCTGCCGATGCAGGGGACACGGGTTTGTGCCCCGGTCCAGGAAGATCCCACATGCCGCGGAGTGGCTAGGCCCGTCAGACATGGCCGCTGAGCCTGCGATTCCGGAGCCTGTGGCCTGAGAGGCCACAACAGTGAAAGGCCCGCATAGCGCAAAAAAAAAAAAAAAAAAAAAAAAACTGGTAAGGACCTAAAAATACTAAATAGTTAGGACAGAACATTTAGTTCAAGGTCATAAGAAAATGATCTGTGTGTGTGTGTGTGTGTGTGTATATAAATAATATATACATTATTGATACTATGTATAAAATAGATAACAGAAAAAAAAGAAAATGATCTGGTGAGTACAGATACATAACTAAAACTAAGTTTGATGAATTAGTAAAGCAATTAGTAAATATATCAATTGCTAATCCAACATCACTTGTGCTGGAATAAGATTTAACACAAAACAGAAATTTGAAAAAATAGGTTTTAACACTAAGGGAATCTTAACTAAGTATCAGATAAACTATTAGAACAAGAAAGCCATTATTAAATAGTTCATAATAAATTTATGAATAAATTTTATGAGGCAAATAAAGCTGAATAGAAAAACTATACTGTGGGAATAAACAAATATTAGGTCGTTTCTAAAGTACAAATTCCTTGACAACTACTTACAGCAGAAGTGCGTATACTGCAGGTCTTGGCACTCTTCTAATGATGAGTAAAAAATAACTAAACCAGAACTGCCAGCACTGCATTAATTTCAAGGTTTATAATTTTATACATTAAACTTAGTTATAACTGAAATCCTACCTTTGACTACCATTGATTAGCTTTTCAAAATCATTCCTACTGCCTGCAAAATTTCTACAGACTAATATTGAACATTTTAAGACTTAAACAATGTGAGAACTGTGGATCCTTCCCACGCAGCGCCACCCCCCAAACACACCCCAAGAGTTAAAACTAATATTGTAAGGGAAAAAAAAAATGGCTTCATGCTTATAGGATGATGATGAGGACCAACTGAGTAGTGGATATTCCCAAAGTTCCTTAGTTAGTAGATTTTTAACTGCTTTAAAAAGATCATGGTACTTGGATCACATCTAACGACTGGATATTGGATATGAGATGTCATTAATGCTTGTACAGTCTTCTCAACTACACACAGATCCTACCATAACAAATCAGTTTTGAAGAGTAGTTCCTTCCCTTATTAAACCTTAGAAAATTTTATTTTCAGACATTTGATAAATTGAAAATGCTAAGAACTTTAACAGTTCAGACACAATAAAAAATTTTAAGTGTCCCATAAAGTTCTGAAACAAATCAGAAATTGTTCAGCCTAAGAATTAAGGAACTTAATTAAAAGGATTAAACTCAAGATAAACAAATAAAATGATTCAGGTCAAACTGACCTCACCAGATCCATAGAATCTGACAACATATACCTATAGAAGTTTGACTTAATATTCATAAACCATGAAGAAAATAAAAATATTGTTGTTCAATGTTAGCACCTCTGTTATAAACTAGAATAGCCTTCAAAAAATTTTCAGTGGCTCAAAATATGTCTAGCCACAGCTCGAAATTCCAGGTAACATTTGAGTCTTAGAAATCTGTGCAATCCTGTTTTCCTAAACATTTAAAAATTAATTTTCATCTGTATGTATACATCCAGAATAAATTTTAGATCTCCTCTCATGGGTACAGTAAAAGCTCAATAATACACTTCCCTAATAAAATTTTCATCACAATTTTAAAAACATTTTCCTATTTTATGAAAAAATATTAGTTGATTTTTACCAATAAAATGGTAAAATTAGAGGCAACTATAACTTAAAATTACACAGCTTCTTAATGTTTTATTCACAGCATTCTTCATACAGAAGAAGCTTCACTGATATTTAATTTACTGCAGCATCCTGTTGGTGAAGCACAAAATTACATTAATTATAAACGAAGAAACAAAGCACTTTTGACTTTTTAAAATTATATATATATATTTATATCCAGTTGACAAATAGCATCACAATTATTACTGTATAAAAAACTAAAAATCACATGGAAGCTAAGGCCTAAGTTCTTATTCCAATTGTTCCTTTTTGTTCCTATCTAAGAGATATTAGAAATTAAATTGCAGTACCTCAAAAAAAAAAGTCTACATTATTTACATATAGTATGGAAAATAAAAGCTGCTTTTTGGCTAAGTTAGATTGCTGCTACCTACATTATTTACATTGTAAATGTTGGAAAAAATAAGCACTACTAACAAATACCATTTCAAATGAAAATATGTTGTGCCTGGAATTTTGTTCTAAAATTAATTGTATATCCTAATAAGTGTTTGTTGAATAGAATTTGACTTCCCATAAATCTACTGAAAATTTGAGAATTCCACTACGCTTCTTTATACTGCTAATCTAGATACTGTTAAGTACAATACTGTAATAATTACAAGCACTGAAGCTTAAATGAAACGATGGCAACATGTGTGTAGATGGAATTTTATTTAAAACTGTAAAATATAATGCCTTAATGTTTACGCATAATTACGAGACTACCTAATATCTTTTCATCCTTTAAGAAGTTTCATATATGATAGTTCCCTAAACAGTGAAACCTTCCAGTAACTTACCAGAAAAAAGTTTAATCATATTATTGTTTTTAGCATTATTTTTCTAATATTTAAAAACATTATCTAAACCCTTGGCAAAAACAAACGCAATCAATTCAGTGTAACAGACTGAGCTTTAAACCGTATTTTAATTTTCAATTAACTGTAACCTATCTGTTAAGTGAACCAAAAGTAGAATTTTAAATGACCCACTATGAAGCTTTTCAAATCAATTATAGAATGCATAGAAAAGTGGAGATAAATTTTTGGGAAGGTGTAAGGTAGTAAATGTGGAAAATGGTAAATGCTAATTTCAATAACAAAAGTTGTACTAAATGCACATGAAAGTTAAATTAACACAGTATAAAAGAGAATAGCTTAAATAAACTGGGATTCACATATTACAATAGCAAAGTTATGACCAAATGAACTGAAGACATGAACAGTTCTGAAAATTCTCTTTTCAGCCTACTTCCAAAAGAAATAGTCAGGCTTTTTTCCTGTACATAGTTTTGAGCTTTGTCTATACCATATATAGTAGAAAAATAAATTCTTTAGCAACCTAGAAACAGTTTATAAAACTCTTAAAGTTTAATTTTCTTTGCCAGACATGCCGATGTTAAACTGACAGCTATAAATTAAAGCTATATAGACAATAGGTATAAGTAATATAGAACAAGTTAAGAATACTACATTTACCAGATTTTTCTTTTTTAAAATTACTGTACTTTCTTAATTCCTGTGTGCTTTGCAATAGGAATAATAGGGACTTTGTTTTCTTAGAAAAGATAATAACATGTAAGAGTATAACACAAATAAGATAATTTATAATATACATGTACTTCAACAGCAGCCTGGTTCATGTCAACATCTTGATTCTGAAGTTAAAATTAGAAGTACAATACCTAGGACATAACAGTTGGGAAAGAATATTTATTTTAGGAAAAAATGGAGTAAATCAAACTCTTAGGAGCCTCAAATCTCAAAATCATCTATTTACTACAGTACACATAAGACAACCTTAAAATTGCAGTATGAAGATTACAATGTGGACCAAAGAATTTTTTCTTTACTACACAAAATATAACCTAGCAACAAAAAAACCATTTTTTCCCTTTCTGGGAAAAAAACCGGCATGGTTTGATAATGAACAAATTTTGAATAAAGCCTAACAAAATTTACCTATGCCACTTATTCTGAAAATTTTATCCATAATTTCGTGTTCTGGTTGTAACTTCACTAAAGAAATGTTTAACCTCCAAAGCAGCAGTCATTTACAGCAAATCTGGTACCAACATCAAAGGAAAAAATTGGTTTAAAAAATGGTGCAAAAGCCACTTTGGATTTTAGTACAACATATCACAGAAAAGAATATGAATACAAGTATGCAACTTTATATATACATACTCCAAAGAGGCTGTCAGTACCCAAAGTATTTTTATTGCTATATTAGCAATGGATTTTTGGATATGTTTTTAAGGGCCACATAAAAATAGATTCAAGGGACAGATTTAAATTGAAGTCCTAGATTAAAATGTTTGGTTTAAAGAATTTTCTACAACAAATTTCATGTTTATGTATGAAAAGTTATATAACCTTATATGAAAATGTCATGAAGTATTTTCTACACTATACTAAATGTATTTCCCAAGAGGGAAAAAATTAAAATATCTAAAATATATTAGATTAAGATTACAAGACCATAATAGATCTTTTGAACATGCATCTGTTTACAGAATTAACAGTATACAAGATGTTTGTTTCATCATGGACTATAAAGAAATGAGTTGGTGACAACTATCCTTTGCACAACATTATCAACTCACTTTAGCCACAAGCATGTCCTTGGTATGTGTGTACAAGAAATATGTCCATTTACCCCCATCAGATCATCCACAGGTTTACTTAGAAGATGAAGGTGCAGAAATATGTTAAGTGTACTTTTCTTTCTTTCAAACAACATCCCAAGCATGGCATAAGTAGCCTGAAATTATAAAATACTTAACTGGGCTTTTAGTTATCTATACAGACTGATAAAAGTAAATTAAGTTGCTCAAATTAGCACACCAAATAACAAAACCAGCCATAAAGCAGGCTGGAAAGCATTAAATGTTTCATATACGTGAGTTTTTAAATCATTTAATTTCTATAGAAAAATTTTATTCACAATATAATGTGACAGAAAATGCCACAGGAATGATATACTGATTGCAATAAGGTTGCATGCAACAGCAGCTTTGTATTTTATAGCTATTTTTGTTTATAAAAATTAAACCTCTCCAGTCATGCTTATCACATGGTCTTAGATTTGTAATGTAAATGAATAAGGAATACCATATAGTTCAAAGAGAAAATGTTTCATTATTTTGAATGTGAATTATCTGTAAGAAACATGAAGTATACTACTGAACCCTGAAACATGCATGCCTAGATTTGCTTTTGTCCAATTTCAGGCTGTCTGCAATCACTTCCTACTTATATAATACCAAGAGGATCCGTCTGTAACTGTGGTTGTATCAGCTGAGGTTGCAATGGTGGTGGTAACTGAAGCGGTACCATTGGTTCCACCAACTGTCCTGGGTTTGAAGGTGGTGGAGGAGCCACAGTGTTCGCAGTTTCCACAATTTCTCCATTGTAAAAGAAAAACTGACACTGTTGAATGAATGTTTCAACAACAGATTGATGGATCTTGGTGGTAGACAGAAACTCTCGATTTTCAAAATCAGGTCTCATCAAAGTTGGCCAAAAACAGATGGATAAGTTGTCTGCTGTCATTAGGTTGACTTTATTATGCTGACTGACCCTGAAATTATGATAGGAAAAAAAAAATTAGAAACCAGTCAAAACTCATTGCAATTAAAGAATCTGAGAGCTGGATATTATTTCAGATGATTTGGTTTTACCTTTTTTAAAAATCTTAACTTCAAATTTAAAACATTTTCTTGCTTGTGCATTCCATGTTCAACTACATTCTAATAACAGAAAAAAGCAGTAAAATCCATTCCTTATGAGAACCAAAGATGGTTTTTACTTTGGAAAAACTATCATATCCTCCAACCGGGAGACTTTTCAACTTTCAAAAAACTCAAGTTTCTAGTATTCCAAAAAACAATCTTTTTAATCATTAACTACCTTGTACATCGTTACAAATTTAATTTCAATGACAACAGTTCACAGAGCAAATTCTACCTTAAAATTCTTTTGATCTGACAATAAATAATTTACAAACGACCATATGTTAACTATTTTGCATCCAGTCTTTTAAATATGTGAGCAAGCACTACTACCATTGTCTGTAATAAGCAAGAAACATAAGAAGCAAATCTTGAATTTTAACTCAAAATTATTAAATTGGGAGGAAAGTTTAGGTATTTTATCCAATCCTCTCATTCACACATGAAGAAACAGCCCAATATGCAAGGTAGCAGGAAAATTTTTTATTTGAATTTGTATATCAAAAAATTAAAAATCTAAACCAAAGGACCCACACCCCCAAACACAGGAGTTGCTCATCTGAGGTAAAATAAGTGCTCTAAAAACATGTGTTCTGTGGTAAAAGTTATTACTATTTGTTAAGAAACTAAATTAGAATATTCAGAATAAAGTCAACCTCTGTTAAAATATAGTGTATAGAGGGGCCCAGTCAGGTGTGTCTATGTGGTAGTCAAGTATAGGTTCTGAAAATACCCATAGATTTGAAAGACATGAATATGGGCATCAAATCTAATTGTTGAGTCAAAAAGTACAAAGGAAAGGTAGCAAATCAGTTAGATGAGGGTGGTCAGGGTCCTTGAAGAGGTAATGTTTGAGTTGAGCCAAGGGTGATGGGTGTTAGTAAAACAGTAGGAAGAAAGAGTAATTTAGTCAAAACAGTGGTTCTCAGATACTACAAAGCTATAGTAATCAAAACAGCGTGGTACTGGCACAAAATCAGACATATGGATCACTGGAACACAAGAGAGAGCCCAGAAACAAACCCACACACCTATGGTCAATTAATCTTTGACAAAGGAGGCAAGAATATACAATGGAGAAAAGACAGTCTCTTCAGCAAATGATGTTGGAAAAGTTGGACAGCAGTATGTAAATCAATGAAGTTAGAACACTCTCTCACATCGTATACAAAAATAAATTCGAAATGGCTTAAAAATTTAAATATAAGACATGACACCATAAAACCCCTAACAAACATAGGGAAAACATTCTCTGACATAAATCGTAGCAATGTGTTCTCAGGTCAGTCTCCTAAGGCAACAGAAATAAAAGCAAAAATAAACAACTGGGACCAAATCAAACTTATAAGCTTTTGCATAGCAAAGGAAACCATAAACAAAATGAAAAGACAACCTACGGAGAGAAAATATTTGCAAAGGATGTGACTGACAAGGGGTTAATTTCCGAATACACAAACAGCTCAGTATCAAAAAACAAACAACCTAATCAAAAAATGGGCAGAAGACCTACATAGACATTTCTCCAAAGAAGACATACAGATGGCCAAGAAGCACATGAAAAGATATTCAACATCACTAGTTATTAGAGAAATGCAAATCAAAACTATAACGAGATACCATCACAGACTGCTCAGAACGGCCACCATCAAAAAGTCTACAAATAATAAATGCTGTAGAGGCTGTGGAGAAAAGGGAACCCTCCTACACTGTTGTTGGGAATGTAAATTGGTGCAGCCACTATGGAGAACAGTATGGTGGTTTCTTAAAAAACTAAAAATAGAGTTGCCATATGATCCAGCAATCCCACTCCTGGGCATATATCCAGAAAAGATGAAAGCTCTAATTTGAAATGATATATGCACCCCAATGTTCACAGCAGCACTACTTACAATAGCTAAGACATGGAAGATATGGTGTGTATGTATGTGTATATATATAGAGAGAGAGATAGATAGATAGATAGATAGATAGATATACACACACACACACACACAATGGTATATTGCTCAGCCACAAAAAAGAATGAAATAATGCCATTTGCAGCTACATGGATGGACCTAGAGATTATCATGTTAAGCAAAGTAAGGCAGAAAGAGAAAGATAAATACCATATGATATCACTTATATGTGGAATCTAAAAAAAAAAAATGATACAAATTAACTTATTTACAAAACAGAAACAGATTCTCACAGACACAAAAAACAAACCTATGGTTACCAAAAGTGAAAGGGTGTGTGGGGCATAAATGAGGAGTTTGGGATTAACAGATAAACACTACTATATATAAAATAGATAAACAATACTGTATAGCACAGGAACTATATTCAATAGCTTTTAATAACCTATAATGGAAAAGAATCTAAAAAAAGAATATATATAACTGAATCACTTTGCTGTACACCTGAAAACTAACATGACATTGTAAATCAACCATACTTCGATAAAAAAGCAAACAAACAGATTCTCAGTGTGTATCAGAACTTCCTGGAGGGCCTGTTAAAACAGATTGATAAGTATGTCTGGGGTGGGGCCTGATAATTTGCATTCCTAACAAGTTCCCAGGTGATGCTGATGCTGCTGCTTTGAGGACTGAATTTTGAGAAAGACTGAGGCAGTCATGTTAAGATGTGATAAGGGACCAGGCACAAATTGATACTTTCGGTTAAGTCCTATTAGTTTAATACAGTGGCACTTGGTGTTGCACGGTGGAAAAGGAAAGGAGATTTAACAGAGTAAGTTAGAACTAGGCCACTTAATGATAAACAATTTAGATTTTTTTCCTTTAGGATGTAAGTGATCTTTACACAAAGAACTTTTAGAAAGATCATTCTGGCATCAGGATCAAGGGAGAATCAAGAAGAAAAATAGGCAGAGAGAGAGCTCAATGACAAACTAGAGTTTCCTAAATGAGAAATGATAAAATTTAAACTAAAGCAGTGGCAGAGGAATGAAAAGGAAAACTAATCAGGAGAAAAAACTAATTTGACACAATAACTCACTGAATATGGAAGGTGAGAGAAAATACATCCAAAGAACAGCTCCATGGATTAATTTTTGCAATCTGTCAATCACCCAATATATATTTATCATTTATTTCCTATACTGGAATGTAAAGTTCCATGAAATGTGATTATTTTATTTACTGCTATGTCTGTATAGGGTTTACAAGAGTACCTGTCACAAAAAGTACATCCATTATAATCAATAGTTGAGTGTTTGTTCTAAAATTTAAGTCTGATGATACTATTTCTCTGTTCTACTCTCTAGTGGCTCCCCATACCATTCAGAGTAACAATCATGCAATGCTTTTTTCATTGACAAAGTCTTGCTCCCCACCCCACCCCCCATAAATGTCAGCTGAACTCAACAGTGCACTTAGTGATAGACATGAAAGCAACCTCCTTGTCAGTAGAATATTTTGAGGACTAAAACTAATCAATAGGCTAAACTCTGGGTAGTACTGCCCTATCCTTCACTCTGCTCAAACCACACAGGCCTTTTTGCTGTTCCTCAACATGCCAAATATGCCTGTCATTAACTGTTGTATCACTGGAGTCAAACACAGTTAAGTGTCTTAATATAACATTGATGGTGGGCTAGCACTGTGATTCTTTGCATATGCTCTTCCCTTTGTCTCTTTTCCCTATTGTTTTTAATAAAGTCCAATTCTTGTTTCAGCACTTTAATCAGGCAATACAATAATATGTTCATATACCATCCCTACATTCCGTATTGGGTAAGGTCTCCTGTAGTGCCCTGTACACATCTGTTAAATCATGAACCACGTTGCATGGTAATTTTCAAAAGAGGAAATTCCACTAATTATACTGCAATACTATGTATGTTGGTATTTTCTCACAGACGGAGACCCCAGAGAAGAGTTACTAGAAGTGCTAATATAATTTTATGCTACATTGATAACAACAAAAAAACTTTAAACACTGCTTAATACTCTCTTTTAAGAGGTATAGACTGAAATGTATTTGTTTTGGACACTGACATTATTAGTTAAAAAAAACCAAACCTCAGTTCGTTAAAATGCTAGTAGAAAATACTGTGAAGAGTAGACTTTTGAAAAATGTAGTACAAATACTAATAATTCTATTCAGTCTCAATAACAACTTTGTGAGCTATTATTCTTCTCATTCTTATAGTTGAGAAAAATCAAGACTTAGGCAGGGTGAAGTATTTGTCCAAAGCCACAGAACTAAAAATGTTTCAAAGCCAAGCCTATTTAATTCCACAGTCTTGAGCTTTACGCTATTATACAATATTAATATTGCCTTTCATTTAAGAAATGGTGTTGGGAAGAGTATCTTTATAGAAAAAAGTATAAACTTGAAGCTTAACATATTTAAGGCTTTTGATATAGGATTAATGTCCTGCATTTCAGTCACAGTCAAGGTGGATAGTAATATGAATTCAAGTTTCTAATAAAATTTCACTATGAAGAATATCCAAACAAAACAAGCAAGATACACAAAAGAGACACAGTACAAAAGAAGAGGCAATTAAACCACTTAATAAAACTTGGATTCTAGTTATAAGATGTGTCACTTGAGCATGTGATTTCTCTCTTTAAACCTCAACCTTTCCAACTTCAAATAGGTTGATCTGGTTAATTATCTAAGTGTCATTTCATAACTAAAATTCTAAGATTCTATAGAAGAGAATTGTTAAAGAACAGCAGTGACAAAAAAAAAGTACTCACCACACTTATTATTTATATAATCATGTTAGATACTAAAAGGGTCATATACCTTTCTTTAAACAAGTTGATGAAAAATCTATTTTAAAAATACAGAAAAACTAATTTAGAGAACCAAAATTGAACTGCATGTTTAAATTAGTCTCTCTTTCTCTATTCTATGATCACCCAATTTATAAAGTTACGTGTTTGAAATCCGTAGTGCATTTTATTTGCAAAAACGAAAAATAAAAATACCTGTTTAGATGTGTTATTACATATCTGAATACATCATAGTTAACAGGATGAAATTTCTTAACAATTTCTTTCAGTGCATGAAGACGTTCTGTTTTATCCGGGATTTCTGTAAAATTAAAGTAGCGAGGAATTTGTGTGAAACACAAACATTAAAAAATATTGATAAAGCTTCCTGCTATGCTTATTGTATGAGACAATCAAGAATGTATATAAAGCATATCAGGAGAGGGAAACAAAAACAAAGAAAATGTTGTAAAGAGCCTGCTAATAAACAGACCACCATCTATTTACAATAGCCTTTTCACAAGTAAAGCTAATAACTGAAGATCAAAGTAACCTGGGGGTGGCAAAATAGGAAATGGTATATTAGTAATTTCTCTAAGCAACTTATATAACTAGATACTGATTTAGAATTAACTAATTACTTACAAATCTGTTAGGCTCTTAATATTCATGCTACAGATAGTAAGTATTTTAGGCTTTGTGGGTGAAACTACTCAACTCTGCAGTGGTACAAAAGCGGCCACAAACAATATGTAACTAGAGTGACTGTGATCCAACAGAACTTTAAAAATCTGAATTCATATAATTTTAGTATTTCATAAAATTTTCTTTTAATATTTTTTCAACCATTTAAAAATGTAAAAAAACATTCTTAGCTTGCAAGCCTTCTGAAAACTGATGGCACACTAAATTTGGCCCACAGGCCAGTTTGCCAACACCTGATTTAAAGCATTATACTTATTTATAATCCACTTAGCTTATAAAACATTGTTCTTCACAAGTAACACAAGCAGTACAAGCATTTAGCTCAGTTACTTTCCAAATTTACACAAATTATGAAACAGGATAACTGAAATGTGGCTCTGCTGTAAATGGGAGAGGACAGAGTGCCTTACTGCTCTGCTCTTCCTCATTCAGTTCATTCTTCTAAAATAACAATGGATTCCTCTGGAGGAGGCCAGTCTGCCAACCAACTCA
Organism: Pseudorca crassidens; assembly: GCF_039906515.1. Classification (NCBI taxonomy): domain Eukaryota; kingdom Metazoa; phylum Chordata; class Mammalia; order Artiodactyla; family Delphinidae; genus Pseudorca; species Pseudorca crassidens. The sequence continues at coordinate 66,759,924 of NC_090296.1, forward strand.
TGGTAGTACACTAAGTACTAACAAATTTCTCATTTGCCACATATTACTTCTAAATCAGCCCTCAATATTTCCTAAGTAGGGAAGTTCTGAGGCTATTGTTCATGGCCAAAACGTAAGAAAATCTAAGCTATCAATTGGACTATTTTCCTAGTTTTCGTATGAGAGAATGTATAAGGCAACTGCATCTTATGACAATATACTGAAGTGGATTTCAATGAAAAGAAAATTAACTGAGAACTTTAACAATAAGTATTATAAGTAGTCTCATGCTACAGAGCTTGAAGACTTGTAATCAAAAGGAAATATTAAAGAGAAATATTTAGAAACTACATTAAATTTAGCCATTGAGAACACAATGTGGATTAAGCACTAGGTTACCTGATACTCAAATAGACCTTTGGTCTCATTTTCCAGATAACAAATGAGTATTTGATTCATAGAAACATCTGGATGAATGATGATGCCAAGTAGGAATCAATACTGAATGAGTACCCATTTTCCTGTCTGTCTTTTTCAAAAACTGAATTAAGACATGAGGCCAAAGTTAATTTCTTTGACTTAAAAAATATTTATATACACATGTATACAGACCATACACAGGTTAATATGTTACTAAAGTACATTACAGATACATTCATTTGAAGACTTAATTTCTTTTTTTCTTTTTTTTTTTTTTTTGCAGTAGGTGGGCCTCTCACTGTTGTGGCCTCTCCCGTTGCGGAGCACAGGCTCTGGACGCGCAGGCTCAGCAGCCATGGCTCACGGGCCCAGCCGCTCCGCAGCATGTGGGATCTTCCCGGACCGGGGCACGAACCCGTGTCCCCTGCATCGGCAGGCGGACTCTCAACCACTGCGCCAGCAGGGAAGCCCAAGACTTAATTTCTTTTTCTTACAATGCCTTTGAGTTTGAATTAAAAACACAAATCTCAAACTTCTAGTATAATGATCTAACTTCTAAGAGCACCTAGTCATCTGGGAGCCTAGATAAAACTATTTATTTAAAGGGAAAGAGCTTTAATAAACAGTTCTAGAAGCTGAATTTTTATTAGCTACATATTCTAGTGCATGACTGATTTTAACACAAAGCAATCAATGTACAAACCCCACTATCATCATCCCTCTCAAAAAAAAAAGGAGGCTTTTACTTACTTGCTGCTTCCAATAGCTCTGGATGAAGAGAATATGGAATTAAAGGATCTGGTAGATCCGCAAAGAAAGCTTTAAGAGCTCCAGCTACAGCATTTACTGTTACTTCCATTGATACTAGACTGATATTATGATCTATAAGACAAAAATAAAAATTAAAACTATAATAAATTTAAATTTATTACAGGAGAAGTAAGTTAAAGGGATACTTGTAGATCCAAAGACATTTAAGTCTTCTCATGGACCACCTTTCTTCACAGGCTGATTCATCCCTTCCCCATTGTTTTAATATAATTTTGCCTGACAAACTATAGATAAGGAAAGAGAAAACCAAGTAAGAAGCATTTTCTGTGACAATAAAAAAATGCTATTAGGCTTGTCAGTATATGAGACATCTCTCTTCTTTTGAAACATTCTGTTCACATAAGCTATTTAAAAGAGGCCATAAGGAAGCAGAAAGACAAAAGATAGGAATCATTCATATAAATTCAAGTTTTGATGGATGATGGATGTTCACTAAACTTACTGTGGTAATCATTTCATGATATATATAAGTCAAATCATTATGTCGTACACCTTATACAGTACTGTATGTCAATTATTATCTCAATAAAACTGGAAGAAAAAACAAAATCACTATACCTCATGGAGTATGCTTAACTGGACATAAAAGGGGTAAAAGGCGAACACTATTTTATTGTTTCAATATACATTATTATTCTCACATCGCAGGACCACTTTTGTGTGTTTTTTCTACAATATTATACTGCAAGCTAATATAAATTGTAATCTACGGTGTAAATCTACTAGTTCCCTGGTGGAGAAATTATACTTAAAAAATTTTAATATAAAACACTTTAAACACTTATCAGTGAAGTTCTGACTTAAAAAATAAGAATGTAACATATTAAAGGTATATCATAAGGTTAATTTGCTATTAAAAAAGTAACATTTTCCTTATTATAAATACAATGAATATTTATAATAAAAAATTACTCCCATAACCAAGAGATAATCACTGTTTATACTTTAGCATGTTTCCTTTCAGCCCTTTTCTGCTCATTAAAAAAAATATATATATATATAGATAGATTTTATATTGGATTTAATTTTTAAGGCATTATCCAAGGTTAATAAAATTTCACAAGCAACTTTTAAAAACTTTTTGAGGGGGCAGGTAACATTTCATTGTAATTTCAAACTTGCAGAAAATTTGCAAGAATAATAAAAATACAAAGAACTCACATATATCCTTAACCAAGAATCACCAATCCTTACATTCTGCCCTACATAAACAATTCTAATGGCTATAAAACATTCTCCCAGATATAAAAATTTACATAATATTCTATTACTGAACATTCAGATTTATTTCATTTAAAAATATTATAAAGATGTTATGATAACAACTTTTATGTACTAAAGCTTAGGTCCTTAGGCAGGCTATATTCCTTGTAATAACAGCTACCCAGTGAACATTTAACACGGTGCCTGGCACAGAAAACTCGTTATATGCATTATCTCATTATTCCTCAGTTACTCTTATCACTCCCATTCTAGATATGAAAAAGTTGAGATTTAGAAAGGTTAACCTCCCTAGGCCACAAAGACAGTAAGTGGCAGAACCAGAAAACAAAACCAGAAACTCTAATTCAAAAGGCCCTGGTACTGACGACTACTCTTCCTTCATTACCTGAAGTGAAATTGTACCAATTTGCTAAAGTCTAAGCAGTTCTTCTAACAATTTTTTTTAAATGAAATACCATGCAATAATGTATGGTATTTGAAATATCATGCAATAATGAAATACCAGTCTTTCAAAGCAAGGCACACACACAAACACCCCACCCACCACTCAACTTTACCATTTACCACTCAACATTTTACCATTTCAACACATATAATCTTCATTATTTTATACAGCTATCTAGTATTCTACTTGTCAACAGGATTGGTCCCCCTACCTTTAAAACAAAATACAAACAATGCTGCAATAAATATCTTGGTATGCTTACACAAAGACTTTTGTAACATAAGTATTTACAAATAGAATTTCTCCAACAAAGCTACCTGAAGCACCCATAACCAACAGCATACAACATACCTGCTTGCCTACACTCTACCAACAATCCTTTCCACTCACATAATAAAATAAATACAACCTTTTTGTTTTAATTTTTATTTCTTTATAACTGACAGAGGTTGAGCATATTTTCATATATTTGTTGGTTGCTTTCTTCTGATATGAATTGCTTAATCTAGCAAAGAAATTCCACAGCCACACCAAGTTTACAGTTTGTCCCCTGATTCTGTTTGCTTTATACACTATTTCATACAGAAGTTTTACATTTTTAGGCAGTCTAGTTTATCATCTTGTTCATGCTTTCTAGGTTTCATGTCAAGTTTAGGCCTCTCCCTACTCCAAGATTATAAATATATTCACTCGTTTTTCTCCCTAGAACTTAGTTTTCATTTTTTGCATTTAAACCTTTGATCTCATACAGATTTCCTTTAATATGAGTAGGAAATTCAGCTTTTTGAAACTTCCTAATGGTTAGTTGGCCCAGTATCATGAAGGAAAAAAAAAACCTTTTAAATCACAACTTTAAATAGGTGCAATCTGTGATATACAAAGATGATGATGCATCATAACTCAATTTATTGCTTCTCTAATTCTGGTAATGGATTTATAGCTCTCCCATTTGTTGACTGTGGTATCTGTTCCATTAAATACTTCCAATACTACTTCAAAACTTTCTCCCCTAAACATCCATATTCTTAGGAGGTTTTCATATGAAATTTCAATGAGGGAAATAATAAAACAATGATTTTATTTTATCTTCTATAATTATCTTACCTTGATCAAATATATATATAAATATATCTATAATTATCTTCTTACCTTGATCAAACTGCTTCTGAATATTGTCTTGATCAGTTTTGTTCCCACTAACACGGTACAGTCCTTCAGTACATAATCCTAAAAGAATAAAGAAATAAATAGACTTTTACACATGAATATATAGCTATAACAAAGAATTTACTTAACCTTATGTACATCTTAGTGACTTAGAAAATATGGTGGTAAAATATTTTTAAGAATAAAATATTCTTGAGCATTTCATTTAAAGTAAGTTCTTAATGGACTACCTTAATTTTAAACCATTTAGCCTACCCAGTTCCATGTAAAATAAGATACATTTCTTCCTAGTCCACTAAACACAGCTAAAATTCCTAAGTGCAATATATTAAAAACGTCAAAAGACTCTGAAAGGTGGAGAGAAAGTGAATTTGAATAGCAACCACAGAATTTGAAGAACAACAACACAGTGAGTTTCCTGGGTTTTCCTTTTGCTTCTTACGTATCTTAGACCAGGCAACAGAGAAGCCTGCAACCCAGAAGTACCAATGAGCACAGGCAAAAAAATAAAAATAAAAACAAAACACCACTCAGAAAACCAACAAGAAAAGCCAGTTCTCTCTAATGAAAGGATTGGGAAAGGTGCAGACTAGGAAGCAAAAACATTTTTTACTGTTACTGCCCTACTACAGCCAAACACCATGGAATCCACTCCTCCTCATCCACATCAGTGGAACCAAGTAGGGAGACTAGAATTCTACCTCTGCCAGCAGTAACAAAGGTGCCCCTTCCCCTCTCTAGAGTGTCAGCAAGGACTGAATGGCAAGTCTGAACTTCTACTACCACCTTGAGGTAAGAGGTACCCTCCCCTCTTCACCACGGTAGTCAACAGAGGCTGGTAGAGATCAAGTGGGGAGGGGAGTCCAATCTTCCAGCCCCACTTTGTAGTAATGAGGCAGCTGCACTTCCCCTGCCTGGTGCAGTGTCAGAGGAGGCCTGCTAAAATAGATTTAAATAAGATCCAAAGTTTCACAGCATACTACCCAAAATGTCTAGAATACAATAATAATAAAACTAAAATCATTCATCATTCCAAGAACCAAGAAAGTCTCAACCTGAATGAGAAAAAACAATTAACAGACACCAATACAAAGATATCAGTTGTGGAATTATCTGACAAGGATTTTAAAGCATCATAAAACACTTCAGTGAACAATTATAAACACACTTGAAACAAACTTCCCAATAGAAAGTTTTAGCAAAGAAACAGAAACATAAGGAGGAACTAACTGGAAATTTTAGAACTAGAAATACAGTAACAGAAACAACAAATTCACTGAATGGGATCAATAATAGAAAAGTGATGACAGAGTAATGATAATGAATAAATGAACTTGAAGACAAATCAGTAGAAATTACCCAATCTAAAGAAATTAGACTAAAAAAAAATGATGAGCCTCAGGGATTTGTGGGACAATAACAAAAGATCTAATATTTGTGTCATCAGACGAAAACCTATCTCTATGTTCAATGGGAAGTTTCTGAAAGCACTTCTGAAAGAGACTCCATTTGATAAGGCATTGTATTGTTCTGATCCCAAGGAGAAAAAAAGAATCAACAGAAACGCAGAATTTGTCAAATTTATCCCTGGACAAATGTCAAGGTGCTTGTATGGGACAATATGTTAATTCTAATTTTTTATATTCAGAAATTCATGGTCATAAAGGTAGCAAAAATCCACTGATAAAAGTGTCAAAGTTATTAAATCCAAAGTTTTAACTTCAGTGAAGCATGGCAGACACCACCAAATAACCAAAATTATTATCATCTACAGTGGGACAAAATAACATCCTATCCCAACAGATATGATGCATTTAGAAGGATACAACATTACTTTGGTGGTATTTCTAACAAAAATGCATAATTTGAATCTAATAATGAGGAAACAGTAACCTCAAATTGAAGGAGAAATAAAAAGTTCATTTGTACAGTAAAATGCCAACCAATAAACATACAAAAAATGAGAGACTAAAAAATAATCATCAACGGAAGCTAAAACTAGTGGCTTAAAGTCTGACAGTCTCAAAGTCAAGAAAAACAAAAGAAGCTGAGCAACTCTCCCAAACTAAAGGTGTTAAAAACGACATGATTACTAAAAGCAGTGCCCATAGATTAGATCCTGAAGTGTCTGCCTAATAAAGAATTAAAAACACCCAAAATGTCAATAATGCTGAGGTTGAGAAACCCTGACATAGTGATAAGCATTTATTTGCTAAATGAAAATTATAAGGTGCTTAATCATCCATGATAAAAAATCTTGCCTTCCATTCACTAATAAATGAGTGACTTTAAAAAAAAAAAAGAAGAAGCCAACTCAATTATCTAGATGTGAATTATACAAGTTTAACTTTGACTTAAATCACCCAAAGTATCTATCCTGGGCCTCCAAGTAATATATAGGTATTAAAAATCTATACCAATATTCCAAAACTAAATTTAAAATATGTTTGAACCAAATATCATCACCCCTTTTTCCTTCATTAGAAAGGTAACTAATCCTTACACTACACAGAACTCTTGATATCTGAAGTTCTAAAATGGTCTAAGTTCTCTTTGAGTTGCTAACAGATACAAGAGTTTCACTGAAGTCATAAAACAGATTACAAATGGTAAAGGAGAAGTAAGGTGTGTAGATAATCCACAAGTTAGATTAATATGTCCATGGGAAGTGACATCAGCAAAAGAGATAGAGAAAGGAATTTTGGGGCTTGGTTCCCCCATAAAAGCAACTAATGAGCAGCCAAAAAGTATCAGAATCAACTTCTGCAGAACCTCTGGAATCTAGTAAAAAAATTACAACCACCATTAGAAGGCTTGCTGAAGAAAGAAGATTTAAGCTGCCCACCTACCATTCCCGGTGCCACTCTAGACGGGCAACAACCATAAGGAAGGCAGCCTGCACTCTGGGTTTAGGTTTCAAGTGCCAGAGGGAGCAACACAGATCTTATTCTCAAAGAACTGTAGTTGCATATTTTGACCTGTCTGGTGGCTCCCAGAAGAAAGAGCATAAGGGCTTACCTATGTTTCACTATGTTAAAATATTCAAAACCTCTTATTTTCAACAAAAAAATTAAGAGGCATGGAAAGAAGCCAGTATGGCCCATTGTAGAAAAAAAAGAAATTAATAGAAACTGTCCATGAGGAAACCCAGTCACTGCACTTACTAGACAAAGACTTTAAATCAATCTTTAAAGGTGTACAAAAAGCTACAGGAAACCATGAACAAAGAACTAAAGAAAACCAAGAGAATGATGACTTAACAAATGAAGAATATCAATAAATACAGAGAAATTATTAAAAGAACTAAAGAGAAAATCTGGAGCTGTAAAGTATAATAACTAAAATGAAAAATAAACTATAGAGGTTTAACAGCAGATTTTAGCAGGCAGAAGAAACAATGAACTTAAAGACTGGTTAACTGAGATCATCCAGTCTAGGGAGCAGAAAGAGGAAAGAATGAAGAAAAATGAACAGAGCCAAAGAGACTTCTGGGACTCCATCAAGCATACCAACACTAGCATAAAAACTTTCCCAGAGGGGAAAAGGAGAAAGAAGAATATCTGAAAAAATAATGGCTGAAAACTTCCAAATATGAAAAAGAAACCTACAAATCTATACATGAAGTTCAATGGACTGAAAACAGGATAAACTCAAAGAGACCTACATAGGACAAAGGAAATAATAAAAAGTAAAATGGATATAAACAAAATAAAAAGTAGAATACAAAAATAAAAAGGTAGAAAAACAGAGAATCAACAAGGATGTTTGCTTTCATTACTTCTAATAAACACTGTACTGGAGTTCTAGCTAGATTAGGCAAGAAAAAGAAATAAAAGGAATCCAAAGCATAAAAAAATTAAGTAAAATTAGTCCTAATTGCTGATGAAAATACTTACTAAATATAAGAACTGACACCATAAAACTCTTAGAAAAAAACACAGGAGTACATTTTCATGTCAATGGATTTGGCAATGGATTCTTAGATACAGCACCAACACATAAGAAACAAAATAAAGATAAATTGGATTTCAACAATATTGAAAACTTTTGTGCATCAAAGGACATTATCAAGAAAGACAACCTATAAGATGGGAGAAAATATTTGCAAATCATGTATCTGATAAGGGTCTAGTACCCAAAGTAACTCAAAGCTTTCCCACTACAATCAGGTACAAGGCTAGGATGTCCCCTCTCACCATACCTTTCAACATCTGGTTGAAAGTACTGGAAGTTCTTGTACTTGCTAAAGCAATAAAAGGAAATCAAAGGTATACAAATTGGGAAAGAAGACATAAAACTATCATTTTTCACAGATGACATGATTGCCTATGTAGAAAATCTATCTGCCAAAAAAATCCTTGAACTAGTAAGTGATTATAGCAAGGTTGCAGGATACAAAAATCAACTTCTTCCCTTATATACCAAGGAATAAATGGACCTTGAAATTAAAAACACAATACCACTTACATTAGCATGTCCCAAAATGAAAATTTTCTAACAAATATGTACAAGATCTATATAAGAAAAACTACAAAACTGATGAATGAAATCAAAGAACTAAATGCAACTGACCCTTGAACAATGCAGTAGTTCATCCATGTATAACTCATAGTTGGCCCTCTGTATCCACTGTTGCTCCACATCCACGGATTCAACCAACCATGGATTGTGTAGTACTATAGTATTTACTATTGAAAAATATCCAGGTATAAGTGGACCCACGCAGTTCAAACCCACGTTGTTCAAGGGTCAACTAACTGTAAATGGAGAAATATAACATGTTCATGGAAAGGAAGACAAAATAGTCAGGTTGTCAGTTCTTCCCAACCTGATCTACAGATTCAATGCAACCCCAATCAAATTCCCAGAAAATTATTCTATGGTTATCAACAAACTGATTCTAGAGTTTACATAGAGAGGATAAGACTTAAAGCCAAGACAATATTTAAAGAGAACAAAGTTGGAGGATTGACGTTACATGACTTTAAGGTTTACTATAAAGCTACAGTAATCAAGACAATATGGTATTGAGGAAAAAAGAGGGAAATATTCAATAGATCAATGGAACAGAGTAGAGAGCCCAGAAATAAACACCCATTAACAGTCAACTAATCTTTGACACAGGAGCAAAGGCAATAAGAACAGAGCAAAAACAGTCTCTTCAACAAAAGGTGCTAGAAAAATAGGACATTCATATGCAAAAGAATGAATCTAGACACAGACCTTCACCCTTGACAAAATGAACTCAAACTGGGGACTTCCCTGGTGGTCTAGTGGTTAAGAATCTGCCTTCCAATGCAGGGGACGTGGGTTTGATCCCTGGTTGGGGAACTAAGATCCCACACGCCATGGGGTAACTAAGCCCACACACCGCAACTACTGAGCCCGCGCACTCTGGAGCCTGCATGCCGCAACTACTGAGCCTGTGTGCCACAACTAGAGAGAAGCCTGCACGCCGCAACGAAGAGCGAGCATGCGTGCCACAATGAAAAGATCCTGCATGCTGCAACTAAGATCTGACACAGCCAATTATATATATATAAATATATATATATATAAAATGAACTCAAAATGGATCACAAACTTAAATGTAAAATGGAGAGCTATAAAATTCCTAGAAGACAACATAGTAAAAAACCTAGATGACCTTGGCTACAGTGATGCCTTTTTAGATAAAGACACAATCTGTGAAAAAAATATTGATAAGCTGGACTTTGTTAAAATTAAAAACTTCGGCTCTGTGAAAGACAACATCAAGAGAATTAGAAGACTAGTCACAGACTGGGAGTAAATATTTACAAAACACACATCTGGTAAAGGACTGTTATCCAAAATATACCAAGAACTCTTAAAACTCAGTAATAAGAAAACAACTCCAGGGCTTCCCTGGTGGCTCAGTGGTTGAGAGTCCGCCTGCCGATGCAGGGGACACGGGTTCATGCCCCAGTCTGGGAAGATCCCACATGCCGTGGAGCGGCTAGGCCTCTGAGCCTGCGTGTCCAGAGCCTGTGCTCCGCAACGGGAGAGGCCACAACAGTGAGAGGCCTGCATACCACAAAAAAAAAAAAAAAAAGAAAAAGAAAAAAAGAAAACAACTCCATTGTAAAATGGGGCAAAGACCTTAACAGATACCTTATCAAAGAAGATCTATAGATGGCAAATAAACATATAAAAAGATGCTCCACATCACACGTGACTAGGGAATTGCAAGTTAAAACAACAATGAGATACCACCATTAGAATGGCCAAAATCTAGAACACTGACAACACCAATTGCTGACAAGGATGTGGAGAACAGGAACTCTCATTCAATGCTGGTGGGAAAGCAAAATGGTACAGACACTTTGGAAGACAGCTTGGTAGTTTCTTAACAAAATTAAATGTCCTCTCCACACTTCTACTGCCAGGGGACTGGGTTCGATCCCACAAGCTGTGCAGTGTGGACAAAAAAAAAAAAAAAAAAAAAAAACACCCCCCAAAAAACCCCAAAAAACAAAACTAAATGTACTCTTACCATACCATCCAGCAATCATCCTCTGTTATTTTACCCAAAGGAAGTGGAAACATATCTACACAAGAATCTGCACACAGATGTTTACAACATTTATTTTATAGCTATAGCTATGTTTACTGCATAACTGCCCAAACTTGGAAGCATACAGGCTGTTCTTCAGGAGGTGAATGGATAATTTAACTGTGGTATACCCAGACAATGGAATAGTACTCAATGCCAAAAAAGAAATGAGTTATTAAACCATGAAAAGACATGGAGGAAACTTAAATGCGTATTACTAAATGAAAGAAGCCAATCTGAAAAGGGTACATACTGTATGATTATTACAACTATATGACATTGTGGAAAAGATAAAACTATGAAAACAATAAAAAGATCAATGGCTGCCAGGGGTGAGGGAGGTGGGGAGAGATGAATAGGCAGAGCACAGAAGATTTTTAGGGCAGTGAAAATACTCTGTATGCTATTATAATGATGGATATGTCACTATACATATGTCCAAACCAACAGAATGTACAACATCAAAAGTGAACACTAATGTACACTATGAACTTTGGGTGATTATCATGTGTCAATGCAGGTTCATCCTTGGCAAAAAACGTACTATTCTGGTGAGTGATGTTGGTAATTGGGGGTGAGGAGGGTTTCACATGTGGGGGGATGGGGGTATATGGGAAATCTCTAAACCTCCCTCTTGATTTTGTTATAAACCTAAAACTTCTTAAAAAAAAAAAAAAGATATAGGGCTTCCCTGGTGGTGCAGTGGTTGAGAGTCCGCCTGCCGATGCAGGGGACACAGGTTCGTGCCCCGGTCCGGGAAGATCCCACATGCTGCGGAGCGGCTGGGCCCGTGGGCCATGGCCACTGACCCTGCGCGTCCAGAGCCTGTGCTCCGCAACGGAAAAGGCCACAACAGTGAGGTCCGCGAACCGCAAAAAAAAGGAAAAAAAAAAAAGATATAGACATATATAGATACATCAAAGCTTATAAGGATGAAGTAACACCAATGGAGCGAGAGTCTTTTAGCAATGATAAGTGACACTTCAGGGACAAGAATGTTACAGAAATAAGAAGGCTAAAGGCAGTATTTTTTTTCCTCAATCAAAAACAGTATTTTTAAATATGGGGGGGAAGCTATATTAAAAATATATATACATATGTATCTCTTTAATATCCAAGAAAAAGCAACAACAGTGTTCCAATCTTTCATTTTGTTACTTTCTTTACATATAATGCTTAAAAATACGTAATGTAAACATGACATACATTATTTTCATTCCATTTTCAAAATAACAGACAAGAGGCCTTATGTTAATGATAAGAAAACAAACTTAGAAAAGTGAAGTGACTTGCTAAAATTAGAAACTGGGCAAGCCAGGGTCATTAGTTTGTCTCATTCAATATATAAAAGGAAATATTTTTGACATGCTACCCCATTTGTTTTATGCTAGGTGATTTCCTCTCTCTGCATGATTTCTATCACTGGGGTTGGGCATAGCAATTTCATGTCTAGTCATGTTTCCTAGAAAATAAAAATGCGAGCATTGATGTAAACAAAAGGGTGCCATTATTGACTGTTTCAAGACATATCCAGAAATACGGAATTACTGAATAAACCATAATTATCAAGATGTTAGATACGAAATATAGGTCATAAAAAATAATTCTAAAGTATCTTATCAAATGGAATGAAGTTTTGCTCATATATTAAAAATATTACAAAACCATGTTGAGTTTTCCCCTTTTGAAAAAGCTGTATGTTTAAATGTGTAAACATTTAGAAGAAGAAAAACCTATCTCTTGCTCATGAAATCACAGGTGATTTTTTCAGTTCTATTCCTTATGGACTCATCTGTACTTTTTTTCCTGCTGTAATGAAATAGATAGCTCCTTTCCTTAAAACAAATCAAAACAAACAAACAAAAAAACCCCTGGCTATCAAATATCACCTGTAAGCGATAATCGTAGTGGAGCCTGGGCTAGAATCCAAATGTGTGACCTCAGACAAATTACTTAATTTCTCTGGGCCTCAGTTTCTTGCTCTGTAAAACAGAGATAGTAAATGCACACACACGCCATAGAGGTGTGAAAATTAAATGAATAAACTACAGGGAATTCCCTGGCATTCCAGTGGTTAGAGCTCCATGCTTCCACTGCAGGGGACAAAGGTTCAATCCCTGGTCGGGCAACTAAGATCCCATAAGCCACATGGCACAGCTAAATAAATAAATAAATAAATACTTTTAAAAAATTAAATGAAAAAACAACACACTTGTTTTATAGCATACCGAAAGTTTACTATACAAATAGCAAGCATTCAGTAAAAGCTGAATACATTACTAATTATTTCACCTTGGGGATAAAAAGAATAAGGGCTAGAGTGTTTCTTCAGACTTGCACCACATTCATTTTCCTGCTGGAATTTCACCATTAAAAAAACAAAAGAGCTACAGGTATAATCACCTGGTTGTCAATAAAAAAAAAAATGACGATTCCATATGTTTCAATCTAACTTTCAAACAAAGTATTTGACATAGCTTTCTCCTGAGAATAGCCTTTCTTTCCCTGTCATAACCACAGAGCATCTTGCATATTGTGTATCACCTTCATCATCCACTATTATTACAATGTTAAACCTGGGTTTTTAATGATATAACAGCTCAGCACAATACAAATTAGTCAATTGATATAAATGTAAATTATAAAAGTCACACTGTAGCACAAATGCCTCCATTCTCTCATCTTTTGCAAAGGTCATGCATTTTTGTAGGAAAAAGTAATAAGTGCTAATTCTAGTTTGTTAAATAAAGACTTAAAGAGATATCATTCATGTATAACTACTGGCACAAGGACACACACTTAGGATTATTAAAATTAAGTAGGGTTCATTTTTTAAACGTTTATTAAAAAAGGATTTATTCACATGTCCTCCTAGTTTTAGGAGCTGGGGGTCCCTCCTCTCTTAGAGATTATGGTCTAATGGCTGTGGTGTTTAAAAAACAAAACAAAGCATTGGCTGTAACCCAATGACCAACTACTTCAAAGAAGAAAATGTTCTTGCTAACAGATAAAAATTTATTTCAAAACTAGAAAACATAAAAGGTAACATATTAACATACTAAAAAACCTTAAGGAATTTCTGCTAGAAATAGGCATACTAAAATTATCTAAAGAAAGGCTTTAAGGTCTAATTTATAATTCCTCTTTGCTAGATCAAAAATAAACAAGTCACACTTGAATCATTAAATTCAGATGCCAATGATACCAACTTTTAGCATTATCTGACACAGATAAGGTTATTAAAAGCCTAGAATTTCAAAAGCAACATAAAAAGTCCTTTAGGAAATAATATGTCTCCTAGTGTGATGCATTAAGAAAGACACAACAGGGCTTCCCCGGTGGCGCAGTGGTTGAGAGTCCGCCTGCTGATGCAGGGGACACGGGTTCGTGCCCCGGTCCGGAAGGATCCTACGTGCCGCGGAGCAGCTGGACCCGTGGGCCATGGCCGCTGAGCCTGCGCTCCGCAGCGGGAGAGGCCGCAGCAGTGAGAGGCCCGCGTAACGCAAAAAAAAAAAAAAAAAAAAAAAGAAAGACACAACAGCCCTGTGTAGAATTCCAGCCAAAAATGTTTACCTTGAATCTGACCAGGAATCAGACAAAATTCAGGAACATTCTGCAAAAAAGTGACTTAAAATTTTCAAAGAATGTGTCAGGAAAACATGCATAAGGCTAGGGAACTATTCTAGATTAAAGAAAACTAAAGAAACATAACAAGAAATGCAATGCACGATCCTTGACTGGATCCTAAAGTGAAAGAACAAAAAAGTTGTAAGAGGGCATTATTGGGACAATGAAGGAAATTTGATTATAAATAAAATATTAAATAACAGTATTTTATCAATGTTATATTTCCTGAAGGTGGTATTTATACTGTGGTTATGTGGAGGAAATGTCCTTGTTCTTAAGAGACACATGCCAAAAAGATTTAAGAGCAAAGTGCCATGATGTCTGTAACTTTCAAATGGTTTGGGGGAAAAAAAAAAGTTGGGGAGAAATGTGGCAACCCAGCCCCCCATCCAAACTGGTATATCTAGATGAAAGATATATGGATGCTCAATCATACTATTCTTGCAACATTTCTGAACGTTCAAAAGTTTTCAAAATGTGAAGAAATAAAGAAAATATGGGATGGTTACTTCAGATTTGTGGTCACATATTTAACACGAAATGCATGGTTTTTGTTTTTCTACAGCTATAATCTACTTTCTGGTCCAACCACAGAGTAGACAGGGAGTTAGTTTAACCACAGTTGAGGTTTGCCAAGAGAATAACATGGTCAGGGTTGAGGAGGCATGCAAAGGAGTGAATATAAAAATGGATTGAGATATATATAGGTAGGACAAGGAAGTACAGAAGACATTAGGTAATGACATTTAGTGAAAAAGTGTCAGAATAATGAAAATTAGTAGGAGTTCTTCAAAAAAGCAAGTGGGAATGCTTTTAAATAAAATAAATTAATAAAATAAAAAGGAAGTTATACTGACCTTTATTTTAGCAATAAAACAAAGATTTGTTTTACCCATTTAACCTCATTTATTTCATCCATCATTGGTGCGTTGGAACAACATAATTTTTAGACCAATATTTAAAGAAACTTACCGAGACATTCATCCTTCTAACAGAGTCTTAGCAGAAAAATAACCTCTAAGCTATACAGATAGTTTATTTCTTTATAATTCATTTGTAATAGTGGGGGCATTCCAGATTAACTACATCTACATGCAAATATAAATTTTAGGATACAAAGGTGAAGAAATTCTTCCCCTATCTGGAACTTGGTCATCTGATCACCTAACCTGTCATAATTGAAAAAATGGAAACAAAAAGGATTATAAATAGCCAAAAAGATGTACAAAGCCCTTGCACTAAAATATATTATTTCCTTTATAGGAGGAATACCTCCTGTTTTTCCACAGATTCTATTTAACCTAACCAAAAACACAACTTAAACTAACTCTGCCATATGTTTTCCTCACTCACAGCAGATTAGAAGTTGCAAACTGGAAAAGTAAAATAAGATTATAAGCAGCAGGAGGTACACTGACAACAAAGCAGGAAATTGAAAAACTATAAAATCTAGAAAAAAATTTAGAAAGTCTCTAACATAGGAATGCTTCAAAAGATTCTGAAGACAGCACGTTTTTAATACCAGAGAAAACTTTCATTAAAATATCATTCTAAAGGATAAAAGGATAAAGGAAGAAACACTTCCTAGCTCACTGTATGAGGTATTACCCGGATACTAAAGCCAGACAGACACCAAAAAAAAACTATGGACCAATACCCTTTATGAATACAGATGCAAAAAACTTCAACAAAACACTAGTAAACTGAATGCAACAGCATTAAAAAGATTATATACCATGAGCAAGTGGGACTTATCACAGGAATGCAAAAGTGGTTCAACATAAGAAAAAAATAATCAATGCAACTCACCACATCAATAGAATGAAAGAAAAAAACCCACATGATAACTCAATTGATAAAGAAAAACCATTTCACAAAATCCTTTTCATGATAAAAAATATTCAACTAGGAATAAAAGGTTTTATGGGTTGACTCCGTCTCCCCAAAAGATATGTTGATGTCACAACCCCCCAATACCTCAGAAGGGGAACTTATTTGGAAACAGGGTCATCACAGATGTAATTAGCTAAGATAAGATGACATCATACCGGAGTAGAGTGAGTCCTTAATACAATGACTAGTGTCTTTCTTAGAAGACAGAGACACAGGGAGAATGGAGTTAACACTGCTGCAAGCCAAGGAACACCAAGGATTGACAGCCACCACCAGAAGCCAGAAAGAGGCAAGGAAAGATTCTACCCAGAGTCTCAGATGAAGTGTGACCCAGCTGGCATCTTGATTTCAGATTTCCAGCCTTTAGACTGCTGGCAAATAAATTTCTGTTGTTTTAAACTACTCAGTCTGTGGGACTTCATTATGGCAACTCCAGGAAACTAATACAGAAGGGAACTTCCGCGATGCGATAAAGAGCATTTATGAAAAACTCAGAGCTAACATAATGGTGAAAGAATGAAAGTTTTTCTCTAAAGTAAGGAACACCAGCAATGCCTGCTTTCACCACAGCTTTTCAACATTACACTGGAAGTTCAAGCCAGAGCAAGACAAAGAGATAAAATGCAACCAAACTTCAAAGGAAGAAGTAAACCTATCCCTATTCACAAATGGATATGACCTTATATACAGACAAAATCCCAAATACACCCACACACCAAAAAACTAATAAGCTAATAAAAAAAACTTCAGCAAAGTTGCAGGATAAAACATAATCACACGAAAATCAGTTCTATATAGTAGAAACAAACATTCCGAACATGAAATTAAGAAAATAATTCCGTTTATAACAGCATCCAAAAGAATAAAATACCTAGGAATAAACTTAGCCAAGGAAATGCAAGACTTGTACAATGAAAACTATAAAACAGTGTTGGGAGAAATTAAAGAAGACCTAAATAAATGGAAAGACATCTAGTGTTCATGGATTGGAAGACTTAATACTGTTAAGATGGAAATATTACCAAAGTCATCTACAGATCAAAATGCAATCCCTATCAAAAAGGAATAATAGGATGGCTAGAATTAAAACACACACACAGGACAGCTACATGTAAAAGAAAGAAATTAGAACACTCCCTAACACCATACACAAAAATAAGTTCAAAATGGATTAAAGACCTAAGTGTAAGACTGGACACTATAAAACTCTTAGAGGAAAACATAGGAAGAAAACTCTGACATAAATCACAGCAAGATCCTTTTTAACCCACCTCCTAGAGTAAGGGAAATGAAAACAAAAATAAACAGGACCTAGTGAAACTTAAAAAGTTTTTGTACAGCAAAGGAAACTATAAACAAAACAAAAAGACAACCGTCAGAATGGGTGGGAGAAAATATTTGCAAATGAATCAATGGACAAAGGATTAATCTCCAAAATATATAAACAGCTCATGCAGCTCAATATTAAAAAATCAAACAACCCAATCCAAAAATGGGCAGAAGACCTAAATAGACATTTCTCCAAAGAAGACATATAGATGGCCAACAGGCACATGAAAAGCTGCTCAACATCACTAATTATTAGAAAAATGCAAATCAAAACTACAATGAGGTATCACCTCATACCGGTCAGAATGGCCATCATCAAAAAATCTAGAAACAATAAATGCTGGAGAGGGTGTGGAGAAAAGGGAACCCTCCTGCACTGTTGGTGGGAATGTCAATTGATACAGCCACTATGGAGAACAGTATGGAGGTTCCTTAAAAAATTAAAAATAGAATTACCATGTGAGCCCAGCAATCCCACTACTGGGCATATACCCAGAGAAAACCATAATTCAAAAAGACACATGCACCCCAATGTTCACTGCAGCACTATTTACAATAGCCAGGTCATGGAACCAACCTAAATGCCCATCGACAGATGAATGGATAGAGAAGATGTGGTAAATATATACAATGGAATATTACTCAGCCATAAAAAGGAATGAAATTGGGTCATTTGTAGAGATGTGGATGGACCTAGAGACTGTCATACAGAGTGAAGTGAGTCAGAAACAGAAAAACAAATATCATATATTAACACATATATGTGGAATCTAGAAAAATGGTACAGATGAACAAGTTTGCAAGGCAGAAATAGAGACACAGATGTAGAGAACAAATGTATAGACACCAAGGGGGGAAAGTGGGGGAGTGGTGGTGGTGGGATGAATTGGGAGATTGGGATTGACATATATACACTAATATGTATGAAATAGATAACTAATAAGAACCTGCTGTATATAAAAATAAAAATATATAAAACACACACACAGAATATAACATGTGTTGAGGAGGATGTGGACAAATTTGAACCCTTATACATTACTGATGGAAATGTAAAATGCAGGAAACAGTTTGACATTTCCTCAAAAAGTTAAATATAGAATTACCATACAACCCACCATTTCACTCCTAAGTATGTACCCAAAAGAACTGAAAACAGGTATTCAAACAAATATTTGTACATGAATGTTCACTGCTGCACTGTTCACAACAGCGAAAGGGTGGAAACAAACCAAATGCCCACCAAGTGAACAAATAAACAAAATGCAGTATATATCCATACAATGACACATGCTACAACAGATGAATCTCAAAAACATTATGCGAAATGACACAAGCCAGACAAAAGGTCACACATTGTGTGATTCCATTTATATGAACTATCCAGAATAAGTAAATCCATAAATACAGAAAATAGGTTTATGGTGGCAGAGGATGGAGAAAGGGGGGAAAAGGGAAGGGAATAACCACTTAATTGGTATAGTTTTCTTTGGGGTGATGAAAATCTTTGGAACTAGATGAAGCGGTGGTTGTACAACATGGTAAATGTACTACATGTCACTGAACTGTACACCTTAAAATGGTTAATTTTAGGGCTTCCCTGGTGGCGCAGTGGTTGAGAGTCCGCCTGCCGATGCGGGGGACGCGGGTTCGTGCCCCGGTCCGGGAGGATCCCGCGTGTCGCCGAGTGGCTGGGCCCGTGGGCCACGGCCGCTGGGCCTGCGCGTCCGGAGCCTGTGCTCCGCGGCTGGAGAGGCCTCAGCGGTGAGAGGCCCGCGTACCAAAGAAAAACAAAAAAAAGGTTAATTTTATAATATATGAATTCCACCTGAATAAAAATGTAAAAAAAAAAGTATTCTAAGTCATCTAACCCCTGTAACGTCAAAGCTGATAACCATGCTTCCTTCTTATTAAAAATTTTCTTCTTAGTGTTTTAGGGCTCCATTCTTTTGTACAGCCTATTTGCAATGTGATCTTTTCTTCTCACTCTCTATGCTCACCCTGAATTTCATCAGCACATAGTTTACATTAATATCTATACAATGACAATTACCAAAATCTCATCTTAAGACCAAATAACTGGGCTTCCCTGGTGGCACAGTGGTTGAGAGTCCGTCTGCCGATGCAGGGGACACGGGTTCGTGCCCCGGTCCGGGAAGATCCCACGTGCCGCGGAGCGGCTAGGCCCGTGAGCCATGGCCGCTGAGCCTGCGCGTCCGGAGTCTGTGCTCCGCAACGGGAGAGGCCACAACAGTGAGAGGCCCGCGTACCGCAAAAAAAAAAAGACCAAATAACTTTCCAAAGATCCACAGCCATACATTCAATTGAATCTTGAACTTTTAAAGAACCAGGCCACACAGCAGGAGATGAGCAGTGGGCGAATGAGGGAAGCTTCATCTGTATTTACAGCTGTTCCCCACTGCAGTGCTGGAGAGCGGCTGCAAATACAGATTTTCACTAGCAGAGAGGTTTGACTGCACAGAGACCATAATAAATCAACTGCTTGCAGAAACATATCAAAACCCTATCAGTGAGTGGCAAGTGACCATTAAGCTGCATCTTACATACTAGACTGGACCATAAGCAACACACTTCGGCTGTCACTGTCTCCCAATACCCCCAGGTGGGACCATCTAGTTACAGGAAAACAAGCTCAGGGCTCCCACTGATTCTGCATTATGGTGAGTTGTATGATTATTTCATTATGTATTACAATGTAATATTAACAGAAATAAAGTGCACCATAAATGTAATGTGCTTGAATCATCCTGAAACCACCCCCCTGACACCGTGCCCCTGCCAGTCTGTGGAAAAATTGTCTTCTACAAAACCGATCCCTGGGACCAAAACAGTTGGGGACCACTGCCCTACAGGCACCTTAAGATTTAAGATGTACATAATATGAATCTATTATCAAACTGTCAAATCTGCTTTTCATACCATAATTCCTGTTTTCATTAATGGTGTACCACCTATGGTCACCCTAATATAGAATCTGAGAGGCATTTTTGAGACCTCTTTCAACTCCTTATCTATCCTAAATAGTTTCTTAGAGAGGACTATTACTCTTTCTTTTCAATCTCTCTCCACCACACTTTCTGTCTACTTAAAACTTATACTAATATTTCAAGGGTCATTTCCTAACTGGAACTTATCACAACTTCAACTAAAAACTGCAAACTTTATATGAAACAACAGTTTTCAGACACTGAACTATAGGCAGCTCAAAACTGATCTGTAAGGAAAAAGAAGCAAATAAATTAAAATGTCTGAATGCCCCGATTTAGTGCCTGGAAACAGATTTTAGATAGCAGTGCAGAGAGGTGGAATCATATTGGCCTACCAGAGTTGAGAATGTGGAGACAGGAGTTCAGAAAGGATGAGATGTCTAGAATTTGTGAGGTAGAATACCAAAAAAAGAGGGAGAGGTATATAGAGAAAGCCTCAGAGATATGCAGAAAAGACACTGGAGTCTTTGGTTGAATACTGCAAGTGTGTGAGAGGAAACTTTCTGAGGACAGGGGCTGAGACTAGTCCAAGTTCTATTCTCAAAAGACTTTTTTTTTTTAAGTATTGTTTTCTTTTTTTAATTGAAGTATAGCTGATTTTAAGACCTTCTAATATGCAGGGCAGTAAGTGAAGTCTTCATACCTTAAAGTAGGTCTAAATAAATACTAGAATAAAAGCTGCCATGGATCTGCCAAAATAAACTTACAAGCAAGCCTAGAAAGGACCAGAATGATCCACAAAAGGCTTAACACATGACAAAACAAATCCAACACTCTTTAAAGGAACACTAGAAAATTCACCACGCAAAATGAAATATTCAAAATGTCTGATGTCAAATCAAAACCGCCAGTCAAAGAAGCAGAAAAACACAACCCATAATCAGGAGAAAAGCCAACAGAAACATAAACAGACCGAGAAATAAAATATGACAGAATCCATAAAACAAGGGCCTTAAAACAGCTATTATAAATTTTATAAGTATATTTAAAGATGTAAAAGAAAATATCAACATGATATTGATAAATGATAAAAAAGAGACTTAAAATGGAACTTCTAGATTTGACCATACAGGAAAAAAAAAAAAAAAATCAGTGAACTAGAAGATATAGCAATAGATACACAGTCTAGGTGAAATGAAACACAGAAAGAAAAAAAGGTTTAAAAAAATGAACAGTCTCAGTAAGCTGCGGAACAATTTTAAGATGTCTAATACCATGTAACTGGAGTCCATAACTGGGAAATAGAACAGGAAAAAATATTTCAATAATGGCCGCAAGTTTGAAAATTATAAACCATGACATCTAAGAAGCTCCAGAAACCTCAAGCAGAAGTGTTTTTTTTTTTAAGCACACACTAAAATACATTTTTAATAATATTGCTAAAAACTAGAGAGAATAATGTTAAAAGCAGCCGGGAATCGAGGGAGAAAGGGGAACACATCATATACAGAGGAATACTGCTAAGAATAGCAGCAGATTTCCTTTTAAATATCATGCAGGAGACAAGAAGCAGTCTTTAAAAAGCTGAAAAGAAGAGCTTCCCTGGTGGCGCAGTGGTTACCCGCCTGCCAATGCAGGGGATACAGGTTCACACCCTGGTCCAGGAAGATCCCACATGCCGCAGAGCAATTAAGCCCGTGTGCCACAACTACTGAGCCTGCACTCTAGAGCCCACAAGCCACAACTACTGAGCCCATGTGCCACAATTACTGAAGCCCGCGCGTCTAGAGCCCGTGATCTGCAACAAGAGAAGCCACTGCAATGAGAAGCTCGCACACCGCAATGAAGAGTAGCCCCCACTTGCCACAACTAGAGAAAGCCCGCACATAGCAACTTAGACCTAACGCAGCCAAAAATAAATAAAATAAATTTTTTTTAAAAAAAGCTGAAAAGAAAAAAGAAATCCATCAACAGCCTAGAACTATCAGGAGAACAAAGTTGAAAGACTACACTTCTTGATTTCAAAACTTACTAGAAAGCTAAAATAATGAAAACAAAGTGGTACTGGCAAAAAAGGATAGGCATAGGGACTTCCCTGGTGGTGCAGTGGTTAAGACTCCATGCTCCCAATGCAGGGGGCCCAGGTTCAATTCTTGGTCAGGGAACTAGATCCCACATGCATGCTGCAACTAAGAGTTCACATGCCACAACTGAGGAGCCAATGACCCACAACTAAGGAGCCCACCTGCCACAACTAAGACCCAGTGCAACCAAATAAATATATAAAAAAAAATGGATAGGCATATAGATAAATGGAATATACGTGGAAGTGCAGAAGTACTCATATTTACAGTCAATTGATTTTCAAAAAGAATGTCAAGGCAATTCAATAAATGGTGCTTGGACAATGGATACGTAAAAGCAAACGAATCAAGCTGGAATCCTTCCTTGTGCCATACACAAAAATTAACTCAAAATGGATCACAGACCTCAATGAAAGAGCTAAAACCAAAAAAACTCTTAGAAGAACATATAGGAATAAATCTTTGTGATCTTGGGTTTGGTAAAACCTTCTTAGATATGATACCATGTGCACAGTAACAAAATTTTTTAAAAAACTGGATTTCATCAAAATTTTCAACTTTTGTGCTTCAAACGATACCAATAAGGAATCTGGGGAAAAAATTTTTGCAAGTCATATTGAAAGCAACTTGTATCCAGGATATATAAAGCGCTCTTAAACTCAACAGTAAGACAAACAACTCAATTTAAAAATGGTAAAGTATCCAGGGGCTTCCCTGGTGGCGCAGTGGTTGAGTCTGCCTGCTGATGCAGGGGACACGGGTTTGTGCCCCGATCTGGGAAGATCCCACATGCCGCGGAGCGGCTAGGCCCGTGAGCCACGGCAGCTGAGCCTGCGCATCCGTCCAGAGCCTGTGCTCCGCAACGGGAGAGGCCACAACAGTGAGAGGCACGCGTACCGAAAAAAAAAGGTAAAGTATCTGAATATATACTTCTCCAAAGACGATATACAAATGGCCAATAAACACCTGAAAATATGTTCAACATCATTTATCATCAGGGAAATGCAAATCAAAACCATATGAGATAGCATTTCATACCCAGTAGGATGGCTATAATCAAAAAATCAGAAAATAAGTGTTAGCAAAGATGTGGAGAAACTGGAACTCTTGCATATTGCTGGTGGGAATGTAAAATGGTGCAGCCACTTTGGAAGACAGTCTGGTAAATTCCTCAAACGGTTAAACATAGAGCTACCATATGATCTAGAAATTCCACTCTTAGGTATATATACTCAAAAGAAGTGAAAAACGTGTCCACACAAAACTTTTACAGGAGGGTTCACAGCAGCAATATTCACAATAGTAAAAAAGTGGCAAACAACACAAATGTTCATCAATGGAAAATTATTCAACAATAAAAATGAATGAAGTACTGATAGATGCTAACACTGATGTTATAAAACGCTATGTTAAATCAAAGAAGCCAGTCATAAAAGACCAGAACAGGTAAATCTATAGAGACAGAAAGTTAAGGGGGGTGGGTGTGGAGAAGAGGGAGTGACTGCTTAATGGGTGGGGTTTATTTTGGGAGTGATGAAAATGCTCTAAAATTGAAAGTGCCGATGGCTGCACAACTCTGTGAATATACAAATATACCACTGGATTGTACAATTTAAATGGGTGAATTGTAGAGTGTGATATCTTTCAAAAATAAGGATAATTATCTGTTTAAAGCAAAAATTATGAACATATATTGTGATGTTTAAAACATATTGGAAAATTAAAATGTACAACAAAAGAACAAGGGATAGGAGGGTTAAATGCACTGTTCCAAGGTTCTTAAGCTACATATCATGGTGGTGTAATGTTGCCTGAAGATGAACTGTGATTAAACAAACAGTGATAAAAATCACAAATGCACAACTAACTACAGTTCTGTACCACACCGTTAGCCACATTTAACATGATTCTGAGGGAGCAGGACTGACCTTATGTACAAGTCCCCTTTTCCCGCAAAAATGAATGAAAAAATAAAGTCAGCATCTTTTAAACCAGTGGCCACATAGTAAAAACTGTACATCGTTGTCCATTCATTTAAAAACCAAAGTCACTAGGATGGTATAAAAGTGATAACTGATGCCTTTTTAACTTTCTGAACTTTTTATTATTTCAAATTCTAGAGCACCACTAAAAAATCCTAACAGATAAATATAACTAATAACCCTGGCATTGGAGTTAAGATAGAATAAAAAATATTCAGTTAATCCAAAAGAAGGCAGGAAAAGAAAAGGAATAATGTTCACATGAGACAAAAAGAAAAATAAAAACAAGATGGCAGATTTAAAACCAGTCATACTGATTATTACATGAAAAGCCAATGATCAAATAAACGCTCTGCTTAAAAGAAATGGACTGTCAGATTCAGATATGCTATCCATAAGAAACTATGTTAAATATAAAGACACAAATGAAAGGATGAAAAAAGATATACCACATAGACACTACTCAAAAGAAAATACCATTGGCTATGTTAATTTTAGACAAATAAGGCTTCAGAACAAGGAGAATGCTTCATAACGATAATAGGTCAGTTCATAAAAAAAGACATAATCCTAAATGTATGTGCAACTAAAAGAATTTCAAAACACATGAAGCAAAAACTAACACACCTGAAAGGAGAAACAGACAAATCTCAATCATGATTTCAGATTTCAATAGTACTCGATTAAAAAAAACAAGTCAACAAGAAAATCAGTAAGGATAGACAAGACTTGACGAATACTCTCAAGAACTTGACCTGACATTTATAGAACCCTTCACCCAACAGCTTAAAAAACATTCTGTTGAAGGCTCCATGGAACATTCTTCAAAACAGACCACATTCTGGGCTATAAATAACAAGTCTCAATAAACTTACACTGAAATCAAACTGTTTTCCAACTACAATAGAATTAAACTAGAAATGAATAACAAAGATATCTGGAAAACATTTAGAAATAAAACACTCTTAATAATCAATGAGTTAAATTAAAAAGTCAAAAGAGAAATTACAAAGTATTTTGAACTGAATGAAAATGGAAACAACATATCAAGATCAGTGGCACACAGCTAAAATAATGTTTATAGGAAATTTTTAAACATTTAACATTATAGTAGAAGACTGGTCAAAATCATTAGCTAGCTTCCATTTTAAGAAACTATAAAGAAACAAAATGAAAGCAGAAAGAAGGAAAACAGAAAAAAAAGTAGAATTCAATGAATTTAGAAATGGACAAGAGAGGAAAATCAATAAAACCAGAAGTTGGTTCTTTGAAAGATCAAGAAAATTGATAAACCTCTCTCAAGAGGACAAAAAAAAGAAATCAGTAATGTCAAAAACAAAAGAGAAGACAGATGCTACAGACATTAAAAGTATGATAAGGAATTTTATAAACCACCTCTGCCAACTTGAATGAAATGGACAAACTCCTTGAAAGACACAATCAATGCTTACTGAAGAAACTGAAAATCTGTACAGCCCTGTATCTATTAAAGGAATTTAATGTATAGTTAAAAGCCTCCTCACAAACAAGATTCCAGGTCCAAATAGTTTCCCGGGTGAATTCTACAGAAATTTAATAAAGAAATATTACCATTCTATACAAACTTTTCCAGAAACTAGACTCAGTCTATGATGCCAGGTTTACCCTGATAGCAAAACCAGACAAAGACACTGCAAGAAAAGAAAACTATAGACCAATATTTCTTAGAATACAGAAACCCTTAACATTTTAGCAAACTGGATCCAGCGATAAAACATTATGACCAAATGGTGTATGACTAACCCAGGAACGCAAGGTTAGTTTAAAAATCAACATTTAAAAATCAATTAATGGGGTTTCCCTGGTGGCACAGTGCTTAAGATTCTACCTGCCAATACAGGGGACACGGGTTCATGCCCTGGCCCAGGAAGATCCCACATGCCACAGATCAACTAAGCCCGTGCATCACAACCACTGAGCCTGTGCTCTAGAGCCCATGAGTCACAACTACTGAAGCCTGAGTGCCTAGAGCCTGTGCTCCGCAATAAGAGAAGCCATGACAATGAGAAGCCCATTAAACAGCAACGAAGACCCAATGAAGATCCCACAGCCAAAAAAACAAAAAAAAAAACCTCAAAAAAAAATCAATTAATATAATTCACCACATAAACAGACTTTAATAAGAACTCTAGGATCATATCAACAGAAGCAGAAAAGCCACATGACAAAATCAACATCCATTTTGGATAAAAATGCAGCAAACTAAGAATAGAAGGATTGGGACTTTCCTGGTGGTCCAGTGGTAAAGAATCCACCTTCCAATGCAGGGAACGTGGGTTCAATCCCTGGTCAGGGAACTAAGATCCCACATGCTGCAGGGTAACTAAAGCCCACATGCCACAACTACTGAGCTCATGTGCCTCAACTAGAGCCAGCGTGCTGCAAACTAAAGAGTCCTGGCGCTCTGGAACCCGCAGGCCACAACTAGAGAAGAGAAAACCTACACGCCACAACTAGAGAGAAGCCCAAGCACCACAACGAAGAGCCCGAGCACCCCAACGAGAAAGATCCCGCGTGCCTCAACGAAGACCCCACGTGCCGCAACTAAGACCCGACAGACTTAAAAAAAAATAAAATAAAGAAATAAAAAAAAAATAAAATAAAGAAATAAAAATCTTAAAAAATAAAAAAAATAAAAGAGCCAGTGCTTTCTTTAAAAAAAATAGAAGGATACTTTTCAACCTGATAAAGAATATCTACAAAAAACTAAGAGCTAACATCATACCTGACAAAAGACTAGATGCTTTCTGAGGTGATAAAAATGTTCTAAATCTTGATTGTGGTGGTGCTTATATGACTATAGAGTTATTAAAACTCATACTGTATAATTAAAATTGGTAAATTTTATTGCATGTAAGTTATGACAGTAAAGCTGATTTTAAAAACTTCCACCATATTTTCTTCAGGGTTGTTTAAAAGGTTAGTCCTCTAAACAAGGGTGTTGATTATATTTACGTTACAAGTTAAACCTTAAATATGGAGATGGCTGCTCCAGTCCATAATGAGAATCTGATATTCAATTCTTAAACAACTGAGAATTTCTGCTAAAATGGATTAGCATTAATCAGTAACAAAATAATACATACTACTACATCAACAAAAGAACTAGCTTTAATCTTTATATAAGTATTCTTATGGTTTCATGGTACCTAACTAAGTATACTTCTAACAAAGCACTTAAATATATAAATTACCTGCCAGTTGACTGAACTAATTCAAATGTTGCTAAGAATTGAACTAGAATTTTCATTTTATCTTACACTTGGAATTTATTTTCCTCAAGCCAAATCACTCAACTACCATGAAAATATTCAAGAAGTGGGACTTTTTAATTATAAAAATAAATGTACAAAATGCAATCCATTATTACTTTATTATTTTCTAATCACTAAAGAAAAGTCTTTTTGAATTGCTCAGTCATATCCACAAGGCCTAATTATATTACTAGAGAAAATGAGATTTCTTTTACCTCAAAGCAGATAGCTAATATTATAAGAACTTCTGCATTTCTACTATGCTAAAGATGGACAGAAATACATAAAGAAATTTGCCTAATACTTCTGTTGAAGGAAAAAACAAATGATTAAAGGCATATACAAATACAGGCTCTATAAATTAAAATTTATTAACTTAAGGGAGAAGATAGGCTATTTCAACTCTAATACCAGTGGATAACAGGTATTGCCCCATATTCCAATCGTTATTAAAACTGAAAGTTAGCACTTCTCACCGGACAACCTAATATGTACATATAGAACTTAGCTGACAGTCAAGATTAAATGGTATGGCGTACATACACCTAAGTAAAAATGAGCTTGATTTTTTAGATAGGACATGGGCATCCTAGCTTGTTTATTCTTTAAAGAATAGTTGTTTATCAAAAGAGGTCATTAAGAATAAATAAAGCTAAAATGAAATTAGCTCACGTTTTCAAACCATTACATTTTGGAGTCTATTCAAATCACTGAAGTTTCATGGTTAACTTGTATTCATTTTAAATGCACATAAACATAATATTCTGCCTTTATAACCCAACTCTGACTACTTTCTGAATAGTTTCATCAGACAAAGTAAACATAAGAGCAGGCTTGTTTTTAAAACAGTGAGGATATCTACACACTCCTTACAAATACAACTCAAACCATACAAACCATATTAAGCTAGTGGGGCTGAATAAATAGTAACATCACAAGCTACCTCTTGCACATTCACAAATATTGCTATGAATTTTTAAAAGAAAAATTCGTGTGTAAAATGAGTTAAAAATAGTATTAGACTTAAAATGTTGCAAACATTCAAATTACTGATTTAAATCATAACTATGATTAAACAGTAGCATAATTTAATAACTGAGTTATTCTAAATTCCAGAAAAAGGTAAGTTTAACATTTTAGTATTTGACTTAGCCATTTAATAAAGAGAAGTCCAACAAAAGCATGACTGGCTAACGACAAAACTGCTTTCAAATATCAGATGGTTACATCTAGAATTAATACTCAAGATAATCAATCCTAATGAGAACGATACACCTCTTTCAAATTTTAGCTTGAATCAGGAACATTTGACAAACTATTGGTGTAGCAAAAGTGAAATTTTATATCAAACCTCTTGCAATGATACTTCTATCCTACCTGTATCTTCAATAAATTCCACACATTTTTCAACAAATAGTGGTATGGGCTTCTCAGCTGTAACCAGATCCTGGAGGGGCATCCCAAAGTAATTACTTTCCCAATTTCTACGTGTTGGTGGATTGAAGTTCTTAGTTTTCTTTTTCTGCTATAAAAAAACATATTCAAGTTAAAACTATTAAAATTAATTTCTTTCAGAAAAACATTAGTATTAAGCAATGTAAATAAACATTTTGTATCAAAAGATATATTTAAAAGCCATATCCAACCTAAATGTCCATCAATACCGGGTTCATTAAAAAAATTCTGCTAGAAGCAGCAACGTGACCAAGAGAAAGAGACAAAAGTGAACAGACAAAAAAATGGCTGAATAGAAGAAACTTTTTCCTTTGTAAAATAATAGAAAACTGGACAGGTAGGGAAATTAGAAAAGATCATTTTTCAATGCCAAGTGAAAAGGAGAAACTAGGAGTAAGCAATGCTCAATTCACAGTTTCAGTGTGGTCTGTTGATTGGTGCATTTGTTATTTGGTCTTTGGGGAAGTTCCAAGTGAGATTTTTGTGCATAGCTATATTAGTAAGAATATAACATAGCTTTAATTATTGATTATACAATGAAGCTATTCAACTCCATGAGTTTTAACCCCATCATTTCCCCATTTTCTTCCTATCTATTGACTCTATTTCTTAAATATTAAGATAATTTTTATAAAAGAAAATAACATCCTAGTGGGAAAGGAGATGTTAATTTAGTCTATTAAAAATGTTTTATTAAGCACTCCCAAAAAGATAATTTTTATAAGTAATGGACAAAACATTTTCACAATAATAAACAAAATTACGTAAGAATTTTCAAAGTTTAATTTCAATATTGCATTGGGAGAAAATGGGTTCTTAACCAGGGAGCGAACATTTCAAAAACCTAAGGAAATACTGCCTGGAATTCAACCCTTAAGGAGATTCTGAGTCACTCTTCCTTAAGTAGGGTGTATTTATATTTGTCGTAAGTATTGTTACTGACTTACAAATCACATAAAAACATACCATTTCTAATCAGAAAAGTGTGTGTGGGGGCAGGGGAGGGAACACAGGCAGAGCTTTCAATGCTTAAAGCAACAGTCCTCATTTTAATTTCCAGAGGAGTCTCTCCTTTGGATGGACTGATCTTTCAATGTGTTCTTCCAAGTTCCAAGTTATGCAACTGATACCCTGCATAATCAATCAAGTCCTTTCTTCATTTCAATTTCAGGCTGCTCTACCTATCAAACTTCCAGATCTCATGAAATCCAACTTCTAAGTCTTCATATATTATCACTCTGATGATACAGATTACATAAACTCTGGTAGGTACAGATTACATACAACATAACTAGTTGTCTGAAATGTTACCAACAAAGCATTGGAATACTTGGTATGGCTCAAGACCTAGCCCACCAAGTCAAGTAGTGTGGATCCTTCCTTACTCCTTAAACAATCCTTCCACTACCACCACCACCAAAACAGAACAATGTGCAAGAAAGTAGAAATGAAGAGATTGTTATTTCAAAGCTGAGGTAGGGATACAGCGACTGGGTCCTCTTCTTTCTCAGGAGCACTAAGGTGCTTTCCAGCCTGCAAACTATTAGCTGCACCATTTGATTACAAAAGTGAAAACTGAGGCAAAGATGGATGTTTTTGTTTAGAGAGATAATACAGTGGTGAAAAAGATTACACTTAAGCAAGTTAATGAAAACAGCAATGCCTAACCTATGGCAAGAGCCATGAAACAGGAATAAAAGATCTTAATCTGCAATGACACCTAAAAAACAAAGTTGTAAGAAAAGTAAGCTAGCTAGTCCTAACTGTTCCAATCAACTCTTAAGAAATTCTCTTTTCATATCACCCTTTAGGAACCAAACTAAACTCTGAATACTTCACTAAAATTGGGGGTAGATTTCTCTGGCTTATGCTCAGGGAATATCCATCCCTCAAAGTCCATAAAGTTACAAGGGCAAGTTATTTAATTCTGCAGTTACTCCAAGATCAGATTACACCAGTAATCTGAGGCAATGAAATGCTAAGTGGCTTATAGCATGGAATTTCTGGCAAAGTATAAAGGGATAACTTACTAACATACAACTGCCCTGACAGTCAAGTTATAGTTCACATATATGGGGAAAAAAAGCGTAAAAAGCTTATGTGACTTTACCAATTTTTCTACTAATTTACAGTGGTGCAAAAGAAAACTCTATGTAGGAAAATAGTTTTGAATTAGACATTCCTATATTAGCTTTTATGATGAATAAAAACATATATAACTTTTTTTTCTATAAGTGATGGTTCTTAAGCATAAGAATCACTTCAAGGAGTTCTTTAGAAATGTGAATTTTGAAAAACTATACATTATTCTAACATACAACCCTTAGTTAAGAGTTGCTAATCTATAGCTACAAATTTATACCAATTCCAATTAACTTACATAATTTAAAATCTATTTCATAAATTAAACTAAGGCTAGATGATTACAACTGCTATAAAATCCCATCAAGGTTCTCTGAAATGCAAGAAAAAGATGAGGCGTATGGTTATTTGGTCATTTATATCTATAGCTTTTGATGAACCAATAGTCAGAAATGGCAGGTCCCAATAAATAATTATGCCAGCAGGAAAACAGGATCTGATTTATGATAATCCAACTTTTGATTCATTACTACATTCATACAAATCTTAATTTCTGCTTAAATGCAAATACCCAAGGTCTTTTCTTCCTGGCCACTTAGGCAAATCTCATGTCTGCAAAAGCATATCCAGTAAAATAAACATTGTATTTCACAAATAATATAAACAATGTTATCAGTTAAGTGTCCAGTGGATATTAAAAACTATCATTAGTATAAGTAAACAGGACCAGGAAAAGGCATATAAATAGCTCTTTACAGAATCTGCTCTTCCACTTCAGCAATATCAGCAACACAACAAAGGAGAGCATCTAAGCAACATCCTCAAATATTCAATAAATACTGTCGATACAATCAATAACACTGAAAAAAACAATACCTCAATTGCTTCATATGTAACCAACGAACTGTAGAAAACTTAAGTAGCAAAAAACAGTTGAGGAGGCTTTCAAAGAATAAATCCAGGAAACAAGAAATTTTGGACTTCTCTATTCTCTTAAATTTATTATGGGATTCTTGAAATAAAAGATTAAAGAAGAAATGAGACAACCAGAGGCAAAATGTAAAGAAAGTGAAGAAAAAAATCCATTAAAGAAATGAATACCTCTTTAGTAAAAGACCCAATATGATTGAAAAGATCAGAATAAAGTGGAAAAGATCATCAGAGTTCTCTTTTCTACTGTATCATTTCTTTGACACATGCCAAAAAATACTTTTGCTCCCATTCTTAAAAGAAGTCTTAATCTTCTTCTCTCTGCTAGCTACTGCTCCAGAATTCTACTTCCTTTTGTAGAACAAACTCTATATAAATCATCTATACTAGTTGTCTCCAATTCCCCTCCTTCCATTCCCTCTTATATGTACTTATATTAGTTTATCACTCTCATCACTCCACTAAATCTGCTCTTATTAAGTTCACAAATGACTGTTTTGCAATAGTCAGTTCTCAGCTCTCATCTTACTCAACTTTTCAGCAGTCACTCTCTTTAGTGGACTTCAGGAGACGACCTCTATTATCTCACTTGTTCTCCCCTTATTAGTCTCCTTAGCTTGTCCCTCCTCGGCAACCTTGTAATACTGTGAATACCCCAGGCCTCAGTCCCTGCCTTTTTTTCTCAATATCTATAATCACCCTCTTGGTAATGTCATCCATATGCTGCTAACCCAAATTAATACTGCCAGCTCAGCTCTTTCTCCTGAACTCCAGATTCATTTGAAACCTTCTACCTGACTCTTCACTTGAATGTCTAAGAGATATTTCTTTCTTAACACGCAAAACTGAACTCCTGATGATTTCCTTAAAATGAGCTCCATCTTCAGCCTTCTACATCTCAGTTGCTGGCAATTCCATCCTTTCAGCTGCCAGGCTAAAATCTTGGAGTCATTTTTGATCCCTCTTATTTTCTCACACCTTACTTCCAAATCTATGAGATCTTAACCATCTTCACTGCTAATTCCCTGGTCCATACAGCTATCACCATTTCACATATGTAGATTACTGCATTGACTGCTCAATCAATCCTCCCTGCTTCTACCACCATTCTCTACATACTGTTCTCAATAAAGCACCCAGAATGATAGTGACCCACAAATAACAGCCTTCAAGGCCATATATAATCTAGCATGCTTTGAACTCGGCTTCTATATATTCTTACCTCATTTTCCTCTACTTTCTCCATCATTTTACTCCCTTTCCTTACTTCCTTGTGCAAGTAAGTTACACAGCTTACTTGCTTTTTTAGCATGTGACACATGCTCCTAACTTAGGACTTTTGCATTGGCTGTTCCCTTTACCCTCTCAATAAGGCCTACATGGACTATTAAAAATTGTGATCTATGGCCTGTCTTTCTCTAACTACTGCCCAGTACTTCTAATCCCTCTTACACTGCTTTTCCTACCCACAACACTATATAAATTTTCTCATATATCATCACCATCATCATTATTATTTTGGTGTACGCCTGCTACAATTTAAGCTCCACACAAGGGCACGGATTTTTATCTGCTTTGTTCATTAACATACTCCAATGCTCTGGAATTTTGCTTGTGAGAAAGAGAAAAGTGCAAAGATAGTCGAGGTCTCTTCTGAAATAATGAATTTAATTTGTAGATTGAATGATCTCACCACAAATAGGAGTAAACCATCAAGTTACAGACATATGCTGCTGAACTCAGTAAGCTTCAAAAATCTTAAAAGCATCTAGGCAGAAGAAACCAATGACCAACAAAGGAGGGAAAATATCAGGCTAGCCTCAAAGTTCTCACGAAAACTTGGGAAGTCAGAAAACTCTTCTACGTGAATATTCATGGGAAAAAGATTTGTCAAAGATTCTTTATTTAGCCAGTATGTCATCCAAATGTGTGTAACAAGCAACTACAGCTTTTTTTAAGTTCTCAAATATGTAATAGTTAATATTTAAATTATAGCACTCTCGAACTGCCCTAGAAATCCTAAACACATAATGAAACATCATCGGGCGGAGACAGGGCATGGAGGGATAAATTAGGAGCTTGGGATCAACATATACACACTACTATATATAAAATAGATAACCAACAAGGACCTACTGTATAGCACAGGGAACTATACTCAATGTTTTGTAATAATCTACAAGGGAAAAGAATCTGAAAAAGAATAACTATTAGTTCCTTTATTTCTCTCTCTCTCTTTTTTTGCTGATGAAGAATAAAAATAGATAACAAGAAAAAAGCAAATTAAAAAGTAAATGTAAATGGATTAAGATCAGATCAGCTATAAAAGACTCTCAGACTTGGTACAAAACTAAACAGGAGAACCTCCCTGGTGGCACAGTCGTTAAGAATCTGCCTGCCAATGCAGGGGACACGGGTTCGAGCCCTGGTCCGGGAAGGTCCCAAATGCCACAGACCAAGTAAGCCCGTGTGCCACAACTACTGAAGCCCATGCGCCTAGAGCCTGTGCTCCACAACAAGAGAAGCCACCGCAATGAGAAGCTTGCGCACCACAACAAAGAGGAGCCCCCACCTGCCACAACTAGAGAAAGCCCTTGCGCAGCATCGAAAATCCAATGCAGCCAAAAACAAACAAATAAACAAATAAATTCATTTAAAAAAACACAAAAAACTAAACGTGACTAACCACATGCCATTTAAACAGACTCCTAAAAACTGAAAACAAAATGATGGAGAAAGTAATGATTTTTTTTTGTTTTTACAAGAGCAAGGTTAACATTGCAGCTGTCTTCAAAGCAAAAAGCTTTGAACTATACAAAAGAGACTCACTTACAATTATCTAGAATTCAATCCACCAAGTAGCAGAAACAAAGTATAG
Source organism: Pseudorca crassidens (assembly GCF_039906515.1). Taxonomy (NCBI): domain Eukaryota; kingdom Metazoa; phylum Chordata; class Mammalia; order Artiodactyla; family Delphinidae; genus Pseudorca; species Pseudorca crassidens. The sequence continues at coordinate 66,795,065 of NC_090296.1, forward strand.
CAGAAATATGTACCTCTATGGAAACAGAATAAGAAATTTTAAATGATCTCCTTTAGTCCTTGTCAAGATCTAGTACACCAAAATTAATGATAATAAAGACGAATTAAGAAGGTTGATTTTAACAGATTTACATATACTGATATATGTTACAGTTTAAGAACAGGATAAATAGTATAATTCCATTCCATCAAAATAAATCATTTATGTTAATATTATAGCAAAAATTAAAAAACAAATACCAAACTATTGACAACGATACCCTTAAATTTAGAGCAGGGTATAGAAGGAAAGAGAAAGAAAAGACTGGGAGGAGGTTATACAGAATTTTCACTGTAAATTGTACATTTCCTTTTGTAAAGGAAGTACTTTTTGAAAAGATAAAGATCACTTGTGTAACCAGAAAAAAACCAAGATTTAAAAAATTGTGTCTATGAGGGACTTCCCTGGTGGCACAGTGGTTAAGAATCCACCTGCCAATGCAGGGGACATGGGTTCAAGCCCTGGTCCGGGAAGATCCCACATGACGTGGAGCAACTAAGCCCATGCACCACAACTACTGAGCCTGCGCTCTGGAGCCCACAAGCTACAACTACTGAGACTGCGTGCCATAGCTACTGAAGCTCGTGTGCTTAGAGCCCATGCTCCGCAACAAGAGGAGCCACCACAATGAGAAGCCCACGCACCACAACGAAGAGTATTCCCCGCTTGCCACAACTAGAGAAAGCCTGCACGCAGCAACGAAGTCCCAACACAGCCAAAAACAAATTAAAAAATTTATGTCTATGATATATAAACTTTAATCTTCTTTTCAAAATGGAAAGAAATAGGAAATCAAATTTCTCCCCAATGGCTTCCAATTTGAGTTTTCTCTGGTCCTGCCCTATATACTCTGTCCCACTCAAGAGATTCTCAACATATCACAGCATGCTAAAAAATTCTGAGAAGTTGTACAATTAAAGAAACTCATGTAACTACAAGTACTACCTACCCTCTCTCTTCCTAATGTCCTCAACTCACATTTCATTGGAAAAGACACATAGGAATTCCCTTTTCTTCATTTATACCTACAACCAACCCACCTATGTATCTCTACCCTGATTCATGTTTTCCTTCTGTAGTATCCCCTGTTCATACAAGCCAATATCCCCTCGCCTCTTCTTTCATAGCATCAACCTGTCCCTCTCCTGGGTCATTCTTATGAATATACAAATATAATATCTCTCATCTTTAAAAACAAACATGAAAACAAAACCCTCTTTTGATCCCATATTGAACTCTAGCTACTGACCCAAATCTTGCTCCCTTTCATAGAAACACTTCTTGAAGGTGTCATCTACATCTATCTCTACTTTTCACATCCCATTCATTCTTCACCTTGCTTCCATCTGGCTTTCTCTCCCATTCCACTAAACTGCTTGTCAAGATCAGATACTTCCACACTATCAAATCAAAAAGAAACTTTTCATTCCTCTTGAGCTCTCAGCAACATTCTTTCTTGATCACTTCCTCCTTAAACACTTGCTCTCTTGGCTCCCATGTCACTACTCTTAACCAGTTTTTCCTCTTTTCTCACCAGGGATTCATTTTTCTTTCTTTCTTTCTTTTTTTTTAACATCTTCATTGGAGTATAATTGCTTTACAATGGTGTGTTAGTTTCTGCTTTGTAACAAAGTGAATCAGCTATACATATATATATATATCCCCATATCTCCTCCCTCTTGTGTCTCCCTCCCATCCTCCCTATCCCACCCCTCTAGATGGTCACAAAGAACGGAGCTGATCTCCCTGTGCTATGCGGCTGCTTCCCACTAACTATCTATTTTACATCTGGTAGTATATATAAGTCCATGCCACTCTCTCACTTCATCCCAGCTTACCCTTCCCCCTCCCCGTGTCCTCAAGTCCATTCTCTATGTCTGCATCTTTATTCCTGTCATCCTGCCCCTAGGTTCTGCATAACCCCCCCCTTTTTTTTTTTAAAGATTCCATATATATGTGTTAGCATACGGTATTTGTTTTTCTCTTTCTGGCTTACTTCACTCTGTATGACAGTTACTAGTCCATCCACCTCACTACAAATAACCCAATTTCATTTCTTTTTATGGCTGAGTAATATTCCATCATATATATGTGCCACATCTTCTTTATCCATTCATGTGTCAATGGATACTTAGGTTGCTTCCATGTCCTGGCTATTGAAAATAGAGCTGCAATAAACGTTGTGGTACATGACTCTTTTTGAATTATGGTTTTCTCAGGGTATATGCCCAGTAGTGGGATCAGTTTCACCTGCCAACAAGTCTTCCTGGTCTACCCAAACTCACTTCTGAGCCCCTCCCTTCTTCTCTAGCTATTCTCTGTCCTTATGTGAATTTGTCTAAACTCATAACTTTCAATCCTTTTATAACCTGATAAGTCTTCCTTTGAATACCAGATTCATAATCTAACTTTTATACTTCCACTGGGATGTCAACATAGATATTTTAAACATAATATAAAAAGCACAAAACAGATGTCTTGAGTCTCTCTGGTCTGAAACCTTTCATCCTTAACCTTCTTCACTATCTCAGTAAATCTAAATCTACCCAGTTGCTTAAACCATAAATTTATGAATCAGCTTTGATTTTCCCTTACTCTCCACAGTGAATGCATAAGAAGCCCTGTTGGTATGACTTCCAAAATACTCTAGAAACTGTCCACTTTTCCTTTTTAGTACCTATAACTTGGCACATGGTGGGTGCTCAGTCAACACTAATAGCAGCAAACAAAATTATAAACAAGAACCAGAGAAAGCCTTTACCATATAAAATTTCTGTTAATAAACATACGAAATACTGTTAGTTTATTTACCAGTTATGCAAACAGTTTCATTATACCTAATTTTTTTTTTACTACGGGAGTCATTATATAGATGTATCTAAGCTTAAGCATCTGAACCTAATAAAATCAGGATTCATACAAAATAATGATTCTTATCATAAAACTACAAGAAGGATTAAATAGCCAACTCTATGTGAATTCATTTGGATATAAGGTAATGTACTTTCAACAGTGTGTAAGAACTGAGCATTTACCATGTGCATAATAACATCATGCTAGGTACTGTGCAGGATAGGATACACAAAGCTACACGTGTGAAAATCTGCATAGAGTACACACACACACACACACACACACATGCGTGCACACAGTCACAAGTACAAGCAAACCTGGGGGAATCTAAAGTATCTGTGGGTCACATTAATGTCAATACCCTGTTTGTGATATTTTACTAGTTTTGCAAGATGTTACCTTTGCGGGAAACTGGGCAAAGGGTCCATGGAATCTTTCTGTATTATTTCTTACAATGGTATGTCCATCTACAATTACCTCAAATTAAAAAGATTTTTTTAAAAAAAGGTCATTGCAATAATCCAAGTAAGAATTTATGATAACCTCAACTAAGACTGTGACAATGAAATGGAAACAACATGTTTCACAGCAGAATAAAGATCAGACAAGTTAAATAGCAAGAGCATGTAGCTTTGACCCACAGTAACTCCTTCCTGAAAATACATCCTTACCCAATCATGGTGAGGATAGGGAAGAAATATCTATGACCTGTGAGGAAAAACCTGCCTTTCCTAATGAGCAAGTACAAACAAGCCTTGTATGACTGACTTCTAGAATCTCACAGGAATTTCATTAAAGACCACATTTGGCTACACAGGGTTTCTCAACTTCAGTATTATTGACATTTTGAATTGCAGGGTGTTTAGCAGCATCCTTGGCCTCAATCCAACAGATACCAGTAGCAATTCCCCACCTGAGTTGTGACAGCCAAAAATGTCTCCAGGTATTGCCAGATGCTCCCTGCAGGTCAAAATTGACCCTGGTTGAGAACCATTGCGCTAGGCTAATAAAATCAAGGACTAAGAACTCAAGTTTGGGAGATGGCTACAGATATAGCCCTGGGAAGTCTGAGACTTTAACTTTAAAAAAAAAAAGTCAATACATAATTCAAGATAGAGAATCACTACTGTACGGTACACAAAGATGAATGATAATCATAACTGCCTCCAAAAAGCTTACAATGTAGTAAGAAAAACAAAACTTATTAAACTACAAAGCAGTAAAACTACTAGAAAGTGATTACTTTATGTGGGAAGAATAAGTATTACACCATAGCATAACACATCAACATAAAAAAGAAGTCTTTAGAGTCAGTACTCCATGAAGGTCTACTTAATCCTTTTTTTTTTTTTTTTTTTTTAATTCTCTAAAAGCTGTTAGGTGCTGGATGTTGTGAATGCTCTTTCAGACCCTTTAACCTAACACTAGGTGAAAGGAGGGAAGAGAAAATAACTGAGGGCAAATAAATGTGGTCTGGGTTCTTGTATACATGTATCAGACAAACTGGTTCTTGCACTGATTCATCTCTAAGATGACACCTTCCTATAAAGCATTTCAACATATATTATCTACCTGGCAGGCATTTTATTAATGCCATTAACAATTTTACTAACAAAAAATTAGACCTGGAGTCACCTGGAGAGGGTCCTAGCAAAACATCTAGCTATTCAAGTTAACGATGAGTGATTTCTTCCGAACTTCCCTAAAAATATTTTTTCAAGTGTATTCAAATCAAAGTAAGTTTTATATTATACCCAGCATTTCATTCTTAAAACCATTACTTCTCCCTTTGCTTCCCATGTCATCTGTTAGGTTCTTTCTGTCACTCTGAAGATTGCAAATCAGAGCATCAGTAAAGAATGAGACAAATTCAAGTGCGTTCTTCTCTTCTCTTACATCAACAGAGGTTCTAGAGTCCATATATACTTTAGAAAGTATATATGACACCCTTAAAATGCCACTAAAATTTTGTGAACGTGCATTTTTCCAGTTAAAATATCCAAACCTTTCCTCAGATTTTCAAAGGCTAAGAACAATTTCCAAAAAGCTCAAAACAACTACACACACGTACACAAACATATGCAAGGTGTACCTTTATATGGACAAAGTTAGATACTAACTCAAGATCTCTTTTGTCACACCCTTATATTCTGTTGTAAGAACTGTAAACATCAGATATTACTACTTTTAAAAAGCAGTCCTCCTTCCGCTGAGGTTTCTCTTAACACAGTCACAGATTAAGCCCTATTGAGGACTCTTTCAACGCATCAGCTGAGATGACAAGAAAACATTACAGAGCTGAAAATCATAAAACTATACCTACTGTGGAAATAACTCTTCTAGGTTTGAGTGGGATGATTTGTAGTATATAAATTTTTGGAGCACATAAAATTGACAACCCTATAAACTCACTTATAAGTCTTGGAATAGTAGCAATTGTCCATTGATATAAAATTATAGTAAAAACACAGTAGTCTATGTTATAGAGGTAAAGTGCCTCCTTTATATATTAACTAAATATAGTCTAACAATTAATATAATGAATGTGCTGCAAAAGAGTAATTTCAGTAATTTGTGCTATGCCAGTTTTTGCTAAACATTCAACATGCTGTTATGAAAACTAAGTAAAAACACAAAGTTTGAATAGAAAGCCACACTGAAGACATTTACATTTGCTTTTAAATTAGTGAAAACAAGCATACCACTGACACAATCATTTAAACTGAGTCTTATTAGAACACATCAGTCAAAATATACTTTAAAAACTAACCATCTCGTTACATTTCATTCTGAATTTGAAGAGTAACAGATCATGGTCAACCCAACAGCACAGAACAAATTCAAAGAAACAGCAAATAGTGAAATGTAGGCAGAAATATTCACATTATATATCCACACTTATATCATACCATAAATTGATGTCACCAGCACCAGAAATGCTACTAAAGAAACCAATTTTAACTTTATGAGAAATTTCAGAAACACCTTAGAACTAATCAGTCAGATGTAGAACATATTTAGCCAATATGAAAGCAATAAAAATCGTTACTAAGACTTCTAAATAAATGCTTTCCAAATGAAATGAGAGATATGAAAGAACCAGAAGTTTTACTAACCTTGATGAAAATATAAAATGTTTAATTTTCACCAAAATCAAATGTACTAGACTGAATGCCTGAGAGCAGAGCCCATGACCAAGTCATCCCTGTATCCTTAGCTTTGGACAGTGTTCAGGCATAGAAGGCATTCAGTAAGATGCTTGTTGAATAAAACAACAGTTTCCTTGAGTCAAAATAAATGTAATTATTTTTAAAAACCCATAAATCGTTCTTTCATTACCACTACAAAAACAAACCTATATACTCCTACTGACTTCAAACTGATCATAGTACAACATACTATGCTAGGCCATGGAGATCAACTATAAACAACATATAAATCTAGCCTGCATTAGACACTGCAATTTTCATCCCTTAGAAATTACCCTAATTTGGGGGAAGCCAACCTCACCAAGAGCTCTAAAGGCTCAGGCCTACATTCAATAGCATAATTCTCCACCTCTGGCCAGACTTTACTGGTCAGGAATGGATATAAGACCCAACTCATGGCAATGAGGCTGGAAAAGATGCTGGCTGAGGAATCTGGGAAAGCAATTTTCTCATTCTTCTGATCATACTTCCTTTATAAAAGTGACCCTCACTCTCTCCCCTAAGGAAGTGTCTGCAAAGTAATAACATATATAATGGGCACCCTATTATCAACTGCCCAGAAATCTAACCAAGGTACTCCCCAAAAAATAGGTGAAAAATAGAAAACCTGAAACTGTCGAGCAGTTCAAGACTTTGTTAAATGACTTAGCTCATTAAACAAAGTGCAAACTACTCTATCTGTATCTGATCTGTAAGTATTGCTCTTCCTACAGTAAGCTCTTTAATCATCCAATTTTTTTTTTTTTTTTGCGGTACGCGGGCCTCTCACTGTTGTGGCCTCTCCCGTTGCGGAGCACAGGCTCCGGACGCGCAGGCTCAGCGGCCATGGCTCACGGGCCCAGCCGCTCCGCGGCATGTGGGATTTTCCCAGACCAGGCACGAACCCGTGTCCCCTGCATCGGCAGGCGGACTCTCAACCACTGTGCCACCAGGGAAGCCCCATCCAATTTTTATTTAGCCTTAATTATAACTCTTCCAAGAACCTCAGATGTGAACACTGACAGTCAGTTAAGTGACTGTCAAGAGGTTAAGTGATATACACTAAAAATAAAAAGCAAACTTACCCTACAACTTATACATTTTGATACAGACAAACAGCAGTTCACCACAGACATACTTTCATATACTTCATTACTTTTATATCTGGAATGAACAATCTATAAATCAAGAGAAAATTCTGGTCACCACTGTCTGGTTGACAGTGTTTTCAAAAGGCATTTTACTTAATAAAGACTGTAGGTTCTAGAAGTCAGAAGTCAAATAATTCTAAACTTAAGATTTACTATACTCTAAAGGATCTACCCTATTAATAGCTTGGTATCAGTTCACTATCTACTAATACTAAATTAACATCTTCGACTCAATATATACATATAGATATCTCTTCAGTTTTTTGAAGAAAACATATCTATTTTGGTATTCTTCCCTAAACAGGCTCCAAACCCTAGTATAGTGGCTAAAGCAGCAGAATCTTCTAAGATACTATTTGATAGAGGGGTTTAATAAGAAGGGACCAATAAAACACAGAGAAAATAATAAGGACTGGATGGAACATTTGAGAGTAAAATAGGAGTTGGTAGTTGCTAATATAAATAAGAGGATGAAAAGATTCATGACCTGGAAATAAGACAGGAAAACAATTTTAAAGAAAAGCTCAAAAAGAAAAATCATTAGAATACCAGCTTATTCTAATGCACCACAAAATTCACAAAGTATTCTACTATTTACTATCTGAATCAAGCTGACAGCACTGAAATGGATACTGAAGAAAAAACAAACTAGTTAAAACACAAGTATATCTCATTGAATGGATGTTAAAAACTGGCAATTTTATCAATATTAACTCAAATTTTCTCATTCAGTTCATTCTCTTAAGCACTATTTTTCAAGCACCTGTTAAGTTAAAGTCAATTCAGTAGGTCACAACCAGCACCCCTTTTTTCACTGCAATAGACTAGAAAATCAAAATAACTTATGAAGTAGGTATTGTTTTGCAAGATTTCCTTTACATAGAAATATTTATGTCTATAACGGGTTATGACTTAAGAAAATCCTTGCAAATCAAGAAATATCTTAGAGGTTTTGTTCCCACAACTAACACTAAACTCATTTTGGGGTATAGAACAAAAGATAATTAAGCATAAAGCCTTCTCTGCTTGGCAGGAATGACAACTAAAGCCCACATTAAGAGAAACAGATCTTTGAGCCTTCCTTAGATGCCACTAATGCCCAAAAGTTATAATCTTCCAATGTCAAGGAACCTGAGAAAATATTCCTAGACTATAGCTCCCATGTTGGAATCAAAGAATGAAGGTAAAAAGAATGAACTTTTCTCTTAGAGGAAAAAAAAAAAAAGAAGAAGAAGAAGAAGTACATAAATTCAGGATCAAAAATCACAGGAGTATTTAATTTAAAAATGAGTCAGGAGACTAATCCAGCAAATGGGTCAAAGGACTATTTTGAAATACAGACAGAGTATACTGAGATATTTCAGGCCTGAAGCACACTATAATAGCATTTATTGAACACTGCTGTATGTCAGGCACTTGAGACACACAGTTCCAATTTCTACCACAATTCCAAGCGAAACATTATCATTCCTAATTTACAGGTGAGGGAATGAGCTAAGAAAGGGTAAGTGGTCTATTTTTACTCTCCCTACCTTTAAGGATCCTCTCTGCTCCTTGGCCATTCAACATTGGTCTAGGCTGTGTTAGGCACTCCTCTGTATTCACTCCCTAGGTCATTTCATCTACTGCCATCTCTACTTCATTGTCTCCTAAATACATATCTCCAACTCAGACCTCTTCTCTGAGGACCTATATATCTAACTGCCTATTTGATATCTCCACTTGAACTCTAAAAGTTTTCATTTCCATCCCTCCACTCCAAACCTGGCAAATTTCCAATGCTCTACGTCAGGAACAGCATCATCACTGATTAAGCCGCACAAGCTAGAAACCAAGGCGATATCTTTCCTATCTCTTTCATCATCTTTACTCTTCCCCCACATATGCAATACATTATCAAATCTTATGTATTTTAAGTATTTCTCAAATCCATCCCATTCTATCCATTGAAATCACTCTCCCTCCCCACTCCAACTATTCAAAGCTTTTATCATGATTCGCTTAGACTACTGTAAATGCCTACTGGTCTTCTGTATCACTCAACCCATACTCCATACAGAAACCCAGTGATTTCAGATCCACTAACTCTGTTAATTTCAATATACTCTTAGGCTAAATAACAAAAATTCCTAACAGTGCTAAAAAGGTCTGCATCTAGTCCCTAGCCTCAAATCTCTCCTTGTATTATTCTCTCCCATAGATCAGGTATCAGCAAATTATGGCCTAGGGGACCAATCCACCCTGCTGCCTGTTTTTAAAAATAGCCATACTGGGCTTCCCTGGTGGCGCAGCGGCTAAGAATCCACCTGCAGATGCAGGGGACATGGGTTCGTGCCCTGGCCTAGGAAGATCCCACATCCTGAGGAGCAACTAAGCCTCTGTGCCACAACCACTGAGCCTGCGCTCTAGAGCCCGCGTGCCTAGAGCCCGTGCTCTGCAACAAGAGAAGCCCTCGCTCACAACTAGAGAAAAGCCCGCACGCAGCAACAAAGACCCAACGCAGCCAAAAATAAATAAATAAATAAAAAGAAGCCATACTCATTCACTTACATGTTGTCCATGCCTGCTTTTTTTTACCGCAGATCTGAGCAATTATAATACAGGAGGTATTACCTTCAAAGTCTCAAATATTTATTATCTTGCTCTTTACAGAAAGTTTGCCAACGACGGCTTTAGATCAATGACTAGCCACAGTGACCTCCTTTAAGAATATGCACATTCTATTCATTCAGCATTAAATATTCTTCCATCCACCCAACCACTCCCCTACTTAAGTCCAATTCATCTATCAGATCTGACAAAATGACAAGTCTCAGGGAAGCCTTTATTCACCCTGTAGACCAGTATATCCCAATTCAGATTAGCCACATTTCAAGTGTTCAACAGCCTCACATGGCTTGGAAGGACAGCTCCAAGTCAGAGGTCTGTGTATTTGGGAGCACTTTGTTCTGTTTTACTGGTAAATGTGCCTGTCTCTGAGCCAATAACACATTATGTTAAATACTAAAGTTTTACGTTATCTGATAGAATAAGCACATGTATCATCACCACTCTACCTCTGCCTTTCTTCTTCAGAAGTGTCCTGGCTATTAAATACTTGGTTTTACTATTTACTCTTCCATATTTGTATTAGAATCAGTGCAGAATTTCTTGAAAAATCTTTGACACTTTGAATGAAACAACACTGAATCTAGAGATAAGTCTGAACAGCAGTAACTTCTTTGTGATAAGCCATATTCATGGATAGGAAGGCAATAGTGACCCCATTTACTTAGATCTTCTTTAATGTCTTACAATAAAGTTTTATACTTTTCCACACGGAGGTTTGCACATGATGTTACAATTACTCCCAGGTACTTGATAATCTGCCATGCTTTTAAAAATGGTGTCTTCTCTGATTATTTTTTCTAGTTGTTTACTGCTGATGTATAGAGATGCAACGGACGATTACTGATCTTATATGGAGCTGTTTTGCTCTTTTATTAATACTAATAATTTATCTGTAGATCCCTTTTGGCTTTTACATAGGCAATCATATCATCAGCCAAGAGTGACAATTTTGTTTCTTCCTTTCCAATACTCATCCTTTTAATTTTTTTTCTTATCTTACTGCTTTAACTAGGATCTCTGTATAATACCAACTGGAAGTGGTGATGGTGTGTACATTCTGTCTTGTTCCTGGTTGAAAAGGGAATCCATTTCCCTAATTAGGATGATGCTTACTTGTTTGCATATTTATAGATACCTTTTCTGAAGTAAGTTCTCATCTGTTCATAATTTAGTAGCTTTCTCATTTATTAAATTTTATCAAGTGCTTTTTATATATATTGTTGGATTTTTTCTTTTGGTATTATACATTCACAATCCCTATGTAAAACCCTTAGGGTAAGATATTTTAGAATTCAGAAAATTTTAGTCATCATCCCTACTGTACAGTACAAAAAACGTGTATTAGGTAACAACCCCAACAAACTGTGGGTCAGTACCTGTATTCAAATACATTAACACACTTGCAGTGAACTATATGGATATTCACTCTAAATAAGACAATGCTTATATGTAGCCTCACACATTAGTTCAAGTCAGGTTTTCCCACCAAGAACAGGGTAAATCAGATTACACTGCCAAGTTCTAAACAAACTTTTGGTTTTCAGAGGTTATTGGATTTCAAAATTGCAGTTAAGGGTCTGTAGACCTGAACTTTATTTAGAATTTTTGCATGTGCACTCATAAGTAAAATGGGACTAAAATTTTCCTTTCTAATATTACCTGTGACTGGTTCTGGAATTAAGAATAGATAACTTCAGATAATGAATTAAAGAATGTATTCTCCTATTCTATTTTCTGGATTTGTAGAACACTGGAATGATCTGTTCCCTAAAAAGTCTCCTGTAAAATTACCTGGGCCTGGTATTTTTGTGGTAAGATGTAACTATTACTTCATAATTTATTTAATAGTTACAGGATTATTCTAAGCTTTCTTGTCAAGGAGTTTAACTTTGTTTAAACTTTCAAATTTGTTGACATAAAATTGTTGATAGTATTCTCTACTATCTTATTAATCTGATCTATCTGTAATTATATTCCCCTTTTCATTCTCAGGATTTATGCCTTCTCTTTTTATCTGATCAATCTTGCCAGATCTTTGTCTATAGTTTTCTAGTCTAAAAAACGTTAACCATCATCTGAGCCTACAGTGAGCTGTAATCTTTTTGCAACAGCAACATCAAAGATCACTGATCACCGTAACAAATATAATAATCTAAAAGTTTGGAATATTGCAAGAATTACCAAAATGTAACATGGAAGCAAGTAAGAAGTAAGCAAATGCTATTGGAAAAATGGTGCTGATGAAGACTTGCTTGTTGCAGGGTTGCTAGAAACCTTCAATTTGTAAAAAATGCAGTATCTGAGAAGTGCAAAAAGCAAAGCACAATAAAACAAGCTATGTCAATGTATCAAATTAATATTGCAAAATGGTAGATCAAAAGGGAAAAACAGACAAATGGGATGCTTACAGACAAACAGAAAAAAATGAACAAAATCACTTTATATCTGAGTTTCTGCAGAGAGAACACACATATTCAGCTAGAACTTTTATGCTGAAGAATGTGAAATCAAACTTCCACCCCAAATAAGATAAAGCTCAAGTAAATAAAATGTAATAAGTAACAAAAAATAATCTGCCCTCACAAAATACTCAGAAAATTTAAAAGAGCTGTCAATTATATTTACGGAATGACACAGGCAGCCTAAGTTCTCATTGATGTCAAATCCATTCTCTTAAAAAATAATTTTTTAAAACTCAAAAGCAAACATCTTTAGAAACATTATGAACCATAAATTAAACTTACCTTTTTATCTTCTTTTACTTTGTGTGTTTTCTTCTTCATTTTCTTATCATCTAACTCCTGGTCTGAAGTGATTGCAGGATTATCAATACCACCTTTCCAAGTTTCAACAGGAGAAAGAAGTGGATCTTCTTCACTTCCACGATGTCTTCCTTTTCTTTTTGTTTTAGAAGTGGTGAAAGCTTCATCATCACTTGCATCTGAATGCGTTCTTCTGTAGTATGACTTGGCTTTACTAAATAGGGTTTTAGATTTGTATTTGTATTTTGAAGGTCTCCGTTCCCCATGACTTTTTGAGATTCTATCAGAAAATCCGTTTTCCTCATCTCCTTGGGTGTTATTCACAAATGAGTTTCGAATTTTAATAATGCGATTCTGACTATCATCTGGGACAACATATATCTCATCAGAATAGCCCTTCTGTTTGAAAATTGTGTCAATGGGTTCTGAATAGTTATCTGAAGGATCCATATCTTCAGGATGTGCCAAAGGCACCCGGGAGGTCTGTTTTCTTGGATTTTTACCAATACCAGCTTCAATTGTTTTTAAAAGGTTTGGATCCAACTTTTTCACATTTGTCTTAGGTACAACTGGTTTAGGTTTAATAGGTGGAGGCACTTTATGGTTGCGTTCATGGTCATGACAGTTTGGTGTGCTGTGAATAGGATATTCATTTCCTTCCAAATCTAATCTATATCTGGAACGGTCACTAGGCGTTGGAAGCAACTGTACATCATCCCCAATTGGACTATAAGGAGGTGGTGCTTCTGTATCATCATCTGAATCAGGGTAGTTGTTATAGGGAAAACAGTCTCTGGGAGATGGCAGGAAAACATCTTCACTTTGATGGGTTGATTCCCTTGTATTATCAGATAAATAGGAATTTTCTATCATATTTTTTTTCTCTAGAACATCACTGAAAAACAGTGTAAACACCTCAGTTTGCCGATGATACTGAGATAAAGAATACAGTGCTGTAAATTTAGCAGTGATCTCAGTTGCAATGTGTTCTCCTTCAGTCATTAACTCTTTGATGGCTTCATTTTCAAAAAAGTCTGCTTGGCTGTCAGTAACTGCCACCAGCTGTACAGGAATGGTGTCCTGAACTTCTGACAGAAATGCTCGAAGCATTCCCATTGATGCTTTCCGTTTGGCAGAATAAACTAATATATACCCATGAACCAGTTCATCTTTCCTTACTCCAATTGAGGAATGGTATGATAATATTGTGATCTGTATTCGCCTCCTTTTTTCACCAATGATTTTATCAAGCATTAGGGAATTATTCTGTCCAGCTTGAGCAGCACTGCAAGAATGAGAATCAAGGAAGGGTGAAAGAATAAGATCCACACTAAATGGATCACCACACATGGCACACATGACAATTCTCAAGTCAGCTTCTGATACATCCTTATTGGTGGGAACTGGGCTCACCACATCTAAATTATGTTTAACTGATTCTAATACTCCTCTTAGAGCTTGCTTTATTTGGGTTTCATTAAATTTACGAGGATATGTACCAGCAGGTACATCTACAAAAGGACATTGTAACTTGTTTGCCAACTGTTGCCCTTGGTGCCTGAGAATTGGTAGATTCTTACTAATAGAATCTCTCTGATTAGCCAGAATTAATGTAAATGGAAGGTTAGCCATATACTTATCTTTTCTGATCTGAGAAGCTTCCGTTCTTATTTTTCCAATAAATTCCCCAATAAAATTCAGTGACTCAATGGAATTAAATACACAGAAGCACCCATGTGGTTTAAAGGCAGCAGTCCATAACTGACTCAAAAAGTAAGGCGACTTGGCATCAACAGGCCGAAGATCAAGTTCATAAATTTTTCCATCTAAGGCATACTCATCATCAGTGGATTGTGTCCTTATCTCATTTGCTAGTTCTTGGGAAAGGCCATCCTTCCCTAAAATGAAAAGGTTAACTTTATCTATATTGGTACTATCATGATACAACCGTAAGCGGCCATGATCCAACTGCAAAAGACTGCTGGCAAGTAACTGCTCTACTTTAATGTCTGTACAGTTTTGGCCACTAAGACATGTTTCTTTAGTGGGATGATAAACAAATCCTATATGCTTAAGTAGAAGAGACTCCCTATCAGGTGCAAGTTTCTGTAAAGCTTTGTATCTAGGTTCTTCACTCAAAACTGTATGAATTTCACTCATTTTATCTGAACTAGGTGTTGCATTAAGATCTAAATCATAAAAAAGTTCAGAATGTTCAAAAAGCATTTCCTGAAACTCTTCTTTGGCTTTTTCAACTATTTCTCGCTGATGCCTACCATACACCTCTTTGCTATCAGCCTCAGTGATATATTTGAAGGCTTCATCCTCCATAACAAAGCACATAACTTCCTCCCATGGCTGCCCAGGTGAAATAAACTGAATTTTTTCCAAAGTCTTCTTGAATTTTTCCTTCATTTCTACTCTCCTCTTCTCTGATATTAGATGTTGTACATGGTTCTGATAGACTTTTTCAGCTTCTAAAGTGCTCAGGAGGTCAAATGGGATCCGTCTATCATTAATTTTGTCTATATGGTCAGTTTCATCCCAAGGTGTTTTTTCTAGCACCACAAAACATAACTGAAAATCTGCTCTCTTTTCCATTAACTTCAAAGCTTCTGACCAATTCAAATGTTCAATCTCTTCTAGGTTTGGCAAAAGAGTGTTAAAAGCTCTTGGTAAAGTATTTATATATTCTTCTCTTCTTTTTCTTATATGTTCCTGTTTAAGTTGTTCTATATGTTTTGAGAATGTATTTCTGGCCTTTCTTGTTCCCTCTAAGTTGATGTATTCTTCATAATCAGGATGATTTTTCAATTTGTTACTAACAGTTTTCCAAGTTGCATGATAATCTCTCACAGTCTGCACAAGTTTTTCAAACTTATCTGTTGCTGTGACAACAAGCTGTCTCTGCGTTTTATAAGCATCCAGATAGGGAATAATTTTAGGCTTGCCACGAGTTTTATCCAGCATTTGTACCAGTGCAGTGAAACACGTCTCAATGTTGACATTAAATCGTGCAGATGTTTCCACTACAAGAAGGTTCTTTTTGTTTGAAGCAAATGCCTGAACTTCTCTAAGATAATGATCCACACATTCATCACATTTAGTTGCTGCTATTATTACAGGTTTTTTTGATTTTGATAGTTGGACAAAAAGGTTATTTACAAATTTAAGTTGATCATCAAACTTCCTATTGCATCCCTGACTTACGTCAATGCACAATAAAAATCCATCTACATTGAGCTTCCCTTCAGGCATTTGCTTCTGTTCAAAGTCTTGCTCCAAGCCTAGCTGATCAGTGCAAATGTACATCAGTTTTTCTGCTGACTGCAATTTAGAGGCAGCTGCACGTTTTATATATGGTTGCAAATTCGTACTCCGATGAGGCAAGAAAGTCTGGTCATCAATGAACTCAGTTTGTTCAATGACATGAATTTTGCATTCCACTCCATCTTCACCACTTTGTGTTATGTCACCCCAGTACAAAAAATGATCATTGTTTACTACTCGTCCTCCAAAGTCAATGGTGCTAAGCACAGAAGTATGCTCTGGATAATATTCATCTGCTTTTGAGCGTACATATCTATTGCACAAACAAGACTTTCCAACTCCACAGTTACCTTTGTCTTTTTCAGTCCCAGAGAGTCCAACTACACTGATGGTATAGGATGGGGGGCGAGGCTCTTTGTTTTTTGCCATCATAACTCTCTTGTCATGTCTCTACATTCATAAAGATAACCAGATATACTTCTCATTCTGAAAATAAAATCATCTCAAAATACAGATCCCGAATTTCAGAACGATATTTGGTTCTTTGTATTTCCCTCATTTCTGTGCAGAAAGGTCTTCAAGATCATATGGATCATCTTCCTAGAAAGAGAAAAAGGACAAATCTTAATCATGAATTACACATGTCGAATTATATACATATTAAAGATGTTCATAACAAAGCACCAGGCAAGTTAACAATGTTACATGTATTTTTAAGAAATCACCAAAGACAGTTTATGATTTACTGTTATAAATGCAAGATGACCTCAAAATTTAAGGCAAATCTAACAACAAGAAAAACTAAATACAAATTTTAATGTGATCTTACAAACTTTAAAATAAAACCCTCTTAACCAAATGTGCATTTTGTTTCTACTTCTTCCTATGAGTTTGAGGAAACAACTAGTCTTTTCCCCTCCCTCAATTTTCCTGCCTTTTCTGACTGGAGGCTGGCTATGTTTGACGATAACTAAAACATACTAGTTGCGTGAACAACTCTCTCACAACTTTAAAAAACTATCTGCTTTCTGTAACATGGTTCCTCAAAACTTATTCCCTAAAATGGAATTTCATATGAATTTAGCAAGATTTTAGAATTAAAAAAAATTTTCAAGAAGTTTCAACATACTCCTGTGAAATCTATCAAATTTTATATCTAAAAGCAATTAAGGATATTCATATACTTAAACAAGGAAATATAAATGAACAGTTAATACAAATAATGACAGCATTTAACTAGATCAATGCTTCTCAAACGATCTAAGGACCTTTTATTTCATATCTGTAAGTCAATTTTTAAAAATACAATGAATGAAATGTTTAAAAAATCTAGGTCCCAGTTTCTTATTAGATTCAAGAGATACAAAATTACTGTCAAATTGTTTCTAAATGTTTTTGATTTCTGTATTTATTCCCTCTGAGTATTTACAAAGAGCTCAGAGATCACATTTTGAGTAGCACAAAGCTAAAGAATTTTACGATTATGTATTTGAGAAAATCTTTTAGAATTATTTGATATACCAACAACATCAAATAAACTTTAAGAATTGCATGTAATTTAATTTAGGTTATTTGTGTGGAAGCAATGAATCAGTCTCTTACGAAGGTATTATTTGGAGATTCTTCACATTCTTTTGAGGTTGAAGGAAAAGCAATACATCATCATTTCTACCACATCAAAATTTCACAAGGAAAATATCCAGTCATGTACATCAACATATGTGAAAATTATCTTCAATCCAGACAAAATAAAATAAAAAGACCATGAGGAAAAAAATAAAGAACCACTACCTGCCCCCAATATGTGGCTTCTCCACTACCCTCAAAATTGCAAGTAAACATCTATTTAGGTTGTGCTGCACATCTGCTATACTAACAACTAATGGTAAAGAGAAATTATTCTTGAAATTTAAATTCTAATATTTCTAGTACAATAATATTTTAAAATAAAATTTCAGATCTATTTTTGTATTCTCTAAGTTTATCCTATCAGCCTCAACCAAGTATTACTTTTAACAATATCAGCCATCTGATATTCAAGCAAAATGTTCATTATCTTCAATTCGGTAATAAATAAAATATTGTCATGTTGAAGGAGCAACATAAGTAGTAGAACACCATGAGTAAATAGAACTGATTTCAAATTCAACTCCTAGTATTTACTAGTTTATGACAATAGTAAAGCCCTAAACCTCTTGAGACATGGTTCCCCCATCTATAAAATAGGGCTGCCTATCTATACAAATTTAAGAACTAATTTTTTCTTTAATGTTAAAGAAAATGTTTAATGTTAATCTTTAATGTTAAATGCTTAGCAAAGAAAAAAATGCTTAATAAATACTAAGTTCTGTTTTTAAAATTTGATTCTTAGAACCAAGGAAGCTATTGAAGATTTATTAAAAATGATGTGATCAGACTGGTGACTTACAAATATTTATCTGGTAGCAGTATATACAATAACTAGCAGTATAAGAAAGTAGGGCAGTCCCACCCAATGCTCTTAACTCTCTTTCATTAAGTAAAAATTTTTACAAATCTTAACGTGATCAAACTGAATATTTGCACTTAGCACCAAGTTTAACATTCTTTACCTAAACTGCATAAAAGAACAACTGGGCTACTTAATGGATATTTACTGAAAAGACAACAGTGAACTAACTGGATAACAAAGTTATAAACAGTGATAAAAAGGGAAATTAGTTTGTGAAAATAGCATAGTGATTCATAACTAACAATTAAGAAAAAAACTGAAAACACAGTGGAATACAAGGTCTATCCTTCTTTCTTACTAAGCAAGCAAAAACTTGCAGAAGATATCCTTTTAAATGTACATCAAAAGAAAACATAACCAGTGATTACTCTGGGGAATTTTTACATTAAACAGTACAAACACTAGAACTACATATAGCTCTTTATTAACTCTTTGGTAGACAAACATCTATTCTGAAAACTAAGAGCAATTCAAAGAAGTTTAAGACTATCCCCTGCTTTCCAGCTTAAGAGACACAAAGCTGTTAATAGAAAGGTAACAATACAACATCATATGGACCTGAATACTGCAGAAAAATTTCAACTACAAATCTAATCCTTGTCATGATGGTCACATCTTTGTTAATATTTTTTACATATACTTATCGAAACACATGAAAAGAATCATTCATGCTCTCCTAGAGCATAAACCTCAAAAGACTGAGATACTTTTCTATCTAAAGTTATGGAGTATAAGAGAAGAAATAAAAACACTATCACAAAATCAATTTTTAAAGTTTCAGAAAGAAAAAGGCCTTAAAAGTAAATGAAGATGAGTGGAGGCATGAAGTCTTCACGCTTTCATCAGTCATTGAAAACTGGAAAGCTTTTTATCTAACAGACAAAAAAAACCCCTCTATTATGTGTTTTTTTTTTTTTGCGGTGCGAAGGCCACTCACCGCTGTGGCCTCTCCCGTTGCGGAGCACAGGCTCCGGACGCGCAGGCTCAGCGGCCATGGCTCATGGGACCAGCCGCTCCGCGGCATGTGGGATCTTCCCGGACCGGGGCACGAACCCGTGTCCCCTGCATCGGCAGACGGACTCTCAACCACTGCGCCACCAGGGAAGCCCCTCTTTTCTATTTTTGACATAACTATTTTCATATAACTAAAAATACCTTGTTCTCTCTAACATCTACTATCATGCTGATTTTTGCTCATGAAAAAACCAAGATAAAAACAATGACCTACTCAAAGTTAGAGGGTTAAGATGAGTCTCTTGATGACCAATCTTTACTTTCTTAAGCAGTAGTGCTGCTTTTAATAGTTTGCAATCAGTTTCTCATCCTGCCTTTAAGACTACCCTATAAACTTTCACTTCAAGGAAATGTTTAGATTAAGCATCCTTACAGAAATTAATGACAATGTACAATTTTTGAGTGGAACTGTCCTACAGTTGTCTGCTGCAATGAAGCTACCTCTACAACTAAGTTTTCTGAGCAATTTTAAGCCATTCAAACGTAACGTGCTCCTTTTAATGGAGTTTTAATAACATGAAGTGGTTTTCTGCAAAAAAAAATGTTTTTAAGTTCTATAAGGGATCTAGGAAACTGAAAAGATTCTTATTAATTCTGGACTTAAACTAAATTTTGTTTTGTACCTTTTCACAAAACTATTGCACTCAATCAATAAAAAGTATATTTTAAAAACTATTTTACACTTTTAAGTTACCATACTGTGTCAGGAAATTCTTGCTGGCCCTATCTTCAAAATATATCCAAAATTTATTGCTTTTCACTACCTTTATTGTTGTAACTCTGATCTCATTCCACTGTCATCTCTGGCTCTGGATTATTCCAAAGGCTTCTAAACTAATTTCTCTGCTTCCACTCCTGCTCCCCTTCCCCCGTCTGTTCATAGAGCAGCCAGAGTAATTCTTTTAAAACTTAAGTCAGACCCTTCCTTTCTTTTGCTCAAAACTCTCCAGTGGCTCCTAAAAATAAAAGCCAAGTCCTTTCAATGGCTTTCTACAAGATCTACCTTCTCCAGCCCTACCTTACTCTCTGACCTACTCTCATACTATTCTCCCCATTCTCATTCTATTCCAGTCACAGTGAGAAACCCTGAACTGTTGCTCAACAAGCCAAACATGTTCCTACCTTTGCACTTATTTTCCTAATACTCCCCAAATTCTCCTTTGCTTACCCTCCTAACTTACTATACAACTTACTTCTTTATTATCTGTCATTAACTCTATCCCTCTCCCTGCCCCACTCCAGGTTTAATAAAGATGCACAAAGGCACAAATCTGTTCATTCCATCATCTGGGCTCCCAAGAGCCCAGAACAGTCCTTCCCACCTAGTAGCTATTCAACAAATGCATGAATGCTAATAAATATTAAAATCAAATGTTCTTAAATCTTCGGTTAAAAAAAAAAAAGTAAAGCATGTTAGGTTTACTAAATAGGTGCCATGATTTACTAATCTAAAAGATTTTCTAAAGCTACTTATGGAGAAAATATACATATATTCAAGGTCCCAAAATTTTTTGTCAAAAATTAAGCCATCAGAATAAAGACTAACTATAATCTATAATACTGTACAGGCATACCTCGGAGATATTGCAGGTTTGGTTGCAGACCACCACAAGAAAGGAAGTATCACAATAACGTACCACCACAAGAAAGCAAGTATCACAATAACATAAGTCACATGAATTTTTTGGTTTCTCAGTGCATATGAAAGTTATGTTTACACTATACTGTAGTCTACTAAGTGTTCAGTACCATTATGTCTAAAAAAACAATGTACATACCTTAACTAAAAAATAATGCTGTTGGAAAAATGGTGTCTATAGACTTGCTCTACACAGGGTTGCCAAAAACCTTGAATGAGCAAAAACACAGTATCTGTGAAGCGTAATAAAATGTATGCCTGTATTCAGCCAGAATAATCATCTAACTTCTATTTTTGACACCTAAAAATTTTTTTAAATCACAACTATTTACTACAGAAAACATTTCAAAGACCTAATTACGCAGAAGCAGCTCTGTAATTATGTGCTCCATCTTCTTTAAGTCAAATAGAGAAAATATCCCTTAAATAAACAAATATTCAAGACAGAAGCAGATCCAAGCCCAAAGGTGATCATATATTCCACAATCTTAGGTAAACTTATCGAGAACAGTTTGAGAATAAAAACATCAACTGTATACTAAAAGATGAATATGGCATAATATTGCCTTAAAATATACTTTTCTTAATGTTGCTAATTCTCAATGATAAATATATGCCATAAAAATTAGAAGAGGAAATGGAAAAGTCATTTTAACATATAAAAGATAGCTAAGTAAACAATGTTAACACCTGTAGGAGAGTCAATCATATTCCATGTTTTCTTTGACCAAGGTCTGTACCACATAAGCACACTATCTTAAGGGTGAAAGGAATGCTAAAGTCATCATTCCTATGAATTAGTCTTTATTGAAGCATATCTTGGTAAGATTCAGGATAAACTGTTAGGATGGAGATTTTGTTTTGTTTTTTACCATATTCCTAGCACTCAGATCAGTGCCTGACACACAGTGGGTGCTCAAGTATTTGATGACTGAATGAATCAATCTCCAGACTCGGATCCCAAACCACTGGACAATCTGGAAGTCGTATTCGCAGTCACAATTAACAAAATCACACACTATTATGGGTCCATAGGTTTAGCACAGCAGAATATTCTAATATAAAAAGTCCAGTATTTTTTCCAAGATCTTTAGTCTGCTCATTAACAAATTATGGGTTTATAAACATTAAGCCTGAAGGGTACCTTCCAGAAGGGTCTCAGTAGGCAGTACTCTTGAGATCTCCCCAAAACCTACTCAGCAAAGGTAATTCTGCTTTTATCCATTTTTATCTTTTGATATTTCAAGGATTTATTGTTTGAAAACGTTTCATTGCAGAAAATATTTGAAAAGCAATGACGTAAACTACTCCCTAGATAAACTGCCTATCCTGTTTTTAATCCACACATTCCTCTAACAACATGTTGCCTCTGAGGACATGGTGTCAAAGTTATTCTAAACTCTTCCTAGTCCATTTCCTTATTCTGTGATGAAAACAGAAGAACCAACAGTAACCTCATTTACATCAACCTATGTAAGCAACCCATTAAGTACATACTGTGCTTAGCTACTATTTGCTTAGCTTTATGTCAGAAGTTTTGAGGGTACAAAGGTATGTACAGGGAAGTCCACTAAGCCAGGCTATGAATATGCTCCCTTCCAGGGTCTGAGTCCTTTCTTCTCACTTTGAAGAACTGAAAAGCAGGGGGAAAGGGCATAATTTAACGTTTGTTATTGTAATGCTACACAGGAGGGAAAACAAACTGTATTAAGTTTAACAATATTCTTAATTATGGGAACATCAGGTGGTCAAATAAGAATCTCAAAAAGGGGTATAGACTAAAAAGGAGGTATGGATTTTTTTTAAAAGGCTGAAAAACACCTTCCCCACTATTTTTAAGAAGCTTTATATATAGTACCATAGCTGAGGAGTCATAGGCAGTGTGCTATACTATGGAACTGATAAATGTAACAGGAATTCAAAGAAATGAAAAATCAGTACATATTGGTATAGGTCAGGGCTTGGAAAACTTTTTCTGTAAAAGGCCAGACAGTAAATATTACAGCCATAGACAATACTTACAAAAATGATCACTGGTTATTTATGGACAATGAAATTTGAATTCCATATAATTTTCACATATATCAAAATATTATTCTTTTAACTGTTTCCTCAACCATTTCAAAATGTAAAAAGCCGTTAAATGAAAACAGGCAGCAGGCTGGATTTGGCCCAGAGGCTATAAT
Source organism: Pseudorca crassidens (assembly GCF_039906515.1). Lineage (NCBI taxonomy): Eukaryota > Metazoa > Chordata > Mammalia > Artiodactyla > Delphinidae > Pseudorca > Pseudorca crassidens. The sequence continues at coordinate 66,818,268 of NC_090296.1, forward strand.
CTGCAGACCCCTGCAACAGATTAAAGGATCTGAGTAAACTCTGAAAACAGACTGGATTTGGATTTTAAAAAGAAGTCCTTCCTGGTGTGTGATTAGGGTGGAGTGGTTGAGCACAGCTGCCATGTTGGAAAGTAGAAACTTACTTCTTATTTATTTCTGAAGATATAAGATCTATGGAAGGTCTTCAAGGGCAAACGTGAGTTAGACTTTGTAATGAGCAATAAGAAGCCATTCCAGATTAGACGTAGAATACAAAACTGGATTTGGTAGGGCACAATGCCCAAGAGATGTACATATACTAGAGGCTTGAAAGCACCTGAACTATCACAGAACTGAAAACAGCAGTCCAAGACAAAGATCTTGGTGACTGGCTGCTAGATAAAAGAAATAAAAACAAATGAGTCAATGTTTCTTAAAGAAAAACTAATCAGTCCCAGCAACAGATGGTGCTATCACTTGAGTTTCAGGTAACAGTATTACCAAGACAAATGAAAATACAGAAATGAAATGAGGCAAAGTCAAGATCAGTAACATCAATTTCAAGATCATAAACTTTAGAAAATTATTTAAGAGGCCATTTGATTTAATACTCTTTTTAACAAGTATCCAAAGAGTTACAAACTTACAGAGGAGAGTAGAAATCTGGATCTCAGTTTCCCAGATCATAGGAATGCTAACTTTCTATCTTCTCTTTAGTAATCAACCAAAGTAAAAATAAAGGAGCAAATAAAAAGAGATACATTATCCTGACTCTGGAAAGGCAAGTATAGAAAGAAACGTAAAATACTGGATCACAATATTGGATCACTAGGAAGGAAAAAAACAAACTATATACCTTAACAGAAGCCAAAGAATGAGTTTTCCAAGGCTGTTTGACAATGCCAAATATAATAACAAGGACAGTGATGAAGATGTAATTTATTTCCCGATTACTCCTCCTATTAACCTTGTGTTAACACTTTTCCCCAATCCTTCAATTTGGCTCACAACATACAAACTGATGCTCTTACATTTTTACCTTATATTTTCTCCTCACCTGTCAATTTATCCACACTTCCCCTGTGCTTTGGGTCCACAGTGTCATTAACTTAAATGTTTTTCTCACTCATTCCAATCCTAGGCAACTTGCAAATGACATCTCCTTTATCTAAATTCCTTTACACCAATTTTTAAATCAATAGGTACTGCCTTGTATATGGCTCTTCTACTCTACTTCTAACTGGCATTTAACTATTCCTAAATTGTCAAGCTCACTCCCCACCAAAGCTTTTAAGGGAGCAATATTTTATATTTCCTTGTGTCACTCACAGTGCCTAGTTGCTCAATAAAATACTGGTCAGGGATAATAAAATAGACTAAATCTAATACGAAGATAGAAAAATAAAAATTCACCTTTCCATTAACTCTTCATGATGAAAAGCTTGAGAATCTAACCAAATGGAACATACCAGTCATATTTTAACCCTAAAACTACAAAGTTATCCATAATTTTTTCCCAACAGTCTAATTCTAAGGAGTAAAACACACAGACATGACCAAATATTAACAACCTACTTTATCTGACTGCAAATCTAAGGAATTGTGGACAGTCAACCTCCAAAATACAGTGAAAAAACAAAAACCTTTTTTGTCTCTCTTACATTCAAACTATTTGCAGTCAAAACATCCAAATTCAAATGCTTCTTCTGTAAAGGTTTCCCAAAGAGGCCCTGACAGAAACAGTGGTTCTCTTTTCCGCATCTCTTAGTACTTGTAACTATTTATTCCTGGTAAAGTTACTACTAACTTATCTTGGTACCCCCAAGGCCAGGCATATAATAAGTGCCAAAAAAGATAATCTGAACTAATGAATACAAATTGAGGCTTTCAAAAAATTCCTAATGCAGATGATTTCTTTTTTCAAAGGAATTTTTATATTTAAGTATTGATACAATACACTTAATAGACAAAAATAAAGGCTGCCCTGGTTTTGAAGGGTGGGGTATCAGAGGAAGTCTCAAGACATCCAGCAAAAATCCATAAGGGATCCAAGGAACAGAATTTGAAAACCAATTAAAGTTCATACTTAAAATTCTTAGTACTGAACTATTTTTTCTTAATTTTCCGAGTTTGAGAAAATTATCAACAACCTTCATGTAAACAAATAGGAGCTTGATTACTCAAGTCACCAAATAATGGATCACTTCATAAAGTTTCTTCACAGTTCTTTAAAAAGCCGAATTCCCTTGGTGTACTTCAAATGTATTTTACAAACATCCTTTAGGAACATAAGACATTACTAAAACAGAACACTATACAGCGTTTCTTGAGTGAACTATATTACCTGTATCCTTCCTTGGTGGGCAAAGAAACAATTAGCCCAAATAAAGTTTTAAAAATAATATCTATGGAAACTGAAGTTGTGAAAATTAAAGCATTCTGTAGTTATCAAGAAAATCTCTATTATGCCATTTCATATTTAAGAAGTGAATACTAAAGGCAACACTTACCTTAAGTCCTGCTAATGATGAAAAAGTAAAAGTTTAGTAAGCTCTTCTTGAGAAATAATTTTTTCAATTTAAAAGTGAGTTACAAAACTATTATTCTAAGCTGTGCCACAACTTCAATTCCAAAAAAAGAATGCAAGTACAGTATTTTATTCCTTAAAAAATCTTAACTTTCAAGGTCAAAATAATTTTCTCCGAAAGAGCAAGTGTGCAGATTTAAATCTGCCTTTCAAACATAAAAAGATGGGGGTGGGGGCATGGTTTGAAAACATTTAGGATAAGTACCATGTGACAGAAGTAAGATATTAATTTTGCAATACAATTTCTAAATGGCTAATTTAAATGTGGGGGAGGGGTGCTAAAAAATTGATAAAGATATCAGATTCTGTGACAATTCTTTCTCATATCGAAGTGTAACACACCCCATTCCCCAGTGCTCTTACAATTAACGTACAAAGAATGGTAAAATAAGACATGCTGAGGTGGGTTAAAAAAAAATGTAGCCTACACATGACAACCAAATCGACTGTTATCTAGTCACCTGTATTGCTCTAATTTTTGCTTTAAGTCCATCTGATCAATAGTGCTATTTCTTGAAAGTTAAATGCACAGGTATTCCCAGCTTTTCAGTCATGTATGTTTAGTCATATGCTCCAAGGCCTATAAAAGTTTTTGGTGATCTGCATTTACCAGCCTCTTCCTCTGATCTATTGATACTACAGATACAAGAAATGTGAGTCAATTACAAAGAACACATGAAAAAGCCAAAAATGAGAAAGCAATTTAAAATGGAAGCAAAACCTTAATCTGGAAACTGTCTAGCAGGTTACCTATATGGTCAGTATGTCTATCTAAAAATACTAACAGTACAGTTTTATCACATTAAAGTCAAATAAACTGGAATTGACAGCAAAACACTTCCAAACACAATTTATTAACATATCTTACTTAACTAAATATTTTTCTTAAGAGTTGAATCTAGATCACATTTTTGTTAAAAGAACCATCTTAAATGGAGACTTAGAGAAATATGCCCTGAAATGAAGGAGAACAGCAATGTAAATAAACACTCCCTAATATACTATTCAAATTGAATACTGGTTTTGGATTTAAGTGGAGTCGACAAACCCCGCCCCCCCAACACCTGTAGAAGACAGCATAAGCAAAAATCAGTAAATATAGCGATGCATTTCACTGTTTTATACCTGAACACTTTTTAAAGAATGATGTCGTTTCCTACCAATCACAAAGGCAAATGCAAATTATCGTTGGGAATTTAAAGTTAAAAACGCGCGTACACACCATCTGCATGCCTATTTTGGCCTAAATTTAGAACATTTAAATTCCCATATATTCAGCATGGGCCCAGACTGGAGCTTCTCCCCTACAACTTTCTCGAAATTTTACTAAACGTCCTGATAGTTTGCCTTGACTTCCGAGCACCTTTCAGCCTCAGCTGCACCCAGAGCGTCCACCTCACTTGCATTTCTAGTAACGCTGGAGAGGGAGGGTGTGAAGGAGTGAGTGTATTTATGTGTGGATAAGTGCGCGCGCGCTCCCGCGCAGCTCCCCACCCCCACCCCGATACTTTTCTTTAGTGGAAACAGGGAGAATCTAGAGGTTATTCTAGCGAGAACTCAGTATCAAAGGCTCACCCAGTCGCAGTCAACCCTTAGGACTCTTGTGTTTTGGTTGCGCAGCGCAACTTCTCATATCCTACCCTGAGCTTTAGGAGCAGACGGAAAATTGGTGAACAGAACCCAGGGAGGAGTGGGGGAGCTAGGGGAAAAAAGTGAAAGGGCCGATCCCCCAGAAAGACGCTCAAGTTTGCAACGAGGACTGTGTCTCCGCGAATATGCGCCCACCCCCTCTCCCCCTTCCAGGTGGAACTCGTTAACAGCAGCCACCCGGGCAACAGACACGGCCACCTTCCTCCCCCACGCACCATCCGAGACCAGAGCAAGTGAGGGCGGCGGGTGAGGTCGGACACCCGGCGGGGCCCGCGCGATCCCCGGCCGCCACCAGGCCTCCGCCGACCCCTGCCCCGTCACCTGTGGAGAAAGCGCCCCCCACCCCCACGGCCTCTCTGCCCTTCACGCCGCCCGTATCCTCCCCGCGGCAGCCGCTCCCAGCCCCGGCCTGCAAGGACCGAGCGCGGCGCCAGGCTCCCCTCGGTGGCTGCGGGGCCCCAGCCCCTTGAACTGGTTACAACCGGCGGCGGCGACCGAGCGGGACAGAGGGCAGCGGGCGGCTCGAGGGTCCCCGGCGGGGAGGGGGCGAGCCGGCAGGCCCGAAGGAGCAGGGAGTCGCAAGGTCCTACCTAACACCGTCGGTCTCCTCCATCTCCTCCTCAACGGCAGCGGTCCCGGCGGTGGCGGCGGCAGCGACATTCCTGGGGAGCGCTCCCGCCGCCGCCTCCTCCTCCACTCTCTGCTCGTCTCTCTTCCCCGGCGCGCTCACCGTGCGCCGCGTCCCTTCAGCCACCTCCCCCCGCCCTCCCCAACACACACGCCCCGAAACCTCAAGCCCTACGGCTCCCGCGGCCGGGTAACCCACCCTCCCTCCCTCCCTCCCCGCCACCAGCGGCGGCCCCGTCCCTCCCCCCTTCCCCAGCGCCCGCCGCCGCGCCGGGCTCAGTAATGGCGGCCACTCGGGCTCCCTCGCGCTGACGGATCTCTCCCTCTCTCCCGAACTTTACCTCAGCATCTCTCCCGGCGCGCACCGCCGGAACGCACGCGCGCGCGCGCGCTGCCACACACACGGCCGGGGGCGGAGCGGCGGCGCAGCCTCGACGGGGCGCGCGCGCGCGCGCAGCCACAGCGCCCTCCCCACAATCCCCCGCCCCCGCCGCCCTCACCTCGCGACGCCTCCCGCGCCGCGAGCCCGGCTGGGCCCCGCCCCTGCCCTCGTCTCCCAGGAGCCTGGGAAGGCGCGAGCTCCCGAGAAGGAGGGAGGGAGCGAGCGCGCGGGGCCGCGTCCTCGCTCGCGTCCCGGCTCCCCCATTGGCTTCTGCCCCTCCCCCTTCTTCCTCCGCCCCTCCCACCCATTGGTTCCCTCTCTTACTCCATTCCTTCTCACCTTTTCCCTTTTACCCATTGGCGTGAGTGTTTTTCCTCTGCTTTCCCCTTTCTCCGTATTCTGCTCCTCCTCCGTCCCATCCTCCACGCTTTAGAAGCTGCAGACCATGCCGCCCTGAGCACGGTCGTCTCCAAACCTTTCCTGCTTTCTCCCTTTCCTTCTGTTCCGGTTTCTGGCCGTAACTGAGAGCAAACCACAATACTGAAAAGGAACCTGATATTGTGTTAGCCGCAAAACATCGCATGGGCACTGAATGATTCTCGATAAATCAGCCTACGGTCTCAGAGCGTTAACGAATTCAAGAGATGAAAATATGCGCCCAAGCTCGTTCTCAGGGACATACTTGCCTGCATGCTCTTGTGTGTGCAGCCAGTTTTCTGCCTGGGATCGCTGGCCAACTACAGACATCACCCGCCCGGGACCTGGTGCCATACTCACCCAGAAGGGAAAACTCCATGGGAGCAAGAAGAATCCATTTCGCCGTCGACACCGCACAAGGACGGAGGCAGGCCCTCGGTTTAGTCCGTTCTTATGGAAGTTGAGCGAGATGCCAAGACATGGGGCGGATTTTGGGGTAGCCCAGAAGACCCCTGCTCACACCACTACCAGCCCAACCTTAGGAACCATCGGCCACCCGGCTTTTATTACACTGCCTTAAATATATTCAATATTTTTTGAGACTTGTGGAAATCTCACAAGTTTGGGGGTACACTGAGCTTTCGGTGTATCTCTCATCTGGGCATTGGCATTGAATGGTGGAGAAAGGACGGTGGAAGAATGCCTTTTCTTTTACCATTGAAGAAACTGAGGTCTTGTGATTTTCCCAAGGTCATCAGAATCCGTCTTACACAGAGGTCTTAAAATAGCTGCCAGCAGATGAAAGAATGAATGAGCGAAAACATAAATCTACCCCAATTTTTTGTTAAGTTTAAAAGAAAGAAGTAATGTGGAGGAGAATTTCTCTTTGGGGATAGATTTCCTGCATTGAAAACAGTTTGTCATCAGTAAAGTTAACATATAAAAAAAAAAAAGTCTTTTAAATTCAAATTATTCTGTATATCTTATGTTACATAAGGTACTGAAGTTAGCCAAGGTTGCTTTTTAGTGTTATAATGATGCAGCTGCTTCCAGCCAGAAGTACGTTTCCGGTCTGTCAGTAAAGAAAAACAAAAACTGCCTTTTGGTAAAAATCTGTTAGAAAATATTTGTCAGTAAATCTGTCACAATATTCCAGCAGAAATTCTGTTCATTTCTTCCACACCCCTACCCCTCTATTCTCCATATTTCTCTAAGGTAAACTTAATAGACAAAAACAGAAGGGATGTTTAATTTCTCTAGATGTCTCTTGCTCCCTAAGTTTAAAAAGGTGTGACTAAAATTACTCCAGTCACTCCCTCGCATCTGAATGGTACCAGATAAGTAAGGTACATAGGTACTTATTTCTTTCAGTTACAAACTATGGGCAGGGAAAAAGGACACTAAAGAAAACTTGCAATGAAAGAAAATACAGAGAAAAGGAAGAAAAAAGAGGAGAGGAGGAAATTTCGGAGAGTGGATCCATCAACACATGGTACTAATGCCTTACATAGCCACACCACTTGTATAGGTTGGAAAGTTCATGCATTTAAATGCATTTTTTGACCTTTGTACTAAAAGTCCTTAAAAGTACAAGAAGCCAATTCAAAGCCATAATTTTGAGGTTGAAATGTTAAGTACTATAGGGTGTCCTAAAGATATTTTAAAAATTATTTCCTAAATAATCAGAAATTTCATAACCATGGACATGTATCAATATAAACCAAAGTCAAATCAGGGCTTTTAAACATGTTACTTTCTTTACATAATACTGTTTTCTTTAAAACAGGACATGATACTGAAGAGTCAGGACATAATACTGGAGGAAAAAAAGGACTTTTGAAATCTCATTTTCTCATAACGAAGACACCAGAAAGTGTAGGGGGAAAAATGTCATGGTTTTCAAAAGATAATTTTCATAGCTGGCATTGTTTTTACTTCTTAGTCCTCCTGCATCATCCATCTTGATTTAAGGGGTCTGGAACTTTACAACTTTGCTCCTTATTAATACTAATATACTGGTAAACTGCTTAATAACTAACAAATTTGTATCATTTTTATGTTAGTACCTGCCTCCTCTCAAAAAAGAAAGCATACAGTTTTCTGTACACATAAAAATCTGAAAATAGAAATTGGGGGCAAAAGTTCTAGGGTTAAAAATGCTTACATATATACAAATAAAAGGCAATAAACAGCAGAAAATAAAACCCAAGGACAACATGGCATGTTTTAAAACTGATCAGGAACGATGCGTTCAGAGAAATTGCTTTAAACACCAACACTCCCCACCCAAAACAAAAACTTTGAGAAAATAAATAATTTATCATTTACACACACACACACACACACACACACACACACACACGAGAGAGAGAGAGAGAGAGAGAGAGAGAGAGAGAGAGAGAGAGAGAGAGAGAGAGAGAGAGAGAGAGAGAGAGAGAGAAGAGAGAGAGAGGAAATATTACCAACCCCTCTCAGATCAACTACTCTTCTTATCTTAAAAAAAATTTAAGCATTTGTTCTGCTGTACTGGATAATTAAATTCACCTGAAGCTTTGTTCTTCATTTACTTTTTAAAAATTAGCAGAATAAGATTTCAGTCAGGTATTTTAGGTTTTTAGTTTAAATATTCTCCACAAGTTTCTAGTTCTTTAACACAGCCTAATTAAGTATTAATATGCATGGTCTTTTTAGGATCAAAAGAGATGACAGCCATAAAAAATGTTATCAAAACTCTACCTTCTACCATCAGTGGTAACACTACACACCATATTGAGATGTTTGATGTCATTTGGCTTCAATAAACTTACCCTATAGAAGCAGGTACACCCCCTGCTGGAAATCTCTGATCATAACTACTTTGGCTTTTGTAGGCTGAACCAAGAGCATAGGAAAAGCCAAATAAAGGGCCTTACCATTCATAACAAAATTGACCCATACTTTTTGCCTGTCTGACATAAGACAGGCTTTTGGAGAACAAACTATCTCAGAATATCAACCTGATTACAGACAAAATACCCAAAGAAGTTGGAGAATAACAAAGGCAAATAACTAAATAACCAAAGCATGGTAATGTTGTTTCTTGCCTAATTTCCTATAGAATGTCACAACTCATTTCCATACCCCACCTAATCCCCACCTTCTCCCTAGACTTTTCTCTTTCTCTGTATCTCATACAGTTAGGGCTATTAGAAGGAAGGAAGGCAGAGTAAGATGGAGTGTTTCTCCCACTAGCAGGCAAATACCAATAACTAATGACCACAATATAACCATAGTAGCCATTTGCTGAGTTGAGGTGCTGAAAAGCTTTCTCCAAATTTGTTTTATGGCTACCAATGATATTTTCAGCATGAAGAAAAGGTGCTAATTATGTCTTGGCTGTTACCATAGAAAATATTTTGACAAGAGTTAAGGTAATTGAGAGCATGGGACTGGAACAGTAGGAAAGTAATGCATTGACCTTCCTGGCATTTTGTTCCACAGAACCTTGTTCTGTTGATTTTTCAGAATTGTATTTTCAGACTGAAATCCCAAAGATGGTATCAGAGTCTAGTTTCAAAATGTCATGTTCATGCTGCTCTGGTTCTCAGACATAACTGAAAGAGTGAAATCAGAGCTCTAGTTTTGACTAATTAGTATTTTATAAAGATTATTTGTAATGCAGACTCCTTTTAAAGGAATAACCAGCACAAATACTTTAATTAGACAAAAATCTTCAAGTTATTTCCTCTCACAAAAGGAGGTAATGTTGGACCATCTGGACCCTCCATTGAGTTTTCATGAAAGATCGCAGCTTGAATTTAATCAACCCCAGTAAGGTTAACCCCGTAAAGATAAAAAATAACTGCAAAGGTTGCTAACTGAATTCTCTCTTTGAGATTGTTGGCACTGTAATTTGTAAATCATTACAATGGGAAACAGGAACTTGTATTGCTTGACTATTTAACCATACATATAATTTTTGTGAATATTCCTTATTCCCACTCTCTTTAGGCCAAATTTAGATTGCGAGCCCCTCTAGGTAGGAATCACAAATGAATGTTTGGACCTATACAATAACTAGAATACAACTAGTAGAAAGCTCAATAAATGTTTGATAATAATAATATGAAACACTCTAGGTTTTATGGATTTCTGTGGACTTATTACCAACAGAAGGCTTCGGATTATATTTTGAAATACAGCTGAGATAGTCACTTTGGAAAATACAAATCATTTAAAGAAATTGATGTATTAGCCTGTGAAAGCTGAGTTAGATGTCCTTCCCTAAGTACAACCCACATTTCTCCATATTACATCTCTCTGGTAGGTAAATGTGAGTTACTAGTGACAAGTAACCATGGATCTGAAACATCAGAGAACATTCTAAAGAAATGCAACTAGCAGTTTCTGAAATCAATGATAAGGTATATAATCATTTCACAATTAAGGCTTTGTCATTTTCCTCTGTTATTATAAACTGCAATAGATGGCAAATGTTTGTCTCACCAATCCATGCTACTGCATTTTCTTCAAAACGCTTCACAAATAACAATGTGATTTTTCTGATGGATGCACAGCTTCTTTCATACACACCTATTACATAGTGAGGAATAACAATACTCATCTTTCCCCAAATAGTCTTCCCATCTCTCTTCAGCAGAGCCCGGCACAGGGTTCTAGCATATACTTTATTATTTCTAGCTTTGGTTTTCTTAGAAGTAGACGTTAAGTAACTCTTTTCTATTCTTTCCCCCAAAAGTGTTTACATTAAGAATTCTGAGGGTTTCCCTGGTGGCGCAGTGGTTGAGAATCTGCCTGCCAACGCAGGGGACACGGGTTCGAGCCCTGGTCTGGGAAGATCCCACATGCCGCAGAGCAACTAGGCCCGTGAGCCACAACTACTGAGCCTGCGCGTCTGGAGCTCGTGCTCCGCAGCAAGAGAGGCCGCGACAGTGAGAGGCCCGCGCACCGCGATGAAGAGTGGCCCCCGCTCTTCGCAACTAGAAGAAAGCCCACGCGCAGAAACGAAGACCCAACACAGCCAAAAATAAAAAGTAAAAAAAAAAAAAAGAATTCTGAGATTTTACAAACATGATAAAAAAGTAAAAGCAATAATTCATAAATTTGTAAAAGCTCTGTGTGTCCTATAAATCAAATTCTTTAAAATTAAATTTAAATGGAGGCAAATATTTAAAATATTTTTCGACACCCTTTATTTATTTATTTATTTATTTTGGCCACGCTGTGTGGCTTGTGGAATCTTTCCCCAACCAGGAATTGAACCCGTGCCCCGTGCATTGGGAGTATGCAATCTTAACCACTGGACCGCCAGGGAAGTCCTAAAATACTTTGAAAGTATGTATTTATTGAGGTAGAAAGATATTCATTTATTTTCTGTGAAAAAATCAGGCTACAAAGTGAGGAAGGAAGCACAGTTCTATTTTTATAAAAAAGAAAATGTTTTGAAAAGATGGCGATATTATTGACTAACATGTTACTAGAGATTTAATCTACATGGTGATATTACAGCTAATGTTTATTTTATTGTTTTTGCTTTTTCTGCAATTAAAACTTTTAAAAATGAACCTATTATTTCTTGTGCAATAAAAGTTTGGATTATACTCGTGTTGAAAATTGAGAAAAAGGCAATGTATAAAGCAGAATAAGGTAAACTGTCTTGAAGCAATTGAACTGCCTACTATATATAGCTACTTTTTTTTTTTATTCTTCCCTTTTCTTTTCTTCACTCTTTTCCCCCTCTTACTCTTACTTTAGATGTTTCCTCCTTCTTCCTTTCTTTTTTGATTCTCCATCTTCTTTTCCTTCTCCCTTAACTTTCTCTTGGGCCTTTTACAAGCCACCTTGGGCATTGTCTCTTTCTGTCTGCAGCAGCCTCTGATGTAAGGGAATGAAACGGTCTAGGCAAACCTACTATTTCCACCACTAGATTGTACTGTCTTTGATGAATTTTTTTTAAAGTTCTTACAGACCAAATCAAGCAAAGAACATACATTTTATTATATTTAATGACTTATTTTTTTATTATTATTTTTAAAATTATTTATTTATTTTTGGCTGCATTGGGTCTTCATTGCTGCACGCAGGCGTTCTCTAGTTGAGGTGAGCAGGGGCTACTCTTCGTTGCAGGCTTCTCATTGTGGTCATTTCTCTTGTTGCAGAACATGGGCTCTGGGTGCTCTGGCTTCAGTAGTTGTGGCACACGGACTCAGTAGTTGTGGCTCGTGGGCTCTAGAGTGCAGGCTCAGTAGTTGTGGTGCACGGGCTTAGTTGCTCCACGGCATGTGGGATCTTCCTGGACCAGGGTTCAAACCCATGTCCCCTGCATTGGCAGGTGGATTCTTAACCACTGCACCACCAGAGAAGTCCCTAATGACTTATTTTAAATTATGTAAATCTGCCAATACCAATGCCTCTATTGTTGATGGTCTCATGGCACAGATCTATTTTTAAGCTCTGTTTCTACACTAAGACTCTGCTGAAAAGCTTTCAGGTATAGACAATAGGTAGCTTCTCTAATGCTGATAAAGCCAAACTGATCTTTCCACATGCTCTGGCATTTCCCTTTGGACCACAAGGTTTATGATAACATGTGTTCCATTTGGATGGTTTCCCATGTGGATTTGCTGACACTTAGGCTACCTTTTCTTCCTATCACCCCTAAGGAAATGAGGGTTGCTTTTCTAAGTCAGACATTTATCTTGCAGAGTTCCTCCTCCACTATATCCTCAGCACAGTACAATCGATTACCAGTTTAAAGGAAAGGTAAAGATGGTCTTAACTGTAGTACAAAGGAATGCTGGGGCACAAATTAGTCTGTAGTGGAAAGGCCACCAAACTGGGAATGAGGAAACTTGAATTTGTTATCTCAGGTTCTGCTTTCTGTGTGACCTTCAGAAGTCATTGAATCTCTCTGAAGTTTCCATATCCATAAAATTGTCCCTTTGCCACTTTAACATTATTGAGTTTGAAATTATTTTACAGGGTTAGCCTATAGACCAGGCTTCATTTCTTCCTGTTTCACACTTAATTTACACCCACCATCACACCCAGGACAATGTTGTTACTCTCAGCTTCCCTGCGGGTTTTGTCTGGGTCCCATACCTCATCCCTCCCCACAAAGAGAAAAAAAAAAAAAAAAAAACACTTTATCCTGATGAAACTAAATTAATTACATTCCTCCAAAACCCATCTCTAAAATCTATTTCATTAGGTTTGGACCTCCGTTTTCCTAGAACAAGCCAGCCACATCCCTGTTATAAGGTCAGCTTCTCTGAACCTTCTTTGACAAAAGGTTGCTTTGTAGTTTCTAAGCTTACAGTTCTTTATACTCCCACAATGTATTCATCACTCTGTCCCCCACCCCCCAATCAGCAGCACCATCCTGGGCATCCAGTAGCCAATCCTGGGTCCTCACAATCCTATTTAGTAATCTATTCAGTTGCTCATGGTCTCACCCATGTTTTTTCTCCCTCGTGCCCATTTACAATCAGTCTTGTTTCCACATTCAGCCCCAGACAACCACTAATCTTCTTTGTACCTCTAAGGATTTGCCTATTCTGGACATTTAATATAAATGGAATCATACAATATGTGGTCTCATGTATCTGGCTTCTTTGACTTATAATATTTTTGAGGTTCATTCATATTTTAGCACGCATCAGTAATCCTTTCCTCTTCATTGCTGAATAGTAGTCTGTTGTATGGATATATCACATTTATTTAGCTATTCACCAGTTAGTTAGCATTTAGATTGTTTGCACTTTTTTGGCTACCATGAATAATGCTGCTATGAACACACAAATGTTGGCATGGATATATGTTTCCATTCCTCTTTGGTAGATACCTATGGGTAAAATTGATGGGTCATATAATAAATTTATGTTTCATGTTATAAGAAAATGCCAAATATTTTCCAAAGTGGTTGTACCATTTTACATTTCTGTCAGCAGTGTATGAGGGTTCTAGTTTCTCCACAATCTGGCCAATACCTGTTATTGTCTGTCATTTTTATTATAGCCATTCTAATGGGTAAGAAATAGTATCTTATTCTAATTTGAATTCACATTTCCCTAATGACAAATGATGTTGAACATCTATTTATGTGCTTTTTAGCCATTGGTATCTCTTCTCTGATAAGATATCTATTAAAATCTTTTGCCTATTTTAAAATCGCATTGTGAGCCTTATAATTGAGTTGGGCCTCCCTGGATCTTAAATTCTCTGATTGAATTTTCCCCAGAAAAATCCTTAAGACTTTTTCTTAATGCAACAATGACTTTATTAATATTTCCCAATACTTCCTTGCATGTTTGTAATGCTTCTTTCTCCCTGCTTGCAAAATGTTGTAAAACAATACAATAGCATTGAGTAAAATATTTTCTCTTCTAGGGTATCCTTACAATCAGTTTGCTTAATTGGCAATACATAGCTGTTGTTTACTTTCCTTCCCCTTCCTTATTGTTTAAACAAGATGGCTTCATGCCAGTTATCCTATTTGATTTTGTTGTAGAAACAGTACACACATTCTATCAGAAAATCTGGGTGAACGACTATTAAACTCTGAGCCATACGCTCCCTGATCCATGGCAACTGGGGTCTCTATCTCAATAGCATGAGCCTTGAGCAGAACTTTTGAGGCATTTTGATCAAAAGTGAGTTACTACAACTAACCTTCTTCTCCTTGGTGCCTAATTCACTTTCAGTTGTAAGTGTTTTGTTTTGTTTTGTTTTTTAACATCTTTATTGGGGTATAATTGCTTTACAATGGTGTGTTAGTTTCTGCTTTATAACAAAGTGAATCAGTTATACATATACATATGTTCCCATATCTCTTCCCTCTTCCCTCCCACCCTCCTTATCCCACCCCTCCAGGCAGTCACAAAGCACCGAGCTGATATCCCTGTGCTATGCAGCTGCTTCCCACTAGCTATCTACCTTACATTTGGTAGTATATATATGTCCATGCCTCTCTCGCTTTGTCACAGCTCACCCTTCCCCCTCCCCATATCCTTAAGTCCATTCTCTAGTAGGTCTGTGTCTTTATTCCTAGGTTCTTCATGACATTTTTTTTTCTTAAATTCCATATATATGTGTTAGCATACGGTATTTGTCTTTCTCTTTCTGACTTACTTCACTGTGTATGACAGACTCTAGGTCTATCCACCTCATTACAAATAGCTCAATTTCATTTCTTTTTACGGCTGAGTGATATTCCATTGTATATATGTGCCACATCTTCTTTATCCATTCATCCGATGATGGGCACTTAGGTTGTTTCCATCTCCGGGCTATTGTAAATAGAGCTGCAATGAACATTTTGGTACATGACTCTTTTTGAATTATGGTTTTCTCGGGGTATATAGTTGTAAGTGTTTTTGAAAGTGAGTTAACTCTTTTAAGCCAAGGGAATACAAATTTAAAACACTTCAAAGTGATCTTTTCATTTGATACCTTGAAATACTGCCATGCCTTTTAATATTTTGCAGTGTAAGGCAACTTCTTGGCCTCAAAGAAATCATGTGCCACAGCAATTTAGGGATTAGAAAGAAAAGAGGCTACTGCAGTTTGGATACTCTCTTCTGATTTACTATGTGTACATCTGCAGTGTGGCCTGTGGGTTCATGCTACTGTGGTAAGCATCCCAAGGGTCGCCCTAATTCTAATAAAAGAGCTCTGGCTTTGACAGCATTCTGTATGTTCACCTTGTATTGGAACAGGCTGCTGACAATTCTTTGAATTTACCTGAGGATAAAACTCTTCACCCTCCCCAGTCATCTCATCAGTTAACTTGCTGTAATTGGCTACCACAGCCCACCTTTCAGATAAGTATTTTTAGCTAAATCATCACAATAATAGGTATTTGCCAAGGTGTTTTCAGAAATCAGATGTCACTATGTACACCTGCAGCTTAGAGGGAATGCTTGCCTATCAAACTCTCCTAAGATATTGCGAATAAATACTCTATAAGCTGCTAAAGTAAAATGCCCTCATTTGAAAATGGAAAGTCTTCATACAAAGGGGAAACACTCTAGGAGTGCTGACAACTAGAAATCTCCTCAGTCCCCCTAGTCCTGTTACATTGGTTCAAATCTTATTTAGTTTTTGCTTTTAGTTTAAATTTGTTGAGAATTCATTGTTTGAAAGTGATATATATTAAGTGTAAGCTGGTTATAGGGTAATTATTTTTAGTTTACTCTGGATTATTTTATATATGAGATATATGTGGAGTTTGACATATTTTGGAAATTCAATATGATTCCAAGTTTGTTCAAATATAAAAATCATATGAATACTTAAATAGCCTGAAAGGAAATATATAAAAATATGAACAGTGGCTATCTCTGGGTAATTTTCTAAAAAATATACTTATCATATATACTTCTTGCATATTCATCTTATATACTTTCTTATCTATCCATATACTTTATTGGACTTTTTAAAAAGAGGATTCTTTTTTTAATGCTGCACATACTAATCATGTCTTCTCATTCACAACGTTCCTTAAAATTACACTGTCTGGCAGACAGAATACAATCAACAAGAGTTTTGAAACTTAAGTAGACCATCTCTTTGGATTATTATTTTGATATACTCTCTTATTCAACAACTATCAATTTGTACCAACTATGTGCCAAAGACTCTGCTCAAACCAGAAATATAAACATGAAAGGCATGGCCCCTGCCTGCAATGAACTCATTTTCATGTCCTAGGATTGGATCTTTACTGAGAGCTAGGTCCATATATTATACCTGTGAAGGTCAAATAAGTCTTTCAATTTCTGTTATTCTATAATAACTTCATCATTTACAATTTCTCCTTTTAAACATGACAAGCATAGACAGATAAATAGATAGATTGATAGATGATAGATAGATAAAAAGATAGATAAAACCATCTATAGAATGACAAGTTTGAATGGACAATAATTTCTCCTTAATCTAACTAAACAACTAACTTGTTCAAATTACTTTTACGATTACGGTATTTTCAGATTCTGATCATTAGAGGTACTCTAACTCATTTTTTCTCTTCTACTGTCAAATTTGTAGTCTCATCGTTTTTTTTTTTTTTTTTTTTGCAGTTTTTAGGTTAGTGCCATACCACCAAATGACACAGAGACCGTTCCAAGACCAAGTGAAGTCTTGTTTTAACTGGCATATAACTGTTTTTATTTGGGTTTCTGTGGAATTTGAGTCTGCAACTCATCCAAAATGAGGGCATTCCGCAAATTCCATTTCATAAAAGCCATCCCTCCTTCGTATACTGTTTCCATTTCCTTCAGTGTAACTAAACTTTTAGCAGGACATTCCAAGAAAAGTGATAAAGGGAGATGTTTTAAGACAAGCAAAACACAGAATTCTTATTCAGCAAGTCCTCTTGGTAATATTAATAGTAGTAGCAGCAAGAGCAGTAATAATAGTAGTATAGAAAAATAATAAACATAATTAAACATTAACCCTTTTAAATAAATTTTGAAAATCCAAGAATTAAAAATATCAACATTTTGTACATGTATTAGTTGATCCAACACAAATAATAGTCACAATTCTTTAGCAATGTGTGTTATTTCTCAAATTGTTTAAACAAAAACTAGGTTTTTCTGGGTTGCCAAACTTTTAACCTAAAAATCTTAGTTATTCTTTTAAATGCAAAAGTGTATTTAGACTCCGAGCACTTAAATGCAAAGAGAGACAGATTCTGCTATGGAAAGGAGGCCTTAAGGAAGACCTTGGTTATCTTCCCATGTAAGATTACCCCTGTGGCGTCTTGTTTCCTGAGACATACAGAGAATGGTAGCTCCCCACATACAAGGGTCGGTCTCTTGATTGCGGGTAAAACTCATTAAAGTTAATGGGGATGAGGTGCATACATCAAAACAAACATGGAACACAGAGAATATAATAGAGGAGGCTCTGAGAACCTTCTGACTACAAATGCGCAGTTGGTTTGTGGAATTGTAATAAGGGCTGTGTTCTGGATCCTCCTTTCTTCTGGGAAAGCCTCAGAATGTTTTCCTGAACCCTGCTTGTGTGCAGACTCATGGCAGAGTGTTTTGCTCTAGTGATGTGCTACTCACTGTCTCCTCAACAGAGCGCAATTTAATATGAGTACTTCTGAGTGCCCTAATTTATGGAAAATAAACTCCATAAGAGCTGAAGTAACTTGAATTCCTTTGCTTGAGAAAAGGAAAACTATTTTTAAGCATATAAATGAAGCAGTGAAGAATGAACAAAAGGGAATGAGCTTACACTGCCATAAGGTTAAAAAGAAGGAAGATCTGACACTGCTAGATACCTTAGGGGTTTTCGGGCTTCTCCAGAGTTGCTTGAAAACCAGAATCAGGAGTATTGCTAGTAAGTCAGGATAAAGGACTAGGTGGATATTACTATGATACTACTTGTGTCAAGTGAAAAATGCCATTAGAATCAAATGTTCTGTGTGTCTTAACATGCCTATAAAACAAGGAGGTTGCCTTTCACTTGGTGTGAGTGCGTGGTAAATAATGCTGCAGTGGCACAGGGTACATACCAATATCAGCATGCTTACCTGAGCCCTTGGTTTCAGGCTCATCTTTGCATCAGTATATCTGGGCCTCTGTTCCCCCAGTTCATCATCATCATCGTCATCATCATCATCATCATAACAAATGAATAAATCATTATCCTTTCCAGCCATTCAAAATTTTAATAAATAGATAGGAGAAGGGATACTGTGTCATGGTTCCCAAACTTTTCATATTCTCTTCAAAATTTTTCAGTGGCTTCCATGTGATATTTTGTATTTTGAGAATCTATTGATGAGACAAATACAAAATGACAACAGCAAAAGTAACAACTATCATGAATTTTCTTATTATTTAAAAATGAATGTATTTTGTTAATCCCAGTGGCACTTATGTACATTTGAAAAATTGCACCTGTGGGACACTCTATGTTAAGTTTCCAGACACTGGTATGCACCTTCAAAGGTCCCAACAAAAGTCAGCCCTCTGAGAGAAATAACAACTGGAACTGAGGAGATCTGGATGTGCAGTCACTCCGTGAAAACATGAACAAATGCGTTTTCCATTCTGAACCTAATTTCCTCATCTATAAAATAAGGAGCTTGGACTAGCTGCTCTTTAAGAATCCTTTGAGCTTTAAAACTTTGATTATATCAGATCCTTGATTTAGCAACCATATGCAACTGGATTTAAATGTCATATGTGGCTGTAAATGTCAACCTGTGGCAATATTAATATGCTTTTCATGCTAGGGAAGTTGTTCTTACCAAAAATTTCTCAATATTCCTGCACATTTGTGTTCAGTAAACCCATTAAAAATATGCAGCATGCCTATTTTCAAACATTGCTTTATTTTTTATATTCCATTTAGTCAGTGGATCTTCAAAATTAGGTTTCAACATATTTATCCATGTATTATAGATGGAAACATTGAAGTCTGTCCAAAGAATCACATAGTATGTCAGTGACATAGTTTAGAACAGAGCTGTCTTTAGAAGATAATTTCTGCAAAGAATGCTAAAAGTATGTGTTAATGCTCTCCTGACAGCAATGAGTAAGTTATGGAAATAATCACTGTAGGAAATTTTCTTCTCCAAAACTATCATTATCCTTATTGCTGATGACTATTAACTCAGTATTTTTCTGGTTTGTGCTATTTGATTGTAATTGATTAATAGACTGTGAAGTTACTCTATCAGGGTTTGTGTATGCTTTTTAAATGTTGAAGTTGAACTATACCTTAAAATGTTTAATATTAATATTATTATTGCTCATGTAAATAGCATTTCAGGAAAATTTTGAGAGTGAATGAGTTAGTGAAATTGTAAGTGCTGTTCCTAGTAAATTTCAACAAATGATAATACTTTTTAATTTTAAAATATCAAATCTAATTTTAATGTTTATAGATCTATTTAATGTTCACTTTTCTTCAATAATGTGATTGTAGCATTATCTTTAACATTTATTTTACTTTTCTTTTTTTTAAATTAATTAATTTATTTTTGGCTGTGTTGGGTCTTCCTTGCTGCGTGCGGGCTTTCTCTAGTTGTGGTGAACGGAGGCTACTCTTTGTTGTGGTGCATGGGCTTCTCATTGGGGTGGCATTTCTTGTTGCAGAGCACGGGCTCTAGGCATGCCGGCTTCAGTAGTTGTGGCTCGCACCCTCTAGAGCACAGGCTCAGTAGTTGTGGCACACGGGCTCAGTTGCTTCGCAGCATGTGGGATCTTCCGGGACCAGGGCTCAAACGTATGTCTCCTGCATTGGTAGACGGATTCTCAATCACTGTGCCACCAGGGAAGCCCTGTTCTACTCTTCTGACCATGTTTTTTCCTGAAGTGAGTATATGTACAAAACTAATATGATTTTATACACAAACATATGATATTTAAGTGCCAACCAAGCACACATCTCTTCCTCTTCTTAATCATTTTGAACTTTTAGTGGATATTTTAGGTAGTCACAGAAATAATTTTATTCATAACTGTTCCATCATTTTAAAGCCTAATTACAGGAAATACTTTTATTTTAAAATACTGGGCGCCTAGAAATAAAGAGATTTCTACTCCAAGAAACTTGGGATAGCCAGTGTTTTAAGAGTAACTAAGCACCTAATGTACTGGGAAGAAGAGTAGCTTTTAACTTAGGGCAATAGAACTACTGTCCAGAATAAACCAGTACCAGTTTAAAGAGGATTTAGTATGTTTACATTTCACCCAGGTATAAAAAATTATATTGAGTAAGAATCTAAGAGGTCATGTCAAGATAAGTATGATAAAGTTTCAGCGGTTTAGCTGGCAGTGAAAAGGAGAAGAATAGAGCCTAAAACAGAAGGACCTTAAACCCAGAAAACTTCTATAGAGCTAAGGAGTATGGCATTAAGACTTTTGTCACCACAACTCTTCCTTCTTTTTATCCTTCTCATTCCTGAATAAAGTAGGATGGCTGGTCCACACTGCAGGCCCCTATTAGGGGTTGGCCCCCTTCAGAGTCACTCTGCTGTGCGGGTATAGATGCATTCATGGGAACTAACTCTCCAACCTTAAGCAAGCTTTGCACCCTGATTAAGCACTTGCAAATTCTAGGCTGCTGAACAATCTCTTCATGAAGCTTTCCCAGGTTCTTGGCAGGATAAAGATCTTCCTCAAAAACACACTGATTAAAGGAATGGTTCAGATACAAACTGAAAAGTGCTACATGAGATAGGTAGGGTCAGAAGCAACTAGTCAGAAATTCACAAGGGTATAGCTAAGCCCTTGATTAGCCACTGCATGATGGGAGGACACAAAATGGGAATCTAGACACAGACACAAATAAAAAGTTGAGAAATACTAGCATGGTTTCGTGGCTAAAAAACAGCTCAGAAATTAATTTCAGCTTTACATAATCACACAGGAAGCAATGAAATGAAACAAGACAACCTGCTTGTTCAGAAATTAATTTCTATGCTAATCTTGAACCCTAAACTTTTGCTAATCCTGATTCACTTTAATCACTTTTACAAAAGCACACACGCTTAACCATGTTTCCCGAATGCCACTGTTTAGCAGTTTTCACAGCGTATTTTGTTTTGATACAGGTCTTGTCACTTTGGCCATCATCTGACAAATTTTAAAAAGGCAATCTAATCTAAACACAATCACACACAAATTTTGGAATGTTTCTTGGTACACATGGCCCTGAAAATTTCAGATTTTTATGAATCAGTTTGGTCCAGTCCAGACGATCAGAGGTCTCTACAACAAAGCTCTGGAATCCTTTCCATGGGCTAAGTAAGAATCCAGCAAATTACCAAATGATGGATGAACAATTGCTGTCATGATGCCTTCTGGCACATTAACAAACACCAAATCACGCACTAGTCATTCTCCAAAGTAGGTGATTATCATCCATACTCAAATAGTTTAAAGCGTCTAAGTAAAATGACTATAGCTTTTACGGACTCAGAAAGTAGAGAGGGAACTCTAATCCATCCTTCTTCCTCTAGATTGAAAAATATTTATGACATTTAAGAAAGGACTGTTTATCCAGTTGGTTTATTCAGTCAGTTGTTCATTCGTCCATTCATTTAACCAACATACACTGAGGGCTGGATGTTGTGCTTGGTGCTGGAGATACAAAGATAAAGACAAATCTATTCTCACTGTTTAATGGGAGAGACAAACAGGAGAAAAATATCGGATTATAGTGATAAGCATGTTAGAAGAATGCTCTCCACTGGGAGTGAGGGTATACAAAGGATGCCTTCCATCACCAAGGATGTGATAACCAACCAGAGTCTGTATAAGGAGGAGGAACTGCAATGTTGAACAGAGTAGGGAAAGGCCAAGGAATGGGCACATGTGCTGAGGGCATGGAGAGGGAGATGTTTGATTTGCTCATTCTGTTCTTATTAGTCATCACTTTTTTTCTTTAGTTAAAAAATAAGTGAAAGAAATTCAATAGGAATCATTTGGAAAGACAGATGACCTGTGATTACACTAGAATGCAGCTCAGTTTTAGTACTTCAGGACAAGAGAAAGAAGTTAGTGGTCTCCAAGGACTCCTTTTCCACTTTAAAATTTTCTGATTTTTGAAGCTGTAGCAGAAGCTTAACAATAAGATGATAAAGAAAATCATTTCACTTGTGACCACAGCAGTCAGGATAGGTGGAGGAGGGTACCAGGAGATTCTAGGAGGGAGTCCAGGAGGTATGACCAAACAGCCCCAAAACACCATCATCCAATAGTTTCCCAGAACTCTATGGCCCTAGTTCCTCAGTCCTCTATGAGTGTTATTCATAACTTCCCATTTGAGGGGCTGTGATATAACCCCATTCTTAGAAATCTCCATAACGTTTTAAAAAGATAGCCCAAATCATGATCCATATAGCTGTAGCTTACATTTCTCATTTTCAACACTTAAAATTTCAGAATTCTTAGATTCTTCCCTTTCTGCAATACAAAAGAAATAATGAAAGTATTTGTTCCCCCAAAACCAAAAAACAGAAAATGTACATTAAATTTGGCAGCAATAGTTTTGCAGGGCTTCAGTAGAACTGGATTGCAATTGTATAATCTAACGAGAAGCACTTCACTCCATATTTGCCTGCCCCCCTCAAATCCATGCTGTGGGGAGACAACTTTTTTAAGTGACTACCAATTTAAATGGTTAAACTCCTCTTGGATGTGGCATAAGATAAAACAATAAGGTAAAACGAACTGAACTCAACTTTAAAAGAAACTTTGTTATGGTGAAAACCCGAACATTAAGACATCATTAAAGCTTCCTGATTAAATTAACATAAGAGGCACAATCTTTCCTTTCCCCCTTCTTTTTAAGAAGCAAAAGCTTCTTTATGCTGACATCTCAATGTATTTGAAGGATCAGTTAAACCAGAGTAGATTTCCAACCTCTATAAAACAGGAAAGAAAAAACAAATAGCAATGGTTACTAAATGCTGCAATAGACTGTTCTAAGTGGCACTCAGAAAAATGGTGTGCCCTTTAACACAGCAATTCTACTTCTAGGACTCTACCCTATGGAAAGATAAATAGACAAGAATGTCAATTGCTATACTATTTATATTGCAAAAGAGGGAAAACAAATGTATTTTGATTAAAAGAAGAATAGATAAATCAATTTTGTTAGAACCATGGCATGGAATACTATGCAGCCATTAGAATGAGATGTATTTATATGTACTAACATGAAAAGGCGTCTTAAGATATTAAATGAAAAAAGCATGTCACTTAATTATATATATATATATATATATATATATACACACACACACACATACATATATATGGCTGGATCCCATGTGTGTGAAAAATATATGTGTATGTATATGTACATATATCTATACATTTAATATACAGTAAAGATTTGGAAAGATGCGTACCTGTGGAAGAAAGTGGATGGAATGCAAGAGAAGGAGGGTAAGGACACGGCAAAGAGGAATTTGTTACTTACACTTTTATGTTGTTTACGTTTTATGATTAAAACTTTTTAAAAAATTAAAAAGAAAACAGTATGTATCAACTGTCAACCAAGAGAAAAGAATAGCAACAGCAACAAAAAGTCTAAAATAAAGAAAGTTAGGGGCCGTAGCACACACTAGAGAAGGGGTACTAGAAGTCTATTTGAGAAGACTGAAAACTATCTTGGTAGCAGATTCTTATTCTTTTGTTTTCTTCAGATAAGGTATTTTCAAACAGTGAATTATGTAAGCCCGAAGCATAACATCTCTGATTGGTATGCACTGCAACTTTATACTATACAGATTGTATCATTTCTTAATATGTGCCAAGCACATCACTAAAAAGGCACAAAACATATGCTTTTTACCTGTGATAAATCACCTTGACTAGGTCACAGACTGCAGTTTTCTAAGTGCCACATAAGAGCCCTGAAACATGGTGACACTCCTCTTATTTTGCTGGCCTGAGTGACACGTGCCATCAAAATCACAGCCCACCTCACATTTGTTACACTTTTGACAATCAATTTTCATTCAGTAATGCTTGTTCATGAACATTGGCATAAAACAAAAGGAGGGGCTTCCCTGGTGGCGCAGTGGTTGAGAGTCCGCCTGCCGATGCAGGGGACACGGGTTTGTGCCCCGGTCCGGGAAGATCCCACATGCTGCGGAGCGGCTGGGCCCGTAAGCCATGGCCGCTGAGCCTGTGCGTCCGGAGCCTGTGCTCCGCAACGGGAGAGGCCACAACAGTGAGAGGCCTGCGTACCGCAAAAAAACAAAAAAACAACAAAAAAAAGGAGAGATATATATATATATTTTTTTCATTTCAAAAGTATGAAGTAGCATTCAAGTATTTTTTATAGTGCTGGTAATGCTTCGACTTATTACAATTAGTATGATAAAACAAATATTTAAAACACAATAACTTGAATAATTATATAGGGGGTTTTGTTCCATGGTACTCAACTCTACCTAGTATTTAGTTCCCTCCATCTCTCACCTTCTCCTCCCTTTCTTCTTTCTTTTTTTTCCTCCCATCCTTCCTTCCTGCCTTCCATAATTATGTATTCAACACCTCTTATGTGTTAAGTAGTGTGCTGGGTGCTAGGAATCCAAAGATGAGTATAACATAATTCCTGCCACGAATGAGTTTGCAGTATAATGAGGTAAACCATATGTTAAGCAGGTTAGTCTGAATAAAACGTGGTGCTGTAAACAAAATCCTGACAAAAAAGAAAATAACATTTATCAGGCATCTACTACATGCAAAGAACCATGTTAGATGTTTTATCTACATTATTCATTTAACCTTCATAACTTCCCATAGGTATTTTTACTTTCTTTTTGCAAACGAGGAACTTGAATTGCAGAAAAATTAAACAATGTTAAAAATTTCAAAGCATCTAAGAAATAACCAGCAGTGCTGTTAAGATGGTAAATTATAAACTTAGCCGGATTAACTCACTTGTTTATACCTGTCCCTGAACTAGAACCCCAAAGTCTTGCCATCCACTGCCAAAGCTCACTTTTAGACAGACAGAAAGAAATGGGCTGCTATACCTCATTACGGTGAAACTTGGCTTTTTTTTAACATCTTTATTGGAGTATAATTGCTTTACAATGGTGTGTTAGTTTCTGCTTTATAACAAAGTGAATCAGCTATACATATACATATATCCCCATATCTCCTCCCTCTTGCGTCTCCCTCCCACCCTCCCTATCCCATCCCTCTAGATGGTCACAAAGCACCAAGCTGATCTCCCTGTGCTATGCGGCTGCTTCCCACTAGCTATCTATTTTACATGTGATAATATATATAAGTCCATGCCACTCTCTCACTTTGTCCCAGCTTACCCTTCCCCCTTCCCGCGTCCTCAACTGGCATTTGTTTTTAACAATTATGTTTCGAATTTTAAGTAAAGGAAGACAACAGTATCATTTTATTAACAATTAATTTTAAAAGGATTGATAATTGGGAGAGTGAAGTTTTCTGAAAACAAAAGTATTGACACTATATACAGAAAATGGAGGACTCTAGAAATGCTACTGAATGGTTTATCTGACCTCCGTTTTACCAAGTTTCCTTAATTTCACAGTTTAAATGCATTCTTAATTTCTCTTCCCTTTTTGGGGACAGTATTGGAGCAGTTTCTATAGCTAAGATGTACCTAGAAGACTTAATTAAGGCTGTGTAATTTTTACGTATTATATTCTGTAAGCTCTCTGGGGGAGAGCAGGAAGTAGGCATTTTATAGCTGGTAAAACTGAAGATCCGAGTATTGACTGAAGGTTGAAAGAAAGAACAGCTAATGAGCCTTCCTCATAAATACAGTTTAACACTTTCTGTTTTTTGTTAATAGAGATGAAATGTAGCTTGTTTGCTTCCTCCTTTTCTTCCAACAAACATATATTAAATACCTACTGTGATCCAGACTTTGTGCTAGGTACTGGGGATACAAAAATGAAGTAGCTCACAGCCTAACAAGGATAGCCCTGTAAAGACCATGTTCTAGGCACTGTACTATGTGGTTAACATGGATTATCTCATTTAATACTTACAATAATTCTGTCTGATAGGTACTAATATTGTCTCCATTGTGCAAATGAAAATAACAAGGCTAATAGAGCCCCCAGTCACACATCCAGAAAGTGGCATTGCTAAGTGTGTTTGAATTTTAATTACTGCATGACACTGCTAAAATAAAGATATACCTAAAGAACTGTGGGAGTCAGGAAGGCATAAAGGGGAGTGACCGACTTGGCTTCAGGCAGTCCAGAGAGGCTTTATAGAGGAGATAACATTTGAGCTCTACCTTTAAAGAAGACATAGTGGATATTCACTGGGT
Source organism: Pseudorca crassidens (assembly GCF_039906515.1). NCBI lineage: Eukaryota > Metazoa > Chordata > Mammalia > Artiodactyla > Delphinidae > Pseudorca > Pseudorca crassidens. The sequence goes on from NC_090296.1 coordinate 66,844,718, forward strand.
AGAGAAGAGTGGAAGGGCATTTTAGGCCGGAAAAAAAAATATGCAAAGACACAGAGTTGTAAAAGGGCATGGAAAGGTTGAAGAAACAGTTCAGGATCTGCAAGAAATGAGTCAACAGACCTACAGCTAGAAGAGGAGGGTTTGCATGCTTCAACAAGGAGCTTAGGCTCTATCCTGAAGGCAGCAGAAAACTAAGAAGGAAGTAGAATAAGATTGTGTGTGTGTGTGTGTGTGTGTGTGTGTTTAAGATAATGCTTGTGGCAATGCAGAGAATGGTCTGGAAGTACAGTGTCTAGCTGTAACTGCAACAGTCTATGAGAGAAAGAAGGGGCTGCCCTGAGGCTCCATGTGATACTGTGATTTATAATAAGAAATATATATTTGGCCTTCATCCCCAGTCTCTGACACAGAGCTCCTAAAACCTTTATAAATTCTTAAGTGATAAGAGAACTAGGAGCGTCTTTTGATCTAGTGAGGTGACTCCAGGTGGGCTCCTGGATGGGGGCTGATCACCAGAAAGACCAAGCCATGATTAGAAATGGAATTTTTAGCCCTGCTCTTACCTCCACTTCTCTAGAGAGGGGAGAGGGACTGGAAATGGAGTTAATGATTGATCAGGCCTACATGAGGAAGCCTCCATAAAATCCCAATAGTATGAGGTTCAGAGAGCTTTCAGGTTGGCAAACACATCCATGCTAGGAGGGTGATGCACCCCAGCTACACAGGCACAGAAGCTCCTGCATCTGGGACACTCCCAGACCTCGCCCTATATATCTCTCCATCTGGCTGTTCATCTGTATCCTTTAATAAACTGGTAAATGTTAGTAAGTGTTTCCCTGAGTTCTGTGAGCTGCTCTAGCAAATTAATCAAAGCCAAGATGGAAGTAGTGGGAACCTCTGATTTGTAGCCAAGCCCCACAGAAGTTGGGAACCAACTATTTGCGATTGGCATCTGAAATGAGATGAGAGCTGTCTTGTGGGACTGAGCTCTTAACCTGTGGGATATGACACTATCTCCAGGAAGACAGGGCCAGAATTGAGTGTCACAGAGAATTCCTTGTTGTGGGGAAAAACACTCCATGCATTTGGTGACCATTTTGGTGAGCAGAAGTGAAGTGTTCTGTGTGAACATAAAGGAGAAAGACACAGGAGGAAAAACTGGGTTTTTTCTTAATTTACTCTAGTTCTGTGGATGTTTAAGTATCCAAGCAGACAACACTGTGCAGGATGCTGAGGGGGGTGATAAGAGCAGGTAATAAGGGAAGTAAGTATATATACACCTTACACATGCGATGTTATTGTATGTATTATTTGCTTGATCCTCACAACAACCCTCAGAGGTTATTTCTTTCTCTATTTTGTGGAGAACTCTGATTATTAAGAAAGCTACCTAACATCATTCAAGTGACCACTGGCGGAGCTGGAATCCAAACCACCCAAGCCTGTCTTCTTCCAAAGCCTATGGCCTTTCACAAAGGACACGCTGAAGGACACTACAATCTAGTTAATGGTTCCATTCATTTCGGTTTGCCTTCACTGAATTTAACTAAAGTACCTTCGAGAGCCAAAGTGTTAAAGCAGCAAACAAAGATGACAAAATAAAGATCACAGAGCAGATCTATAAAATACAGACCAGGTTAGGGGCTCCTTTTAAAAGTACACTCTGGGGCTTCCCTGGTGGCGCAGTGGTTGCGAGTCCGCCTGCCGATGCAGGGGACACGGGTTCGTGCCCCAGTCCGGGAGCATCCCGCATGCCGCGGAGCGGCTAGGCCCGTGAGCCATGGCCGCTGAGCCTGCGCGTCCGGAGCCTGTGCTCCGCAACGGGAGAGGCCATAGCAGTGAGAGGCCCGCGTACCGCAAAAAAAAAAAAAAAGGTACACTCTGTACATCACGTTTGTGGGCATACTGCCATTCACCTAAAAGGGAAATTTCTAGAGATGCTTGTGTCATTTGCATTTGTGGTTTTGGAAACTTCCCAGAAAACCATCCTCTGAATAAAAGGATGTGGCCTTAAGGTAAAAATTATACTTAGCTTTACCTAGCAACCCAACGTCCAGAATCAAGGTTATCACTAAAATGATTTTGAGTAGGCTTTGTGTATTTAGATGCACATATATGCATGCACCCACCCACACATACATACACACACAAAGTGTCTTTTTACAGAAACTAGGCTTGCCTGCTGCCCTTAGGACCTGTTTGTAACATTGCATTCCAGTGACTAAATGGACTTGATACCATATTATAGTAAGCTCTCACACTGCTGTGGCAAAACGCCATTATACTTTTACTATCATTCACTAAGTTTACAAATGGATTGGGAAATATAATCCACATGGTGTAAGTGCTATATAATGTCAGTTGCTGCTGTTGTTGTTATTCATCATCATTATTATCATTATTTTTCTAATTCACACAGTCATCAGCATTAATACTATCAGGGGTGGACCCTAAAACTTTGGAGGATCTAGCAGTAGCAGGAATCTCATGGGCCTTTGACCAAAGAAGTGTCTTCTTTTTTCTGCAAAGGACACTCTTTAGATGATCAGATTGACTCAACCAGGCCAATCATCACCTCATAATTTCCCTCTCCCATTATTCCACCTTATTCTTCTTTTTTTTAACATATATTTTATTTTTATTTATTTTTTAACATCATTATTGGAGTATAATTGCATTACAATGCTGTGTTAGTTTCTGCTATATAACAAAGTGAATCAGCTATATGTATACATATATCCCCATATCCCCTCCCGCTTATGTATCCCTCCCGTCCTCCTTATCCCACCCCTCTAGGCGGTCACAAAGCACTGAGCTGATCTCCCTGTGCTATGCGGCTGCTTCTCATTAGCTATCTATTTCACATTTGGTAGTGTATATATGTAAATGATACTCTCTAACCTCGTCCCAGCTTACCCTTCCCTGTCCCCATGTCCTCAAGTCCATTCTCTACATCTGTATCTTTATTCCTGCCCTGCCTCAAAGTTCATCAGAACCATTTTTAAATCCTTTTTTAGATTCCATATATATGTGTTAGCATACAGTATTTGTTTTTCTCTTTCTGACTTGCTTCACTCTGTATGATAGACTCTAGGTCCATCCACCTCACTACAAATAACTCAATTTCGTTTCTTTTTATGGTTGAGTAATATTCCATTGTACATATGTGCCACAACTTCTTTATTCTTTCATCTGTTGATGGACACTTAGGTTGCTTCCATGTCCTGACTATTGTAAATAGTGCTGCAATGAATATTGTGGTACATGACTTTTTGAATTATGGTTTTCTCAGGGTATATGCCCAGTAGTGGGAAGCCTGGGTCGTATGGTAGTTCTACTTTTAGTTTTTTAAGGAACCTCCATACTGGTCTCCATAGTGGCTGTATCAATTTACATTCCCACCAACAGTGTAAGAGGGTTCCCATTTCTCCACACCCTCTCCAGCATTTATTGATTGTAGATATTTTGATGATGGCCATTCTGACTGGTGTGAGGTGATACCTCATTGTAGTTTTGATTTGCATTTCTCTAATGATTAGTGATGTTGAACATCTTTTGATGTGTGTGTTGGCAATCTGTATGTCCACTCTGGAGAAATGTCTATTTAGGTCTTCTGCCCATTTTTGGATTGAGTTGCTTTTTTTAAAAAATTAAATTAAATTAATTTTTTTATACAGCAGGTTCTTATTAGTTATCAATTTACATATTAGTGTATATATGTCAATCCCAATCTCCCAATTCATCACACCACCACCACCACCCTCCCCCTCACGCCACTTTCCCGCCTTGGTGTCCATATGTTTGTTCTATACATCTGTGTCTCTATTTCTGCCCTGCAAACTGGTTCATCTGTAGGGGTGTTTGTTTTTTTTTTGACATTGAGCTGCATGAGCTGCTTGTATATTTTGGAGATTAATCCTTTGGCAGTTGCTTCGTTTGAAAATATTTTCTCCCATTCTGAGGGTTGTCTTTTTGTCTTGTTTATGGTTTCCTTTGCTGTGCAAAAGCTTTGAAGTTTCATTAGGTCCCATTTGTTTATTTTTGTCTTTATTTCCATTTCTCTAGCAGGTGGGTCATAAAGGACCTTGCTGTGATTTAGGTCATAGAGTGTTCTGCCTATGTTCTCCTCTAAGAGTTTTATAGTGTCTGGCCTTACAGTTAGGTCTTTAATCCATTTTGAGTTTATTTTTGTGTATGGTGTTAGGGAGTGTTATAATTTCACTCTTTTACATGTAGCTGTCTAGATTTCCCAGTACCACTCACTGAAGAGGCTGTCTTTTCTCCATTGTATATTCTTGCATCCTTTATCAAAGATAAGGTGACCATATGTGCATCGGTTTACCTCTGGGTTTTCTATCCTATTCCATTGATCTATATTTCTGATTTTGTGCCAGTACCATACTGTCTTGATTACTGTAGCTTTATAGTATAGTCTGAAGTCAGGGAGCCTGATTCCTCCAGCTCCGTTTTTCGTTCTCAAGATTGCTTTGGCTATTCGGGGTCTTTTGTGTTTCCATACAAATTGTGAAATTTTTTGTTCTAGTTCTGTGAAAAATGCCATTGGTAGTTTGATAGGGATTGCATTGAATCTGTAGATTGCTTTGGGCAGTATAATCATTATCACAATGTTGATTCTTCCAATCCAAGAACATAGTATATCTGTCCGTCTGTTTGTATCACCTTTAATTTCTTACATCAGTGTCCTATAGTTTTCTGCATACAGGTCTTTTGTCTCCTTACATAGGTTTATTCTTAGGTATTATATTCTTTTTGTTGCAATGGTAAATGGGAGTGTTTCCTTAATTTCTCTTTCAGATTTTTCATCATTAGTGTATAGGAATGCAAGAGATCTCTGTGCATTACTTTTGCATCCTGCTACTTTACCAATTTCATTGATTAGCTCTAGTAGTATTCTGGTAGCATCTTTAGGATTCTCTATGTATAGTATCATGTCACCTGCAAACAGTGACAGCTTTACTTCTTCTTTTCCGATTTGGATCCCTTTTATTTATTTTTCTTCTCTGATTGCTGTGGCTAAAACTTCCAAAACTATGTTGAATAATAATATTGTTGAGAGCAGACATCCTTGTCTTGTTCCTGATTTTAGAGGATTTTTCACCATTGAGAATGATGTTGGCTGTAGGTTTGTCATATATGGCCTTTATTATGTGAGGAAAGTTCCCTCTATGCTTACCTTCTGCAGGGTTTTTATCATAAATCGGTGTTGAATTTTGTCAAAAGCTTTCTCTGCCTCTATTGAGATGATCATATGGTTTTTACCCTTCAGTTTGTTAATATGGTATATGACCCTGATTGATTTATGTATATTGAAGAATCCTTGCATTCCTGGGATAAACCCCACTTGATCATGGTGTATGATCCTTTTAATGTGCTGTTGGATTCTGTTTGCTAGTATTTTGTTGAAGATTTTTGCATCTATGTTCATCAGTGATACTGCCTGTAGTTTTCTTTTTTTTTGATATCTTTGTCTGGTTTTGGTATCAGGGTGATGGTGGCCTCGTAGAATGAGTTTGGGAGTGTTCCGCACTCTGTTATATTTTGAAAGAGTTTGAGAAGGATGGGTGTAGCCCTTCTTTAAATGTTTGATAGAATTCGCCTGTGAATCCATCTGCTCCTGTTCTTTTGTTTGTTGGAAGATTTTTAATCACAGTCTCAATTTCAGTACTTATGATTGGTCTGTTTATATTTTCTATTTCTTCCTGGTTCAGTCTTGGAAGGTTGTGCTTTTCTACGAATTTGTCCATTTCTTCCAGGTTGTCCCTTTTATTGGCATATAGCTGCTTGTAGTAATCTCTCATGATACTTTGTATTTCTGCAGGGTCAGTTGTTACTTCTTTTTCATTTCTAATTCTGTTGATTTGAGTCTTCTCCCTTTCTTTCTTGATGAGTCTGGCTAATGGTTTATCAATTTTGTTTATCTTCTCAAAGAATCAGCTTTTAGTTTTATTGATCTTTGCCATCATTTCCCTCATTTCTTTTTCATTTATTTCTGATCTGATCTTTATGACTTCTTTCCTTCTGCTAAATTTGGGGGTTTTTTGTTCTTCTTTCTCTATTGCTTTACGTGTAAGGTTAGGTTGTGTATTTGAGCTTTTTCTTGTTTCTTGAGGTAGGACTGTATTGCTATAAACTTCCCTCTTAGAACTGCTTTTGCTGCATCCCATAGGTCTTGGGTCATCATGTTTTCATTGTCATTTGTTTCTAGGTATTTTTTGATTTCCTCTTTGATTTCTTCAGTGATATCTTGCTTATTTAGTAGCATATTGTTTAGCCTCCACGTGTTTGTATTTTTTTACAGTTTTTTTCCTGTAATTGATACCTAGTCTAAGAGCGTTGTGGTCAGAAAAGATACTTGATATGATTTCAATTTTCTTAAATTTACCAAGGCTTGATTTGTGACCCAAGATACGATCTATCCTGGAGAATGTTCCATGAGCACTTTAGTAGAAAGTGTATTCTGTTGTTTTGGGATGGAATGTCCTATAAATATCAATAAAGTCCATCTTGTTTAATGTGTCAGTTAAAGCTTGTGTTTCCTTCTTTAATTTTCATTTTGGATGATCTGTCCATTGGTGAAAGTGGGGTGTTAAAGTCCCCTACTATGATTGTCTTACTGTTGATTTCCCCTTTTATGGCTATTACCATTTACCTTATGTATTGAGGTGCTCCTACCTTTGGTGCATAAATATTTACAATTGTTATATCTTCTTCTTGTATTGATCCCTTGATCATTATGTAGTGTCTTTCTTTGTCTCTTGTAATAGTCTTTATTTTAAAGTCAGTTTTGTCTGATATGAGAATTGCTAGTCCATCTTTCTTTTGATTTCCATTTGCATGGAATATCTTTTTGCATCCCCTCACTTTCAGTCTGTATGTATCCCTAGGTCTGAAGTAGGTCTCTTTTAGACAGCATGTATATGGGTCTTGTTTTTGTATCTATTCAGCTGGTCTATGTCTTTTGGTTGGAGCATTTAATCCATTTACATTTAAGGTAATTATTGATATGTATGTTCCTATTACCATTTTCTTAATTGTTTTGGGTTTGTTTTTGTAGGTCTTTTCCTTCTCTTGTGTATCCTGCCTAGGGAAGTTCCTTTAGCATTTGTTGTAAAGCTGGTTTGGTGGTGCTGAATTCTCTTAACTTTTGCTTGTCTGTAAAGGTTTTAATTTCTCTGTCAAATCTGAATTAAATCCTTGCTGGGTGGAGCAATCTTGACTGTAGGTTTTTCCCTTTCATCACTTTAAATACGTCCTGCCACTCCCTTCTGGCTTGCAGAGTTTCTGCTGAAAGATCAGCTGTTAACCTTATGGGGATTCCCGTGTATGTTATTTGTTGCTTTCCTCTTACTGCTTTTAATGTTTTTTATTTGTATTTAAGTTTTGATAGTTTGAATAATATGTGTCTTGGCATGTTTCTCCTTGGATTTATCCTATATGGGGCTCTCTGTGCTTCCTGGACTTGATTATTTCTTTTCCCATGTTAGGGAACTTTTCGACTATAATCTCTTCAAATATATTCTCAGGCCCTTTCATTTTCTCTTCTTCTTCTGGGACCCCTATAATTCAAATGTTGGTGCATTTAATGTTGTCCCAGAGGTCTCTGAATCTGTTCTCAATTCTTTTCATTCTTTTTTCTTTATTCTGCTCTGCGGTAGTTATTTCTTTTCTTTTTTTTTTTTTTGCGGTAGTTATTTCTACTGTTTTATCTTCCAGGTCACTTATCCGTTCTGCCTCACTTATTCTGCCATTGATTCCTTCTAGAGTATTTTTAATCACATTTATTGTATTGTTCATCATCGTTTGTTTGCTCTTTAGTTCTTCTAGGTCTTTGTTAAACCTTTTTTGTACTTTCTCCATTCTATTTCCAAGATTTCGGATCATCTTTACTATCATTTACTATCTGAATTCTTTTTCAGGTAGACTGCCTATTTCCTCTTCACTTGTTTGGTCTGGTGGATTTTTACCTTGCTCCTTCATCTGCCGCGTATTTCTGTGTCTTCTCATTTTGCTTAACTTACCATGTTTGGGGTCTCATTTTCGCAGGCTGCAGGTTTGTAGTTCCCCTTGTTTTTGGTGTCTGCCCCCAGTGGGTTAGGTTGATTCAGTGGCTTGTGTAGGCTTCCTGGTGAAGGGGACTGGTGCCTGTGTGCTGGTGGGTGGGGCTGAATCTTGTCTTTCTGGTGGGCAGGGCTCCATGTGGTGGTGCGTTTTGGGGTGTCTGTGAACTTATTATGATTTTAGGCAGCCTCTCTGCTAATTGGTGGTGTTGTGTTCCTATCTTGCTAGTTGTTTAGCATGGGGCATCCAGCACTGGAGCTTGCTGGCTGTTGGGTGGATCTGGGTCTAGCGTTGAGATGGAGATCTCTGGGAGAGTTCTCACTTATTGATATTACATGGGCCCGGGAGGTCTCTGGTTTTCCAATGTCCTGAACTCATCTCTCCCACCTCAGAGGCTCAGGCCTGACACCAGGCCAGAGCACCAAGACCCTGTCAGCCACATGGCTCAGAAGAAAAGGGAGAAAAAAGAAAGAAAAAAATTAAAAAGTAAACTAAAATAAAATAATTAAAATTAGGGCTTCCCTGGTGGCGCAGTCGTTGAGAGTCCGCCTGCTGATGCAGGGGACACGGGTTCATGCCCTGGTCTGGGAAGATCCCACATGCCGCGGAGCAGCTGGGCCCGTGAGCCACGGCAGCTGAGCCTGCGCGTCCGGAGCCTGTGCTCCGCAATGGGAGAGGCCACAACAGTGAGAGGCCCGCGTACTGCAAAAAAAAAAAAAAAAAAAAAAAATTAAAATTAAAAAGAAAACAATATTAAAATTAAAAAGTAATAAAAAAAAGAAAAAGAAGAGAGCAGCCAAACCAATAAACAGATCCACCAATCATAACAAGCAATAAAAACTATACTAAGAAAACAAGAATCAGAAACAAGTCAGCTTCAGACAGCAAACTCCAAGTCTACAGTTGCTCACAAATTCCACAGCCTTAATTATGGGTGGATTTGTTGTCTATTCGGGTATTCCACAGTTGCAGCATACCTCAAGTTTATCATGGGGATTTAATCTGCTGCTCCTGAGGCTGCACGGAGAAATTTCCCTTTCTCTTCTTTGTTCACACAGCCCCTGGGGTTCAGCTTTGGTTTTGGCCCCATGTTTGTGTGTAGGTTGCCCTCAGGCTTCTCTTCCTTCCCAGACAGGACAGGGTTAAAGCAGTGGTTGATTAGGGGGCTCTGGCTCACTCAGGCCAGGGGGAAGGAGGGGTACAGTGGTTATAATGGGAATGTGGGGCGAGGCTGTGGTGGCAGAGGCTGGCGTGACGTTGCAAGCTGTGTGTTCTCCTGGGGAAGTTGTCCCTGGGTCACAGGACCCTGGCAGTGGCAGGCTGCATAGGTTCCTGGGGCAGGTGTGTGGATAGTGACCTGCGCTTGCACACAGGCTTCTTGGTGGCTACAGCAGCAGCCTTAGCATTTCATGCCTGTCTCTGGGGTCCAAGTAGATAGCTGCAGCTTGCATCCATCTCTGGAGCTCATTTAGGGGGTGCTCTGAATCCCCTCTCCTCATGCACCCCGAAACAATGGTCTCTTGCTTCTTAGGCAGGTCCAGAGTTTTTCTCGGACTCCCTCCCTGTTAGCTGTGGTGCATTAGCCCCCTTCAGGCTGTGTTCATGCAGTCAACCCCAGTCCTCTCCCTGGGATCTGAACTCCGAAGCCATAGCCTCAGCTCCCAGCATCCCCCTGCCCCAATGGGTGAGCAGACAAGCCTCTCAGGCTGGTGAGTGCTGGTTGGCACTGATCCTCTGTGTGGGAATCTCTCCGCTTTGTTCTCTGCACCCCTGTGGCTGTTCTCTCCTCCGTGGGTCTGAAGCTTCCCCACCCCCACCCCCAGTGAAGGGGCTTCCTAGTCTGTGGAAACTTTTCCTCCTTCACAGCTCACTCCCAGAGGTGCAGGTCCCCATCCCTCTTATTTTGTCTCTGTTTTTTCTTTTGCCCTACCCAGGTACGTGGGGATTTTCTTGCCTTTTGGGAGGTCTGAGGTCTTCTGCCAGCATTCAGTAGGTGTTCTGTAGGAGTTGTTCCACATGTAGATGTATTTTTGATGTATATTTGTGGGGAGGAAGGTGATCTCCATTTCTTACTCCTCCACCATCTTGAAGGCCTCCCCACCCCCATTCTTTTCCTTCAACGTTTATTAACCCTAATGATTAATTCATGCATTTATTTAATTAATATTTATTAAGTGCCTACTCTATGCCAGACCTGGTTCTAGGTGCTGGGATTAGAGCAGTGAAAAAAGCAGTCAAAAATACCTACCCTCAATAAGCCACGACATAGAAACAATCTAAATGTCCATCAACAGATGAGTGGATAAAGAAAAGCAGTACATATATACAATGGAATACTACTCAGGCATAAAAAAGAATGAAATGAAATCATTTGCAGCAACATGGATGGACTTAGAGATTATCATACCAACTGAAGTAAGTCAGAAAGAGAAAGACAAATACTATGACTTATATGTGGAATCTAAAATATGATACAAATGAATTTACCTATGAAACAGAAACAGACTCACAGACATAGAGAACAGACTTGTGGTTGCCAGGGGGAAGGGGGAGTGGGGAGGATGGGTTGAGAATTTGGGATTAGCAGATGCAAACTATTATATATAGGGTGGATAAACAACAAGGTCCTACATATAGCACAAGGAACTATATTCAATATCCTGTGATTAAGCATAATGGAAAAGAATGTATATATTTGTATAAGTGAATCACTTTGCTGTACACCTGAAACTAACACAACACTGTAAATCAACTTTACTAGAATAAAATTAAAATTAAAAAAAGAAACTAATTAAAAACAAAAAACAAAACAAAAAAATACCTACCCTCAAGAAGATGCTATTCTAGTGGACCACTCATGCCACACATGTCAACCATACCACTGGTCCACCTGAGGGCCAGTATCGGACACCCTGTCAGGACCCAGGACTGGCAATAGGTAAAGAGTGGGAAGAAGAAAAGACCAGGGCTGCAGACAGCCACGCCCCACCCCCACCCTCCTGCCAGAGTCTGACTACACACCAGCATGGTTAAGAAAAAAATTCCGTATTGCTACACTCACCTTTGTGTGATGCTTTGGGTTTTACCACCTCTGGAGGCTCACAGTTCTTGCAGCTGAGATTGTGGCTCTCCTTTCCAACCAACAGACGCCTATCACCAAGAACTTTTCATGAGGAAAAACCTGAAGATCTGAAGGAACCGAGGGCATTTTACATGAAACTCTAGGCTCCTGGCTGCCGGCCCTGCGCAGGCACCTTCTCATTAGGTGTGAGCTATACTGACTGAGCAGCTCTGCGATCTAGGAATCCATCCACATGCAATCCACCTCTGCCACGCTAGAGACTCGTGTCAGCAGTGCCTGAAGGACATGACTGGGAGATTGAATTTGACCTACTTCATACTCGGGTTCCTTCTCAGTAGGATCTTAATGAGTTTCACTAAACCACATCTTCTCAGTTTCCCTAAAATGTAAGGAAGGAAACAAGATTCAGATGATTCACTTAGAAATATCCCTTTATCATGCAATGTTGACTAAAATCACCTGTTTTCAAATGAGGGCATGTCAAGTAGATGACTACCACTTTTCCATTACAAGAGCAGGAACAGAAACTATCTAAAAAATAGATAAACTCAATTCTCAAAAAAACTAAAAACTGTTATTTTTGTCAGTGATTCAGCCTCTTTCTCTCAAACCAAGCCTTTTAGTAAAAGTAATAACATATGAGGAAAATAGGTATTTTGAATTGAATTTCTTTTTTTCCATTTCCTCCTAGTGGAGGTGACTAATGGACAGTGAAATGGCCAAGAGATAGGCAGGGAGCCACAGAGGACAGGAGGAGGAGTGAAGGGCAGAAATAATTCACGGATGGTAGCTAAGTCTAAAACAATGTAGAATTCAATATATTTCTACTTTGCATGGGAAGGGAAGAGGCATGGAAAAAAATAGTTATATTAGCTTAGGTAATGACAGTAATTAATAACTGCATGCCTCTACTATGCTAGGCCCAGTGCCTGCCAGGTATTTTCTATCCATTATCTCTCAGCAATCCTGCAAGGGTGGCGTTATTCTTATTTTAAAGAAGAAAAATTGGAGACTCAGAGAGTTAAGTGCCCTGACCAGGCTCACACAGAAAAGTGGAAGAGCCTGGACTGAAACCCAAACTCAAGGCCCTTCCCTTTCACCCTGTCTCCTCTGCACCACTCCTGAGAACCCACTGCAAAATTTTACACATTTCTCAAATGGGAATCTATTATGTTATTATGACACTTTAAAATGTTTTAAATAACATTCTAGTGAAACATGTAGGATATCATTAGGGCATGGAAAAATTACCTAGAGAGCTTGTTTAAGTTGCATATTCCTGGGTTCCACCCCTGGAAGATTGAAATTCAGTAGGTCTGGGGTAGGGTCCAGGAATCTACATTTTAAACAGGCATCCAAGTAATTAATACAGGTGATCATCAGATTATACTTTGAGACACAATGTCATAGACCCTACACCAAATTTCTAATTCTCAATTTCTTATTCCCTTGCCTTGTCACTCACTTTATTCTAAAATGTATGGATATGTGCCAATGAGATAGTAGTCTGGTATATTGGGAAAAAAATAAAATACTGGTGGGAAGGGTCCTAGGTTCTGGGTAGAACTCTGTTGCTAACTAGTTGGGTAAACTCAAACAATTCCTTTGAATGTTGTGGGCCTTTGCTCCTTTACAAATGAGGAGTTTCTAAGATCATGCATCTATGATTTTATTTGGCTGCAGAAAGCCAATTTTTAAAATGATAATGACCTCTAGAGCCTAACCATTTCGATGGTGAAATCTAATAAGCAGAGTCTAGTTTCTCCATAAATTTTATAATATCAACACAGTGCCTCCAAATATTATGGATTTGAGGGAAGGGAATGGGAATCCAAAAATGGAAGCAAGTACAAGTTATATTTTTAAGACCATTCAGTTGTTTGCTTAGCAACTGATTTCTTCAATCAAGTAGTTACAGCTATACTAAGAATTCTTTAAGTATGTATACAGTAGACCCTTGAACAACATGAGTTAGAACTGTGCCAGTCCACTTATATGTGGATTTTTTCAATAGTAACTACTGTAGTACTAAATGATCCACAGTTGAATCTGTGGATACAGATCCACAGACACGGAGGGTCAACTGTAAAGTTATAGGAAGATTTTCCACTGAGCAGAGAATGGGGCCCCAAACCCCCATGTCGTTTGAGGGTCAACTGTATTTCAAATCTTAGAAAACAAGCTGTTGCACAATCATTCTAGTTTTCAGTAGCATCTTGAAGTCCAAAGCTATTTTGAGTTAGCTTTTAAAGAACTAAAGATAACCCTTGATTTACATCAACACACCCTTGGATATTGAAAACACAGGTTGAGAATTGCTGATTTACATCTTGTTTTTAAATGTCCAAAGTATGGCTTATTGGATGGTTAGTATCCATGGAGATAAACCTAACAAGTGAACTGAGTCACACAAATGAAGCCACAAGTTACAAAAGAGAAGGAAGACCACGGTGAAAGAGCTATGGTTCTAAGTCAGTGAGGAAAATCATGAAGCAAACTTGCTCACTTTCAGAAAATTGTGTAATATATTTACCTTGAAATATTCCTCTCAGCTCTGTGACTTATTAACACCTTTCTAAGGCACTAATTTTCTTGTTCAAACAGACTACTCTAGCAGCAGAATTTGGTTACAGAAAGAGACAAGGAAAAGATATATTATTACGTGGGAAATCTGAATCACCAGAAACAAAGGAAACAATTCTCTCAATTATGAACTACGTTGAGATGCCCTACTTATAGCAATGTTAAGGGAGACATTAATTTCACATTTAGATAGTGTGTAATAATTTCTCCAGCATTTTGCAGTATAATTTAACAGCTCTTATTTAAAAAGGAACTTTTCAACTCAATTGATGCTAGTTTTATCTCTGAAGCTTTCAATTATACCACATTCCCAAAAGCATCATATTAAGTAAATTCAATGCATTCATAATCTTACATAGCCTACATAGCATAGTAGAGGCACTTAGGGAAGTGTACTGAGATTATTTTACCTGTACCATAAGGATAAATATACATTTTCTATCTATTTTCTAGCTCTTTCCTTAATAAGATCTTGGAGAGTTCATAAATTGACTTTGACTTCTTCAGTTTATGATTTTGCAGCATCCTAGAAAGATGAAATGTTTGCTGCTGCAGCTAAGGAGTATAATATTGCTGCAGTCTATTTACTTGTATTGCAAGGTAAGCTCAGAGGTTAAAATGAAAAGGTTACTTTTTTAGATCAAGAATTCTAAGGAAAACAATTTTTTATACTCCATACTAATCTTTAATAACATTCATGACTGCTATGACCTAAAAAACCAAAGTAACTATTTTTTCCGGCTTAGAAAAAATTCCAGCCAATAACCTCTAATCCACACATAACCCAAAATATGAACTCCAGAACCAAACCCCTGACAAACCATCAAAGACCAGGTGGGTACCAGGCTATGTAGGTGCTCAAGCACCTTCCCCCTTCACATTTTACTGCATCTTCAAAAATGAAGAAATAGTTCTGTGAGCTAAAAAGGGGGTGGTGGAACTACAGAGCTCTCGCTACTGAGACAAATGAGAAGAGTGTGCCCCCAGTGGATCAGAAACTTCTATAATCATGATGTTCAGAATCATTGGAATGCTATTTGGCCTGCAAATTTTTCATTTGCCTGATTTTTTAGAGGTTCTGGGCTCACTTAAATAACTTTGGGTATAACTGTGGTCTAAGGATATTCTATCAGTGCTGAGGAAACCCAGAGAGCAGGCCTTTTTGGAAATGTGTCTATACTGTATCTGAAGAATAAATAACTTTCTCTAGGATTGTTGTTTAGGCATTTAAAATTTTGGTAGGCTAACGCATTCTCAATAATAATTCTGAATAATCCTGCTGTGTGAAATGCCAGACGAAGGAATATCGAGGTAGAAGAAATGAACTCATAATAATGGCAGCTAAAATTTATAAGTGTTTGACATGAACGATTTTGGTTAATCCTCACAGTAATCCTTTGAGGTAGGTATAATTATATATTCCATTTCACAAATGAGGAAACTGAGATCCACAGAAGTGAAGCAACTTGCTTGAGGATTCATAGCTGGTAGTGGCAGAACAAGAATTTAACCCAGGCAACTGGGTTCCAGGTCTGACATGTTTAAATGGTGTGCTATATGGCCTTCCAGAAGGCCTCTTTTGTTTCCAGAAGGTCCAGCTCCACAACGGTCCGCTTGTCTCTGCCTACTTGTCCTTAGTTGCTAAGGAGATGAGACAATCTCTAAGGTGAGCAGCATAAAACGTTCAAATGAGATTTAAATAAGGAACTTAACGTTTTTATTTGTGCTACGTTGTGCTGTACTAAAGGCAATTTATTTCATTCAGTACTTCAGAAGGCATACATTTTAGAATGTGATACTAGCATGGAAGATTTACCCTATCCAATCTATCATTCTTTTCAATAGGAATTTTCTGACATTGAGGATACAACATGTGGGGAAATGGCATTAACAGCCTCTGTGAACATATTCCAAGTTATAAAGTTCTTTGCAAGGGGTTGGGGAAGAAGGGGCAACTCTCTACCTAGAATTTGTGGGAAGTGACCATAAGACAGATGGAATTCTCAATCCTGTCACTTTGACTGGGAAAACCTCATTGCCTTGAGGTTCGTGGAAAAAACTTGTTGCCCACCCTGGGCCCCTGGGATGTCCCCACAGCGCCTCCTCAGCAGTAGACTTTTTACAGTATGTATACCCCTCGCCTCTAGGGACCAGGGAGTTCCTCAGCTCTAGTAGAGATGCTAAGGAATTCCAAGAACCCTGTGCAAATCCTAACATCTTTGGGTGCACAGCTAAATCATGCACACTATTTTCTTCCCTAGCTTTTCTATTCTCAGCTGTGGCGGTTCTGTGTTACCTGTACTCACACAAATCTCTATGCCTCTGGAAAGTGACAATGACCAAGTTCTCTCACTAATTCATTCAAAGTTTGTGGTCAAAATAGGCAAAGAAATTACTGGAAAAGGCTGGAAAGGCTAAGAAGGTTTTAATAAATGATGTAATATATTAAGTTGCCCCAAAGTACAAGTGCCTTTTCAAAAGGCAGCCCCCTAATTTGTAATCGCACTCTTATTATTTAGACCCAAGTTCATTCCATATTTCATGACATTTTATTATTTTATTATTTTATTATCTGGCAATGGTTACTCTTGACACTGTGGTCAGATAATAAGGTTGGGCAGATGGTACTTTCAATTTAAATGGACTTTTATGCCATTAAAAGGAATGTTTGCTCTGTCTAAGAAGAGCATTGACTGTAAAAGTCACAGGCTTCAGACCGTTTCCTGTGGGATTTTTCCGCTATCCTTCCAATTAGTCAGTCAATGTGATGTTTCCCTAAACATAATCATTTATTTTTCTCTGGAGGGTTACCTTCCATCCCATTCAAGAAAGATGATCCTGGAAAATAAGGAAAGCTTTCTACACCCCCCAGTACAATATTTATGATTAATTGCAGCCTAACATAATGAATGATAAAAGGAAAAAGTATTACGTTTCCTTGTGCTTCTCATATAAAAAAGCATTTGTTGCAGTTTGAGTCCCAGCCAACTTCCATTGTTTAGGCAATAATTAGTTGAATTATACCAATCACCAGCAATCATAACAGAAATTATATAATTGTACTTTAGACCAATGACCTTGGACTTATGAAAATAGAACATCGGGTATTTAATTGCATAATGTGGCACTACAATTCTATATCTATAAACTCGAGGTTTTATATTAATTAATTTACAATACCCTGTACCTAAACATTTCTGAAAGTGACAAAATTATGTAAGTTTCACAAGCTATCCAAATAGCATTTATTTCAAACAAACTGAACCATATTAAAAACAAGACTTCCACTCTCTTATAAATAATGACTTCATATATTTCAGAAATTTGAAGGGACTTTGCCACAAACATGTTTAAACTGAACTGTTTCCGAGAATTGGACTAGTTTACATTATTGAAGGATGAAAACAAAGCAACATCTTTTGTAATCAGAGAAACGTTGAATCTGTTCAATACTCACTGTCAGTAGAGTTCACCTTAAGAAACAGAATGGGCTGTGCATACAAAAACAAACCTCAAGTTGGAAGCTTCACATCAACAGAACGATGAATAAAGGACTCTTCCAACACAGTAGGCAAATTTCCCCTTTAATAAGCAGCCAGGAAAAAGCAATATTTCAACGTTTGCTTTCCTTCCTCTGAGGGAGAGGGTTTCACTATGACTTATTTTACTTCCTTTTTATTCTGTCCTATTTTCTTGGCTCTCACAGACAGTTCCAGTAGCAACATGACAATCCCACTTTGCACTTGCCGAAAGCGCCTTTTCTCTAAAACTCTCAGCTGTGGTCTATGCGAGGAGAGTGTAAAACAGGGGAAATGATGCAAACATTGAAGTTCATCCTCTCAGTACAAACATTTTGAAAGACACAGACTCATCTGAACCCCAGACTGGGAAAGAAGGACACCAACAAAACCCAAACTCCTCCCAAACTTCAGGCTTAGTATCCCTGAGGCCTTTGAGCAAGATTTACCATTATCTTGAGCTCTGACTCACAAATAAAATAAAGCAATGAATGACATTTTTTTTTTTTAGCATCTGAAGAGTAACTAGATTGCGTTTTCTAAAATAAAACTTGGAAGAAAAGCAGATTCTTGGAGTTCTAAAAATAAGACTAAAGTGGGTACTTAGTGTGTATTACTCTTGAATGCATGTTTCTAGGGTCAAAAACACTCACATTTCTATTTTTTTTAATGGAAAACTTACTTATCCAGGGAAAAATCATCTCAAAATAAAAAATGCTTCAGAATAAAATTTATCAAAAGGTTGTTGACTCTCTCTTCTCAAACCTATGTATATGCATGTGTAAATCTGCATCTATAGCTATCTACACAAGTATTTTTTAATGGACGAAAGAGAACTTTCTTTACAAACATCAGAGAACTCTATTGTATCTTAAAGTTATTTACAGTTACTATCATAAGATAGAGATTTTTGATTCCCCAGATTCCTGAGGAGTAGCTTGACTTCAGGAGTCTACGACCATTCCTTTGCTTCAGCATTTATAATGGCTTTCAAAACTTACAGCAGTTTTCTCTTCATATTTCATCAAAGATGCAAATAGACCTTTTCAAAAGTTATCAGCGAATTAGAAGAGTTAATTTGTGTGGACTGGAAATTTCTCATCCCCAGTCTGGAAAACAGTTTGGTATTTTCTTATAAAGTTAAACCTTTACCTAACATATGATCTAGCAACACCATTCTTAGGTATTCATGCAAGAGAAATGAAAACTTATTCCCAATTGGCTTTATTCAAATTGCTGAAAACTGAAGACAACTCAAATGTACCTCTGGTGAGTGGAAACCAACTATGGTACATCTATCTATACAATAAAATCTTAATAATAAAAAGAGATGAACCGTTCATGCACCCAACATGGGTGAATCTCAAATGCCTTATGCTAAGTGAAAGAAGCCAGACTCAACAGACTACACCCTGTACAAGCCTGCTTATATGACATTCCAGAAAAGGCAAAATTATAGGAAGAGAAAACAGATCAGTGGTCACCAGGGGCTGGGGACGGGAGTAAGAGGAGAGGTTGACTATAAGGGCAACAAAAGGAATTTTTTTGAGGTTGTTAGAACTGTTTTGTAATTTAATTGTGCTGGTGGTAACAGGACAGTGTGTGTCTGTCAAAACTCCACATTACACCAAAAGTGTGAATTTTACTGTAGGTGAATACGGCAAACTTAAAAAATGAATTAACACATACAAGCACAAACATAAAAACCTGGAAGGATATATGCCAAAATACTGATGGTGATTATCTCTTAGATGTGGTATTATGGGTGATTTTAATTTTCTTTCTTGTCCTCTAAAATTTTTAAATTATCCCCAATAAATATATGTTATTTTTGTTTCTATGGGAAGAATAAAATTGCATTCCTTTCATCTGTTGAATGTGAGCCTCCAGATCTAGTTGACTGCAACTGCCTCTTGGAGGCCTCCTTCATTCCAGTCCTCCTTCCTTCTGTCCTTTGTCCTTTATAATAGTTTCAACATGTCAACACTCAGTTCAAGAAGACGCAATGGTTGCCTAATGCCTTCTCAAGCAAGCCCTAATTTCTTTGCTGCCTTTCGAGTCTATTGCTGACATAATAAGATTGGGTAAAGGTTTACTGAGCCCTTATTATATGCCAGGAACTGCTAGCTGCTCTACATGAAATATCTTATGTAATCCTAGCACAACAGTCTTAAATGATATGTTTTTTCTGTCCTCAATTTATAGATGCCCACTGTCACACGCTAATAGAGAAAGAACTGTGATGATCCCAGAGCTCAAATTCTCAATCACTGCAGTGGAGTGAGGCGGTTAAAAAGTATGGCATCTGGAGGAAAGCTGCCTGGGTTCTGAAGCTTGGCTCACTACTGTAGCTGGTGATCTTGGGGGAAATTGTTTAACTTCCCTGAGTCTTTTCCCTGACATTAAATAAGGATAATAGTAGCAACTATTCATCAGTTGGTTGTGTGGATTAAATTATATTACACGTGTAAAGTGCCTAGTACAGAATAGGCGTTCCCTCTGTGCCCTCTCTCCCACCCCTTCCAGTGTTCTTTCCCCTTCAGCTCTAGCAGGAACCTTCAGCTCCCATCAAGGTGATCTCCTAACTATTCAGTAACAGTGCCAGGCTCTTCTTGTTTCTAGGTCACTGGTTTATTATCCCTTTAGTCGAGAACATCCGCTCTTCTCTTTTCCATCTCTGTCTTACCCTAGCCAACAAGGCTCAGCTCAAGTTTCCCTCCGTCCAAGACAACATTTCTTTATAAACCTCCTTATGGGTGGTCACTGATGATTTTATGGGCATTAATTTTGTCTTTGATTAAAATGCCCATCCAAAAAGGTAGAGAGCATTTCCATCATCATGGAAAGTTCTATTAAAGAGTGCAGGTCTGAAATCTAAACCTTTGGAGGGTAAGGACTATAGCTAAGGTTCTGGAAACCCAGCAGTGCGTAACACAGTGATTACATAGGAAAAATTCAGTTGAGCACTTATGTTTTGCTTTATTGATTTACCAAGGGTATGCACATTTGATGGGAATACTAATGTAGGCATGATCATCTGACCTCAGCTACAAAATAATGGTTGATTCAGTTATTTATACAATTTCAACTTTTGTTTCAAAAGACCAAATTTCCAAAGAGCCCAGCTCATCTCTCCCTTTTGAGGGAAATGAAACAGTTATTCTGCCAATGACCCCTTTGGTTATGAGCTGATGTCCACTGTGACACATGCAATTTTCACAGAATCTTAGATGAAAGCTGCCTGTGTTAAGTAATCTTTTGCAAATCATTACCTAAAATAATTGTCTTAAAGTGAAAAGACTTCCTTGTGCTTGACAAATACTGCCCTGATAACTTGCAGCATTTCAAGAAAAGGAAAAATGCATGTATTCACCTTATTTTAAAGGTAAAGAATTAAGGTCAAGTGATACAACCAGGGTCACACTTCAGCACTACTACTGGATCCAGTTCCCTCAGATACCTGAGCCCCTAGCCTACTTTCTCTCCACTGAATCCTAGAGTTCTAAATCACTCCCATACCCTTAGGGCATTTTGTGCCCACTAATGATGCCACTTATTCTGAGCGCCTACAGTTTGTAAGCTCTCTGCAAAAGCGGCAAAAGCTGAAGCCGATGCGCACACCTCAATCATGTAAACATCTTGGCTCTAACGCAGCTGAGTCACTGTCACAGAGTAAACGACTCTCAAAAAAGTCAGACTGAGCTTAAACCATTCTACTAAAGCTGCTGCAGAGAAGTAAGCTATTAAGAAATAAAACATAGGGCTTCCCTGGTGGCGCAGTGGTTGGGAGTCCGCCTGCCGATGCAGGGGACACGGGTTCGTGCCCCGGTCCAGGAGGATCCCACATGCCGCGGAGCGGCTGGGCCCGTGAGCCATGGCCACCAAGCCTGGGCGTCTGGAGCCTGTGCTCCGCAGCGGGAGAGGCTGCAACAGTGAGAGGCCCGCGTACCGCAAAAAAAAAAAAAGAAATAAAACATAAAATCAACAAAACAGCATTTTTTCCACCATATGCTAAGAGGTTTCTCCAAATGATCTCACACACACACACACACACACACACACACACACACACAAATCCACACATCAGACAGGAGAGCAAACTGAGAAAGTGGTTTCAGGGATGTGTTCATTGAAATACTCAAGCAAGATGAATTGCTTTTCGATAATTAGAATTGAGGAAGTCTTTTTATTTCATCTTCTATGACAGGGGTCTCCAACCCCTGGGCTGCGGACCAGTACCAGTCCATGGCCTGTTACGAACCGGGCCGCACAGCAAGGCTTCATCTGCCGCTCCCCGTCACTCCCCATGGCTCGCATTAATGCCTGAACTCCACACCACCCCCGTCCCTGGAAAAATTGTCTTCCGCGAAACTGGTCCCTGGTGCCAAAAAGGTTGGGGACTGCTATTCTATGACTGCTTTGTGTATTACAGAAAGACTTAAAATTCCAAGGAGGTAAAGGTCTTTCTCCACATGCTTCATCGCTTTGTGCTTATATCCAGGCCACAATGAGAAATTTTATAAAAATTTCTCTCATCAGGCTTATTTGCCAAATATTTTCAATGTTAAAACGGTTCACTATTGCACTCAGACTGTAATTAAGACTTGAAGAAGAAAGTTATTCCTCAGTGCATCATTATTAACATTCAAAAAGAATAAAAGGGGGATAAATATGCGTTTCAACAAATGAATTAGCAAAATGAACTTGATTTTATAGTTTTGGCATTCCCTGATAGCATAGCTCCTGGAATCATAGCATAAATAATGGCCCCTATTATTAAGACTGAGAAATTTAACAAGGCACAAGATCAAAGTGCACACACACTGGGTTAACCTCACATTCATTCAGTCACAATTATTAAAAAGTGCTTTCAGCTAGACTTGCACTTTGAATTTGAGAGGATTTCTTAACTGACAGCAAATTTACAGCCTCTCCTTACTGCAGCAAATTTGCTTGACTTTTGGTCTTTATGCTGACATTTTGATAAACTAGTACTCTAGTCCCATGGAGAAATAGCATGATAATAATCTATAGCAAACACTTGCAAATTAAAAAAAAAAAAAAGGAGCAGAGATATCAGGATAACATGCAGCTCTCCAACATCAGAAAAAATAATCAACAGTACCAACAAAAACCTATTGGCAGCCTCTTTGCTTTTGCTCATATTGAAATTCCCTCCCCCTCCCACAATCCCCTGGGAGGTGTGCTCCATCTTTTCATTAAAGAGATTGAGATGGGAAGGTAGCGAGAGTCAGAGACAGAAAGAGAGTGTGATGAAGAGATACAGACAGAGGAAGAGACCCAGAGACACGGAGAGAGACAGAGAGAGCCCAAGACAGATGACATAGAGCGAGAACCTGAGAGAGAAACAAAAGCCTCTAATTCAGAGCTAGTTGATATTAGGTTAGGCATTGAGTATAATAACCTGTTGGAAAGTCCAAACAAGAGTGAAAGGAAGGTGGATGTATTCAGCTTAAATTGACTTGCTCCGTGGTCCAATCATATTATCCCTGACCTTTCCTCCACATCATGCCCCCACGTCACGTTCAGGGGCTCTATTTTGAGCAACATATAACCTTGGTATTTTTACTCAGGTTGTTCTAGTTGGGTCAGTCACCAGAAAGTGGAGAATACTAATTTGTAATCGCTAAGGTATTTGGATCAGGGAGTTATTTTTCATTTGAAACTCAAACAGTCTGAGCCACTCATCCCCTGATACCATAATACTGCTTAGCTGCCCAGGGTGCTCGCAGATCCTGGCATTTCACTAATTACTGCAGGAGATGATTGCCTCCAACACTTGCGTTAGTTGAAGCACCCTCTTCACAAGTGAAGCAGGAGGTAGGAGACACTGCAGGATTGACTGATTCTGGGGTATTGACAACACAAAGCAAAAGTCTGTGAGATGTGCTCTACCTCAGGTGACACTGGCCTATTTGTTATACACGACTGAAGACACTGTGTATTCCAGTGAACTTCATTTTAAAATGTAGACCAATAACATCAACTATGCCAGTGGTTCTTGAACTTTGGCATGCATCAAAATTACCTGGACCTCGGCCAGAGGGCTTGCTAGAACACATGCTGCTGGGCCCTCCCCACAGAGTTTCTGACTCAGTAGGTCTGGGGATCCACCTTGAGAACCCAGCAATCCCAGGTAATTTAGGAGAGGAAGACTCAGTAAAACAAAGAGGTTCGTACATACAAAGAAGGAAGAAGATGCCTCCTCTAGACCAATGCTTTTTAAACTTAAATGTGCCTATGAATCACCTTGGAATCTTGTTGAAATGCAGATTCTGACTGAGTAGGCCTGGACTGGGTCCAGAGATTCATCATTTCTAATGAACTCCCAGGTGATGTTGATGCTACTGGCCCAGGAACTACTGAGTTTCGAGGCTCTACATTACCCAGGGAAGTGCTTATCAAAGTATGTCCTGAGGACCATCTACATCAAAACCACAGGGCTGGTTGGGGAGGGATGGTATTGTAATTATTGCAGATTTCTAGGCCCACCCCCTAGATATACTGTATCAAAAACTCTGAAAGTGAGGTCCCAGGAATCTGCAGGTCAAACAAGAGTTTCTATGATTCCTATACAGACTAAGAACAATGCACTGGGTGTTGGGGGATGGCATGGGGGAGAGGAAGTCAGGGAGAGGGGGACATTAATAATAGGTAGTTATTCAGGGATTAATATTTCCAGGTATTGGCTAGTAGGGCGCCTGGGTATTTTCTCTCTCTATTCTATTGCCCACCTTATGTTGGCTGTTGATGACATCAGAAAAACTAACTAGGATCCTAAAAGAAGGGGTGAAATGTCTAATGGCCTATTTTGCTCTGTACTAGCCAAAATTTAGTAAGGAAAAAATAAATGGAAACTATAGGCCATATTTTAAATTTTTTTCATAAATTTAAATTATTTCTGCTTTACCTATTTTCTGTTTCCATAGACAACCACAAATTGTCTAGACTTCTTTTGTTAGTAGTAAGTGAAAAAATGTTTCTGTAATGATTACTTAATATGTTGCGAAATCCAGGAGACAGCAACTGCCTGCCAGCAAGTACCATATTGAAGTTTCCTAAACACTACAAAAAATAGAAATTATTTATGGTTAGCATTCAACATTGGCAAACAAGTCATGCTATTAAAGTTGTATTTGCATATGTTATATTAGGAGGCATGCTAATGTATGTGCAAAACTGGGCATAATTAATCATTTCCACCAGTGATAAATGTCCCATTTCCAATCTTGTGGTCCAATCCCTCCTTTCTTGGGAGCAGAGACCTCCGGGAACACAGCATGATGTGCAATACCCCTCCCCCAACCCCCTGCTCCTATACCTACCTTTAAAGGACTGAACTATGAAAGATAATTCCATGTGCTTATCTGAAGACTAAGAAAATAAAGCAGTATTTGAACAGCAGTAAATATGGACAATTGTTTCTAATCCTAGTCTTATTGTCAGGAACATTTAGGGAGCTTTTCAAAAGCTCAGGTTCCCCAATCATCTCAAGATTCATATTCAGTAGGCTTGGGGTAGGCCAGAAACTTTATAACTGTCTAAAACACCC
Source organism: Pseudorca crassidens (assembly GCF_039906515.1). NCBI lineage: Eukaryota > Metazoa > Chordata > Mammalia > Artiodactyla > Delphinidae > Pseudorca > Pseudorca crassidens. Next base: position 66,869,553 of record NC_090296.1, read on the forward strand.
CAGGTGATTAAGATGATCAGCCAGCATTGGGCCCTACTGGCCAATGAGCATTGGACAGAATCAGGGAACTTCGATAATATTGTAGTTATTATTTTTGTTGTTCATAATAATTTCTGTTAATATTGAGTTCTTCCTACATATCAGGCATGGTACTAAGCACTTTACATATATTATCACTGAATCATCACAACAACCATGCATTTATGGGTGGGGAAACTAAGACTTGGAAAGGTTAAGTAATTTGCCTAAAGCCAGAGATATAGTAAGGGCAAAGCAGAAATTTGATTTTATCACTAAGTAGTAAATCAGTCATTTGAGTAGTTACGTGAGTCATTTAAGTCACTGGGTTTTCTCATTTGGAGATGAGGGCTGGTAGACTAGATGCTAGAGCTCTTCTAATCTTCCTTTTTTTGATTCACTATTTTATTTTATTTTATTATTTTTTAACATCTTTATTGGAGTATAATTGCTTTACAATAGTGTGTTAGTTTCTGCTTTATAATAAAGTGAATCAGCTATACATATACATATATCCCCATATCTCCTCCCTCTTGCGTCTCCCTCCCACCCTCCCTATCCCACCCCTCTAGGTGGTCACAAAGCACCGAGCTGATCTCCCTGTGCTATGCGGCTGCTTCCCACTAGCTATCTATTTTACATTTGGTAGTATATATAAGTCCATGCCACTCTCTCACTTCATCCCAGTTTACCCTTCCCTCTCCCTGTATCCTCAAGTCCATTCTCTACATCTGTGTCTTTATTCCTGTCCTGCCCCTAGGTTCTTCAGAACCTTTTTTTTTTTTAGATTCCATATATATGTGTTAGCATATGGTATTTATTTTTCTCTTTCTGACTTACTTCACTCTGTATGACAGTCTCTAGGTCAATTCACCTCACTACAAATATTCAGTTTCGTTTCTTTTTATGGCTAAGTAATATTCCATTGTATATATGTGCCACATCTTTATCCATTGATCTGTCGATGGACATTTCTAATCTTCCTTTAAGCTCTAATGTTTACTGGTAGAATTCTGTTGAACTAGGTAGGAGACATGGTTTTTGGCCTCCTGGAGCTCAAGATGCGTGGTCAGACTCCCTTGCCCTCCTTCCCATTTTAGGTTTAAAGCGTCACTTCATCTCTGTCTCCTCATTTCCTGTGGAGCAAAAAACCCCTTCACCAGCAACCCTAGTTCCTCTCTCAGGCTCCATCTCCCAGCACCTCAGGGCAGAACCCCAACCCTCCGGGCCCACTGGATAACAGCTTACCCAGCCCTGTGCCCTTTGCAAAGTGTTCTTTTTGCCTCAGTACTTTGCCCTTCTTGGTTACCTGATGGAATAACCTTGCTCACCCCTCACAGCCAACCCATATATCAACTCCTTTGTGCAAACATCCCTCTTTTCCTGGTCAGAACTGATTTGTTCTTTTAAGATTTTATTTTTGTCTTGTGTTATATGTAGAGTGAACTTAAGTTCTAGCTCTCTGGCAATCTCAGTTTCAAATATTCTGTCAGTTTATCTACACAAGGATGCCAGCACTTGGCAGTCTTGGTTTAGACAGCATGGCAACTGTAATTATGGCATATATCCCACTAGGAGTGTGAACTGTTTTCCTTTTGGTGATATTCTAGGGGACAGAGGCACCTGCCTTATCAGTTTGGCTGTTCTTCCAACCATATCCATCCATCCATCCATCCATCCATCCATCCACTAATTTATTTGCATATATGACAAGTTATATACCCCAAATTTAAGTTGCCTATACTTGGCACATAACAGACACAATTTTTTATTGAACTGATAGTAACTGATTTTATGTGACTCTTTACTTAGATAAATCTTTTGCAATCAGCTTCTTCTCCAGCATACCCCTGCCACCTTGGACAAAAACTATTTCCTCTGAAAAAGTAAGTAATGAAGTATCAAAGGAATGATAGCTATAGAAAATGAATAGAAGGGCAAAATGTTAAATTTGATTAGTGCAGGCTATCAGCATAATAAAAGAGACAAAGCTGACACTGTGCTTTGGTTAAAATACAATGATGAAGGCCAAGTTCTTTATCTGGACCTGTGCCCAGCACTGCCTTTGTACCAAGCCTGGAAAAGGATTCAGACAGCATGTGACCAATGTGACCTGTAAGATTAAATGAAGGTAAGCAAGGGGCCATGTCATATTCAGCTCAGGCTGCTAAAACAAAATACCATAGACTGGGGGACTTATACACAACAGAAATTTATTTCTCACTGTTCTGGAAGCTGCAAGTCCAGGATCAGGGTGTGGGCATGGTCAGATTCTCGTGAGAAATCTCTTCCATGTTGCAGACAGCTACCTTCTCGTGGTATCCTCCCATGGCCGAGAGTAGACGAAGCCGTCTCTCTTATGACTCTTCTAAGGGCACTAATCCCATTCATGAAAGCTCCATCCTTAGGACCTCATCTAATCCTAATAGCCTTCCAAAGGCCCCACCTCCTAGTACCATCACAATGTGGGGTGCAACTTCAACATATAAATTTTGAGGGAACACAAACATTCATTCTATTAACAGGGCACCAAAAGGTCCTCAGAGCTGTTCAACCCACCACAGCACAAGGTGACAGCATTCAGGGAAAAGAAATATGGTAGACTTCTGAAAGTGGTTTCATCTCCCAAGGCAATAGGAATAAAAGCAAAAATAAACAAATGGGACCTAATCAACTTATAAGCTTTTGCATAGCAAAGGAAAGCATAAAGAAAATGAAAAGAGAAGCTATGGGCTGGGAGAAAACATTTGCAAATGATGCAACCAACAAGAGCTTAATTTCTAAAATATACAAACAGCTCCTACAATTCAATAACAAAAAACAAACAATCCAATGAAAAAATGGGCAGAAGACCTAAATAGACATTTCTCCAAAGAAGACATACAGATGGCCAGTAGGTACCTGAAAAAATGCTCATCATAGTTAATTATTAGAGAAATGCAAATCAAAACAGAAATGAGGTACCACCTCACACTGGTCAGAATGGCCATCATTAAAAAGTACAAATAATAAATGCTGGAGAGGGTGTGGAGAAAAGGGAATCCTCTTACACTGTTGCTGGGAATGTAAACTGGTGCAACCACTATGGAAAACAGTATGGAGGTTCCTCAAAAAACTAAAACTAGAGCTGTCATATGATCTAGCAATCCCACTCCTGGGCATATACCCAGACAAAACTATAATTTGAAAAGATACATTCACCCCTATGTTCATAACAGCACTATTTACAATAACCAAGACATGGAATCAATGTAAATGTCCATTGACAGATGAATGCATAAAGAAGATGTGGTATATATATTCACAGTGGAATATTACTCAGCCATAAAAAGAATGAAATAATGCCATTTGCAGCAACATGGATGGACCTATAATAGAGCTTATAATACTAAGTGACGTTAAGTCAGAAAGACAAATACTATATGATATCACTTATATGTGGAATCTAAAATATGACACAAATGAACATACTCACCAAACAAAAACAGACTCACAGGGTTTCCCTGGTGGTGCAATGGTTAAGAATCTGCCTGCCGATGCAGGGGACACGGATTCAAGCCCTGGTCCAGGAAGATCCCACATGCCAAGGAGCAGCTAAGCCCAAGCACCACAACTACTGAGCCTGCGCTCCAGAGCCCACGAGCCACAACTGCTGAAGCCTGCGCGTTTTTTAGCCTGTGCTCCGCAATAAGAGAAGCCACCACAATGAGAAGCCCTCGCACTGCAACGAAGAGTAGCCCCCGCTTGCCGCAACTAGAGAAAGCCCGAGCACAGCAACAAAGACCCAACACAGCCAAAGATAAATAAATAAAATAAATAAATTTATTAAAAAGAAAAACAGACTTACAAACATAGAGAACAGACTTGAGGTTGCCAAGGGATGGTCAGCTAGGGGAGGGAAGGATTGGGAGTTTGGGATTAGCAGATGTAAACTACCATATATAGGATAGATAAACAAGGACCTACTGTATGGCACAGGGAACTATATTCAATATCCTATGATAAACCATAATGGAAAAGAATATGAAAAAGAATATATATATGTATAACTGAGTCATTTTTCTGTACAGCAGAAATTAAACACAACATTGAAAATCAACTATACTTCAATAAAATTTAAAAAAATAAAAGGGGTTTCTGTGTGCTTGGATACCAAGAGAAGAGCATGCATATGGGAATTGTTTACTCAATTTTCATAATCTCCTTTTAATGGTTATTGTTTGCCAACTTGTAGAAGGTGTCACTAACTTCCCAAGGTTTTCTTAAGCATCTCTTCTCTGTGCTCCTAGACCATGTATCTCCCCCATTAACCATACTGTAGTTTCCTGCGACTGATCTAACCTATCTATCACACACACACACACACACACACACACACACACACACACACACACACACTAAACTGAAAGCTCTCAAAAAACAAGGTGTAATTCGCTTTGGTCTTCCCAAGGCTTAGTAGAGACATGGAAATTGCTCAGCATAGGTTTGATGAATTAATGAAGGGAAAAAATTAGCCACCCATACCTATCATGAGTAGTTCCTTCTAATGACCACCTTTGGACTTTCAGAGTAGGTGGTGTTCTGTTTGTGTCATCCTCATAAAAATGTAGGCTGTGTCAGACCAGAGGTAGGTTTCTGACCCTGGGGGTATCTAAGTTTGGTGATGATGAGGTAGAAAGGATCAAAGCTCAGGGGGACTAGTTGGGCTAAATCCCCGCTAAAACAGAGAACACCAGAACTTTACTATCCCAGCCATTGCTAGAAAGCAGTTCTAATTCTGATTTTATTCTAGTAAGATAGGCAAGTGTTTCCTTTGCAAAGGTTTGTCCTCTTCTTTCTGACTTTGCATGAGTATCCAAAGAATTCTTGTAGAGGTGGCAAATGGACTCCTTCTGTGCAAGATAAGAATTACAGCTTTAACACTTACTTCCTCTTAACGAGGACTCAGGAATCCTGAACCAAATTTCAAAGACCAGATGAGATGGACTTTGCTTTGTAATGTGTTCTTCTGCCTCATTATCCACACACCCTGCCCTTTTCTTTTCTCAATCATCTGTAATTAGTTTTCTGCTATGACCTGTTTAGAATAGTGGATGCATTTCCCTTGATCATCTACTTGAATATTATATCATTACTTCACATTTGATGAAACCTTGGTTATTCTAGGAAGGTTGGACACAGATGACCATGTTTTCTTATAGGGCAGTGGAGAACTAAGTTTTGAGGCTTGCCCCCAACATAAAAATGTTGGGGCTTTTGACATTCTCCCAGCACGGCCTCTAATCCATTCTAAGTCACCTTCACTGTGTCTCTGTCAGAAGTCAAAGATCTGTGATCCCTGCCTCAACGCTGTTAAAAATAAGAGGATATACTTTTTTTGCTTTTTTTTTTTTTTTTTTTTTTTTTTTTGTGGTACGCGGGCCTCTTACTGTTGTGGCCTCTCCCGTTGCAGAGCACAGGCTCCGGACGTGCAGGCCCAGCAGCCATGGCCCATGGGCCCAGCCGCTCCGCAGCACATGGGATCCTCCCGGACCGGGGCACAAACCCGCGTCCCCTGCATCGGCAGGCGGACCCTCAACCACTGTGCCACCAGGGAAGCCCAAGATGATATACTTTTAAAACCACATGCTGTATGGTGAATGATCACTGCATTGACTCTCTTGTACCTTTTCCTGTTCCCGTTCTTTTCCCTAATGCACATCCAAAGAAAATGGCCCAGCTGAATGTCAACCAGTGGAAGCAGAGGAAACTATTTTGCTACAGTTTTCAGATCCAGTGGGGATGTGGCCTAAAGGCCTCAGATGACTGAGGTCTCATTATTCTAAGATTATCCTGTGTTGTTTTTATGTTTGTAACTCTTTACTGTGCAAATCTCCAGGAAGAACAATGTTTCCTTTTTTCATTTTTCAAATCTGGTCACTTAATTGTTTAAACATAATGCTGTGTATACGTGATGTTTCCATCTACTGAGGGGATCTTATATAAATTATAACTCTCTCAAGCCCTTTTCATATGGGAAGTTTTAAAGTCAGATTAGATCTAGATTGAGCTTTCAGAGGGGTCTTTCAATGGTAAAAATAGCAAAGCATTTAAGGAAATGTTATCTACATATGAACAGTTCATATCTTCAAAGGATATTTCATTGTATCTAACATTCAACAATCCTGACCATTTCAGTAGGCCATGCACAGAAAACATAATCCTCCTTTCCCTATTTTATTTTTTCTGATAGTGATATCACAGACCAAAGGATCATTAATCAGGCCCTGGATTTTTTATTTTCTTCAGAGGAAAGTGTCAAGAGAAAGTACATGCTTTTAAAATCAGCTTATCACTGACAAGTCACTCCTTAGATTATTAAAGTTGCAAGAACTTCCACAAACATCATTTACTTCTTATAGAGAAAAAATTTGTTATGGTAAGAAGAGAATAATAATGTAAGTCTATTCAGAACTGTTGAAAGGCATAACTCACAAGACACTATGCAGTAGTTTGCAAAACTGTCACTTCTCATTCACTTGATTTCCAAATCTCTACTTGGGTGTATGAGCAAAATCTTTTGCTGCTTCTCATCTCTTTAGGGCCACAGGTTCTCCTTCCAGACTATCTGGTGCATTGTTTCTCAAAATGGTGTTTTGCAGAACACTGACCTTCAGGATGGTGGACAAGACCACACAGCACAGTGGTGGCAACCTCAGTGGGTATGGGCATGAGCTATATGTGGATTATGACAAGGAGTGTATTGGACTCAGGTTACTGATTAATCCAGTGCTGTTCACCTGATGCCAGCAACATTTTAAAAGCAGACTTTAATGCACATATAGTCCTAGTTCTGGTATTTCCACCCCTATGATTTTAAATGTGACCTTCTCTAATCCTTGGTCTCATTATTTATAAAATGGACATGATAAAAGTAGTCCCTGTTGCACTAGTTGAGAATATGAGATGAGGCATGCTGATTTTTTTGTTCACGTGTTTGTTTACCTGTTTCTCCTCTGTCTTCTCTTTACCTTACTCCCAAGTAAAAATCAGGGACTTTATCTTGTTCATGAAGGTATCACCAGTGCCAGGAACAATGTGGTCACATAGCAGGAGCTCGCCAACGTTGCTCTGAAGAAATGAATGGCTGAAAGAATACAAGAGAAGTTCTTGGCATGATTCCTGGCAAATAGTAAGTACTCAATAAATATCAGCATAAAAACCAACCTAGTTCTCTGAAATGTTTCTCAAATAAAGAAGCTTGTGTAATATATATTGTAAAGACTCTGAAATAGCCTTTGGGGAAGAAATTTGCATAATTTTGGCTCCATTTACCAATCTTATTTGGCCGCAAAACCCCCTCTTCTCAACTATACTTGTTAATTAATATTCTGCAACATTATTGTAACATTGAACACACTTTGGGAAATAATGAATTAGTTCAGTATCCCTATTTTAGAGGTAAAGAAACTGAGGTCTAGATATTAAAGGGTTTGCCTAAGTGAAGTAGCCAGGAGCAGCAATTCCAGAGCTAGAAGCAGATGTTCCAAGTTCCAGGCCTGCATTCTCTCCCCTAGGCCAGTGTGTGGGCAGTGACATTGTACTCTGGAATTAGAAGGTATTGGATTCAAATCCCACCTGCATTGTCTAACACTGAGGTCTGTATCAGACATTGCTGGTGCCCCACCTCATAGCCTCTCTTCTCTCAGTGGTTCTGCTTTTGACACCTGAGCGTGGTTTACCTATTGGAACTGGCCCCCAGGAATGTGTAACCAGGAAGTTCTCAGGGATTAACACCCCACTGAGCAACCCTTGACCAATGGGGGATGGTCACTCATGGGTAAGTGCTTTCCCTTTCTACCCGCCCAGGCAGATAACTCTGAGGTGCGGTCTGTATGTCTCCCTTGAGTGTCCCTGTGGGGTGGATCCCAGGCGCCCGTATCAGTGGCATAGCCCACAACTGGATAGGAGTACAGGCGAACTCTCCACATTCCTAGCTTTCCTCCTTTCCAGTCATGCTGCCTCTTCCCAGGTGTGTTACTCTTTTTTTCTTTAATTAATTAATTTATTTATTTTTGGCTGCATTGGGTCTTCATTGCTGCACGCGGGATTTCTCTAGTTGCGATGAGCGGGGGCTAGTCTTCGTTGCAGTGCGTGGGCTTCTCATTGCGGTGGCTTCTCTTGTTGTGGAGCATGGGCTCTAGGTGCGTGGGCTTCAGTACTCGTGGCTCGTGGGCTCTAGAGCGCTGGCTCAGTAGTTGTGGCGCATGGCATTAGTTTCTCTGTGGCATGTGGGATCTTCCCTGACCAGGGCTCGAACCTGTGTCCCCTGCATTGGCAGGCGGATTCTTAACCACCATGCCACCAGGGAAGTCCCCCAGGTCCGGTACTCTTTTGCTTACTGTCGAAAAGAGCTGTGTCGTCTCTTGTGAGCCTATCAAACAGGTGCCAGGTTTCACACCAAAGGTGGCTGCGATCTAGCAGGCGGAAGTGTAAAAGAGGGAGTGACATCTAAATATAAGTTGGACTAGAGTGGAGGCCTCTGAAAGATGAGAGGTGCTCCAAGGCTCAAAGCCCTGTTGTTTTTTTCTTCCTGAGTTTTCAAGGATTTTGAGAAGTCGTAAGAACAATGTGTTTAAAAACATACTCCGTGTTTTTGACACCTTCTGGTTTTCCTGTTATGCTGAATAAAAAGAGGGAGCTACTCTTGGTGTGGGAAAGCAGTGCAATCTGAGGTGGTTACCATGCTCCTTTAGCAACGCTGGGTAACCTACCAGGGCAAGAGAGGTTCAAGCTTTAAGCTTACTGCCCTGCTCTTGACCCGAGGCAAGAAGGTGAGGCAGCGTGGCTGTTAGACTGTGGAAACAAACAGACCCCAAAGTCTCAGTTTATTTCCTGCTTATGCAATAATACAATACAAGGGTTTCAGTTCAGCAATTTTCTTCCATGTTATGACTTAGGGACCTGGGCTCTTCCACACCGTGGCTCTGTTGTTCCCTGGAGCCCCATCTGTCATCTGCATTCAGCTGGCAGAAGAGGAGAGTGTGCAGAAGGCTCTCTCTGCCCACAGGTGACACTCAAAACCAAAGTTCATACTCCACTGGCAAGAACGAGTCACATGGCTCCTGCCCCCGGACAAGGAGGTTAGGAAATGTGGAATATAAATTGGCAGGAGCAGCCAGCCATCTCTGCCACAAAGGTACAGTTGTCAAGAATGCCAGTTCTAGAGCCCAACGGACCTGAATCCAGACCCCAGTTCTACCACTCACTAGCCATGTAGACAGGGGCACGTTATGTCACCTTTGAGATGCTTTCCTCCTCTGTAAAATGGGGATAACGGAAGAATCTGTCTCACAGGTTTGTCATGGGGTTCAAGCAAGATGATGCAAGCACAACTCCCGTCACAGCGCCCAGCACTTAGTGAGCCATCAGCAAACGGTGTTTTCATTATTAACTGTGAAGAAATGCCACCATCTCAGTGAGATGTGAAAGTTTCCTTCGGTTTGAAAGAAACAGAGGCATATACAAGTTTTTTCAGTTAATTTGAATTTTTTAAAGAGATAAAAGGAAACAAGAAACAGCAGGAAAAAACCTGAGCTAGAACGTCACATAGGTGATGAAAAGGACTCGAATTGGGGACAGTATTCCTGGAAGCTCAGGAGTACCTCTCAGGAGGGACTTTGGCTGCCCTACCCACAAGACTCACCTCCTCACTGGTCCCGCATCTTTCTTTCCTGCTGCTTCTGATGGTCTCTCTGTTCTTCTCAGCACCTCCTGGTTTCTTCTTCCTCACTACTTGTGTGAGCTGTCCTCTGTGTATCTTGGCTTCTTTACCATTGTGTTTTCTGCAAGCCTCTGTCTATGTCTGTGTTCAGACACCCTGAGAGGATCTGTTGGGTAGCCCTTACCCAATAAAGGGCACCCATCACTGGTCAGAACCCAGAGCCAGTCCACCTAGGCTATCAATGGCTTTTTATGGTGCCTACAGTGAATCTCTGACTCAATCATCTATGTCTTTGGCAGTGGGAATATATCATACAAGCACGGTGTCCTGGTGTAAGAAAATGTTTCATGCTTCCTTGTATAGAAAGGAAGAAACTGTGGTTGGAGCCAGCACTCAGAGAATGAAAATAGGACAAATCATGAACATTTTCCCTGGTGAAAATCTTCAAATGTATTACCTGCCTTCAATTTGCTGTGGATTAGCTTGGTTTCTCAAATCTTATGAACGAATGCTTAATAGTGAAGTATTCAGTCAATTCACTTAACTGGTATCCCTGGTTGAAGTTTGTCTACATTTATCCATCTTCCATACTGCCATTAGATTTCTGTCCCCATATAAATCTGATTATTTTATTTTCCTGCTTAAAAATCTAAATTGCTTTTTTTCTACCTAGGAGTTAAGCTCCAACTTCTTAGCCTGGTATATCGGGCCTTCTAGATGCTGATACCGTCCCCTCCACCATCCTTCCACGAAGGCCTCAACATGCTGGATTTTCTCCATTCTCTTTCACACTTTTGTGGCCACGTATATGCTGTTCTCTGCTAGGAATTCTGTTCCCCACCTCATCACCACCTGGAAAATGCCCATTTCTCCTTCAAGGCCCACTCACCTGACCCCTTTTCTCTGAAGCTTTCCCTGGAGCTGCCAGTCTCCGCCTTCTCTCACCACCACCACACCCCTATGCCTGGGTGAAATCAGCTACCCCTTTTCCTGATTCCGATAGCATGTAAACACACCTCTATGGTGGTGTTTATTATTCTACATCCTGGTTTTCCAAGAGTCAGTCTCCCAGGCACAGCTGTGAGCCTCAAAAGCAGAGAACATGTCTGATTCATCTTTTACATTCCCAGGGCCCGAGAGAATCCTTCTCATTTAGCACGCAATACCCAGAAATGTTGGATTTTGTTGGAATTCAAAACGCTGACATCACAGAGGAATCTGGAATATGGAAACAAAATCCACTCATTCTCTTGTTGTGTTTCTCATTATGCAGGATCTTTACTTCTCAAGGGTTATTTTACGGTGGACCACATGCAATCTACTTCATAGAGTATGAAAGAGAAATAAGTCTACATCTTCTATAAAGTTACATGTTGCCAGCTTCGATTCTTATTTAAGATCCAGGAAAAGTGTACGATGTTTTATAAGTCATATGATTCTCAAACATCCTCTCTTATGCTTTTTCTCTTAATATATGTATCATCATCTGGGGAGCAATGAAGTCACCAAGGTACGTCGACTGGAGACGAGGACTGAAATGATGAAATGTCTCATTCTCCACATGTGGACACAGACCCTCTCTGGGCTTTTGAAAACTAACCTCTCATTACCAGACCTCCTTTCTGCAGAGGGACACTTCTACTTTGGACTGTTTCAGAGGAGTTGGCATTTGGTAATGTGTGTGGGGCAAGTATGGTTGTCGAAATGGTAGGAGGGTGCTTCTGGCATTTAGTGGGTGGGAGACAGGAATGCCAGATACCTTGCAATGCATGGTCAGTCATGAAAATCGAATATTGTTCCACCAACAATAATAACCCTGCAGCTGAGAACCACTGAGTTAAAGGATATGTTAAGCCCTTGGTTGAGAACCATTAAGTTAACCATTCATATGTTTCTTATTTTTATTTATTTATTTATTTTTGGTTGCATTGGGTCTTCATTGCTGCACGCAGGCTTTCTCTAGTTGTGGTGAGCGGGGGTTACTCTTCGCTGCGGTGTGTGGGCTTCTCACTGCGGTGGCTTCTGTTGCAGAGCACGGGCTCCAGGGTGCGCAGGTTTCAGTAGTTGTGGCACGTGGGCTCAGCCGTTGTGACTCGTGGGCTCCAGAGCACAGGCTCAGCAGCTGTGGCACATGGGCCCAGTTGCTCCGCAGCATGTGGGATCTTCCCGGACCAGGGAGCAAACCCGTGTCCCCTGCATTGGTAGGCGGATACTTAACCATTGTGCCACCAGGGAAGTCCCAACGATTCCTATGTTTAAGTCTTCTTTTTTTTAGGTGAGATGCGAACAAATCATAAAAATCCAAAAGGAAGCTCCTGCCTCAGTTTAAAGACCTTTGATTTAAAGAAATTAATATTACTTTTCTTCTATGTGCTAAATATGGGCTTATATCACATTCACTGGAAACAGGAGACTCCTAAAAGAACCAACAGAGAAAGCATTTAGCATGCCCTCTTGCTTGTGAATATAAGACAGAATAGCAGAATAAAAACGGCCCTTCCTTTGAAATGCATTTAATTTAATTAAACACCAGATTAAAGGTAAGACAGTCTCATCCTTATTACAAAATAACCTGCAGAGTGAAAACTGAAACATGCACAATTTCATTAACCTTCCATTCATAAAGCAAAATGTAAGGAGAATGCCATTTTAACATCCAGCTGAACAAGGCTATTTCCATGCCTTAAGTGTGCTTTGTGCATTAGCATTATTTGTCAGTGTGCCTACAGGGAATGGTGTGGAGGAAAAAATCCCAGTGCAACAAAGCATTTAGAAATATGTATCCTCTTAATCATCTATTTTTTGAATGAAGATATTTCCTTTTCATACAGTGTTTTGTTTGCATTGTTAAACATTCTTTTTATTGAAGTATAGTTAATATACAATATTATGTTAGTTTCAGGTGTACAACATAGCGATCTGACAATCAAATACATTATGAAATGATCATCACAACAAGTCTGGTAACCATCTGACACCATATAAAATTACTACAGTGTGATTGACTGTATCCCTTATTACCTGGTTAAATATTCTTAGCAGCATATGAAAAAGCATGTCAGTTGTGGCTTAGTGATATTTATCAAATTTGGGGTCTCTGTTAAATCTTGACCCAGGGTGTGCAGAATCATAGAACTTTACAACCTCAGCATTTCAAAAACCCAAGAGATCATTGAGTCCAGTTCCCTATTTTGCAGATGAGAAAACTGAGGCTCAGGGAGATGAGGGACAGTGGAGGTGATGGTTCTCTGCAGGGCCAGGGAGAAACAAGAGTGGATCTGGGTAGGTTTGCTTTGTGAGCTCTCAGCATCTTCCAGTTACAGACTGTCTTTAGTGAACCTCTAATTATTTTCTGAATAGATAACGGCACTTCAAAACCTTGCTCATTTTACATCCTTTTTTAGCTGTTAGTACCAATACAATGAGCTCATGACCAAAAAGGAGAAAGAGAAATTGGGGCAAAACCAAACAACCACAATTTATAAAACTGTGAAACATAACCACCTAACATTTGAAACACACGTCATATTTCATTAAAATGTTGTGCTGCATTCAACTTCAGTCACTGCAGAAAGATGTAACATCATTTACCTTCTCTGGCTCTAACGGGTTGGCACCAGGCAAGCAAGTCCTTTGGCACCCATCTCTTCCCCCCCGCCCCCACATGTCATTTGCAGACGAATTGTATACCTAACATTTGCTTTGTGCAAGTGAATTTTAAATCCAGGAAACAATACAGTATATTTTAGTATATTATAACAATAAGGTTCAAGTTTAATGAGATTTGGATCTAATGTAGCAATTTGGAAGTCTCTTCAAGCTTATTAAAATGAGATTCTACTCAAGTTTACAAGCAGGTACAATAACACTTGGGATATGACTATATCTTGCATTTGAGAGGCTTTTTTAAAGTACGTGTAAAGCATATTGCTTGTGTAATATTCTCTTTTTCTTTCCAGATTTTTATTTTATGACCACTGACACCGGAATAAATGTCCTTCTTTGACAGGTACTGGTGTAGCATTTTGGTAATTAGCTTAAAATACAGCTGATTTGTCCTCCTGCTGCTTTCCCCCAAGGCGACCAATATCTGGAAGTTTGTTTTAAAGCCATTTAACAAGCAGGAAGAGCCATACCTGTTGCATCTGATTTCCTCCCCATTAAATCAGGATGAATAATTTAATAAGAACTGCTCATGCATAGACACTCCAGTGATTGGTTGAAAGATAAGACTACCAGGCTGCTGGCATTTTTGCTATTTCTGGCTGGTCTTGTCCAGAAGCTTGTTTTTCTTCCCCAGCGGCAGTAAGCCAAATGACCCTGTGACCTCAGACTTTTACCTACGCCCTTAGTGCACTAGGACCTTTCCCCTATGACAAAGGCCATTGTTCCTTTCGCAACCATGGCAGACACTTTTGGTTGGCTATGTAACTGACTTTCACAGCCCCTATCTTGCTATGGGTTGAAGTAGGCAGATACTTGTATTCCCAGCCTCCCTTGCAGCCATGGTGGTCATGTGACCCAGGTGTAAACCATGGAGCATAAGGTAAGGTTGCTGAGGGGATTCTGGAAAATCTCTTCTTCCCTAATTGGGAGCTAGTTTGACACTGTAAGGTCTCTGGAGACAAACTGTCAGAGGGTGAGTCCCAGCTCTACCACTTCTTATCTGTGTGACCCTGATAAAGTTAATTGTACTCTCTTTGGTTTCTCAGAATCGCAGACTCTGACTCAGAACCCTTGAGTTCTGAAGATGCTGACACAAACCTGGAAAGCTTAGCTCAAGGTTTTCTTAAGTAAACAATAGACATTCTCATAGTGGATTTTCTGTTACTATCTACTGAACAATTCCATCTAATACTGTCACTACTTAATCCAGGGTTTAAGCCCTACCATCTCTGCCTCCAGCTGTTCTTCTGGCTTTGTTCACCATGTACTGCTTCCTCCTCTGGTGGAAATCTTTTAGGAGAGTCCCTCCTGACAGTCTGAGACTGACTTTCTTGAATCCTCTCTGGGAGCTCTCTTAAATTGACTGTGGGCTTGATAACAGCCTCCTGTGAGGGAATTAGGGTTTAATTGGGGAGGGGGAGTTATAAACCCATTACTCTACTTCATCTGAGCAAGATGGAGCTGTAAAATACACAGGCCCTCCTGCCTCCTGCAGGGCTGGCCACTGCATGCAAACATCTCAATAAGTCGCAGGGGTCCCAATCTGGCAACTCACAGGCTGTGTCTGAGGTGGCCTAGGGGTCTCTGCAATCTTTAGGCACCATGGCATGTAGGCTCTGATGGGAATTCAAGACCACCACATGTGTGGACATGGAGGGGAGAACTGAGCGGCCTCTGAATATCACATGGTGCTTCTTTGCCAAGATCACTATAAAGCTGCCCCACCTCTTCTCCCTCAGTGCGGTTATGTTTCTTCTGGCAAAGTTTGTTCTCCACGCTTCCTTGTTTTCCAGACCACTCCTGGGAAGACTATTATGAAAAACATTGAAGGCAATGATATTGTAGAATGACAGAGGTAGGAAGAAATACAGAAGTAGAAGCTCTGGGACTCACTCTTCTCTAGCTAATCAGTTTCTTGCTGGGTGCCTTATATCTCTGTTTCTATATCCAACTTTGATGATAAGCCCCTAAGGATTTCTTTCAGTCTGTACATCGCTGAAAGTACTGCAAAATCACAGTAAAAGCAAGGATAATGAAAAGTGGGTCACTTTGTAGCCCACCTGCGTTCTGGGATTAAATCCAGCTCAGGTCAGGAACAAGCCGTAAGACTCAGTTTCTGTCACTTATCATGGGGCCTCAGTGAAATTATTTTCAATATTTCCAGTGCATTTATAGATGATTTTTCTATCACATAAAAGTCAGAATGAGAAGGAAGTTTCTCTGGGGAAATTTAGAAGAAAAGCACATTCATCTATTGCTGGAATCTGTTTTCATTTTTTAAGCATATGGGGGTATTTGTTTTTTAGCTAAATCCACGAGGTGTTATGTGTAAGGATCAACACATTGCCATAGGCTACATTCTTAGAAGATACTGGACCCTCCAGAAGCCAACATAAATGGTTTAGGTTGTTAAGGTACGAGTTGATGAATTGCCCCAGTGCTTCAGCACCCTGTGTCCTGCTAACTCCCAGGATGTGCTTACTTGAGGGAATAGTTTGACGCAATGTACACATAACAGACGCACTGCCATGCACATCTTGGGATGACCCAGAGTTGGACAGGGACCTGGGTTTGTAGAACTGCCAGACATAGAGGAAGCTCCTTCATGGCTATTCCACTCCACACTGTCAGACTTGCCTAAGCCCCCTCTCCAGCTAAACAAGCCATTCCCCCGCCCCCCAGTGCTTCCTGAGTCCTTAATCCTTTTACTGAGAAGCCAGAAAAAGAGGTCAGTGCAGATGGGTGTTGAAAAGAAAAATCCTGGGTCTCTTTTAAACAAGAAAAGCAGAGCATTTCTGAATTCTGGCTCCAACACAGAAAAACCCTGTCTCTAAGTCCCTGCTCATGATGACTGCCTGCGGACTTGCTGGAAAATATTCTTGCTGATATTAATTGCCGTGATCATGTATCCCGGGGAAGCACTTTGAAAGTACTCAGAGCCAGTTTTTTGGAAGCAAGAAGGCCAAGCAGTCTACTATGCATTGAGTTTAATGAGAGGAAAAAAAAATCTATATATCTATCTGAAGACTTTAAGATCTATAGTCCTAGGTGTGTGCCTAGCACTGTGCCAAGCCCCCTAGGAATGCAGAAGATTCAGAAGACAGGTTTGTTATGTTCCAAGAACTTAGACACAGGAAGTGAGACACGATCATCCCATAGTTAAACAACTGATAGTTAAACAGTTAAGTGCTCAACTGTGCGGTAATAAGTAGAGCTGTGCCAGGTGGTCATGGGAAAGCCCTGCGCCTGAAGCTTTACAGCTTTCCTGTACCTTTACAGGAACACTTTGTGGAGAAGCCACCCACCCAGTGGCTGGTGCCATGTCAGGAAGATGAAGTTAGAAAGGATTGAGATGGGGCAACTTGTTTTTATCCACAAAGGGTATCTGTGTGGGTCAGGAATGCAATCAGACAACTTATGTTGGTCTGACTCAAACTTTGTACTTAGTTCAAGGTCTGATTTATAGCTTCAAACACATTTACCTATAAACACAAAGACACTGCAAAATGACTTGAGTCTTTAAAGAGTTGAGAGCTGGTTTTACTATGGCATGTGGCGACGTAAGAAATGTTTGATGGCTCTTTCTTACTACAAAGATGACAAGTCAGGACTTTAAGTTTCCAGGAAACGCACATTCACGGCTTTAGTCACCTCCTTGCTAGAAAGACAATAGGAGGAGGAACTGAATTCATTCCATCCACGTGTATCACTTTGCCTTGATTCCCAAAGTAATGAATGAGTTTTTAAGCAGCAGTTGCTGAATTCTTTGCTTTGTCCTGACTTGCAGACTATTTAAGAAGGAAAGCAAGCCAGGGAAGTATTTAGGGGGAAGAGTGCCTGCAATTTACTTTAAAATGCACCAAAAACTAAAATGGATTATTGGGTTGGATAGAGAGATGGATAGATATGTAGACATGTCATAAGGCAAGTATAGTGAAATATTAATGGAAGAAATCTAGGTGGTAGGTATAATCACGTTCATGTAAAATTTTTTTAACTTTCAACTTTATTATTAAACAGTTTATAATAATATTGTGGTAAAAAACTGAGTCAAGGTTTTGCTTTGCTTTTTTAATTTTCTTGCCCTTTCTTCTAATAGTTAAAGATCATTATCTGAAAGGACACAGAAAGAAAATAGCCTGGACTAAGTCCTAGACATAATGAAAAGTAAGAATTGTATATGTGATTTTTTTAAGGAACCCTCAAATCTATCTATAGCAGCCAAGTATTGATGCCAGAAATTCTACCATTACAAACATGGTCTTCTGAGTTTAGGGATTGTTCTATATAAACCTCCTGAGGTGCTAGGAGGACTACCAGATTAAACTCTATTAGTTATTAACATTCAACTGCAAATCTTTTTTTTTTTTTTTGGCGGTACGTGGGCCTCTCACTGTTGTGGCCTCTCCCGTTGCGGAGCACAGGCTCCGGACGTGCAGGCTCAGCAGCCATGGCTCACGGGCCCAGCCGCTCCGCGGCATGTGGGATCCTCCCGGACCGGGGCACGAACCCATGTCCCCTGCATCGGCAGGCGGACTCGCAACCACTGCGCCACCAGGGAAGCCCCTCAACTGCAAATCTTAAGTGACCACTTCCAAATAATATGTAGCTAAAAATGTTGGGATAAGGGAGAGAGAAAAGAAAACATAAGCACTGAAGGTTTTAGGACATGAGTGCAAGATGCTGAAAATATATCGGCAGAGGCATTAAAGATCAATTTCACCTTCTTAGAAGGTTACCCTGGGCCAACCCAAATCTGATACTAGTGTTTGCTGCTCTTGAATTCTATATAAAAATATCCTGAAACTCCAATGGAAGTACCCCATGGCAATTTAAAAAGGCTTATAAACTGCCCTTCTATAGCTGTTGCTACCTGACACCAAGGACTCAAGTCTAAATCTCAGCCCCACTGGGGACACTTGGTACAGTGGACTGTTCATCTATGGTTGGGCTTAAATTTTGACTTATCTTTCCTCCATGGAGGAGGATGATTTCTTTTGTATATTTATCTATTTTTCTATCATCAGATACATTTTCTTAGCCTGGTTTCTTTAGAAAGCAGAGCCTGAGGCAAGGGTTCATGTGCTACTATATTGTTAGGGAGGGTACACCAAGGATCAGGAGTGAAGGACAAGGGAAGTAAGGCAGAAGAGGAGATAGAACCCATACAAGGAAGTACACAGTATACAAGTACACAGACCAGCTGTGTACTGAGCTGACGACCACTGAGCACAACTGATTGTTTGATATCACAGGACCATCTTCCATGGAGCCATGTAAACAATGTCTCAGCAAAGTACCTCTAGGGAAGAGTAGGGGAAGAATTTATCCCCTGCTCTCACAGTCCATTGGTCAAAAGTTTCACTCCATAGAGTTAATTCTCCTGCACACCCAGGTGTACAAGTGTGAGGGTTGCTGTGAATGTCTATGTCTATGTCTTGGTATCAAAGAAGTCCCAGAGTAACAGGCAAATGGTGAACAGCATGCACGTGAGGCAAAGCGTGGTCAGGTTGTGCCTTTGTGACACTGCTTGACAGCTGGAACTGAGAGATCTAAAGTGGTGGATAAGAACGGTCTAGTACAGCCCACCCCTGTACCAAGCAGCCTACTGTGCCCTCTGTCATCTGGCTCACTTAGTTTACTCTGGAACCTCTGTTTTCCTAAGAGCAAGATGCTCTCACTTTTTTTCCCTGAAGGGGAGGTTTAAATCTAATCAGTCACAGCATTTCCCTCAAGGTGGTGGCAGCTGAAATTTTCAAAAAGCTCTAAAGCAAGAGGGTTAATGATATGAGATGTAGTACTACAGTTGCAGCTGGTCCTAAGGCTATAATTGACATTCACCATCCCCCTCTTCCACCTCCCGTTTTAGATTTCTATCACATTGGCCAGCACTTTGCCACTGATCTGCATTGCTTGCCTAGTAGCATAATCAAGATCTACACTCCCAAGGGATCTGAGGTTTTTATTGCTTTGCCCTTGGGCTGTGATTGCTGTCATTACCCATTTTCTATCGATGCAACAAAATACATCTTCATGAATCCTGTGGGTTTCAGAAGTACTCTTCCCTGTTCACACTGCGCAGAACAACCACAGCTCCTCTTCCTTTGCTTGCTGATCCACCAGCATAAGGAGCCCAAAGTGAGCCAGTTGTAGTTGCCGTTCAAGTTCAAGGGAAACCTCTGAATACCAGGGCCTCTAAACTTGGACAATTCTGTTTGTGGGAACGTAAAATAGATTCACTAAGAAGGTTTCTGGAACTGATAAGATAGGCCATGCCTCCTTCCCAGACCCATGTGTTCTAACTACTGGGAACATAACACCATATATTGGCTGCTGGTGCAACACATATATTATACGCCCAGAGGAAAGAGCTCCAACTTTGCAGGGTGTTTTCTCCAAGGTGACAACTTAGCTGAGACTTTTCTAGCCTATTCCACCATTCTATGAGACTGGCTGCCTCTGGATGACAGGGTACATGGTAGACCCTGTAGTTAGGTGCCTATTGTCACACCTCTTTTGCTGTTGCTGTAAAATGGGTCTCTTGGTCTTATGCAATGTTGTAAGGGCTACTACATCAATATATCAGGCATTCTGAAAGGCCTCAGATGGTTATATCGGTGGAGGCACTACGGGAAGGGAAAACAAACCCATATGCAGAGTAGGTATCAGCCCTGAAGTGCTGCCCATCAGGGTAGAAGGGACCAATATGATTGCCCTGCCATGACGTAGCCAGCTGCCTCACTGAAGAATGGTGTCATAGCAAGGAATCAACACTGGTCTCTGCTTCTGCCAAGAAGCCTTGAGCAGCCTTGGTAAGGGGGAGCCCATACTTTGGGCCCATGCACAGGCTCCTTGCTACCTTGGCCACACTGTTTACAGGATCACTGCTCAAGCACTGGGTAGCTGACGAGAGACACTGGCTTATATCCACAGGATAAATCAGTGGTCCTCCTGGTTATTGAAATCCTCCTCTGTGGTGGATACTCTTTGGTGATCATTAATATGAGACACAAAGATCTGCACACTTTGTGCCCAGTCACATAGGCCAAGCTATGTGTCTCTTCTCCACACCTCCTTGCTCCATCTGAAGGGACCATCCTCCAAGAACGTGCATAAACTGCACCTCAAAGATTGTATGTTGTGCAGGGATGGGAGAGAAAGACGGAAGAATTTCTCCACCGTTGGTGGAGAACTCCCATTTCCCACTGGTCAAAGGTATGACCCATGAGATTGCTAACTCTCTTGCACTTCTAGGTTGTTGCTCATGCATGGGCACCTGGGGGGTGGGGGTCCCACACCTTTGTGTCAATAGGGAAGCACCAGGAAGGTGAACAGCTTACAGTGCAGTCATGAGGGTAGACAGTGTCAGGTGGCAGCTGTGTGAAGCCCACTGGAGTCCATGCAGAGCTGGCTACTTCTGAAGCAGCTGGAACAAGCAGGTGAGGCTGAGAATAACTGAAGTAGAACATGACGTGTTTGATACACCCCTCAAAAAAGCACATTTCCAAAGAAGTGTGACCCAACTGTTTCCAGGCTATAGGAATCAATGAACCAATTTTGTCCTTAATATGGAATTTTACTGGCTTGTGTAGGACTCCATCTGCATTATTCCCTCTCCACAGCCCCTCACCCTGTAGGTGTTCTTGGGAATCTGGGGAATGTCTCAGATGTGTTTGAGACTCCATCGGGCAGTGCTCACTGTGACGACCACACCTCTGTTTGCATCCCGTCCCACCTTTGGCAGCCACGGCCACTGCAGGCTAACAGCCCTGCCAACGCCGATGCTCTGCTTGGGGGGCACAGCATTGCCAAGCGCCCTGGCCACACAGAAAGGAGATGGTGTTCTTCCTTGTGTTAAGCTCTGTTGGGGGAGAGGCCTCACGCTGCAGTGGAGTTGTCTGGGCTCTGTGGTGTTACACTTCGGTGACACTGCTTTTCCAGTTTTATTTATTCTTCTCTCTAGGGCTAGCATACAACACTGAGATAATTGGGCCAGGGTGGCTTCAAATAATGGCCTCTGTGCTCAACCAAGACTCATTACTCTTCGATCCTTAAGTTCTCTTGCTAAGTCCAGCTTCCTGTGCCAGAATTTTTCTTCCCCTAAGAGGTTTTCTCCCAGGGACGGTACAGCTCTTGCACTTTAGTATTTGATACATCTTTCTCTTCCAAATCCCTTTCCTGCAGTTTGCTAAAGGACTCAGTTCAAATTCTTTGCCTAGGAGGTTCCTGAAGATTCTTGTAAACCAGGACTACTGAGGGCTGGGAGATACTATTTGCCCAATTCCTCTCACTAGTCATATCTGACCCTTAGCTCTTGCCCATCCCTTAGGGCTCCCTAATCCTTAGGAAAGGAGAACAGAGCAATCATCTCCTACACACACACTATCAGGTTAGTGATTTAAAGGTTTAAGTTGGAAGCCGTTAAAGAAAAACTCCTATTAAATATTTACAAAGCTTGTACCTGCTTAGCATCCTCTGCCACCATGCTCCCTTTGCCGACCACTTCCTTGTTGGTTTTTGGTACCCCTTGAGTTAAAATATTTGAGCTCTTCTGCAATACACAGAGACCACGAAGCCTGATAAAAGCCTCAGGGAAGCAGAGCAGTGTTTACAGGAAAACATGCAGTGGACACCCTCCATGCCAGGGCTCCAGTCATCACCCACTATCGCCACCTGTCAGGAGCTGGAACTCTGGATGAGCCCAGATCAAGGGAAAGTCCATCATCCCCTGTAAAGTTATCAGGATCCCAGACCCTGTCTTCTCAGACTTTGGGTGGGAACTTCCCCTTTACGTTTCCATCGTTCCTTGGACAAAGGAAGTCCAAAGGACTTTGTCCAAAGGACAAAGGCTGGCATTGTATGCCAGCCACGATTCAAGTTAGTCAATTCAAACCTGGCTGACACAGTATTGATGCTGCAGGTAGGCACACCCTGGATTAGCTGTCTTCAGCTGAAATACTCATGCAAATAATCACTTCAAAATGTGTGGGCAGGGCAGGTCCTGAGACATATTCCAAGATGCTGCTAATGTTTTACTGGGCTGTCACTTTGTGGTGGCTTCTTAAGTGCAGGAATCTTGGTGTCATCTTCCTTTGGACAGCATCAGGCACACAGTTGGTGTTAAAAATGCTTATTAAGTAACTGGATGAAAGAATTAAACGTAGAAATAATTACTTGAAATAATGCCATGAGCTGGGGAGCTGTACTTTTTTTGATGATAGAGCAATTTTCATTATAAGAAACTTTGAAAGAGAATCAATATATAACCCATTTGAATGTTTGTCTAGACATTGATAAACATGGACTAACGCAGCATCAGAATTCCAATGTGCAAGAATATATAAAGAGTAGAGCTCTGTCTTATTTGCTATTTCACATGTACATACTCGTGCTTTAATAAGTTAGAACGTTAGGGCTGGAAGAGACCCATCAAATTTAAAAGCTGAAGTCTGAAGAAATGAAGTGACTTGCCCAAGGTCACACATTAGTTAGTAGCAGATTCTGGACTAGGACCCAGATGTCCTAACTCCCATTAGACATTTTCCCCCTCTATTCCCTGCTCAGTTATCATGCCCTCTCCTTAGCTGTACTTTTGTCACCGTGTCACATGAACAATTCCCCATTTAATTTTGAAGTCCCCTGTTCCAGAGGTGAGCCAGTCCCTCTCTTCGAAAAAGGCTGCTGAAAGCAGTAATTATACCACCAGATTTTAGTCATTCTCTTTCTTAATGACATCTCTGATTAATTGGTGGAAACACTGCTGTCTGAAATATCTCCAAGTCAGCAGCACCTCCTCATTTCACTAGCTATGCTAATTTGAGGGAGAGAATATTGTAGAAACAATTTGGTTAGAAATGCCATGATTTTCTCTTCTTTGCTTCTTACCCGCTTGTCTCTCTATCTCTCTGTGTCTCTGTCTCTGTCTTTCTCTGTCTTTCTCTCACACACACACACATGCACGCATGCACATACACACAGATTATTTCCTGTACCCAAAGGACTGCAAAAGAGCCTGAGAAGTTATCTAGTTTGTTCACCTTAGACATGATCACACCTGTACATCCCAGATGTAAGCAAATCTGACTGTTTATACAGAGGACTCCTCCCTCGGGAATGCCCTTCAGTAATTCTTGCTAAGTGTGAACCCTGTAGGAGTACACACCACACACAGGCACACTGTGGGCAGCACAGGAGACCAGAGGACCCCCACTGCCCTTGGAGGCCCATAAAAGGCAGTGCAGATGGAGAAGGGTACAAAGTTACCCACAGCTCCATTTCCTATATGCATGATGCTGGGCTCTTTATTAAGGACCTTTTCCTGGGACACATGCTCCAATAGTCACTCCCTTCTAAATGGACACACCTGAGGTGTGGCAGAGATCTTGTACCTGGTGCAAGATTCTCTGGATTTAGCATACCACCTCCTCAGCAGGAAGTCCTTCCTAACCTAACCCTCATTGCAAAGGCCATTCCTATCACTTCTCGTTGACCACTGCAAAGATATAGAACAGCAAGTGACCCCCTCTGTGTCACTGTTGACTCTTAGTTCTCTCCAGGCTTAATCACCATCCCATGAGAGGCACATCTAGCCTCTTACTGGATGCTGGCAGATTGCTGTGAAATCCATCAAACAGATTTTTACTGACAGTGTCCTATGTTCTGAGCTCTTAGTATACAAACCCTGAAAATGAAACTTCTGATAAAGTGAGAAAGATGATATTATTAATGATAACGGTGATAATGATTAGTATATGCCAGGTCCTTTACTAACTTACTACATCTTCCCTATGAAGTGTTATTACCTCTAATTTTTATGCATGAGGAAGCCAAGCATCAGGTAGGTTAAGTAACTTGCCCAACGTCACACAGCTAATCGGTGAAAGAGCCAAACAGCCTTTCTCCAAAGTCTGTGGTGCAACCACTGTGAAAATGTAGACAATTTCAGTAGAAGGTAACAAGAACTATAAAGGAGTTTGTATACGATACCTGGGGAGCACAGAGGAGTCACCTAACTTGGGCTGAGGAATTACAGAAGACTTCCTGGAGGAGATGGTTTCTGAGCAGCCTCTGACCCCCAATTCCTAGTCCAGAGGCAGGGTCACTAATGCAGTCACAAAGGGTGGTCACCTCCTTCACCTCTATGGAGGCCTGTCCAGCCTCCAGTCCCTTTTCCTCCTCCATATCTTGGCTGGATGTGATTGGCCCAAACTGTTGTTCCTAGTCCTACACTCTTATTCAGAGGGAGTTTATCCTTCTTATGCTTCTGCACCTCCCCCCAGCTCCAACTCTGTTGCTCAATGCCTTACAGTCTAAAGCAAGTAAGAGAATTGGATGCTGCCTCCCTTTCACCATTAAGTGAACCCTGGTGGCAGGCGAGGAGAATTAATGCATTGAATCCGAATATATCTGGGATGGAGTGACTCCATAACAAACTCATTGTGTCATACTTGAACAATATAAGGATTCTTTCCTTCTCTCCGAGATCCCACAGCTGCAACATTTCTGTGCTGCTTTGCAGACTCTTATCAGGGCTTTAATGAAGTATAGTTGGTTTGAAGTAAAGTCTGTCGGTTCTCATGAAAAGAATTATATTTTGTTCTTGCACTGCATATTCAGCTTTAAACCAGGACTCAGGGCTCATTACTCAGAAAACAGTAATCGATTTTTATCCCCAAATATTAATTGTGCTGCTGTATTTTCCCCTGGTAGGAGGACGAGCTCATTATCGAGAAGGGTTTGCCCATAGGAAACAATTGGTTACAATGATCTAGAAACCAGTTGCTCAAAGGGTTTGAAAGGGCCAGACACTGCTATGCTGAAGGGGGCTTTGGCTGGGAAAAAGGAAACTAATTACCACACATAATCCTAGTGACATTCCAAGGAAAACCAGTATGGCCATTGGGATGTTTGCAACATTTGTAAAAGGCTCTGGTTGCACTTTTTTTGTAGCAATAATCACTGATTATGAACACAGAGCTGGGGAATAACACAAGGGCTTTTTAGTCCATCTTCTAATCTTCGATTAAGCCTATGTGTCAGATGAGCAAGACTATCTCTCAGTTTAAAGATTGCCGAGAGCTTTAATCTCAGGGATGGGGCACATAGTAGCTGCTCAGTAAATATCTGTTGAATGAATAAACAAATCTGAATGCCTGTTCTGGCTTTCCTGGACCTCACAGGAGTGATTTTCAGCCAAGCTTCCTATTGTAGATTCCAGAAGCAATCTAGTTTTTCCAATCATGACTCTGGAAGGTACAGTAAGCATGTTTTAGAAGGGGAAAGGAAGAAGGGAAGAAGGGAAGAAAGGGAGGAAAAGAAAGAAAGAAAAGAGAGAAAGAAGGAAAGAAAAAAAGAAAGAAGAAAGAAAGAAGAAAGAAAGAGAAAGAAAGAAAAGCTCGCTTGCTCTCAGGAGGAGAGACAAAGGGTAAAAAAAAAAAGGAGGACGTAGGGAAGCAGGAAGGACAGTGGAGCATATAGGAGGAAGGAAGTGCAGTGAAGTAGCCAGACTGGAGGGAAGAGGAGGAAGGCTTGGGAGTTGGCATCTAGTAAAGCAGTTAATGGCCTAATAGCAGCTTCTGAGAGCTCTGAGTTAATGGAAAACAAGTGATATGACCTGGTAGTCTCCATAAATGGGAGGCAGAAATAGCCCCCTGGGAAGAGTCTGTGTCTGTGGTGGTATAACGGACTGAATAAAACATTTAAGATAGCAAGAAAGAAAGAGGGAGGGAGGAAAAAAACTCTCCCAGTTAAGAAATCTATAGTTTTCCTGAAACTGTAAGTTCACTTTCACAGTGATGAGAAAGGCTCTCATTTCCAAAAAGGGAGAGACCCTAAAATTGCCAGGCCCACAGGTTAGAGTGCTGTTTGTGAGGAAAGGAAGCCTGCTTATGCCAGAAAGCAGACTTAACTTGTTCAGATAGTTCAGATATGAACTCTTTCCCTGTGGGAAATCTGGCCCACTTCGTTGCCTTTTTTTCAGCAGTGAAAGCGCAGAGTCCTAACCACTGGGCCGTCAGGAAGTCCCTTCATCGTTTTCTATATTGGCCAAGGCCAAGATTATGGTTTTACTTGCCCTGCTCAGCAACTTAAAATACTCATTAACAGCAAGTTCTTCATTATGTCTAACCTGTATCTCTCTTGCTTTAATACAAGTTTCCTTTTCCCTCTCTCTGCAGCTTCAGCGGAGGAGACTAATTAGCACCCATCTTCTGTGCAGTACATTCCTTGATACTCTTTACTCTTAGGTTATTCATTAGCCAGCTCCACCCCCTCCTCTCCAGGAAGGCTTTGAACAATAACTAAATAGACAATGAGACCTGCTTCTGCTGCCTTTTCCTAACACATCCTCGTGCGCAGCATCATGAACCAGGCACAGGGAAGAGAATCACAATAAAACAATTTCAGATTGGGAATTAACTGCATATTTCTTTAACGTTTAGCCTAGATTATCACCCCAAAACTGACCACATACTCTTCCAAACAGTTTTATAAGACTCATATAGGGCACGAATTATCACCTCCACATGAGGGAAGAAACCGGAATGTGCCGTTCCCCAGCAAGTTATCAGCACAGCCAGGAAAAACCTCCAGTGTCTGAACTTGAACTTTCTTGCCCTGCCCACAGTCCAAAGTATCCTTCATGTCTTCAAGGTAAAAGTCCAGAAAAATCTCAAGGAATTTCCGAGAACCACAGCCACGAAGGGGAGCTTGTTGTTGGTCCCCCTGCGGTTCTAACACTTCCCTGGACTTCCTGATTCATCCTCCCACACCAGGTGTCTCACCGTGAAATTCTCTTTCTCCACCTCAAAAAAAACAAGCCTTGCAGGAAATTCTCTGGCCATTTAATTGCTTCACAATGACAACTTTCTCAAAATTTTCCATTAGCCATCAGTTGCTCTTTAATTTAGAGTGAAGAGAAAGGTCATCATCTTTCTTGCTACTTAAACTAGAGCATGACTCAGAAGAACAAACAGAGAAGAGACGGCACAAATCCCCACATTATTTTTTAATACCCCATGTGGTATTGCAGGCTCCACTCAATAAGATCTAGGACTAAAGTAAGTCTATCTTTCCTTACGTAACTGTTTACCTTTGCAAAGACTCACAGGATTCTTTCATACAGGACAGACACTCACTCAGCAGGCAAGACTGGCATCCCCTGGGGTCAGGGAAACAGACGGCCAACCCCAAGTCAGAACAGAAGGTTGCAGCTCAGAGTGTGGGCTGACCCCATACTCAGAGAAGGCGGTGGGGACCAAGGGGAGAGGAAAAGGCCCCACTCCCAGCCAACATGCCCTCCCAGCTCAACAGCATCTGTGGAATTCCATCATTAGAGATTCCTTGCCCTTGTCTCCTGGGAGAAGACAACAAACCACACACTGAATCATTAACAAGCCGGTGGGGATTTGTTCATCATATGACTCCCTCTGGAAGCGGGGCTGGGGGCAGCGGGAGCTCTTCCATTCACAGTGCTGCCCAAGCCCCGTCTAAGAGGGTGCGAGCTGGAGCGGGCAGCCCAGTCTTCTCTCCTTGGTCCAGCCAGTGGGTTTTTTTAATTCGTTTTAATTGAAGTATAGGTGATTTACAATGTTGTGTTAGTTTCAGGTGTACAGCAAAGTGATTCAGTTATACATATATTCTTTTTCATACTGAGTAGAGTTCCCTGTGCTATACAGTAGGTCCTTGTTAGTTATCTATTTTACATATGTAGTGTGCATATATTAATCCCAAACTCCTAATTTATCCCTCCCTCCTTCCCCCCTTGGTAACCATAACTTTTTTTTTTTCCTATGTCTGTAGATCTATTTCTGTTTTGTATACAAGTTCATTTGTATCCTTTTTTTTTTTTTTTTAGATTCTACATATAAGCAATATCATATAATATTTGCCAGTGGTTTTTAAGACTCCATAACTTGTTTTGACTCACTGGCCTGCTGGGCTGGCACACCTCTTGCACACACACTTAGAACAGTGCTGCTCTCAGAACAGACCCCTCACAATCTTGATCTGCAGCTCTAGGTTTTCAGCCTAGAGTTTTCCTGGGTATAATGTCAAATTAGGTGAGTAGAATCTCTTTGGTTACCTTGGAAATTCTCTCTGAAAGTAAACGCTTGGTTTCAAAAGGGAAAAAGGAAAGTTGATACCTGCCCAGCTACCTTTTGGGTGAGGGTTGGTAGAGCTACCTTTGCAGTGTTAAGTGTTACCAGCCCCCTACCCACTCTGTCCTGAAGAGGCTGCATGGGCTGGGAGCCTCCTTTATACCTCCAATTCCTGATAATACAGTGTCCCATTGGCAACTTCCAAAACACAGGGTATGAACTCTCTCTTCTCGGTTTTAAGGCTGGAATTTCAGAAGTGATTTCAAGTTTGATTGCCCGGTTCTCATTTTCTGTGGATTTTGGCAAGTCAGCTATTCATGACACCATTTTCATCTGCTAGCCCCACCCTTGGTGGGACGCATTTCAAACTGAAATAATCCCATCCTGAGCCATGAGATCTCTCGCTTCATTTAAAAAAGTGAGAGAGCCTAGTACTCAGCTGCAGACAGATCTCTAGGTTAAAGAACAGCCATTTTTCGTCAGCTTTAGCAGATATTGTGATTTCCTTGGGACGTTTACCACATGCAAATGTAGTCTCTCTCTCTTGGTGGAATGTCTCCCAGATTTTGCTGGGTAGATCAAGTGGCATTGCCAACTAGAGAGGAGAAAAGTAATGGAATGAGGAACACAGTCATGATTCCTTTCTTCTGCAACCAAGGTTTTTCAAGGAATTGGTCAATTATTCTTCTGGCCTTGGTATGTCTCAAACAGTTGTATTCACATTCTTGTTTTGGGGCAACCTCTTACAATCTCAATTGCCATGGGCAGTTCAGGCAAAATCTCACTTGTGTCTGAATCTAGATGAATTCAGGAACAGGCTAGAATTTTACCAGGATACTTACCTCCACATTCTGTTTTACTTTGGAGACCTGTATTTTTAGGTAGAACTGGAATCTCTCAATTCTCTCTCACGTGGATTACCTGTGCCAAAGTGACCATATTATGAAGTTGAGAAGGGATTAGATTTTACTTTACTTTCATCTCAGTTTCTATCCTATTTTAGGAGAGATGGAAATTACACATCTTCTTTTACGCCCATTATTTCCACTCCAAATGAAAAAGGAAGAAGTTAATGACCAAACATTTTTGATCATCTCTGTCTCAGAACATTTCTTACAGGTTTATCCAGAGAGGACAGAGGCTGTGTTGATTCTGTCTGTGAAAGACCGAGACAAGTGGGTTTAAATAATGCATAGCTTTTCAGTCTCTTAAGGAGGTGGCTATTTGGTTGTTTATCATACTTAAATGGCTGAGAATTGGCAGGAACTGACTTTCAGATGACACCAACATGAGAACATAGGACGGAAAGGAGGAGCAGGGGTGGTGGTGGCAGTGCGGAGGGATGACCTTTAAGCAGTTTCATCCCTCTCTCAGCATACGCAGCATTGCTACTCATTTCCACTATGCTCTATTTCTCAAACCAGAATTTACACCTTCCTCCTTCCGGGAAATAGGTAGCCATGTGCCTGGTACTGGTAGCCAAGGGATAAACAAATCCATCTTCCCAGAATACAAACGTTTTCCCCAAAGATTTTGGGGTTGGGACATGTAAAGCAACTTAACTAGTAATTTAAATAGTTTTATATTGAAAAAAAGCAATATATTGAGTATAATATTCTAATATAATTTTAACATGAAAGGAGAGAGTGAAACAAACTCTTCCAATGTCCGTGAGTAGTTTGCTCAATGCCAGGCTTCCAGGGAGTAGCATGTCTGTGCTCTGGCAAGTAGGATGCCTGAGCAGAAACGTTTGAGAAGCACAAGCTGCTGTATTTAACAAAACTACCTACCACATCCGTGTCCCGAGGCTGGCCAGCAGCTGGGTTCTTTTGGGCGGGGCTGACCCAGGCATGCTGCTGTATGGGCTGGTTGTGTGATGCCTGGCCCCAAATGAGCCATTCCACCCCTCTTGCTCTAAATAAATCCCGACCGTCTGCCCGTTGCTATTGCTTTTCACTTGATGGTAGTTATGAGGCCATTGGTAGAAAACAAGAATCTGCTCTTTCACCATCTGCATATTGGACAAGTCTTGCACTATTTAGCTTCTGGGGCCTGATAAGAAGGCAGCACAATCTGCCCATTGACTGCTGCCCTTCTTTCCAGCCCCAAGTACCAGAGTCTCCTGGCTTAGACTCTGATTTTGCATGTCTCTAGCTGTCCCCAGTTGGATGCTTTCAGTTGCACCTGCATGGCACTTGTAAGAGAAGAAAAAGGGCTCCCTTGAGCTAATTCAAACTCCTGGCCCTCACACTTGTTGCACTCTCATACGTCCCAGGGATCTCTAATTTGAGGACTAAACATGTTTAAAGAATGCTGTTTTCATGCGTCCACAATCCATTGTTTATTTTGACCCATATTCCTAGGAACATCCTGCATACTTCCCTTGTATTTTTTTTTCCATAGAAGAAGGCAGGCGGTGATGACAGGGCTCTTTCTCCTGCTCCATCTTCATGATGGCTCTGAGGTCAGCTATGCCTGTGTCCAGGCCATCAGGGAGGGTTCATAATAATCTCCTCTGGATCTAGCATCTTTTATTTTTTTTAACTTATTTAAAAATATCTTTATTGGAGTATACTTGCTTTACAATGTTGTGTTAGTTTCTGCTGTACAACAAAGTGAATCAGCTGTTTGCATACATATATCCCCATAACTCCTCCCTCTTGAGCCACCTTCCCACCTTCTCTATCCCACCCCTCTAGGTTTTCACAAAGCACCGAGCTGATCTCCCTGTGCTATGCAGCAGCTTCTCACTAGCCATCCATTTTACATTTGGTGGTGTATATATGTCAGTGCTACTCTCTCACTTCGTCCCAGCTTCCCCTTTCTCCACTGTGTCCTCAAGTCCATTCTCTATGTTTGTGTCTTTTATCCTGCCCTGCCACAAGGTGCATCAGTACCATTTTTTTAGATTCCACATATGTGCATTAGCATCCGGTATTTGTTTCTCTCTTTCTGACTTACTTCACTCTGTATGACCGACACTAGGTCCATCCACCTCATTACAAATAGCTCAATTTCATTCCTTTTTACGGCTGAGTAATATTCCATTGTATATATGTGCCACATCTTCTTTATCCATTCATCTGTCAATGGACATTTAGGTTGCTTCCATGTCCCGGCTATTGTAAACAGTGCAGCAGTGAACATTGAGGTACATGACTCTTCTTGAATTATGGTTTTCTCAGGGTATATACCCAGTAGTGGGACCCCTGGGTCATATGGTAGTCCTATTTTTAGTTTTTTAACGAACATCTATACTGTTCTCCATAGTGGCTGTATCAACTTACATTCCCACCAACAGTGCAAGAGGGTTCCCTTTTCTCCACACCCTCTCCAGCATTTAAGGTTTGTAAATTTTTTGATGATGGCCATTCTGACTGGTGTGAGGTGTTACCTCATTGTAGTTTTGATTTTCATTTCTCTAATAATTAGTGATGTTGAGCATCTTTTCATGTGTGTGTTGGCAATCTGTATGTCTACTTTAGAGAAATGTCTATTTAGGTCTTCCACCCATTATTGGATTGGGTTGTTTGATATTTGATATTGAGCTGCATGAGCTGCTTGTATATTTTGGAGATTAATCCTTTGTCAGTTGCTTCATTTACAAATATTTTCTCCCATTCTGAGAGTTGTCTTTTCCTCTTGTTTATGGTTTCCTTTGCTGTGCAAAAGCTTTGAAGTTTCATTAGGTCCCATTTGTTTATTTTTGTTTTTATTTCCATTTCTCTACGAGGTGGGTCAAAAAGGATCTTGCTGTGATTTATGTCATAGAGTGTTCTGCCTATGTTTTCCTCTAAGAGTTTTACAGTGTCTGGCCTTACATTTAGGTCTTTAATCCATTTTGAGTTTATTTTTGTGTATGGTGTTAGGGAGTGTTGTAATTTCATTCTTTTACATGTAGCTGTCCAGTTTTCCCAGCACCACTTACTGAAGAGGCTGTCTTTCTCCATTGTATATTCTTGCATCCTTTATCAAAGATAAGGTAACCATATGTGCGTGGGTTTATCTCTGGGCTTTCTATGCTGTTCCATTGATCTATATTTCTGACTTTGTGCCAGTACCATACTGTCTCGATTACTGTAGCTTTGTAGTATAGTCTGAAGTCAGGGGGCCTGATTCCTCCAGCTCCATTTTTCTGTCTCAAGATTGCTTTGGCTATTTGGGTTCTTTTGTGTTTCCATACAAATTCTGAAATTTTTTGTTCTAGTTCTGTGAAAAATGCCATTGGTAACTTGATAGGGATTGCATTGAATCTGTAGATTGCTTTGGGTAGTATAATCGTTATCACAATGTTGATTCTTCCAATCCAAGAACATAGTATATCTCTCCATCTGTTTGCATCATCTTTAATTTCTTTCATCAGTGTCTTATAGTTTTCTGCATACAGGTCTTTTGTCTCCTTATGTAGGTTTATCCTAGGTATAAACCTAGGGATATCCTAGGTATCCTTGGTTTCAGTGGTAAATGGGAGTGTTTCCTTAATTTCTGTTTCAGATTTTTCATCATTAGTGTATAGGAATGCCAGAGACTTCTGTGCATTAATTTTGTATCCTGGTACTTTACCAAATTCATTGGTTAGCTCTAGTACTTTTCTGGTAGCACCTTTAGGATTCTCTCTATATAGTATCATGTCATCTGCAAACAGTGACAGCTTTACTTCTTCTTTTCCAATTTGGATTCCTTTTATTTCTTTTTCATCTCTGATTGCTGTGGCTAAAACTTCCAAAACTATGTTGAATAATAAGGGTGAGAGTAGGCAACCTTGTCTTGTTCCTGATCTTAGTGGAAATGGTTTTAGTTTTTCCATTGAGAACGATGTTGGCTGTGGGTTTGTCATATATGGTCTTTATTATGTTGAGGTTAGTTCCCTCTATGCCTACTTCTGGAGTGTTTTTATCATACATGGGTGTTGAATTTTGTCGAAAGCTTTTTCTGCATCTATTGAGATGATCGTATGGTTTTTATCCTTCGGTGTGTTAATATGGTATATTACATTGATTGATTTGTGTATATTGAAGAATCCTTGCATTCCTGGGATAAACCCCATTTGATCATGGTGTATGATCCTTTTAATGTGCTGCTGGATTCTGTTTGTTAGTATTTTGTTGAGGATTTTTGCATCTATGTTCATCAGTGATATTGGCCTGTAGTTTTCTTTCTTTGTGACATCTTTGTCTGGTCTTGGTATCAGGGTGATGGTGGCCTCGTAGAATGTGTTTGGGAGTGTTCCTCCCTCTGCTATATTTTGAAAGGGTTTGAGAAGAATAGGTGTTAGCTCTTCTCTAAATGTTTGATAGAATTTGCCTGTGAAGCCATCTGGTCCTGGGCTTTTGTATGTTGGAAGATTTTTAATCACAGTTGCAATTTCAATGCTTGTGATTGGTCTGTTTATATTTTCTATTTCTTCCTGGTTCAGCGTTGGAAGGTTGTGCTTTTCTAAGAATTTGTCCATTTCTTCCAGGTTGTCCATTTTATTGGCATATAGTTGCTTGTAGTAATCTCTCATGATCCTTTGTATTTCTGCAGTGTCAGTTGTTACTTCTCTTTTTTCACTTCTTATTCTGTTGATTTGAGTATTCTCCCCCCCTTTTTTTTATTTGCGATACGCGGGCCTCTCACTGTTGTGGCCTCTCCCGTTGTGGAGCACAGGCTCTGGATGCACAGGCTCAGCGGCCATGGCTCACGGGCCCAG
The DNA here is from genome assembly GCF_039906515.1 of Pseudorca crassidens. Classification (NCBI taxonomy): domain Eukaryota; kingdom Metazoa; phylum Chordata; class Mammalia; order Artiodactyla; family Delphinidae; genus Pseudorca; species Pseudorca crassidens. Next base: position 66,903,730 of record NC_090296.1, read on the forward strand.
CCGCTGCACGGCATGTGGGATCTTCCCAGACCGGGGCATGAACCCGTGTTCCCTGCATCGGCAGGCGGACTCTCAACCACTGCGCCACCAGGGAAGCCCAAGTCTTCTCCCTTTTTTTCTCTTGATGATTCTGGCTGATGGTTTATCAATTTTGTTTATCTTCTCAAAGTACCAGCTTTTAGTTATATTGATCTTTGCCATCATTTCTTTCTCATTTACTTCTGATCTGATCTTTATGATTTCTTTACTTCTGCTAACTTTGGGGTTGTTTTGGTCTTCTTTCTCTAATTGCTTTAGGTGTAAGGTTAGGTTGATTATTTGAGATTTTTCTTGTTTCTTGAGGTAGGATTGTATTGCTATAAACTTCTCTGTTAGAACTGCTTTTGCTGCATCCCATAGGTTTTGGGTCATTGTGTTTTCATTGTCATTTTTTTCTAGGTATTTTTTGATTTCCTCTTTGATTTCTTCAGTGATCTCATGGTTATTTAGTAGCATATTGTTTAGCCTCCATGTATTTGTATTTTTCACAGTTTTTTCCCTGTAATTGATATCTAGTCTCATGGCATTGTGGTCAGAAAAGATACTTGATATGATTTCAATCTTAAATTTACCAAGGCTTGATTTGTGACCCAAGATATAATCTATCCTGGAGAATGTTTTTCCCTTGCTCCTTCATCTCCTGCATATTTCTCTGTCTTCTCATTTTGCTTAATTTACTGTGCTTGGGGTCTCCTTTTTGCAGGCTGCAGGTTCGTAGTTCCCGTTGTTTTGATATCTGTCCCCAGTGGGTAAGGTTGGTTCAATGGGCTGTGTAGGCTTCCTGGTGGATGGGACTGGTGCCTGTGTTTTGTTGGATAAGGCTGGATCATGTCTTTCTGGTGGGCAGGACCGTGGCCAGTGGTGTGTTTTGGGGTGTCTGTGACCTTATTATGTTTTTAGGCAGCCTCTCTGCTAATGGGTGGGGTTGTGTTCCTGTCTTGCTAGTTGTTTGGTATGGGGTGTCCAGCAATGGAGCTCACTGCTCATTGAGTGGAACTGGATCTTAGCGTTGAGACGGAGATCTCTGGTAGAGCTCTTGCCAATTGATATTACATGGGGCCTGGAGGTCTCTGGTGGTCCAATGTCCTGAACTTGGATCTCCCACCTCAGAGGCTCAAGCCTGACACCCGGCCGTAGCACCAAGACCCTGTCAGCCACATGGTTGTGGCAGGCATCCGACACTTGAGAGAGCAGAAGGGTTTAAAGTTAGAAGAACTGGATGAAGTGATGCCTCGGGCACTTGCTGGTTGTGAACCCAGGCACAGCCCAAATCTCCCTGAGCCTGTTGTTCACCTCCACTCAGCCCCAGGGCTGTTCCAACATCGTTGGGGCTCCAGCTGTCACTTAGGGCTGGTGCACCTCCTCTCCGGTGTCCGGCCCTCAGCTGACCCGGAAGCAGACGTTGGCTTTTTACATTTTGTCTTGCTCCTGTCTGAGGATGAAGCTTGTCAGAGTGGTGCTGCTATCGGATTTTTTCAACCTGCTCCTCCGGGTCGTGGTGCTTCAAGCCACCACATCCATTAAGAAAGACTCTCAGGGTGCAGGGTCCGAGTCCCCGGCATGGTCTGGGGAAGGCTGCGGGTTCCGGAGCGGGAGCGCAGAGACCGGACGAGGTGAGAAGGAGGAGAAAGAGGAGGAGAGGAGGAGTGGATTTAGCATCTTAAATATCTCTCTGGACCTGTTCGCCTTTTGTTGACTTTAAAGTACTAAAAGTTACTTGGGACATGAATAGCCCACTGCCATGTTCCCACGAGGATTTAACAGATTTCCAAATTATGATCACGATGACAGAATATTGGATGACATGATGAATTAGGAAGTTCAGATGCCAATTTATAATGTAGTGAGATTTAAAAGGAATTACTATCAGAACCTTTGCTACCAGAATTCCTTTTGTGTAGAGAACTGACTGCTAAGTTCCATGAGGATAGGAACTATATCTCTTTTAATTCTCTTTGGATACCCAGTGCCTAGCTCAGTGGTGGGCACATAATAGGTGCTCAATAAATATTTCTTGGAAAAACATGAATGCATAAAAAACATTGATGGACCATTTACACAGACTAAATACAGCATCTGGAAGGGCAAGGCAGAACAAAGGAAAAGCTAAATGGTTATACATAAGCAAATGGAAGAAATTAGCTTTTAAGAGGGGAGAGAAAGGGAATAGGAGAGGGTCAAACATTTCAGGAGGCAGGAGCAGAGATGTTTAAGCTCAGGGGTGTATTAAATTCAATTTGAAGTTATGTTTCAGGGTTATATAATCCCTTCATCTCCCCATATTTATATAAAGTCTGCTGTACACACAAGGGTCACAAGTGAGGCCTTTTTGTTGTTTTACTTGCTTTGTGCCAAGCAGTGAAAGGTGCTGAGTTTCATGTGTGGGAAAGTACCAAGTGAGTAAGAAATACACACGTAGGTGCTCAGATGACCCAGTGGAAGCACGAATCAAGAGCAGGGGTGTCACCTCCCACCCCTTCTACCCAAACTCTAGGAAAGTTTGGATAGTGTGGGGTGTACCGTGCACATGAGGAATGGGTTTCATTTTGATCTCCCATGACATCTAATCATAGTAAGAAACAACCATCGGGCTACATACTTCATTGGTATCTGATACCACTCAAGTCTTGATTTCTCATTCAGCCCTTCCCATTATCCTCCTCTCCCATTCTTTATAATGCCTTGAATAATTTTCATTATCATGAAATATGAGAGAAAGGTTCTGCTGACAACAAAATGAGAAATATGTCTATTCCCATAATACTCAGAGACATTTAGGCCCAGATTTACCACCTATGAAATCTATTCTTGCCCTCCTATAAGACCCAGCTTAGTATAGGTAGAATAGCTTTTGAAAAATGCTTGAATCTGAAGTAATAATTAATTGGTCTGAATCTAAAGTAATAATAATTAAATATAAGAAATTATGATGAAGTCTAAAATTCCAAATGAGATTTGTTGAAGAAAAGAAAAATCTTTCAGGTTACTGAAGAAATGTGCTTTCCTAGCTGCAACTATCTCAACTATCATGATGGATTAGTGAGATTAAAACAACTCTTTCTCTACCACCGACTATGACAATAGGTGTTCTTTATCATATCTTTTTATTTAAATTTTTAAAAATGAGTTTGATTAAATCTGAACTTGTAAGAAACTTGCATACCAAGAGACAGTTTAAAGCTAATGTTCTTTGAAACTATTTCAGGCTTTTCTCCAAATTCTCCAAAGATTTTTCCTAGAACAGTATCTTGGGAAATGAATGGGGAGGGTAGACCCTTGGCATTTGAGGATTTCACACTGGCATGTTTACAATGTGCCATTTCTGCTATTTGTAAGTGACTCTGGATTTCTATGATACACAGGAATTTGTCATTTTGAATCTCGTCTTAGCCTGACTTTGTTGTTCTCTACTGTTCTCCAGAAGTGATAAACTCTTTGTCTATGAAAAATGGCCATTGAATTTATTGAAAATTGAAAAGCTGATTAATTCATCATATGAAAGATGGGACAAGAGACTTTTGTTTGAAATGTGGTTCTAGAAAAACGTGGATTCCCCAAAGTAAAGAGAAACAACCTTTTCAAATATTAAGAAGCTGTCTACTGGTGTTAAGGTGACAGAAATTAAGGTTCAGGAAGAATTATATTCATTACCAGTTCTTAGCTCACATTTTTTTAAAAAAAATTTATTTATTTATTTAGCTGCACCAGGTCTTAGTTGCGGCACGTGGGATCTTCGCTGTGGCATGTGGACTCTTAGTTGCAGCATGTGGACTCTTAGTTGTGGCACGCGAACTCTTAGTTGCGTCATGTGGGAACTAGTTCCCTGACCAGGGATCGAACTTGGGCCCCCTGCATTGGGAATGTGGAGCCTTAGCCACTGGACCACCAGGGAAGTCCCCTTAGCTCACATTTTAATATAGAGGCATAGTACAGAACTGACACTGCACTCAGATTCTATTTCCCACTCACCCACTAACCAACTATGTAAATCTGAGAGAGTCACTTCACCTCTCTGGTCATTGTCATCATTATCACTATTATGGAGGCCTCCATTTATTGAGCCCTTACTATGAATTAGGCACTGTGCTAAGCTCTTTACCTGGATTATCTCATTTAATGCTTGCAACAGCCTGATGCTGTAGGCACTATCATTATTATCTGCAGATGCAAATAATACTGAATAACAACAGCTAACAGCTCCTGAATGCTGATTGTGGGGGACAGTATGCCAAGTGTATTACATGCATCTCGTATAATCCTGTTAATAATGAGCTGGCTACTATTTAACCTCTATTTAACAGATAGGAAATTGAGGCTTAGAGAGGTTCATTAATTTGTCCAAGCTGACACAGCTAGTAAAAGGTGAAGAAGGATTTTGAATTAAAAATGCCATTTGCAGCAACATGGATGGACCTAGAGATTATCATACTAAGTGAAGTAAGTCAGAGAAAGGCAAAAATCATATATCACTTATATGTGGAATCTAAAAAGAATGGTACAAATGAACTTATTTATAAAACAGACTTACAGACTTCAGAAACAAACTTATGGTTACCAAAAAGGAAAGGTTGGGGGAAGGGATAAACTAAGAGTTTGAGATTAACATAGACACACTACTATATATAAAATACATAATCAACAAGGACCTACTGTATAGCACAGGGAACTCTATTCAATTTTCTGTAATAACCTATATGGGAAAAGACTCTGAAAAAGAATGGATACATGTATATGCATAACTGAGTCACTCTGCTGTACACCTGAAACTAACACAACATTGTAAATCTACTATACCCGAACATAAAATAAAAACTAAATTTTAAAAAAATGCAAAAAAAAAAAGTTCTCTGACTCTGGAGCTCAAGATCTTAATCATTAGGCTCAACTGGTTTTATAAAGAAATTAATCATACTGAAAAAACAGACATCAGTGTACAGATGTTGAGCTCTTTACATTTACATAAGCACCAAGTGTTGGCAATATTCTGTCATTTAGTCATTATGTCATATAGATGGTATTTCCCATTGGCAGGGCCAGCTCTTTGAGCTATTTCCTCTGTAGTAATTTTCATGGAGCTCTACTCACTGCATGTGGTTTCCTATTTGTGGGCAACAGTGAACACTGAAAGGACAACTGGTCAAGGTTCAGGAGGTAGAAACACTATGAAGCCAGGTCTCATCTGTGTGTGACTCGAGGTGGTCCATAAGGGATTGAACCTGTGCCCTGGTCACGTTAGCACTGCACTTCATCCAAAGAAACCAATTGCCCTCATCAAATCCTAAGTGTTATCTTCAGCAATTCCATTTTTTGTACCCTAGTAAACAGATGGCAAGAATCTGTGTTTCTGACAATTGAGCAAACTTTCTTTTTTGCCTTTCTTGGCTTGCAAGAAGAAAGGAATAGAAAATGGAAATTCACTGGGACAAACAGAAGAAGGCAGATTTCTAATGTGGATTGTCCAAACCCTACACACATACACCATCACACACACAACTGCACACACAAACATATACATACACACACATGCACACACACACAGAGCCACCAACAGCAGTACAGCAAACACAAGAGTGATAGTGATTTGTCTATAATGAGAGCAGGATGGGAGATTTAGTAATACTTCATTTTCATGCATTTTCTTTAAGGGAGCACAGGTCAACATTTAGACTTTTCATAGAAGACACAGAAACAAATATACAATCTTTTAGATTGATTGTAAATCTGAGGAGCAGATGTATCCAAATGATAGTTATTAATGTTATTTCTGTCTCTGGGAAATGGTAAATTATATTCAAGTCTGTTACTTAGCAGAGTTATTATGCATTTAGGAACTTAAATGGGGGACAGTTTTGATTTTCTTTGGAAGAGAAAAGGCAGACTCATCTTTCGGCTGAAGCATGACTACTTTGGGATCTGGTCAGATATCATCTTGAGAGAGAGAGAGAGAGAGAGAGAGACTGGCCAGGTGTCACTCTTGTCCTCCATGGGTGGTACAGATGAAAAGAGGAGGCATGTGCAGGGGATTTGTTCTCGGCTTCATAATGATACTCTTCCTTTATCTGACATTCACTAAAAATAACATTTGAATGAAGGAATTGGGTCACCTGGTAACATTTTTGGTAGCAGCAGTACCTTGTGGGGAAAGCCTTTATGTTTTCATGCAGCACAGCACAAGTTCAGTGTTGGGTTTGTTGAAGGCATTTCCAAAGACAGCTCTGGAAAGTCCTCATTGGAATCTCTCCAAAGCTCAGGAGAGGGGGCTGCATTTCTGGGGCAACTTGGGAGCACACCCACCCCCCCACCGTGGAGGCAGGGGCAGAAGTAGATGAATAAAACTTTAAAGGCTTGTTTCAACCCTGCAGTTCTGTATCTTTTTCCATGCGTTATATTCGTCCGAGGAAGTGAGCAAATTACTTGACCGCTTTATCTCTCCTAATATATTTGTTTCATTTTCGAGTATGGAAAATACAAGCTGCAGATTATTTTAGTGTCAGATGGCTGGAGTGAAACTGGGAGCCTTTGAAGACAAAAGACATTTGTACCCTAATTCCTAATTCTAGAACTTTCAAGAGATCTAGCACATAGCAGAGTTCAACAAAGGTTATTGAATGAATAATAATAATTGGAAACTCTGATCCATCTTCTGCGGCTCTCACCCTCACTCACTCAGTCCAGCCACTCGAGTCCCGTGGCTGATACTCAGACACACCAAACATGTGCTTCCTTTGCATTCACTGTACTCTGGGCCTGGAATGCTCCCCCCAGATATTTGTGGGACTGGCTCTCCCACCTCCTAAGGTCTCCACTCAGATGTTACCTTATCAGTGAGGACTTCTGTCATTTCCTCCACATTCTTCCGTTGTAATTCCCAGCATCTGATATAGTATATTCACTTGTTTATCTGTTTAGCCTCTTTTATCCCTCCCTGACCCCGACTAGAACATGAGCCCACAGGAGCAGCAGCTTCGTCTTGATCACTGCTGGATCCCCAGAACTTAAAAATAAATATTGATTGAGTGAATGAGCAAATAGATGAACATGTGTTTTAGGTATCACTCCTCTGGTTGATATGAACAGACACTCACTCAGGCAATCTCAAGTAAAGGGGATTTGCCTTAATAAGAAGGAGTCTTACAGAAACCCAACAATAGGACTGTTGGTAGGTTACTTGTTGGGGCTGGGTGTCCTGAAGGCAAGAACTGGAGCAGGTGGCCAGGACCTCAATGGCAGGGCTGGGAAGACCTTGACTCCAGCACTCCAGCACGACCACGCTTCACTTCTCCCCTCCTCGGAGATTCCTGATTTCCTCACCACTTCAGCTTGTACTGGGCCACATGACAGCTCCGGGTCTGAGTTTACTGCCTTACCTCCATCAACTCTCTCGGTCACAGTTTACCCACAGAGGAGTCCGATGATCTCAGATCATCTTTTCAAGCCAGGTCAATAGTTCCTAAGTCTCTGGCTTTTCTACTGGTTGAGTCAATGCTCATTGGCATGAGCCAATGCCCTCCCCAGCTCCACTCACCTACGATGTGAAGCAGATTTCTGATTTCACCAGAAATCACTTGAGGGACAGCTTCTAGAAGGATCAGGCCATTGACCTCCCAAATACTATCCTCCTCCTTCTCCAAGAATGCTCTTTTATCTCCTATATTCCCCTTTAAAGGCAGTAGGAGGTTCATTTCAATTTTTTGATTGATTTTCAATCAGTTAGTTTTACCCAAAAATGTCTTAAAAATCATGACATGTGTTAAAGACATTACAGTTCATGTGGAATCAAAAGTCACACAAGCTTTTTTTTTTTGCCTTGGGCAGATTCTAGATCTGACAAGGGCAGCCTGTGTGGCAGGTCCTGGGCAGAGACCAGAAATGCTGTATTAGGGAGTTTGCTTCTCTTACCAGTAGGGAGGACTGCTTGAACTTGGAGAGGGAACAAACTGAGACAACTGAATTCACAGCAAAGGGACTGGCAGGTGACAATCATTCTGTTTGGCTCAGATGATGGAGGCTAAGCTCTTGAAAGGTGTGTAATTAATCTCTCTCATGTCCTCTTTAAGTCTCTTGTCAAGCCCAGGATTTGTTTTCCTTTCTGATCTCAAGATTTTACTACTGAGAACCCTAAGCTAAGTAGACTGAGGCCTGCATGGACCCTGATGATGTTCCTGGGAGACTGTTGCCCTCAGCATTCTACAGAAAGCAGGCAGCCATAAACAACGGGACAGTGACCCTTATAGAAGCCCATGAATGCATTCAGCAGGCCCAGGGCCAGTCACCACTGCTCTGTGGCCCTCAGCAAGTAATAGCCCCTTTGGGCCTCAGTTTCCCCTGCTCTGAATCTCAGAATTATGAGGATCAAAATCTAATGGACACATTGTGTGTGGGAAATTCCACAATTTTAGGAGACTTTTTCTTTCAGAGTATGAGTTGACAACTATGGTCCATGGGCCAAATCCAGCTTGCTGCCTGTTTTTTAATGACCTGTGAGCTAAGAATGGGGTTTACATTTTCAAACGGTCGGAAAAAATCAACAGAAGAATAATATTTCATGACATGAAAACAATATGAAATTCAGATTTCAGTGTCCATAAGTAGAGTTTTATCTAATGCAGCCATGCTCGATCATTTCCATCAGGGCCAAGGACTAGTACCCGTCTGGCCTATTAGGAGCCGGGCCGCACAGCACGAGGGAAGCTTCATCTGCTGCTCCCCATCTCTCCCCATCGCTCACGTTACTGCCTGACCCATCCCCCTGCCGTCCCCGTGGAAAAACTGTCTTCCACGAAACCAGTCCCTGGTGTCAAAAAGTTTGGGGACCGCTGGTTTACATACTGTCTATGGCTGCTTTCTCACTACAGTGGCAAAGTAGTTGTGACAAAGACAACATGATCCACAAAGCCTAAAATATTTATTTTCTGGCTCTTTACAGAAAAAGTTTGCCAAGTTCTGTTTTAGAACATAGAGGCTAAAAGTAACCATCTAAGTCAGACACACCTAGGTCAAATAACAGCTCACCCCTAACTAGCTTTGTGACCTTGGAAAGTTATTTAACCTTTCTAAGCTCCACTTTCCTTATCTGTAAAACAGAGACAAAAACAGTCCTTATCCCAAAGATCTTTGGGAGGAATTGGATGAGCAGGCACTGAGCTGAGATCCCAGTCTGGCTGAGTAAACCAAGGCATGACTGTGAGTTTCTTATCCTCAGCATCTGGTACAGTAATTGGCACAGAACAGGTGCTAAATATGTATTTGCAGGATAAATACTTGAATAAACTGCAGAGTGTACATTTAATATGAGTTTGGCATATTACCCTGAAGGTGTCTGGGGTGGAGTAGCCAATAAAAGAGGGAAAAGACAGGCCAGAAGTCCAAGAGGGCTCAGGACCAAGCAGAGCCAGCCCAGCCACGAGCTGTTGCTGTTACTACCACTGCTGCTCCCAGGGCCAACCAAGTCTTGGGGGACTCTCACTGGGCACTGAGATTTTTCTTCTGCTCATGTTTATCATAGTACTTATTCCTAGAACTAGAAGCCACTCACTCACTCTCCTACCCATTAGGAGGTCTTTCTGGCTTTACCTTCATAGCCAAATATATCCAGAATCCTCCCTTTCTCTCTCTCTCTTCACTCTGCCATTCCTAGTGCTCTGGGCTGAACCACCATCATCTCTCACCTTGATGACTGCCTCAGTCTCTGCTTCCTCCTTCGTTCTCCTATAGCCTGTGCTTAGTACAGTAACCAGCGTTATCCTTGCACAAGGTCAGATTATATCACTCCTCTGCTCAGACTGTCCAGTGGCTGCCCATCTTATGCAGAGTAAAAGCCAAAGTCCTTCCAATGGCCTGCAAGTCGCTACTTGCTCTGCCCCACCCCACTGCTTTTGACCTTTTCTCCTACTCCCCTCCCGCTTGCTCACTCTGCTCCAGCTACAAGGCCTTTTGCTGTCCTCAAATGCACCGACAGGCTGCTGCCGAAGGGCCTTCCTCTGATCTGTCCCTTCCATGTGGATGCTCTTCCTTCCGATAGCCCCATGGAGAACTCCCTCCCCGCCTTCAACTCTCCTCAGAACCTCACTTCTCAATGAGATCTATCCTGGTCACTCTACTTAACTAATACTGTTTAAAATCAGAACTGCACCCTTCAATGCTTCCAGTCCCCCTTATCTTTATCATGAAAGATGATTGATTCTGCCTATTTTTATTGGTTTTATTTCCACTAGAATGTAAGCTCCATGGGGGCAGGAATTTTTGTCTTTTTTGTTCAGCAATGTATTCTAAGCATCTGGAACAGTGGCCAGCCCATAGTAGGTACTCAATAAAATTTTTTGATTGAACCAATTAATAATCTAATATGTCATAATCCAATAGTCTTTCCACCCATCTCAGAATCTACCTCTCATTGAATCTGCCAGGAAGCTGACCACCTTCTTGAAGACTCTGTGCCAGTATCTTAGATTCTATAAAGGAAACTGTGGGAGAAACTTTCCCCAGGGGAATCTGAGGGAGCCCAAACCACACCCCAGCTTCAGCTATACCCCCTGGGCCAGGAATGACCTCACCAAGGGCAGATAATCCAGCACTGGACTGTTCAAACTCCTGCTTTTTTTTTCTTTCCCTCTCTTTGTTTGTGCACCAGCATTATTGATAAGATCGCAGAACTTGAGCAAAAGGGTAGGGGAAACATAAACCTCAATAGCACTGAATTTCCAGCCTGTATAAAAGATCTGGCAGGAAAAAGAGCTTGAAATATTGGCAAGAATTAGGGGTAGGCTCTGTGCATTGAGTTATCCCAATTACTTCAGATAATGGTGCGATTATACTATCACCTCTGAGGAGGATGAAAGGAGAATATGAAATGGCTCTGATCTCCTCAGGTTCTGTACCCTGCCCGGCACAGCATGGGCTCATTCTGCATCTCACATCCCAAGAAGGAAACTGTTACCCACAGATACTCGGTTCCCGGTTGTCACGTTGTGAGGAATCCTGTTAGTGTTCACATGAAACGTCCCCATGGCTCTCTCCCTCTGGCCCATGTTCCAGGAGAGATGACTGTGGTCAGAGTTGTCATAAAGTTTAAGTGTATATGAATCATAAACAATGACGAATAACCACATTATAAATTTTGCAAGGCTTGTTGCACAGAGATGAGATTTATACCTAAAGATACTGAGAGTAAAGCCCCCCTCCACCCTTTTAAGGCCTCAGGATACCCAGCAATCAACAGGGAAAGGAAATGGCCTGAAGAATTTACTGAGGAAAGTCCTTGACCAGCCACAGCTGGGGCACTCCTGGTGTTGGCTTCCAATGTGTTCTTTCCCTTCTCAGGTGATACCTAGAGAAAGGGGGTGGGAAGAGGAAGATTCTCCTGAGAGAGCAGAATATAGACTACATTTCTGGGCTCCTCTTTAGAACCTGGAAGTTTAAGGTAAAGTTTCAACTCTTTTTCTTACATATAGAGCTAATTATTGATATAAAATAGGTATCTACAATTTTTTTCCAGCTATCAATTATGTAGGTGTGCTTAAAAAAAAAAAAAAACAAAGAAGCCAAGCCCTTGCTTCTCTCTGCTCCTGCCCAGTCAGAACGTAAGGAATAAAATAAGTGAAAGTTGTATGCTTTTTTATAATGACCCTGTGGGCAGCGCTGCCCGTCTCTCACCCTGGGCCGGTGAGTCTATTTGCAAAGCTGATTTAAGATGAAAAGCAAAGTGTAATGAACAAGCTGTACCCCTCTGCCCTGATGAATATTTTCTGAGTGAAGTTTTACCAGCCTCAAAATTTTTCACCAATTCAAGAGGAAAAGGCATTAGGCTTCTAAATGGCCTGGATCAGGTTTCCATAGTAGCTTGGTTAGACAACAGACCTTTTCCCAAGAGTTATGCAGATCTTGTCAATAATGCTGGTGCAAAAACAAGAAAGCCAACAATGGGGTCTTGTTCATTTTAAGCTGAGTCATGAAAATCATGCACTAAAACCATCCTTGGAGAAAGACCTGATTGGTAAAGCAACAGCCAGTAAACTTGGAAGGAATTTTTGAGAGGAAATGTTACCCTCTGTCTTCTGAAAGGCATTCAAAGCAATGAGATATGGAGGAAAAAGAATTTGACGTTGCACTTCTTAACCTCATAAAACATTTTAAAAACTAACTCACTGTCATAATTTATAGCAGGAACTAGTTTCTTGTGTCTCAATGGACAGCCTGTGTGACGTCATGGCCCCATTTGTATGATTCATTTTTTTAAAGGCAATCTTGCCAGACCATTATAAAGTAAAACAATTAATTACTTTTATGATAGTTGGTTGCCTTCTGGCGTCTACTCTTTCCTTCATGGGGGACATTATCACCTCATGCAGGCTTGCCTGATACTCCTGCCAATGTATGTCAGAACGCTGCCTGTACATTAACACGAATCATCCAAGACATGCAAAATGAGCCCTCATTTCATTGGCCAGTGCAAATTTAATACTGTTCCTGTCTTGCGTTTCTTACAGCTCTACCTTCTACTATCCTTACAGCTCTATGCTTCTACTGCAGGATCCCTTTACAGAAAAGCAATTATTCAACCTGACCTGCGCTACCGTTACACCAAATGTCACCATTCATCCCAACAAATAGGAAAGCTTTAGTTAAGGACAGAGATGTTTTCAGCTCTCTCAAAGAGGACAGTGAGAAGGCTGTGGTGATGCAGAGTAAAGGATTAGGAAATTACTCCTCCTGAGACTCTTCTTATCTCCATCTACCTCCAAGGGAGAGTCAGATGCCATCCAAGTCAAAGTGAGGCTAGCTTTTATCTCTCTACCCCCTCCTTCTCACTTCCCAATCTTCCTCACGATTACAGCAAAAGTAGAAAACCACTTCTCTCTTTAGATTCTCTATTGCTTACTATAATTATTATGGCAGCAATTGCTGGGTGGATTTACAATCTGATATTTTACCACAATGCAGATATTAAATCCTCTTATGAACATGATCTCATTAATTCTTATAACGATAGTCTGATATGAAACAAGGACTAAGACCTTCAATATTCATTCTCTATACAGACAGGGAGAGCGAGGCAAGGTGCTGGGAGGCCACAAGGGAATTAGCTAAGCTGGAATTCAAACCTAGTATTCTGATTTTCATTTAGTTCTAGTGCTACCCTAAATGATTCTACATCTTAGAGGCGTAAAATACCCACGTGAGGATCAGCCAGGATGGAGTGAAAGTAAACATAATTCCATAGAGTTTCACAGAGCACCATTTGACTGCAGTGGCTGAGTCTCTTAATTCAGATCCTTAGGGGGAAATCTCACTGGCGAAGCACTATCTGTAGATTGATACCCTTAGGTTAGTTGTGGGGGAAGAAGCACGTGTGATGCTGAGGTGCTCCTGCAGCTAGAAGGGGAAGTTAAATCAGACTTGTCTCACCTATTTGTTCCAACAAGTCTCAGTATGTAATTGTATTCAGCCTTGTCTTCATATTTAACTTGACTTTCCTAGTACATTAAAAGTTTCTTGACATTAGGGCTCTGGTTTTTTTTTTCTTCTGCCTCTCAGGGCCCTATATGTGGGTTAGCAAAAATATTGGTTGAACTGATTTTATCTTTTATTTGGTACACACCAAGTAAAAAGTGTAAATACTTCTAAGCCATTGGATGGATGAATATTCATTTAAAAGAGATAGAAAATAGCCATATTTTTCTTTACAGAAGCTTGGTCTTCTCATTGGCAAACATCACATACAAGCATTCCATATTTCAAAATGGTTTTAAGATGATGTGTTCAGAGACTTCAGCGTCCCACAATGACAGAGTAACTGATACCTGGCTTGTCTTCCTACTGCAATAAACTATGACAATGAACAAGACATATGAGGCAACTGTTTTCAGGCAAAGAACAATAGGGGGCATAGGACTATAATTCTTATAATTCTGCAATTCTTGAGAGAAGGGAAGCATGAAATGAACCCCAGAATTGCCCCAGTTTTCTGCCCTGGGCTTACTTCTGCCATAATATGAGGAGATGGAGACAAAGCAGAATGAGCAGATAAGGCAGAGATTACAGTTCCAGGCTGCTAAAACAGTTAGTGCGTGAGATCAGATGCGAGAGAAGAACCTGTGCAAAGGGAGGTCCCAAAAGTCTGTGTGGGGATTCACCACGGGTTCTTGGTATGGGTGGGGCTGTAGTAGAATTCAGTTGAGACCTGAGAAAGACTGTGTTTTAGGATTACAGTTCCTACTTGAGAAATAAGAACTTTAAGAGTAAGAATCATATCATAAAGACTAACTTCAAAACCAAAACAGTCCTCCCCTAACAAAAAACAAAACTGAGTCTGACAGAACCAAAAAGTATGTACCAGTGACTTAACTACCCAAAAGAACAAAACTCAATACTCTTTACACCCAACACTCAACACATAATCCAGAGTCTCTATAATGTATCATCCATAATGTCCAGCCTACAACAAAAATTTACCAGGCATGCAAAGAAAAAGATAAATATGACCTAAACTAAAGAAATAGAGGGAAAAAAAGAAAAAAAACAACCAAGATATTCCAGATGTTGGAATTATTAGACAAATACTTTAAAAGAGCTACTACAAATATGTCAAAGGACTTAAAAGATGGTTAAAATGAGTGCACAGATGGGAAATCTCTGCAGAGATGAAAAATACCGAAAAGAATAAAATGGAAATTCTAAAACTGACAAGTACAAATATATGAAATGAAAATTATTAGTAAACTTGAAGAAAGACAAATAGAAATCATCCATTCTGGAGATAAAAGATAGGTTAAAAAATGAACAAAACTCAGTGATCTATGAGACAATCATGTGGTCTAACATACTAAAAAGTATTTCTTTAATCCAAAAGAAGTCAGGAAAGGGGGAACAAAAAACAGATTTGGCAACTAGAAAAAAAATGAGATGATATACTTGAAACTAATAATCATATTAATATAAATGAACTAATATTCCAATTAAAAAGGAGAGATTATAAAGTGAGACCCAACTAAATACTGTCAAGAAGAGATCCACTTGATATATATAAACACAGAGATAACTTAAAGCGAAAGGTTGGAAAAATATATACGATGTAAACAGTAAGCGAAAGAAAACTGCTGTGATTCATTAATATCAGACAAAGTAAAGAGTATTATCACAGATTTTTTAAAAGGATAATTCTTAAGGAGAAATCAGGAAGACATAAAAATTCTAAATGTATACTTACCTAATTACAGAACTTCAAAATTTATGAATAAGAACTGGCAGAACTAAAGGGAGAAATAGACAGTCATAGTTGGGGATTTTGATACCCTTCTCTCAGCAACTGATAAAACAATTTAAAAACTCAGAGTGGACAAGGAAGATTTAAACAAGATTATCAACTAACTAGATGCAGTTGCCATTTAGAAAACACCACACTCAACAACTGAGAATACACTTTCTCTTCAAGAGCATATGGAGTATTGGAGGTCCTAGCTACAGCTAGGACAAGAAATCAGACAAGAAAAAGAAATAAAAGGTATCCAAATTGGAAGAGAAGAGCTAAAATTGTCATTATATACAGATGACATGATACTATACATAGAACACCCTAAAGACTCAACACAAAAACTACTAGAACTGATAAACGAATTCAGCAAAGTAGCAGGATACAAGATTAACATACAGAAATCAGTTGCATTTCTTTACACTAACAATGAAATATCAGAAAGGGAAAGTAACAAAACAATCCCTTTTAAAATCACATAAAAAATACTTAGGAATAAACCTGACCAAGGATGTCAAAGACTTATATGTTGAGAACTATAAAACATTGATAAAGGAATTTGAAGATGATTCAAAAAAATGGAAAGATATTCTATGCTCTTGGATTGGAAGAATTAATACTGTTAAAATGGCCATACTACCTAAAGCAATCTACAGATTTAATGCAATCCCTATCAAACTACCCATGAGATTTTTCGCAGAACTAGAACGAATAATCCTAAAATTTATATGGTATCATAAAAGGCCCAGAATTGCCAAAGCAATCCTGTGGAAAAAGAACAGAGCAGGAGGTATAACCCCCAAATGGATCTTAGAGAATGACGATTATTGTAAAGTTAACCAAGTGCTGACTCCAATTGCATCTGCTGTTCCAGATGTAGTTTCATTGTTTGAGCAAATGTAACACTCCCCCTGGCACCTGATATGCAGCTATTGATCTGGCAAATGCCTGTTTCTCAAAGCTGTTAAGTAAAGAACACCAGAAACAGTTGGCTTTCAGGGGCAAAGCCAGCAATACATCTTCACTGTCCTACCTCAGTGGTACAGCAACTCTCCAGTCCTGTTAATTTAGTCCACAGTACCTTGATCATCTTTCCCTTCCAGAAGACATCACACTGGCCTTACTATGGACCACCAAGTTACTATGCAATCTGAGCTTCCCATCATGTACTGGGTGTTGTCTGACCTACCAAGGTTGGGTTTGCACAGAAGCACTCCATTATCAAATGGAAGTGGTATATACAAGATTGGGTTTGAATAGATCCTGAAGGCACAAGTAATTTATATGAAGAAGTGGCACAAATACTCATGGTCCCCACTCCTGCCACATTACCTTCTCTCCCCTAGCCCATACCTATGACTTCATGGGGAGTTCCCTACAATAAGTTGGCTGAGAAAGAGAAGACTCATGCCTAGTTTACAGATAGTTCTGCACTATATGCATGTGTCACTCAAAAGTGGATAGTTGCAACACTACAGCCCCTTTCTGGGATATCCCCGAGGGACAGTGGTGAAGGGAAATCCTTCCAGTGGGCAGAACTTCAAGCAGTGCACTTTGTTGCTCATTTTGTTTGGAAGGAAAAATGGTCAGAGGTACAAGTCTATGGTAATTCATGTTCTGTGGCCAATGGTTTGGCTGCATGGGTAAGGACTTGAAAGTAACATGAATGGAAAATTGGTGACAATAAAGTCTGAGAAAGAGGTATGTAGATAGACTTCTCTGAATGGGCAAACAAAGTGAATATATTTGTGTTCCATGTGAATGCTCACCAAAGGGTGACGTAAGCGAGGAGGATTTTTTAATAATCAAGGGGATAGAATAACCCTTTCTGCAGTACATGTCATCCTCTTTTTCCAGCCACTCTTGCCATTTTCCAAAGGGCTCATGAATAAAGTGGCTATGGTAGCAATGAAGGAGATTACGCATGGGATCAGCAACATGAACGTCCATTCACCAAGGCCCACCTGAATACAATTACTGTTGAAGACCCAATCGGCCAGCAGCAGCGCTGAGTTCTTGATATGGCACCATTCCCCAGGCTAATGAGCTGGCTATCTGATGGCAAGTTGATTACAATGAACCACCTCCATCATGGAAGGGGCAGTTCTTTGTTCTTACTGGAATAGATAATTACTCTGGAAATGGATTTGCTTTAGCTCTGTGCAATGCTTCTGCCAAAACCACCATCCGTGGACTTATGGGATGTCTTATCCATCATCACGGTATTCCACACCGCACTGCTTCTGATCAAGCGACTCACTTCACAGTGATGGGCTATGTGGCAATGGGCCCATACTCATGGATTTCACTGGTCAAACTATGTTCCTCATCATCCTGAAGCAGCTGCCTTGACAGAGTGGTGGAATGGCCTTTTGAAAACTTAGTCACAGTGCCGGCTAGGTGGCAATACCTTGCAGGACTATGGCCATATCCTCCAAGAGGCTATGTATGCTTTAAATCAGCATACAGTATGTGGTGCTGTTTCTCCCACAGTCAGAATTCATGAGTCTAAGAACCAAGGGGTGGAAATGGGAGTAGCACCACTCACTATTACCTCTAGTGATCCACCAGTAAAATGTTTGCTTCCCATCCCTGTGATTTTATGCTTTGTTGGTCTGTTGATCTTTGTCCCAAAGGGAGAAATGCTTTTACCAGGAGACACAACAATGATTCTATTGAACTGGAAGGTATAACTGCCATTCAGCCACTTTGGACTCCTCATGCCTCTGAGTCAACAGGCAAAGAAGAGGGTTACTATACTGGCTAGAGTTATTGATTCTGATTATCAAGGGGAAACTGGGCTGGTACTACACAATGGATATAAGGAAAAGAATGTCTGGAATATAAGAATCCCTCAGGGTGTCTCTTAGTACTACCATGCTATATGATTGAAGTCAGTGGAAATCTAGAACAATCCAATTCAAGCAGAACTGCTAATGGTCCAGACAGACCCTTCAGGAATGAAGGTCTGGATCACACTATGAGGCAAGGAACCACAATCAGCTAAGGTGCTTGCTGCAAACAAAAGGAATATGGAAATGTAGTATAAGAAGCTAATTATAAATACCAGCTATAACCACGTGACCAGTTACAGAAATGAGGACTATAATTGCTATGAGTATTTCTTGCTTATTTTATTAAACATGTTTATGTATATGTGTATATATATTTTTGTTTGTTTTCTTCCCTCTCTTATCACCATATCATCTAACATAGATATATTAATAGTGAACTTTACATAACAGTATTTAAATTATAGGATATCAGGGAGAAGAGTGAACATCACCCAAGACCTTTTCATCCTCTTTTGGAGAAAGGATCAGTGTGTTTTTGGTTATATACAGGATAGTTGTATCATGTTAGGCAAAAGTAGGGCTTTGTTATTGTCTTTATTTGGAAATTAAGTATAGTTTAAGGAGATATCTATGAGCGTCACATTGATAAGGGATAGACTGTGATGATCTGTTTTATGTGAACTCTACTAGGCAATAGTCCCCAGTTATTCAATCAAACAGTAATCTAGGTGTTACTCTGAAGGTATTTTGTAGATGTGATCAACAGCTACTGATCAGCTGACTTTAAGGAGATTATCCTCACTAATTTGGACAGGCCTGACCCAATCAGCTACAAAGACCTTAAGAGCAGAACTGAGGTTTCCCTGAAGAAGAAAAAATTCTACCTGTGGACTGAAACTTCAACTCCTGCCCACTGCCCTTCTTTATGGCCTGTCCTACAAATTTTGGACTTGACTACCCAGCACCCAATAAGTATAAGCCAATACTTGCAATATAGCCATCTTTCTTTCTTCCTTCTTTTCTTCCTTTCTTCCTTTCTTTCTTTCTTTCCTTCCTTCCTTTCTTTCTTTCTCTTTCTTTCCCTTCCTCCCTTCCTCCCTCCCTCCCTCCCTCCCTCCCTCCCTCCCTCCCTCCCTCCCTTTCTTTCTTTCTTTCTTTCTTTCTTTCTTTCTTTCTTTCTTTCTTTCTTTCTTTCTTTCTTTCTTTCTTTCTTTCTTTCTTTCCTCACACACACACACTCACACATACATATGTATATACACATATATTTACCCTACTAGATTCTTTTCTGCTGGAACCCTAATGCATATACTCCTCAACTCCTTTTTGAGGCCAGAAGAACCTTGATACTAATACTTGACAATAACATGCAGGAAAAGAAAATTACAGACTAATATAGCTCATGAATTATAAACACAAAACTTCATAATAAAATGCTAGCAAATCAAACGCAGCAATACAAAAAGGATAATACATCATGACCAAGTGGGGTTTATTCCAGATTGAAAGTTAGCATAATATTTGAAAATCAGTCATTGAAATTCATCATTTTAACAGAATAAAAGAGAAAAGCCATATCACCATCTTAATAGAGGAACAAAAGCATTTGACATTCCACATTCATTTGTGGTAAAAATTCTCAAAAAATGAGAACTAGAAGGGAATTTTCCAGAGTGTGATAAACAGCATCTATAAAAACCTACAGCAAATATACTTAGCAGTGAAATATTGGCTGCTTTCCCCCTAAGATGGGAACAAGGTAAAGCGTCCACTCCTACCATTTCTAGTCATCGTTGAACAAAGAAGTCATAACCAGTGCAATAAAGCAAGAAAAAGAAACGGAAAGCATAAAGATCTGAAAAGAAAAAACAACACTGTCTTTATTTACAGATGGCATGATTGCTTATGTTGAGTGGTAACTACAACACATACTATCTTTGTGATCTTGGACTAATTACTTAGTATAACAGGCTTATTGTCCTCGTCTGTAAGGTGGTCATACCAAGTTATGAGGATGTGATGAAATAATACACATAAAGTGTTTGGCACAATGTCAGGCTCATGAGATGTTAGTGTTGACAGTAATGGTGGTAGTGGTGGTAACTTAAATAATCTAGGACATTATCCAGAATTTAACTTCTCTGTGCCTCGATTTCCTCATCAGTTAAACAGATAATACTATTGCCTACCACATAGTGTTCTGTGAGGATTGCAAGCAAATGCATATACCATGCTTTGAACAATGCCTAACACAAAATAAGTGTCAATAGTGTTAGCCACTTTTATTATTATCCAATTATGTGTTCCATTTTTAGAATAATCTCATATCTTAAAATTGTTCTCTGAGAAGCCACCTTAATAGAAAGGATATAGGATTCAATCTTTTTGGTGAGAAACATAGTGGAGCTCCTCTGGAACCCAAAACTGATTTGTAGCCAAAGAAATTTAATTAGATTCAATAAGCTGTTATTGAAAACCTACTCTATACCAGTTGCTGCTAGGCACGTTTATACATTTTAACCTCTTTTAATCCTCAAACCAGCTTTTGGGTGGGCACTTCCCTCAGGTCCATTTTATGGGAGATTGGGACACGGTATATAATTTGCCCAAAGTCCCGCTGCTAATAACTGACCAGGTTAAAATACCATTTCAAGGCCTCCAAGTCCAAGCATTCTCGTTGCTTCTTCATCACGTACAACATAAGTAGCCCCCAACTAACCTCACCAGATTGTGTTTATTCTTTATGTACAGATAAAATTAGTCAGTCACGAGCATTTATGCTAAATGTCCAAATTAACACTGTGAGTGTGTGTCAAAGGAATCCAAACTGTTGGTGGGGGCGGGGAAGGAGGGAGGGAGAAGGTTTCTCTCCAGTCCAAGTGATTTGGATCCACACCAGTGTATCCGCCCCCGCTTTCTAGACTCTGTGCTGTGAGAAAGAGATATCAGGGTGTATAGTAAATGGAGTCTCACCAAACTCCATACCTAATTCTTGCCGGAAAAAAACAGAAGCAGTTAAAAATGTAACCTGTGTTGGATTCCTGCACAAAGTCGGCCTTCACTAGCTATTGCTACATGTTGATCTAGAAGAAATATTTCATTAAGTACACACTTGCTGTAGATTTTTATCTAGTTGCCATAGAAACTTTGGAGGAAAAGCTTGTTTTTAACCCTTGGACTAGGTTTGCCACCCAGTTTTATAGCTCTATTTAAGAGCCCCCTTATTTTAAACTCTTCCCCTTCTGCTCTCCTGTTTTCTTCTCCTATGAGACAGCTGGACGGGACCTGTTCATGACCTTCAAAATGCCCCTTAGTGTGTTTTGAAGGCACAGTTCCTGAGGGTAGATGGCAATAGCCAACGGTGCTTTTCTGTGTTTATCTGTGAGAAGGGCTCCGGTCACGACAGAATTTTTTTAAGCTGAAGTTTCACTTCATCAAAAATAAAAATGAACTTTCGTATTTCTATCTCCTCTGCCAAGTAAGCTTTCCCACCTAGCCCAAGTCCTTAAAGAAGAAGTAATGAGCCCCACCCAACTCCCCAGATAGCCCCCAAACTGGAAGTGTCTAGTTTCTAGATGCCCTGAGTCCTTCTGTCCTCCCACAGCCCCCCTCCTCTCTGTTCCTAGAGTTTCCAAGTACACCACTAGGGCTGTGCTTGTCTGCATAGCTTTCCCATCCCTGAGGGATGTACGCATGTATCTCAGAGCAGGAGTCTAGGCTCAGTTTACAGCCAGTTGGCTCCCAGGATGTGAACTCGTAACTGTCTCCATACTAGATGACATGTTTCTAAAGTTGTCCCTTTCTTCTCCTGTCTGAGAGCTCACTGACACAAATGGAAATCCTCATCTGGTTATAATTGGTTTTGCTCCACAGGAAAGAGGTGGGTGTTGGACAGTGGGTTGTATTTGGTATGGGGGGGGGGGGGCGGGGGCGGGGTCAGTCAAGGCCTGGCCTTGCTCTGGTTTGGACGGAAGGCTGAGGGCCAGATGTTGGACATTTCTGGAAGTTAGAAAATGTAAGCTGTAGAGGACAGGAAGATGCTTCCAAGCTCTTTTAATTTTGGTTGTGGACGGAGGTGTGGTTGGGTACCATGGCTGAGAATGATCTCACATAAATAACATACTGTCCCTGCCAAGGCAGACATGGTCTCCCAGAGAGAAAGTGGAGGTAGGGCCTCATCTTTGTCCAGGAGCGTGACTGCCACTCCATGGACTTAGCCTCTCAAGGTGAGGATGAAAATTGGTTACAGTGGCCTACTAAGGACTTGGAACTGCCAGGAATCCCACCTTGCAGGAGTGCACACACTTGGGAGAACGTCTTGTATTAGCATTCTCCTTCTTGTATTAGCTCTGGGGCTCTGATTATGGAGCCCTTGAAAAAGGCCTGGATGACTCCCACAAGCATAGGGAAAGATAAAAATTCATTACAAACTGTTCTGTTCCTGTGATTACTAACAAATGAGTGAGATAAGCCAGCTCATCAGTGCAACACTCCCTGGAGATGAAAGGGCTTCAGGGTTGCCAAGACAGGCAGTCTTTCCTTGGTAGAAAGTCCAAAGGTGACCACTGTGGCTGGACGGGTGTCTACACCTGACTCTAGGCTACCAATATCCAGGTGAGCCCTAGATGTGGGCAAGGAGGAGTTTCAATTGCATCTGTGGGTTGCTTGTAGCTACAAACTCCTGTTTGTCTCATTTCTGAATGCCTCTCATGCTTCAGACAAAGCTTGATGCATATAGTAGATGCTGAGCAAGTGTTTGTTAAATGTATCCCAGGGTATTGGTTGCTGTCTTTGCTACACATCATAGATTTCTTTTTTTAAATAACAACTTTATTGAGATATACTTCACAAACCATGAAATTCACCTTTTTAAAGTATACAATTCAGTGGGTTTTAGTGTATTCACAGAATTGTGCAATTATTACCACTATCTAATTTGAGAACATTTTTACCACCTCTCCCCAAAACTCTGTAACCGTTAGCCATTCTTCCCTATCCTCTATCCCTCAACCCCTGGCAACCATTAACTCAGTTTCTGTCTCTGACAACAGTTTTCTGATAATTGCGTCCCACAGTTTTATGTATTTCTGCATAAGCACACAAAGCAAAATGTCTACCCGGTCATGCTCTTCAGAAAGCATTCCCTGTGTTATCCTGGTTCTAACTAATTCAGTCTCATCCTTTCTATCACTTAAAAGAACAGATGGCTTCAGCCTTCTCCAGGCCAAGGCTGAGTCTCTGGATTGCCAAACATGTTGATGAGCTCTGAAATTCAGCCCAGAATCACAATGAAAGCAAATGTGAAATACCTGGATATCGCCAAACTAATTCAGGCCTATCCCATGCTCTTTCACCATTTAGCAGCTACATGGGTGACCCATTCTGGTGCAATGACTCTTAGCGGAAGTGGAATTTGGGGCATGCCAAGTCAGCGACAGGAGGTCAGGCTTGGTCTGAAAAGGCAGCACTGAAGATGGGCAGTGGCGTCAGCCACGGGACTTCATGTGAGGAAACAACAAGTGCTGTTTTAGGAAGAGGCCTGAAATCTGAAGCCCCAGGTTGTGAGGTTACACTGGGAGTGGGAGGCACAGCCTGAAGATCTCAAGCCCAGGGCAGAGCTGATTCAGGATGCAGGATGGGCAGCCAACTCCTGAGCATCGGAATCTGTGCAGGCTGAACAGGGTGGTTCTGAGGACTATTGCCAAATAGCTGGTTGCTACCTCAGTCAGATTTATTAGCCCAGTTCAGCAGTTTTTGCCTGAGAGTGTTTTAAAGGCACCACGGGAACTTTGACACTGGGAACTGACTCACTGATAGATAACGTGGAGGAGGTTAGTTCTTCCTTCTGAACTTCCTTCCTTCAACAGCTTAACCTCTTTAGAAAATGAAAGTTGGTGAGAACAATTCTCCAGTTCCAGGAACATCATGGCGGCTTCCCTTAGAAGAGGTGGCAAGGCTTTGTGATCTGTTTATAGTCAGTTGTTAACATGTGGCTTTTCCAGGCCAGAATGTGAGCTTCTTGCAGAGAGAGTCGGTGTCACTTTCCTTTTTGTATCCTAGTGCCTAGAAGTTCTGGCACATAATAACCACTCAATAAAGACTTATTTAGTGAGTGAATAAATTTCTAGTACCTGTCTCCATAAAATATATGTTCCCATTTTTTTTCTAACTTCTCAAGGAAATAGAAGGGAACTACTAGTAGCAAAATTTTCTATGGAACTCAATGGCAAAAAGAGTACCCTTTCTCCAAGAATCACTGCACTGAGGAGGGCAATTATGATAAAATGTAAATGTGTGCTTTTAAATATGCTACTCTTATCAGGGGAAAAAATGGTACTGCACATCCAAGGGGAAAATATGTGAGCTGAATAAAGAACAAAACAAAACAAAACAAAAACACGTGATGTGAGGCCAGGGAAACAAGCTCTTAAAATGCTGGTGCAGAGACAGCAAGTACCTCACATGCATGTTGACCCCCTTCCTCCCGTGCCCGTGACAGACACCGCTAATCAAGTCTAGGCTATTCTTTCCCACCAAACTGAGGCTTAACTTCAGAATCCTTGTCAACGCTGTATTTCATGCGGTCATTACTGGGTGGTTGGTGTTGATGGACATAATATAAGCCATTAGTTATGGCTGAGCTGGAGCGTAGGAAGGACAGGGTGGTGAAAGAGTGTGAGGTCATTTAAGGAAGACGAGAACGGGGCCCGGGAGGAGCCCCAACAGACGGCTGAGATCTGTGGTGTGGCTCAAGCCTTCTATGTAGGTTGTTGGGTGCGTGTAGAACAGTCTCAGCCTAACTCAAGGAATGTCCTGGGGCTGGATCCGAGACCCAGAAAGAAAAAGGTCCTGTTTTCCAAGAGGCCCAAGAGGCTAAGCTAAGAAGTCAAATCACCTGGCAAAGTCTGTTATCCCAAAGCATGAGTCCGGAAGAGCAGCCAGTTTATTGAAGGAGGAAGGAAACAGCATTAATTCTGCACCAGGCCCCATGAATAATTGAGTCTGCCCAGAAGACATGCCTGTGCTATAAGCTGCTTGTACCCCAAGATCGCCTGCCCATGTGGAAAATGCTAGTGTTATACAATTTGATGGAGCAAACTGCTTCTGCTCCTGGGTTAGGGGTGACACGGGGACAAGGAAGGATGGATTTGTTTCAGAAGTAAAGGGAAGCTGGTAAAGGAAAAATCTTTTTCCTGTCTTCCCAGGAGGGGACAACAGAAAATTACCTGGGTATAGCTTTTTGTCTGTCAGTAGCACTTTTGTAAACCTGAAATGTTTGCATCTATCTTCACAGCAAAGCTCTGTAGGGCATGGGTTTCAGTTTCTCCTTTGAGGTGGAGGAACTGGAACCCAGACAGGCTGCATGATGAGTTCTCTGACACACAGGAGACAGCTGGGACCAGCCGTCAGGCTCTTCTTGTTCAAGACTTGTCTGAGCTGACAGTAGAAAACATGATGCCCAATGGTTCATAGCATAAGGTCATCAAAATAGCCCTGAAGAGAGTGGTCAAGAACCACTATGAACCTAAGCTGAGTTTTCTATGGCATTTTTCCTCTGAGAAGCTAGAAGCATTTTCTTGCTGTACATTGAAGGGACTCAAAAGGTATATATATATATATATGTATATATATATTTTTATGTCAATAACAGCATGCTTGAGTACGGATCAGAAAGAGCCAGTGTACAGGCTGGCCCACCCATTCTCAGAGGCAGTGTGGAATAAGAGAAGTTAGGAAGACCTCGATTCCAGCTTTAGCACTTAATAGCTGTGCAGCCTTAGGTAGTTATTTTCACTCTCTGAGCAACCATAAATTTAGGATACAACTATTTACTTCTTAAGGGCTGTCCTGAGGATTAACAGGGTATGTAAGTAGCTTGACACATAATACATGATCAGTAAAGCTAAATCCATCCCTCCAAGTCAAGACAGAGGCTGGTGGTTTTGTTCTTATAAAGTAGGCAGCACAGGGGAAGGTGGTTAGAGATGGTTCTGGACTCCGGGATGTCCAGACGTCCAGGCCAAAGCTCTTTCCCCTTCTCCATCTCTCTGCTGCCTCGCCAGCCCGTAGGCTCAGGCCAGGGGTGAAGGGGGCGGCGGGGAGGAGATCGAGTGGACTCTGGCTCCCAGGGCCCTGGCTCCTAAATGGAAGCAGGCAGCTATGTCCTGCCCTCAGGGCTGCTTTTGAGTTTATTTCAAACGAAGCACCATTTGGAGAGAATTATATTCATCTTTTTGGGAGGTGACAAAAGCATGGGAGTCTGAAGGGGGAGCTGGAATTAAGGAGAGATGAAGCAGGGAGCCACACCACAGAGGACCCTGGTCACCGGAGAATGCTCCGGAAAAGCACCAAAGCTGGTTGCTCAGTGAATCCCCTTCTTGGCTCAGAAAACACACACCTGTGTCTCTGTCTCCTCCCACCCTCAGGAGCTTGGGCTCAGCCTCTGCCAGCTCCCTCAGCCAAGCCCACGGCTTGCCAGGAGGTCAGGTCCAAAACACAATTGCAACAGCAATAGTGAAGGCTGAGCAAACAGCCCCGAAATGATGATGAAAAGCTGAACTGGGGGAGCAGGCAGGCTGTCCGGGAAAGACACCAGGATGATAAATCATGGCAACCAGGCCCCGAGTTCTCGCCAGACCAAGAGCTTCGCTGCGAGCGGGGACACAAGGGAAATGGCGACTCCTCCTGAGCACATTCTGGAAAAGTGGCGACTTTTCTTTTCACGTAATACGTTCATGTGACGGTTGTCAAGACCACGATGAAAAGCCGTTAGAGGGAAGGGTGAAAGCAGAACCCTGAGGCCTTAGAGAAGGCAGTCAAAGGCTGGCATATTTTTAAAAACGAATTCTTCCCCAGCGACCCCTGGTACAGTCCGGCCCTCAGCTAAGCCTCCAGCACAGCCTGGGTTCTCTGTCCTGGAGGCAGTCGAAGCTCTGCAAGGTAGCTATCCTTGAACGCCCGCCTGGAAGACAGAAGCGTGGTGCCGACGGGAGAAGGTTACCCCCCTGTGCTTGCCGGGGGAGTGAGTAAAAGCTGCACAGGAGCACCGCCCTGGGGAAGGGAAGGTTGGCCGGCAACCTCCATGAGGGGCGCCAGGACAGCAGGATGACCTCCAAAGCCATCTCCTTCCTCCTCATCGGTCATCCAGTCCCTGGCCCCTGGTTCCCAGGGTGCAGCCACTTGTACCTTCAGAAGAATCAGACCTGTGGCTTTTGAAAAGCATAAAATGCCTCTAGCTGAGGCTGGCCTGCCATTCCTTTCTCCAAAATGTTTTCTTTTTCCCCTCTTCCCATATTCCTGCATCACCCTAGCCCAGGCCATGTCATCTCATTCTTGGGTAATTGCAATGGCTACAGTGTGGCCTTCTCAGCACAGTTCTCTCCCCTTCAGGTTTTCCTTGCCATGACCATAAGACTTTCTTCCTTCACGACTTTTTTTTAATCACGAAATTCCCACTCCAAGTTTTACATCAATATCCTGTCATGCAGTGTCTAGAGCCCAGACCCCTCTGCCTGGCTTTCCAAATCCTCCAGGATCCAGCTCCAGCTTCTACAGGTCGTGGAGAATCTGGACCTTCTGTTCCAGCTAAGCCAGCCTCCTCCCTGTTCCCTGTTCATGCCAGACTCATCCCCACCTCCATTTCTTATTCCTCCTTTCCGCAGTGCCCGCCTCACCCTCTCTGCCTAATCAAATTCCCCCCCTCCTTCCAGCCCAGCTGCAGTCCCCTTCACTCCTTGCCTCACAGGACTTCCTAGGCCCCCAAGCTCCTCGCTTCTCTGAATTTCAGCTGAAATCAGCAGCTCAAAGAGGCTCTTGATGAGCTTCTGATTGTCTCATTTGTCTGGCTCATCTGCAAAGGATTTGACAGCAGGGCCACTGCTCATATCCTTCAATGACCTCAGGAGAACCAGGACAGAGCATGGTGTTCACACATAAAAGGGGCACAATTCATACTTGTTGGCCCTACAAAGTAGGGTGACCTTGAATTACAGTGCGATCATTCATTCAACAAATGCCTACTGAATACCTACTGTGTGTCACGATCTGCGCTGGAGATCAAAGTGTGAGAAAGGTGGGGAACTAACAGGCCAGTGGGAAACATAGTTAAATAAGCAGTTACAACACAGACTGGCAATGAAGACCCTCTGACGGGGAGAGAATAGCATGCTACAGGGTACAGAACGAGGGCAACTCTTCTCCTAGGCTTGAGAGATCGTGAAATGCTTCACATCATTGGTGTTTCTTAAAATAAGACCTTGAGTTAGCTGGTTATGGGTGTTAGGGAGAATGAAAGAAGAGTATTTTCAAAGAACTGAAAGATTTAACATAGCTTGATCATGTCTAGGATTGTCACCTTGGCTTTCCTCTATTTATTTAAACGGCCTCTGTGCCATAAATAGTTATTAAATCATAATGTAACTATCTGTCTGTATCTACTGATCTATCGATTCTATCCATCCATCTATATATTCCTAGCCAAGAACACACAAGTCCTTTGTACTTGCTAGACATGGTCTGGGGAGGTGCACAAGCATACATATTTTATAGCATCTCTGTAGCTTTTCATTCTTAGCTGCCTGAGATGTTTGGGATAGTGTTTCTTACAAATGGAAGGTGTGGGGGAAGGGGGATGGGAGAGGGATGGATTGAGCTCTCTCTTACAGAACACTCCAGCCCATTGGTTTCACGCAGTTTATTGCTATTCATAGCATTCCGTTTTCATCCGAAATGTGGGAATGATCTGACTGCCAAGCTATTATGGATAAAGTGAAGAGACTGCCTATGTACAAATCTGTATTCTCTTTCTATTACTAAGAGCCAAAGGTCTAAGGCCCATCCCAGCCAGATTTTCACATGTTCAGACTAGCAGGGTAGTTCCTTGAATAGAAAGAAAGCAAGATTTACACGTCACCCATCTCTCAGAACAGAGTCACAGCCTGGATGTACTGGCATTTTATTATGCTACTTCTGGATTATTTATTTAATATTGTTTCATTAAATTTTCAAAGAACACAGGTGGTTTTTACCAATAAAACATGGAATGCCAGGGTATGAAAATGGACGGGTAAATTCAACTAATATTTTTGTTCCTGAAAGAAGTATAATGTTTGTATATTTATGTGGGAAAATAGATAACTATTTTGTGACCAAAGATCCTTTCAGTCACATTGAGACCATCCTCTCTGTGGACCTGTGAGTACAGCGCGTGGTGCTGCCTAGCAAACTGAGCTCTACCCCGATCTGTCCAAGCACCACAGCCTTCCACTGCCGTGCAGAGGGAAGGCTGGACCTCAGCATCTTGTGCTAAGTATTCAGGGCACAGACATCAAACTCCTCTTTGTTTTCCACGGGATGGCAAAAGGCTGGGAAACACACTCAGGGCCCCGCACCTCTATTGACTGGTTTGGAAACAGGAAGGCCCTGGCTGCAATATTCAACCGCATTAAATGCCCGGCATTATCCAGGGCCCTGAACATGGGTTCATTGTCTGGCTGGTCTTTGCCGCTGAATGCGCTGGAGAAAGGCCGTGCGTAATTAGGGACCGCCTGGTGAAAAGGGCTTCGCTCACACCACATGCCCAGTTTTTGTCCTTAGAGGAGGGTGTCAATCTGAGAAAGGGTGAGCCCCTAGGGAGAGACATTTATAAACGATTTTGAGGAGGGGTGGCTATCTTGTTACGGTGACTTTGGGGTGTGGAGAAGATTCCTGGTCAGAGTTTAGATTTAGGCCACGACAGCTGCCAGTGAGAGAAACTAACAGAACTCTGCTGTTGACAACTGTGCATGGTGAGCTGTGGGCTCCTGTGCTGGGGGACTGGGATGTGTTTTTCTAATAAATTCTTCCCAGTCGGATGTGAATCGTTTCCAGGTACTTAGATGACTCAATGACTTAATATTTCATTTTAAACCATGCTCTGCACAGGAAACAAGGCTGACATTACTAGGATTTTTAGACTTTAGATGTGCCTCATCCAGCCAGATTGGTTTCAAACCCTGAGGTAGCATTACAGAAATATTTCTTATGAACATTAATAAATAACCCACACTGTTCTTTCGAAAAGCAGAATCAGTCTTTTCAGTGGCATGAAAAAGCTTTGAAATGAGGAGAATGTGGAGGTTTTCCGCACTCTTTAGCATAAATTCAATCTCTCTGAGTGGAGGGTTCCCCCCCCCGCCCCCGCTATTGCCAGCTTTCGTTTGCTAGACCACAAGCCTCCTTTAATTCCCGGACCCTTTAGCTTGTAATTTTTTAAATAGACAAATATGTTCCCATTCAGGAGGATCCCAATAATCTGAACAAGCTAACAAGCTTTCTTTCCCTGTCCTTTGCTCCTAGCATAAATGTGGTTTCCGAGCTGACTCTGGTACCTACCTCAGCAGCTCTGCTTCCCCTGCCCCACAGTCTGGTTGTGGAGATGTAACCTCAGAGCTTTGGCCAGGCTTGGCTGTGCTGAGACCAGCTGTTGTGATTTAACCATGAACAAACTCAGAAGCTTAGCCTTTGAAGAGAACCTGAAAGTTGTTTGGTTCAATGACCTTCCCCAAGTTATCTCCTCTCCAGTTGAAATCCTCACTAATTTGCAAGATAGTCTCTGTATCAGTTGACATTGCTAACTGCCATAAAGCTTTCCCACCCACCACCCCAGGGATCCTACTTCAGTGTTCCCATTTCCTATATATATCCTTGGTACAGCCCTCTCCAGAATGACCATAGCTAGTTGCTTATATATCATTTTCCTCTGCTGAAGTCTTGAAGGCAGTAGCCCTGTCTTATTCATCTTTGTATCCCCATTGAACAAGAGCTGAAAAGAAATGGGCAATTCTTTCACTTCAGCACTGATTCATCTCACTCTATCAGTCAACCAAACCAATCTATTTAACTATTTCATAGTTCAATACACATTTCTCCAACTTGTTTGAAAAACTATCATGAAAAAGTCTGTCAAAAAGCCTTCTAAAACCCAAACATATTCCCCTGATCTTTGGTTTAATATTTCAGTTTAAAAAGTGTTAATGAACTTGATTTGTGATGATTTCTTTCTACTAAATCCATCTTAGAACCTGGTAATCATGTCTCCCCTGTCTACATTTTAACAAACTATTTGTTAGATAACCCATTCTAGAAATTTGCCAGTGGCTAACGTTAAGATCACCAGGCTGCAGTGTGCAGAGTCCACCTCTGAAATTTGGGGGATACCCATTTCTCCCTCTGACCTGTGGCTATTCATTCCTTGGTAACTTGTTCAAAAACTGTTAAAAAGTTGTTCCTTAATCATATATTTCAATTGTTTTGGTTCCCTGGAAAGTAATTTATCTGGCCTTGGAGACCTGAATGCATTTCAAACGGCCAGCTGCTCTCAATATCTTTGTCCTCAATTGGGGCTTTACCTCATCTTTCTAGGATGTGTCCTCACCAATGAAGGGAGATAAAAATCAATTCATTCCTGCTCATGGGGATAGTATAACTCTGGGAGGTGGAGTGTGGTGAGAGCCTGGAGCATTCCCGCCAGCTATTGGCAGAGGTGGATTTACTGTGAAGCTCACGAAGCTTAATCTTCAGAGTCCTTTACTAATTTTGTATTCTTTTTCTTAAAATTGTTCTGTTAAACTGTGTAACCTTCAAAGCACAGACATATGGATCTGCCCTTGAGTCTTGTGTAAGGTCACGTATTATGCTTCTACTGGAAGTGTTCTTACGGGTATTGCAAATAACCGGTCTATCAAAGCAAGAATAGAAAATATAGGGGTGTTTTATGGGCTAACCAGGAGACTTGAAACACTCAGTACTGATACTACCATTTCACCAAGACTTTAGGAAATTCACTTAACCTTACTGTTGTTTCATTCTCTTACCCACAACATGGGGAAAATAATCCTTCTTTCAGTCTTAGTTGATACTCATTCAATGCTGACCCACTATAGGTATACCTCACTTTACAATAATATGATAAATAAAAAGAAATATTTGTTGACATACATATTAAACAGAAAAATTAACCTGGCATAATGAGCATTTATTCTACAAGGGAATTAATTTAATTAATGAGTACTGAATTTTAAAAAAGAATATAAGATTTGCAGTAAGGAGAACTGACTTCTGAACACAAGCCAGGAAGCCCTGGAAAGTTGAGTGTGCCCCTGCACCCTCATGAATCTTAGTTCCTGCATCTGGAAAATGGAGATGACAACACTTCCTCACAAAGATGGTGTGGCAGTTGATACCAAATATACTAAAATGCTCTGTAAACTGTAGAAGTGATTTAGAGATGTATGGTGTTATTATTGCCTTAAACCATCAAAATTATGATTGATTTAAAAAAGCCAACCTACACAAAATTTCCTGAAGTACAGACTACATACTATTGGCAGTCACGTAGGGCAGGAGTTAAAAATTTAGTGAACGACAATGCAAATATCAAGTGTTATACAGATAAATATCAGTGTAAAAATCAATAAAATATCCTACCTCAAGAGCACATCTCTCTGATCCAGGCCCAACTCTTTCCATTCAGCACAGCAGAAAAGCTAGTGATGCTGGGAGTCACACTGGGAGTTCAGGATCAGTAGACTTGTTATCCGACCTTGTTATGGAACAAACATTCCTTCAGTTCCTTCTTTACTGTGTCCCAAAGTCTGGAATATTTTGTTGATACTTCCCAGCCCAGAAAAATGTCTCTCTAGAGTTCCAAAGTTCTTGCAGCTGAGGGTTCTGTCTTCTTTTGTTTACGCATAATATCACAAATTTCCGACTTGAGGATGTCCCTCCATTCAGAGAAACAACCTTGGACAATAGTTGCAGGTTGCCCTTGAGATGCTTAAGATCCTACCTGGCAGGAGGAATTTTACAACTGTTTCCTTTCAAAGGTTGCCAGGAGATTTGAGAAGGCTTCAGGCCTCTTAGACATTTCCAAGCACCTTGCTTGCAGGACAAATCTGTTGAGTTGGAAGGCTATGGCTTGACTTTGCTTAGCTCAGTTTAACAGCAATTTAAACATAGAGTCCGCCCCTCACAATCTGTTGTTCTACAAGGAAGGCCTCATTTCACAAAGTTCCACGCAGAGTGCAGCTTCTAGGCTCAATAGAGACAGCTGCATTTATTATCACCAGCCCTGACTTTCATTTCAGCGAGGAATCCTGTTTCAGTTCATTATCTCTCAGAGTTCCGGCTTCATCAGTCTCCATTAGGAAGTACCTTGCCTTTCTGCCAAGAGGCACTGGAGGTGAGTGGCCCAGTTCCCTGCCTCAGGCGCCAGCTGCCAGCAGCCCCCACTCCCCCCGCCCCAGCCAAGCACCTCACCCTCCACCTGTAGGCCAGAAACCCAACTTCCCTCATTAGGGAGAATGTCTTTTCTGAAATTACCTCTGACACGTGGAGTTCGGACAGCACGCTCTCCTAAGTTCCTCCCTGTTTCCTTTCATCCGTGCCATGGAGGGTTACCTCACAACTCTCCTCTCACCTCAAAACTCTGAGCCCGAGGGGCTTCCCTGGTGGCGCAGTGGTTGAGAATCCGCCTGCCGATGCAGGGGACACCGGTTCGTGCCCTGGACCAGGAAGATCCCACGTGCCGTGGAGCAGCTGGGCCCGTGAGCCATGCCCGCTGGCCCTGAACGTCCGGAGCCTGTGCTCCTTAACGGAAGAGGCCACAGCAGTGAGAGGCCCGTGTACCACAAAAAAAAAAAAAAAAGAACTCTGAGCCCGAAAAAGATCTAGGCTGGGGGTTCAACCCACCTTTCTCAGCATCTCCCCCCTTACTAGCAAAGCCATAGCTTTCAAAGAAGAAAAAAAGGAGAAGGAAATAAAGAAACCAAGCCCAATTTTGGATAGAAAGGGAAGAGTGAGGAAGACAAAGAAAAAAAAAAGATGTGGAGTGAGTCTTCGATTTCAGGGGGCACCTGGCATTGAATCAGGAACACGTCCAAGGACAGCTGAGACCCCAGGGCCACGAGGTCTCTTATTTTCGTTTAAAAATCAGTAACATGGAACTAAAACACGTTTGCGGACAGGTGGGATTTTCTCCCACCTTCACTCATGGCATTTCTTTCCCTTCACTGAGTTTAGTAAAATAAATAAAAAATCAGACCCTGTGTAGCATGAAACATCAAAGCTTTGTCCAAAGAGACAGTGCACACAAGCAACAGAAAGGTGATCGTTTTGCAGACTTTCCACTCAAGGATTTAAAGCTGCCTCAGCCCGGCTCAGGAGGGACTTCATGCAGCCTCTTACAGGATGGAGGCAGGAACCGCCCAATGGAGCTGCCCCCTTTCCCCTCAGATCTATCACCTTCATACACACCAGCTTCAGCTGTGCCTTCATTCCCAACAGCCAGCACCTGCTTCTCATGTAAAGGCCCACCCTCAGGCCTGCACACAGACAGCTGGAAGTGATGGGGAATTTCTGTCCTGGGGAGGGAAAGGGGGAGGGGTAGGACTTAACAACCAATGACTGTTGATTAGGTGGAAAATATTCCAGCGCCTTGCCCATCCCTTCCTGATGAAGACAACTCTGAAGTATGACCTCCTCTCTCTCCAAGAGCAGCTCTGTGGGACTTCGCTTGATATTTTCCTATACCTCCCTTCCTGATCGACCTCCCTGCCAATTTTTCCTGGGAATGCTTCCTAATAAATCTCTTTCACATGATCCTTATCTCAGCAGCAGCCTCTGAGGAGCCCAACTTAAGACATCCCAGGACGAAGCCAAGAGGCTGCGAAAAGGGGAGAGAGAGAGAAACGAGTCTCCAACAGTTGGGACCCGGAGATGTGGATGGAGGGAAATGAGAGAGGAGGGCTTGATAGAAAGGGCTAGACAGTTTTTAGACCGAAACTAAAGAAAAATTTTGTACAATCTTCCAGATCCCACATGTCTTCTAATATGTGTGTGTGTGCGTACATGTGGTGTATGATTTTCCTTTCCCCTTTCTCTTTCTGTCAAAAAATTGCACTGCATGCCCTTTGGATATTATAGGCATAACTAAAGAGTTGCATGTTATTTTAACCTAAAATATATTTTCTTTATGCTTTCTTAATTTTGGTAACAACAAAACAGCTCTGACAGGAAATAAAATAAATGAAAATACAGTTTAAAGAAGTGACATTATATGAGCCTCTAGCAAAGTAACTCTAGGGCATGACGGAAAGAGGTGGTGGGAATGGAGGGGCATCTTCTTTCTGGGTTAACAGAGGTACCCATTTGATCCTCTTGCCCCTGAGCTGTGAGGGACAGCCCTGGCTTGGTAGTGGGTTTGAGAGTCTTAGCTGAGACTCTTACCCTCCATGTCTCCTTTCTCT
The DNA here is from genome assembly GCF_039906515.1 of Pseudorca crassidens. Classification (NCBI taxonomy): domain Eukaryota; kingdom Metazoa; phylum Chordata; class Mammalia; order Artiodactyla; family Delphinidae; genus Pseudorca; species Pseudorca crassidens. The sequence continues at coordinate 66,939,096 of NC_090296.1, forward strand.
GACTGTGATATGAATAATGGTGATGAAAACATCATCCATTATATCACGTTTACAGGGTACCAGTGCTCAAATTTATTAATGCATTTAACTCCTGCAATGATCCTTTGAGCAGCTATTGCTATCTTCATTTCACAGAGGAGGAAACTGAGGCACAAAGAAATAATATAACCAAAATCTGCACTGGTACATAAAAAGATGCTCAACATCACTAATAATCAGGGAAATGCAAATCAAAACCACAATGAGCTATCACCTCACACCTGTCAGAACGGGTATCATCAAAAAGACAAAAGGTAACAAGTGTAGGCAAGGATGTAGAGAAAAGGGAATTCTTGTGCACTGCTGGTGGGAATGTAAGTTGGGGCAGCCACTATGGAAAACAGTATGGAGATTCCTCAAAAATTAAAAATAGAACTATCATATAAATCCAGCGCTTCCACTCCTGGGTATTTATCTGAAGAAAATGAAAACATTAACTCAAAAAGATTTATACAACCTCATGTTCATTGAAGCATTAGTCACAATAGCCAAGATATGGAAACAACCTAAGTGTCCATCAGTGGGTAAATGGATAAATACAATGTGATTTACTCAGAACAGAATATTATTCAGCCATAAAAAGAATGAAATCTTGCCGTTTGCAACAACATGGATGAACTTTGGGGGCATTATACTAAGTTAAAGAATTCAGGAGAGAAAGATAAATACCATATGATCTTTAAGAAAAAAAGAAGCTCATAGATACAGAGAACAAATTGGTGGTTGCCAGAGACAGAGGCTGGGGGTGGGTAAAATGGGTAAAAGGGGTCAAAATGTACCAACCTACGGTTGTAAAATAAATAATTCACGGGGATGTACAGCATGGAGACCATAGTTAATAATACTGTATTGCATATTTGAAAGTTGCTAAGAGAGTAGATCTTAAAAGTTCTCATCACAAGAAAAACATTTTTGTAACTAAGTATGGTGATGGGTGTTAACTAGACCCATGGTGGTGATCATTTCACAGTATATACAAATATCAAATCATCTTGTACACCTGAAACTAATATACTGTTATATGTCAATTATTCCTCAATAAAAAAGTAAAATAAAATGAAACAAAAGAAAACCTGCTTCTTCCTACTTCACACAGTTGTTGTGAGGAGCAAATAAAATAATGGATACGAAAACACTTTGACAATTCTAAGGCACCACACATGGTATACAGTATTAGCATTACTGTTGTAGTTATTATTGACCAGGTTAACAGTTGCCATCAGAGCTACTGACCTATCCAGGTTATAAATAATCTTTCCTTATAGGTCTTACAAAACCAAAAAGCTATATTCCTGACCAGGGTTCAGTGGGGCATTGTTTACCTGTAGAAGGTGTTTACTTGGGGTTTACAAGGCTTTCCCTGTTTGTAGCGTGGGCCTCAATTTGCACCTAATGTCTCTCTCTACTCCAGTCTCTAGTTGTATCTGGAAGACTGGCAAAGTGGGCTCACCAGGGAGCTCCTGAGGGGACCCATGAGAGGAACAGTAGAGATATTTCTTGGCCCTGACCTTAGCCTCTGTTATGGGTTGAATTATGCCCCCCAAAAGATGCTGAAGTCCTAACCCCCAGTACCTGTGAATGTGGCCTTATTTGGAAATAGGGTCTTTGTAGAAGGTCAAATTAAGATGAGGTCATTAGGGTGGACCCTAATCCAATATGACTCGTGTCCTTATAAAAGGGAAGACTTAAGACACAGAGACAGACATGTACAGAAGACAGATGATGTGAAGACACAGGGAGAATGCAATATACAAGCCAGGGATGCTCAAGGCTACCAGAAACTAGGAGAATAGCATGGAACAGATCCTTCCCTCACAGAAGGAACCAACACTACCAACTCCTTGATCTCAGACTTCGAGCCTCCAGAACTGAGACAACAGGTTTCTATTGTTTAAGCCACCCAGTTTGTGGTACTTTGTTACTAACACAGCCTCCTTTATTACTTTGTTATGGTACTTTGTTAGTAATACAGTTAATGTAATAAATTAATACAGCCTCTCATTGACAATCTGCCTCTGCTCCCTGCCCCTGACAGAGAAAGCAGGATACCCTTGTAACCTCCTGCCCTGGGTCAAAGCTATGGGGAAGAATTGCGGGAAAGAGTTCTGAGCCAAGGACAACCAATCCCCAGGCTCACCAGGACCCAGGACCGCTGCAGCCTGGGTCAGGGAGATGACTCGGGACCAGCCCGTGCCCTCTCCAACAAAAGGAAGTTGTAGTGGGTGGTGGGTGCTAAAGTTGGAAGCCCACAGAGACCCTGGCATGTGGCTGCCAGTTTGGGTTATGTACAAGATGAGTAAGCAGAGGAAGCCGGTCAAGAGAAAGTAAAGAGAATGGAGAGAGGTGACGCTGATGAGAAAGACAGAAAGAGAGACAGACACACAGAGAGACAGAGAGACAGGGAAAGACTGGCAGGGCCATAGGGCTGTCTTGTTTCTACCCTTCCCGAAGCCAGATTTCGCTGGGTTCCCTCATGGATATCCTTTAATAAATTCCCCCTTTTTTCCTCTGGTAACTTGATTGTTCTCTTACTTGCACCTAAAGTGGCCTGAGTATGACAGCTCAGAACAGAAACATCAATCCCTGGAGAAGAATGATACTTAGTAAAGCAATGATTTGGATATTTTATTTAATCCACCTCCCCATGTTCTCCTGGCTTAATCTGAGAAATGGCAGAGTAAGTGAATTAAAAGCTAAAAATAAGTAAGTCATGTTGATGTAACGTACAGCCTGGTGATTATAGTCAATAATATTGTACTGCATATTTGAAGGTTGCTAAGAGACTAAATCTTCAAAGTTCTCACTGCAAGAAAAAACTTTTTTGTAACTTTGTATGGTGACAGATCTTAACTAGACTTACTGTGGTGATTATTTAACAGTGTACACAAATATTGAATCATTAGGTTGTACACCTGAAGCTAATGTTATATGTCAATTATACCTTAATAAAAATATATTTTTTTAAAAAACTAAAAAATTGCTTTAGGTAAAAGCCCGAAGATATTAGGCTCAAGGTAGAATTGTTTTGGAAGCTTGGAACAAAGTATAGCCCAAAAAGGGGATGGGGTTGAAGCCTGGAAGGTTCCAGGGGCCTTGTTCTGAAGAGCCTTGCAGACCAGGTGAAGCAGTTTGGCCTTCTCCCAGAGAAGGAGAGTGACCCAAACTGATTTGCATTTCAGAAAGATGAGGACAGCAGCAGGGTGAGAATGGAAGAGAGTGGTACAAGATTAGAGGTAGGCAGTATGATTAAGAGGCTGTCGCAGGAATCCAGCCATGAGATGATGGTGGCCTTAGATGAGGACAGGACCCTGGAGGAGGAAAGAGGAAGGGATTGAGTTAAGAGATGTTAAGGCGGAAACCTGAGTGGACTTGGTGAATGTGGCTGAGGGGAGGGAGGAATGGATAAGGACATGAGGTCATGCGAGGTGACTGGTGGGCAGAGGTGGGCCCCCGGGGCCAAGGACTGAGGAGCAAGAGCCAGTCCCCGATATTTAAGACCCGGTCCTCCAGTGTGGCCCCCATCCCTAGGGACCGAAAGCACATGTCATCCCTCCAACAGCAGAAAAGCTCCTTTTCAGGCTGTTGGCTGCCTGGAGCCTCTCACTGGTGCTCTGTGTTTACACATTCAGGAGGATTCAATCTCCCATAATCGTATATGTGACAAAGGCCTCGCTATAAGCAACATTAATGAAGACAAATGAATGGGCCAAATGCTGCAGCCTGCACGGCAGCTCCCAGGGCCCTGCCTCGCAGGGAGGCTGCTTTGTGGGGGAAGCTCATTTCTGGCTGGGCTGCCCCGCTCTTGCCTTGCCTAACGGAGATGTATGAGAACCCTCCCACCACAGGGCGACTCAGCCACTGCCTGGCCAGTGGGGGCAGCCCCCGCAGGGGGGTTTTAAGGGACTTCAAGAAGATTATTAGAATGTGCTTACACATTTTTGTGAAAGCTATCTTAGGGGAGATAGGCAAGTAGAGATTAGCTGGACACAGTGGTCTGATCGTGTTAAATAAACACGCTCCCTGCATCCTCGTGGGTGCTGATTGCGAAAGCAGCTATTAGAATTTAATTCCAGCCAGTGAGTGACCACACCACGGAAGGCATCTTGCTGAGTGCCATGAATCAGTCCTGCATCCAGGATGGGGTTGGCTCTTAGCTGAATTCTCTTCTCCCCTTTAAGGCCACTTATATATCTGCTCATCCATTTCTCTTTGTGACGGATCAGAAAATATTCAGCTTTGGGACTTTTACTCCAACCTCTCCTGGGGGGAATCACAGCCAGTAGAAAAAAAGAAGGTATTTATAAATCAAGCAGCACGCCACTGGGGCTGGTGAAGCGGCCGTGGCTCTGTTCTGGCCCCGGACGGCAGGGGTGGACAGCAAGCAGGCCCCACCCGGACAGGCTAGGTGTTGATGCTTAGAAGCAGCTCAGACAACCTCTAGAGGAAAGATGGTGGTCCAAGGTGCATGTGGTGAGAGGACACGATAAACTGCCCCATTAACGGGCAGACGTGCTTGTTGTAAAAGCACCCAGACCTGGCAGCAGGGAGAGTCTCACCACCGTTTCGGCATCTGCTGTGTAATTCAGGAGATTGTATGGAGGACAATGTCTCTCTCCCAAGGGATGTCTCCAACAGGACATTATAAAAAGGTGCCCCTCATCAGAGTCGAAACATTCTCAGGATTTCCCATCACGAATAAAACCAGCCAATTTTACTAGACCAATATGAAGGGATTTGAAACTAATTAATCAGTGCAGAGACCAGATCAGCCAGTGACAGTGAGACAATGGGATGAAAACCTGGTAAGTCAGCGCAAGGCCTGCCTGAATTCAGACAGTGAAATAACACTGGGGATCATCCCCTGTGGAAGAAATTCCAGTTGCTCGGTGAAAAGAAGTAAGCTGGGTGACAGATCCACTGTCCCCAGCAAGCTTCTTCAGGGAATATCCTCTTAATGACACTCGGATTGATTTTCCATTGCTGGAAGGAAGAGAAGGAAGTAGAAGTGATCAGAGAACATAAATAACTTTTAATAAAGCCTGGCAGGCTGCATGTGTATGGGAGAAATGAACAACAAAAATAATGCACGAGTTTCCAGCATCAACAGGGTGAGTATGAGTAAATAAAATTGGGATGGGACACACTCTGGAGCATCTTACCACTTTGCTTAGCCAGCAGCCACAACCTTGAGGTGCAGGCATGTAGTGGGGCCCATCTCTCAGGCTCCAGTTTCCTCCTCTCCTAGAACAAAGGGTTGGGCCAGATGAACTGCAAGGCCCCTTCTGGCTTAAATGTGCTACTATTTGTTACTGTTCCAGAGCCACTCTGAGAGGGGCCCAAGTCAGCGTTAATCGAGAATTGGCCATAATTGTGTCGTGGGAAGACACAGAGTCTTGCCTGGCTTTATTAAAAGTTATTTATGTTCTCTCACCACTTTTACTTCCTTCTCTTCCTTGCAGCAATAGAAAATCAATGTGAGTGTCATTGGCCATAACTCTGTCGTGGAAAGACTCCTAATTCAGGGCTAGATCTGGCCTCTACCCACTCCCATCACTTCATTTGTCAGAAGCCTCTCAGAACTCAATCAAATTGTATCACATTATTTTACACTTGCCTAACACCATGCAGGCCACGCGGCGGCTCAAAACATACACATCCGTCATGTCTCCTGGAGTGGTGAAAGTGCTCAGCCTTTGGAGCCAAAAAGAACTGTTTTCAAATCCCCACTACACCACTAACTGATTGTGTGATTCTAGACTAGTCACTTCCATACAATGGAATATTAGGCAGCCATGAAGAATGAGCTGGCTCTACAGGAACTCACAGGGAAACATGCCCACAATATATTATTTTAAAAGTCCATAGCAGACAAAAGCCAGAAGATGAAAGCAACCCCAGTGCTCAATAATGGATGAATGGACAAACAAAGAGTAGTATATACATGCAATGGGATATTATTCAGGCTTAAAAAGGAAGGAAATTCTGACACATTCTATAGTATAACATAGAGGAACCTTGAAGACATTATGTTAAATGAGATAAGCCAGTCACAAAAGAACAAATAATGTATGATTCCATCTATATGAGGTACCTAGAGTGGCCAAAGTTGTAAAAATAGGAAGAAGAGTGGTGGTTACTAGAGGCTGGAGGAGGGGGAATGGGCAGTTAGTTACAATAAAAAAGTAAATGGCAGAACAGTAAGTACACTATGCTCCAATTCTGGTTAAAATATGTTGTCTTTGTACAGAGGAAAGTCTGGAAGGCTACCCACCACATTGGTAACAAAGGTTCCTTTGGGGAGTGGGATTGGGAAGGGGTGGTAATGGATAACATGACTGACAAGTTACCTGTGTCTCAAGACATGAAAGTTTGTGTTCAATTTTGACGGGGCAGTGTCAGTAGACTCTGACTCTCAAAACCCCTCTGTTTCAAAAGGAAAAAGTATTCATCATTACTTTTGTCATTCCCTCCTGGGCTGCTGTCTATGGCTTTCTATTTTTTACCAAACACAGTCCAAACTCCTTAGCCTGGCACATAAGTCCCGTACAAATGGGCTGCAAGCAGCCTCTTACAAACCCCTTTTAGCTGTCTCCGTGCACCAGTGTCACAACCATTCAGTACTCTCTGAGCACAGTCCTTCACCTCTGGGGCTTTTGATCAAGCCATTCTCTCCATAAACTGTCCTCCCCCTCAATCTCTGCCAGTAGACTTCTCGTCCATTCTTCAAGGGCACAGTCTCTAAATCCCTTGGGTGGAAGTGATTCCTCCTTCCTCTCTCAAGGCACTCATCACACCCAGCTCATCTTCGACTCATCTGTACATCTTCTCTCCCCTTATGGACCCTCTGCCCCTGGTGAGAAAGGACCAGGCCTTGTGCAGCTTGATAATTCTTGGGGCACCTACTATGGTGTAATAACTCAAGAGCAACAATGGTGATGGTGATGAGAGCTCCACACGGTGCACCTCGCTCACTTCACCTCGTCCCGGCCGCCGCCGTTCACTGAGTGCCTGTAAGCTGGGATCTGAGCTCAGAAATGACATATATCACCTCACTTTATTCTCACAAGATTTCTCAGGTATAGGTGTTATCCCCATTTTGCAAATGAGGAAACTATGGTTTAGAGATTAAAAAACTTCCTAAGATCATACTGCAAAAGTGGGGATTCGAACTCAGGCCTGCCTGACTCCAAAGCATGTGATCCCAATAACTACAGTCTACTGGCTCCCTGGTATACTGGCACATGCGGTAGGCACTCAGTACTAGCATGGTTAATGACTGCAACTGGACAGAGGGCGGCATGTCATGGGAAGAGCACAATGGCTGTCGACCCAGTGCTGTAAAAACCCACAGTGCTCTGGGCTCCCTGGCCAGTGAAAGCACTGGAACTGTCAGCTCACACCTACTTGCAGCATTCAAACGAACACTCATGGCTGTTCAGGCCAACCACAGCTCTCCCTTCGCTCTCTTCCTCAGTCTAATTCAGACACCCATTTCTCCCTAACCAAAGCCTCAGCTTCTCCCACCAACACCCAGGGGATCTGCTCGTATCTGTCGATGCTTAAGTCTGGAAATGGGGAGAGGTGGCTGTGAAAGCCTCTTAGAGTCTGACCTCAGACACACAGACATGAAGAAACAAGCCCTGCAAACCAGACGTGGCCCTCTTCACCTCTCACGCTCTCCAGAAGCACTGATGGTGAACACAGGAAGATTCTCAGATGCGGAGGACAGATTCCAGGGGCTCTAGGAGGGGCGGGAAGGAGGGGCCCGCCTGCTGACCCCCATGCATCAGCCCTTCTTCAGAAGCTGATGGCCCCAGTACTTGGTGTATCCAGACCTGCACTGTCCACATGTGGCCACTGAAAGGTGGCTAGTTCGAACTGAGATGTGCTCCTGTACAACACATACCTGGTTCCAAAGACTTGGCGTGAAAAAAAGAATGTAAATTATCTCACTAATACTTATGTTGATGGCATGTCAAAATGATAAGATTTTGGATAATTAGGTTAAATACATAGTTAAAATTCATATCTAATTTTTTAATGTGGGTAGAAAATATGAAAGTATGTATGTGACTCACATCTGTGGCTTGCACGATATTGTCATTGGACAGAGCTGATCCAGACCTCCAGACTCTCTGTTGCAGGTCCATGCTTTATCCAACCGAGACCCTGGCTTTCTGGACTCAGCTCAACCCCACATGGGTTTTCTGCACAGCAGCAGCTATGGTGCTTAGGGTTTCCCGCCTCTGAAGCCAACAGCAGAGTTTGAGAATAAGAAAGAGCTGGATCTTTGTGCATTCACTCACATTTCCCTCCCAGCCCATCTCCCTGGCTTGCTTTCTTTTAGGATAGTGGTTCTCAAAATGCGGTCCTTGAACTAGCAGCATCGCTTCACCTGGAAACTTGTTAGAAATGCAAACTATCAGGCACAATCCAGAAACTGATTCAGAAACTGTGGGGATGGGGTCTAGCAACCTGATTTTTAACAAACCCCCCTCCACGTTATTCTGATGCATGCTAATACTTGCAGGTCTTAGGGTAGTGTTTCTGAAACTTGGCAACATATTAAAATCACCTGGGGAGGATTTAAAATTTCCAATGCCCAGATCACATCCAATGTCAAGTAAATCAGAATCTCTAGGGGTGGGACTCAGGCATCAGTTTTTTGAATTCCCCCAGCCTTGATTCCAATGTGCAGCCATGGTTGAACCCCATTGTCTAAGGGTAAGGGATTCAAGATTACCAGCCATTCCCCCAGAGCTGGTAAGCAGGTGAGTAAGGCAGCCTTACTGTACGGAAGAAAACAGTGTTTAAAATGGAGTGAGAAAGGGGCTGAACTGTACATGCCTAAACCTTGAAGGCCTCTTCCATTATAGGTCAGCTGCTGTAACGAAACAGGGAGATGCACCTTAAGATTTTCTGAGGTTAAAATGACAATGTGGAAAGGGGACAGTTTTTCCCACAGTCCCCCAAGAGGAGAGTGGATGATGGTCAAGAGAGGCCCGGGATGCTTTCATCCTCTGAGGCTCCAGGCATGTGAAAACAAAGACATGTCCAAAGAGGGTTTCAACAACTGTGATATATTTTAGAAATTTACATTTAATAAATGAAGGCTTGTGACACGTGTAAAATTTAAAACACACTCACAAGGCAGTGTGATCATCCTACTCACAATATAATAGCAGAATTTATTTTTAAAATTCATGGGCATGGTACCAAAGTCTGGCAGAAGTTTAAAGCCGATGATCATTTCCTTCTTTTAGTCCTATTAGCATATCTTTGAAGATAAAATTTTTAAATCCAAATTTGAAGCCTTTGGTGAGTGTGAGATCCCTGGATGAAAGGCCTTCCTTTGCCATGTGCCCCTGGAATAGGTCCAAGAGGACCCCTGGAAAGGGGTCCTGAGTGTGGCTGGGGGCAACTGAGCCATGGGGGTTGGCCAGCATCTGGGAGCCCGGTAGCAGCGTGCTGGGGTGGGTCGGGGGACACAGGAGAGAAGTCGGGGCTTTGAGGGTGTGCCCAAGCAGTGCCAGTCTGTGCCCACCCCGCTGCCCCACATGACTGGTGCCCACGTCTGCAGCTCGCCACCCTCTTGGCCTCTGGTGCCATCCATCCACAGGCTGCTGGCCCCAGGAAGTGGAGCAATGACAGTCACAAGACACCTTCCTTTCACCGTAAGGTCATTCCTCTGGTTTGATACACAGTTGTTGGGGGAGGGTAGGAATTGGAGAATCACTTCCCTGTGCAGTACCTGCAGTATTGTGGGTTTACAAAAGCACAAATTCTTCTGTCCCAGAGGCTAGACTGGGCTCAGGGCTCAGGACTCCATGTGATATTATGCTTTAGGAAGAAGAGAGAGCAATGCCAGACCGAATAACTACTGCCTAGGCAGCGGACACATCAGTGAGGAGCACCGCTGGCCCCAGCAGCATATGCTTTCTCCTCTGGGAGGTGAACTCAGAGACACGCTGACTAACGGCCCCACCAGCTGCAAGCCTCTGAGGTCTCTTAGGAGGCCCCCGGCAAGTGTGTGGCATCCAAGCAGTACAGGCAGCCTGGGTACCACAGGGCAGGGTGGGGGTGGGGCATGAGCCCAAGAGGAAAGAGCAGCCCTTGTTCTCGTGGGCTCTGTCTGAATCAGTGGCAGCCACAGTCTTCCTGCTTCCTGGAGATTTGGCCCCAGGCCTCATGCCATTCTCTATCCAGAGGACCAAGGCTTCCAGGGAAGAAAGGCACACCCAGGCAGAGGTGGGTGAGGCTGAGGTTCAAAGTCCAGGGCCAGCCCTTAAACCTCATGGTATCCTCAGCCAAGGAAGGGTCAGTCTGATTCCTCTGTTTCATTTGTCTCATCACCCTCCCTCTGGGTCAGTAGGTTCCTAAGTTTCTCCAACCTATGGAAAATCTGAGGAGGAGGGGAGAGAAAAGGAGAGAGGGGGAGAGAAGGAGGGAGGGGGATAGAAGGGGAGAGAATGAGCACATGGGCTACCCACAGCCCCATGGCACCAGGGTGGTAAACATTTGGAGAGAAGCCAACCGTCTGGCACCTCGAATCTTCCACATCTCCCCAGCCAGCTCCTCTGGGCTCTTTGTGCCCCATATCACCCAGGCTTTAAATTACCAAGACCTGGGTCTGGGTTATTTTGTCCAAAACTTTCCTCTGGACATCTAGATTGCAACCCAAGATGTACATTCTTGTTTTTTCTTTTTTTAAAACTTTTTCCTCTTTTTTCAAACCCTTCTGTCGAGGGCTGACTTTCAACAGGTCGCAGTGAGGGAGCTGCTCTGCTACTTACGAAACCCTGACCCAGAAGCAGGTCGTCTACGAATGGTTTAGCACCAGGTTCTCCACGAACGTGCGGACGGGCGAGGGGGCGGCCGCCTTTCCGGTCGCACCCCGTATCCCAGGACGAAGGGCTCTCAGCACCGGATCCCGGTCCCAACGCGCGGCGGGGCGCGCTGCGCCATGCCCCGGGGGACGCGGGCGGCGGCCCACCGGTGGGGACGGCGGGGAACCGGCTATCCGAGGCCAACCAAGATGTACATTCTTGGAATCGGATTTCTGAGGCCTAAATGCAGGACAGTGTGGTCTTAGCAGTCTGGCTGCATCCCATTTCCATCAGCCCATCTGATGAATACACAATGAGGTGCGCATCACTTCCGCCCAGCTCAGGAGACGGCAATGGTGCAGGTAAACCTGAACAACCCAGCCAGGGCTCAGCTAGTCCTGGCTATTTAGGGAGAGTAAGGAGGATGCAGAGGGTCTCACATGACTTGTGGTATCAATCCCAAGGCTGACAAATTGCTCCTTCATATGCTGTGAAACTATTGGTTCCAAATCCACCCCTCGATTCTGTAAGACAGAAGACCATTTCGGAAAGACAACCCAAGCCAAATCCCAGACAGCCTCGTAACAAGCGCTATAATATTAATAGTAGCAGTAATAATGATGGTTAACAAGCATCACTTACTTTGTGCCGGGTACAGTTCTAATCTTCACGTGGATTTACTAGGAATATGATCTGTGGGGCAAGGCAAGGACCATCCTGAGTCAGGTGGCCTCAGGCAGCTTCCTTGCCCTCTGCTAAGCCTCCGACACAGACTCGTCTTGACTCTCCAACTTCAACATTCTTGCTCAAGTCTTAGCCAGCCTAGGACCTGGGTCTACATCGCCTTATCAAAAGGGAAGAGTAGCAAGCCCCTGACAGCTTCATTGAATGGGGTGACCTTTAGGAGAAAACCCCAGAAGGAGGGACTGTGCATCCCCAGGAGGCAAGCACTGTTTGCTCATTGCTTTTGTTCCTCTAGGGAGCTGTGAGATGGGGAGGGGGTTGTCTAATTTGGTGAAAATACGATATGTAAAAAGCCTAAATTAATTCATAAAGTTATTATTGTCTTTCTAAAGCAGCCTATCCTGGGGTACCTTTCTGTAACTCCCTAAGTATATCTAAAATATGATTTTAAAGTTAGATTTACGGAAACCTCATCAAGCACACATGCACCGCATGGCACACACCTGTGTAAGTGCTCCTAAAATGCTAGTATGCATGAAGCTTATTTTTCTAGCATGTGTCCTGTGTAGGGGAGGGGAGGAGGGGAGTAAGAACAGCGTCATGTAGTTGCTCCCTGTGCACTGGCTGCACAGTGGAGCACAGGGTGCCTGGGAACTTTAGCAGCATCGTTACACGTTGTCCTCACAACATACACACGGGGGAGGTACGATCATCCCAATTTACAGATGAGGAAACTGAGGCTTGGGGGTCAAATGATGTCTTCATTATTGCACAGCCATCAGTAGCAGAGCTTGGTTGGAACCAGGCTTGTCTGACTCCAACGACCAGAGCTACAGATAAGATGCAAACAAAATAAGATGCAGAAATTCTCCCAAGTTATGCCCTGATGCTCCCTAATTACAGATGTGACTGTAGAATCCTGTCATTTCCTTTCTTTTTCGTCTTCCTTGCTTTCTGAATCCAGTCAGAATGAATTTTAAATGTGTCCCAAGTGGGGTGTGCCTTTGGCTGCAAAGAGCCACTCAGACACTGGAGCAAGTCCAGCCAGTAGGTCTGTGAATAAACGTCCCCTTCCAGAAACATTCTCTACAAGCACAGCTTGACTAGAAGGACTTAGATGATGAAGCTGGTCTAAAAGGGCCATCACCGAAAGCTGCCAGGTCCGAATAAGAGATGCCCTAGCTGCAGAACCAGTGACACCACTGGCTCTCATACCATGTCTGAGAGGAGCACAACAGGAGGTTCTCCAGGAAGCTTCTTGAAGTTCAGAGGAGTTGACCTCTGTGCAGATTCAGCAGCCTGACGAGCCAAGGCCAATTCCAGGCCTGGCATGTCTAACAAATGCAGCACTCGAGCCCAAGACGCTCAAATTGTTACCTCATGTTAAAAAAGAGCCCGAAGCTGCAAGCAATTAGCACTGCATCTGTGAGACTAGGGAAAGACAACCAAGAGAACGGGGCTTAAAATGACTATTTTGGTCCATATGGAAAATCGATATGTTGCGTGCATGATAAAATCCTTTTGGATATGTTTTTAAACCTTACATTTTTAAAATTCAGGTTTTAAAAGTTATTCTGGGAAAAGCAGCATGAGTTCTATGGCATCAGGAGATCTGTAAGTAAACTGAAAAGCTGTTGGAACCTTCAGCAGAGGAATTAATGTAATAAATGAACCCGGGCATTAGTGCAAATGAATCAAACTGCATAAATTATAATTTTAATCAGTCATGGAATTTCAATACTCAAAGGGACCTTGAAAATTATCTGTTCCAAGAGCAAGAATTATGGAAAATAAATGGTCAGGTGGAGAAAATCTCCTGGCTAGAGAAATGTGCAAAGAAACAGAGAGTCAGGAGGCAGCATGCACAGTGGTTTGAAAGTTCAGGGCTTTGCAGGATTGCAAGAATTCTTCAATAAATGCAAATCAATCAGTGTGATAAACCATATTAACAAATTGAAGGAGAAAAACCATATGATCATCTCAATAGATGCAGAAAAAGCTTTCGACAAAATTCAACACCCATTTATGATAAAAACCCTCCAGAAAGTAGGCACAGAGGGAACTTTCCTCAACAAAATAAAGGCCATATATGACAAACCCACAGCCAACATCATTCTCAATGGTGAAAAACTGAAAACATTTCCACTAAGATCAGGAACAAGACAAGGTTGCCCACTCTCACCACTATTATTCAACCTAATTTTGGAAGTTTTAGCCACAGCAATCAGAGTAGAAAAATAAAAGGAATCCAAATCAGAAAAGAAGAAGTAAAGCTGTCACTGCCTCCAGATGACATGATACTATACATAGGGAATCCTAAAGATGGTACCAGAAAACTACTAGAGCTAATCAATGAATTTGGTAAAGTAGCAGGATACAAAATTAATGCACAGAGATCTCTTGCATTCCTATATACTAATGATGAAAAATCTGAAAGAGAAATTAAGGAAACGCTCCCATTTACCACTGCAACAAAAAGAATAAAATACCTAGGAATAAACCTATGTAAGGAGACATAAGACGGTATGCAGAAAACTATAGGACACTGATGTAGGAAATTAAAGGTGATACAAACAGATGGACAGATATACCATGTTCTTGGATTGGAAGAATCAACATTGTGACAATGATTATACTACCCAAAGCAATGTATAGATTCCATGCAATCCCTATCAAACTACCAATGGCATTTTTCACAGAATTAGAACAAAGAATTTCAGAATTTGTATGGAAGCATAAAAGACCCCGAATAGCCAAAGCAATCTTGAGAAAGAAAAATGGAGCTGGAGGAATCAGACTCCCTGACTTCAGACTATACTACAAAGCTATAGTAATCAAGACCGTATGGTACTGGCACAAAATCAGAAATATAGATCAATGGAACAGGATAGAAAGCCCAGAGATAAACCTATGCACATATGGTCAACTTATCTTTGATAAAGGACATAAGAATATATAATGGAGAAAAGACAGCCTCTTCAATAAGTGGTACTGGGAAATCTAGACAGCTACATGTAAAAGAATGAAATTACAACACTCCCTAACACCATATACAAAAATAAACTCAAAATGGATTAAAGACCTAAATGTAAGGCCAGACACTATAAAACTCTTAGAGGAGAACATAGGCAGAATACTCTATGACATCAATCACAGCAAGATCCTTTTTGACCCACCTCCTAGAGAAATGGAAATAAAAACAAAAATAAATAAATGGGACCTAATGAAACTTAAAAGCTTTTGCACAGCCAAGGAAACTGTAAACAAGATGAAAAGACAACCCTCAGAATGGGAGAAAATATTTGCAAATGAGGCAACTGACAAAGGAGTAATCTCCAAAATTTATGAGCAGCTCATGCAGCTCAATAGCAAAAAAACAAACAACCCAATCCAAAACTAGGCAGAAGACCTAAATAGACATTTCTCCAAAAAAGATATATAGATTGCCAACAAACACATGAAAGGATGCGCAACATCACTAATCATTAGAGAAATGAAAATCAAAAGTACAATGAGGTATCACCTCACACCAGTCAGAATGGCCACCATCAAAAAATCTACAAACAGTAAATGCTGGAGAGGGTGTGGAGAAAAGGGAACCCTCTTGCACTGTTGGTGGGAATGTAAATTGATACAGCCACTACGGAGACCAGTATGGAGGTTCCTTAAAAAACTAAAAATAGAACTACCAAATGATCCAGCAATCCCACTACTGGGCATATACCCTGAGGAAAACATAATGTAAAAAGAGTCATGTACCACAATGTTCACTGCAGCTCTATTTACAGTAACCAGAATATGGAAGCAATCTAAGTGTCCATCGACAGATGAATGGATAAAGAAGATGTGGCACATATATACAATGGAATAGTACTCATCCATAAAAAGAAATGAAATTGAGTTATTTGCAGTGAGGTGGATGGACCTAGAGTCTGCCACACAGAGTGAAGTGAGTCAGAAAGAGAAAAATAAATAGCATATGCTAACACATATATATGGAATCTAAGGAAAAAAAAAAAGGTTCTGAAGAAC
Organism: Pseudorca crassidens; assembly: GCF_039906515.1. Lineage (NCBI taxonomy): Eukaryota > Metazoa > Chordata > Mammalia > Artiodactyla > Delphinidae > Pseudorca > Pseudorca crassidens. The sequence continues at coordinate 66,954,677 of NC_090296.1, forward strand.
CTAGGGGCAGGACAGGAATAAAGTCACAGATGTAGAGAATTGACTTGAGGACACGGGGAGGGGGAAGGGTAAGCTGGGACAAAGTGAGAGAGTGGCATGGACTTATATATACTATCAAATGTAAAAGAGATAGCTAGAGGGAAGCAGCCGCATAGCACAGGGAGATCAGCTTGGTGTTTTGTGACCACCTAGAGGGGTGGGATAGGGAGGGTGGGAGGGAGACGCAAGAGGGAGGAGATATGGGGATATATGTATATGTATAGCTGATTCACTTTGTTATAAAGCAGAAACTAATACACCATTGTAAAGCAATTATACTCCAATAAAGATGTTAAAAAAAAAAAAAAAGGAAGTTCAGGGCTTTTCACAGACAGGCTGGTTTCGAAGCTCAGCTCTGCTTCTTGATGGCAGTGTGAACCTGGCTGGGGGTATGATCTTCCTAAGTGAGTTTACACCTCTGCAAAATAGGTCAGTGCAACATAACATTTTCTGAGTCTTAAGGGAGAACATCTACAGAAAAGACTTAATATGGTGCCTGGGAGAACACATGGTGCCTGGGATGTCAGCATTCACTACATAAACAGAATCTAAGTGAGCCAGACTGACACACTCACTATATATCCCTGTTGCCTTTCTCCCATGTGTCTATGAAAGAAAAAATAATATACAGTAGACCTAAGCAGTCAGATTTCTGACCATAAGAGCAGGACATGGTACTCAAGGACTTTTCTGGATTAAAAGAATGATCTTCATAGAAGGCATCTGCATCTCAGCTGAGAAAGAAGCCAGACCTGTTAAGCAAGAGAGGAGGTCCCATGCAGATGGTGAATCTCCTCCCTTATAAGGGTTAAGTGAAAGCTTCCAGCAATGGCTCTTGATGCAAAGCTGCCCCAAAGTGATATAACTCTGGGCAAATTTCTGGCCAAGGGAAGTTCAAAATGAGCTTCAATGGTGTTTCCATTTTAGCCTGGAGTTTGAACCAGTGCTGCAGTAACAGTGACTGAGAAAAGCTGAAGGTTAACAGATATTACTCCGTTTGTGTGTCTTTACATCTTAATATAACCTAGTTTAGCCTTATAACATTTATTAATCATGCCGAGCAAGACAGTGTAGAATAGCAGGAGAATCGCAGGCTGTGGAACAGAACAAATCCTGGAACTGTCCATTGGTACCGAGAGCTCTTAACATGGGGATAACCATACCTGCCTCAAGGATGCTGTGAAGCGCTGGCATAGGGCCTGCCACATAGTTGGTGCCTAATAAGCATTTGTTTCTTCTTCCCATTTCTTTCACATTTGTTATGTTAAAAAACAGCTCTATTTTTGAATAGAAAAGAGGGCTATACTTGCTTGACTCGGTTTCCCACACCAACAGGACTCCCAGCTGCTCAGACCAAAACCAAGGACTAGATAGCGCTCTCTATTCGGCAACAGTGCACCTGAATCACAGACACGGTGTCTGTGAAGGGATTAGCTGTGGAGCATAATTTCCCAAACCTGAACCTACAGTAGCAGAAAAGACAGCTGGGCTTGGAGCAAGAGACAAGGGTTTTCATCCCATTTTTGCTATTAGGTAGTCTTTTTTTTTTTTTTTTCTAAGCACTTTTATTCAAGAAAATTTGAATTTTATATATATATATATATATATATACACATACATACACACACACACATACACAAATACTTACAAGAACATATTAAATACTACTTTGTCATGACTGCTGATACTAGCTAGTCTTTTGACTGTACGTAAGTCACTTAACACTTCACCTGTGTCTCTCACTCCAATTCTACAAAACAAGGAATTTTCTTTTTTAGACTGGACAACATCCAAAGTCCTTAAAGCTCTAAAAACTCCATGTTTCTACAGTTTGGTTCATGCTGTTTGTTAAAATGTGAGACTGTGTTCCATTCCAAATCCTGCTCTGTGTCCGCCACGTTGGTCTGAGTCATGATTTGTTCCCTAAGTTAGAGGCTCCATGTAAACAGTAACTGCACAAACAGAATCTGAGTGAACCAGGGTGCCAGCTGCTTCACTGCTGTAGCCTCTGCTCACTCTGGAGATCAGCTAAAGCCCTGGGAGCTGGGAGTAAACAGATCTGCCGGGAAGATAGGATTTTACTGTGAAAATGAGCTTTCTGACATGTTTAAAGCAGCAGAAATGGTCTGAAGATTGTTTTATACCTAAATGATCCCACGTGAATTTGAAAACAAAACAAAACAACCTCCCATACCTCTGTAGGTATTTAGTTCCTGTGGCTGATATAAATTTCACTTAACTCCCAGCTGACCCCTCACCCTGGAAAATTTTTTGTCAGATTTCAAAATAAAATGAAGGCACATGCCAATTAGTAGCTCCAATAGTCAGACTGATGGGAGCAAGAGCTTTGGTTTATAGAACATTAACATCTCACAAAACTAAGTATCTGATTCATCACTGTAGCCTTATAGTTTCCCTAACAGTTAGCAGTGTTTTGCACACAGCAGGATGGGAGCTCTTTGAAGGCAGAAAAGGTATCTTATTCATGTCTAGCACAGGGCCCTGGTATATTATAGATGCTCGTAGTAGTTTGCTAGGGTTACCATAACCAAGTGCCACAAAGTAGTGCTTAAACAACAGAAATATGTGATTTAAACAACAGAAATGTATTTTCTCACAATTTTGGAGGTTAGAAATCTGAGATCAAGGTGTCAGCACGGTTGGTTTCTTCTGAGGCCTCTCTCCTCTGCCTGCAGATGACCACCTTCTCCTTGTGTCCTCACATGATCTTCCCTTTGTACATTTCTGTCTAAATTTCCTCTTTTTAAAAGGACACAGGTCATATTAGATTAGGGCCCACACTAATAATCTCATTTTAAATTAATTAGCTCTTTAAAGACCATATCTCCAAATACAGTCACATTCTGAGATATTGGAAGTTAGGACTTCAACATATAAATTTTGGGGGGACACAAATCAGCCCATTATAAGTGTTGAATGAGTGAATGGTGGAAGGATGGGTGGATGAATAGATGGATGGATGGACAACTAGGTAGTCAACGAACACTAGGTAAATCAAGTAAATTTACATAATCACTTGTGGAGATTGGTTTTGCTATAATACTCCAAAGGTTTTTACATTATATATTTTCATCCAACCTTACAAGATACTTTTAAAAATAATTACTCACCAAATTCCATCAAGCTGACAAAACATAGCCACACCCAGACTTATCAATGTCATTTCCCCTGTCTAATTATCCCCATTTGTAATGACTTCCTGTACCCAGGAGAATATCAGTATCTGCTTACAATAAATAACCACTACCTCTCCCATAAATAACTATATACTTAGAATCTTCACATTAGGGAAACAGAAAGAACTAAAATAATTGTTTTAGTTAGATCTGTTGCCTGATAATTTCATTATTCAGCCTGTTTTGGTTTTCAACCAAACCTGGCCAGCACTCAGTTTCTAGGTTGTCTTAGCATACTGATTCCATTCAGTGAACTATAGAAATGCCCCTATAGAATTGTAGGGAACAAGGAAAAGGCCCACCAGGGGTCTCAGGTTCATTTGGTAGCTTTGAGTGCTGTCACACCTCTGATGGCACAGAAATTCATGAACTCGCCCTCCACCGCCAATGATCCTTCTCTATGTTTCCATCTGGCTGTAGAATAAACTTGATCACAGTAAAACTATCAAGGTGGTTGAAGGTGTGTGTCTGGAGGGGGTCAGCAAGGTACCTGAGCTCCTTGCCCTGTCCCACAATGTCCTGAGTCATGGTGCTGCCCGCCAGTCTGATTCACAACTCCCCTGGTGCCAGCCTCTGTCACAATGGGAGGAGCTGCCAGGGGACACGCCCAGCCTTAATGAATGAACTCTTTGTGGCACAGCCAGTATGAGACTGATTCATGGTGGTGTGGGTCCATGTGGGCACTCATTCATTCATTCCTCTCTCATCCATTCTCTACTGGAAACCTTGTTCAGCAGATAAGCCATAGCATGAGCTTCCCTTGAAGAAGTGTGGTAATTTTAAAAGGTTCCTTTATGTTTCATACCAATTCTCTGCTTAAAGATAATAACAGAGAGATAAACAGATAGTGTGAGTTGTATCCGTGTAATATATGAATTAGGTATTAAAATTTAAAGACAAATTTATTGTGGTCCTTGGTCGATGACAATGATGAATTATCTTGGCTATGACCCTTGGGCAGATTAGCTACTCTAAATTTAGGATTAACCCATGCAATTGCCCCCCTGCTGCCTTCCCCTGAGGCTTCCTGAGACGAGGTGGTATTAATGAGTATGTCCATGGACATCACTAGGCATGATGCCATTTGATTTTGACTGTGTGTATAGAACAGGCCCTTGAGGTTCTAGGTTTTCCCCATCTGCAGAGTTCCTTCCCCATCCCCACACACCTAGACAGTTGTATCGGGAATTAATCAAATATATTCATGTGCCATAAAACTTCTTGTCAGGGATTCAAACCGAGTGATTTCTGACCTCTCTCTGACTGCCTCTACTTTTAAAAATGTGCTTTAACTCTATTTGTGGCATGTTTTATTGTAAACCACTTCACATTCTTTTTGAGAGTAGGTGGCATGTAAATCATAGTTGAAGAAAACCCTTCAAACCGATGTAATATTCCCAGAGCATGAAAAAGTTCAGTGAGGAGGCAGCAAGATGCAGAGTCGGTTCCCCTCAGGCCCACCTGGCCAGGCACACCTGTCATTCCCTCATCAGGGCCTGTTCTCTCCAGGCTGAGGGATGATGGAAGAGCCATCCAGAAGTCTGTTAGGAGCCCCACTCTGCCAGAAGCAGAGCATTTAATTCACTCAAGCCTTGCTCTGCTGACAAGCTCACATCATAGAAAGACAAAGATACGGTGACGAGAGCTGTTGCTTGGACCTATTTTTGGCCAACGAGGGAGAAGTAGATGGATGACAGAATGGAGCTGACTGGCACTTGGAGAGAAAGGGGCCTTGCCATCACATGATTGTAAGAGCCGAAGAAAGGAATATGTGCAGCTAATGTTCCTGTGACTGTAGGAAAGCAGAACTCCACAAGTCCAGCGAAAAGAAGGTGTGGTTCGATGGACTGAACAAACCCAGAGGGCAGCATAATGTGGAGGTTAAAGTACACACTCAGGAATCTGTACATACCTGAGTCAGGCTCACAGCTCTGCCCTCACAGCTGTGCAAATGTCACCTCCCCGTAGCTCAGGTTCCTCACTATCATCATGAATAACAAGACCTACCTCATATGTCAATTATGGGAATTAAATGAGATGAGATATGTAATGCACGGTGCCTGAATCATGGTAAGCACTCAAAGGGTGACAATTACTGTGCTGTTACCACTCTTGCAGGCCTCCTATGTGTAAGGCACTAGGCTAGATGCTTTTTGATCCCATGGTCAGAGACTCTAATCATATAGAGTGTGATTCTGAAAAGATTGAAGGCTCCACATAATATAATTCTGATTATCTATTCATACCTAATTCCGGAGAGGAAGAAGAGAGGGAGTTATCCAAAGAAATCACTATGTCTCCAATCAGTTTGTATTTACAAGGACACTTACAAAGGCAGGAAGGAGGAATTTGCAGCCAAGAGCAGACACAAAGGAATGGCATAAAATGAAAGAATCAAGTCAGGGAAGTGGAAGGCTGGGTTTGGGATTAATGCACACAGAACAGCAGCTTAGAACAAGAAAAAGAACAATAGAAGGGCTCGCCTACTGCTTGGGGCAGATGACACCAGTAACTTAGACATAATACAGTGAATACAGGGTTATTCAATTCCTAGTTTGTTTCCATCTTCTCTATCAAGAAGAATGATCTGTGAGCCAGCATGGAGAACACAAACATGGCCAAGGGGAAATTAAAGTCTGAGATAGTGAGGAGATAGGAGGAGGGTACCTGCCACCGTATTTAAGTCTCCAGGCTCCGATGAATTCTGACTCGGCAGCATCTCTAAGTGCTCCCAGATATGCACTGCAACAGGCACGGCAAGACATACAGCCCCAGGGTGCTCAAAGAACACGAGTTCATGATTATAATATCTGAAAAATGGCACTATGATAATATGTAAGAGTTTATGAAGCATGGAAGAACTTCCAGAAACTTGCAGAGGGGCAAATGTTTCAATATAAGTATGAGAGACTGTTAGCAAAATTCTAGCACAGATTCGATGCCTTGTGTTGACCCAGGAAGATGAATGCTGGTCGCACCAACCTCATCCCTCACACAGGGTTCCTCAAATGGTAACTCTGTGCCACAGACATTATCCACTTAGGAAATGGTAACAAACAAGGCTTCACAATCTCTTTGTGAACCAGGTAGAAAAGTACAGACTCTGTGACAGTACAAGTAAGAACTCAGAGTGGCTCAACTATAATCCTCAAAGAGGACTGGAGAACAGGTTAGCATCCGTCTGTAGAGGGATTTTAATGTCACAGAACTTGGTCTTCAGTGCCTTTCTATACAGACAGGGGTCTTGGCTTGCAGAACAAAGGAAGTTTGATGACATCTGCTGGGAGAAAGACCAGGAGGCAGTGGTGGGGTGGAAGAGGGGCTGAGAGGGCAGCTGAGGGAGCAAAGAGCCTGTGTTTGGATCCTAGTTCCACCCCTTGTTAGCTGTGTGATGTTAACAGAGTTACTTATACTCTCTGACTCAATTCCCCCCTCTGGAAAATGGGGGGAATAACTATCAACCTCACTAGATGAGGTAGATTAAATTAGTATGTATTAAAGCATTTAGAACAGTACCTGATTGGAGAAGTTATCAAGAGCCCAACTATCTTGTCTGGCTGAAATGGTGGAATCTTATAAAATGAAAGCTATAAAGAGAAAATATTAATAATAAATGCTAATGCCAAATAAGGAAAACAACCTAAAAGTCTAACAATAGGGAATTGATAGTACATATGTATGATGGAATATGATGGCCATGAACATCATGTTACAGAAGAATAATTAAGGCAATGAAGAAAATGAATCAGGGTTAGGGAAAGGAGGTGATGGAGGCCAAGGTACTCTTTGGGGAAGGTGGTCTCTGAGGGATGGTACTAATCAGGGACTGAAATGAGAGGCTGGAGCCATGCAGCCCTGGGAAGAGCAAAGGCCCTAAAGCAGGAAGGGGCTTGGATTGGAAGGAAGCACATGAGGCTGGAGCACAGTGTGCAATGCAGAGAGGAGAAGGAAATGGGGTTGGAGAGGCCTCGCCATTCAGGGTCCTTCCAGCCAAAGGAAGCTCTGGGGTTTTATTTTATGTGACATGGGAAGCCACTGGAGACTGTGAGCAGGAGAGAGTTAAGATTTTAAGGGGTCACATTGGCTACTTTTTGGAGAACAGACTGTAGGGGGTAAGAAAGGAAGTAGGGAAACCTATTTTGGGCAATAATAATTTAATAGTTTAGTGGTAATTTTTTTGTTTTTGTTTTGTTTTTGTTTTTGTTTTGCGGTACGCGGGCCTCTCACTGTTGCGGCCTCTCCCGTTGCGGAGCACAGGCTCCAGACGCACAGGCTCAGCGGCCATGGCTTCACGGGACCAGCCGCTCCGCGGCATGTGGGATCCTCCCGGACCGGGGCACGAACCCGTGTTCCCTGCATCGGCAGGCGGACTCTCAACCACTACGTCACCAGGGAAGCCCCTAGTGGTAATTTTGTAATTTAATTTTTTATTTTTGACCGCGTTGGGTCTTTGTTGGGCGCTGGCTTTCTCTAGTTGCGGCGAGCGGGGTCTGCTCTAAGTTGCAGTGCGCAGGCTTCTCATTGCCGTGGCTTCTCTTGTTGCAGAGCACGGGCTCTAGGAGCGCGTGGGCTTCAGTAGTTGTGGCACGCGGGCTCAGCAGTTGTGGCTTGCGGGCTCTAGAGCGCAGGCTCAGTAGTTGTGGCGCACGGGCTTAGATGCTCCGTGTCATGTGGGATCTTCCCGGACCAGGGATCGAACCTGTGTCCCCTGCATTGGCAGGTGGATTCTTAACCACTGCATCACCAGGGAAGTCCCCAGGTTTGTGGTATTTTAAGAAAAAGACGATGGTGGCTTAGGTTGGGAGGAAATGGTGAGAAGTGGCAGACTGAAAATATATTTTGAATAGTATGACCCTAATTTTGTAAAAAAGAAATACACACATACACATATGCTGGGAAGATATATATGCAAGAATGAATAGTGGTTATCTCTGGATCATGCTATTCATGGTGACTTTAATTTTCTTCTTTGTGATTTTCTGCATTTTTCCAACAAACATGTAGTATTTAAGAAATCAGAAAGAAAAAGAGGACATTTTTGGAAAAGAAAAAATCAATTACCCAGAGACAGGCCAAGTGAGGTGTGGATCAGTTAGAGCCTAAGTAAAGAGATGTCCAGGATCTGACTGACAGCAATTTCAATACTTGTTGACAGTGTAAATGACGAACTAAAAAAAGGAATAACTGCAGGTAATACGACATAATTTAGGGACCGCCTGATAGGGACCTCGCTCTCCGTGGGAGCAGACTGTCCCTTGCACTCTGCTTTATCCAAGCCCACCTGGTGTATCATGTGTAGTTCTGGGTGCCACAGTCTAAGATCTAAATGAGCTAGAGGAGAGCACTCAGGATAGGGAGGGGGCTTCAAACCACAGACTGTAATGGCAGGAGGGGTTACCACCCACTGAGCACCCATTCTGTGTCAGGCACTTTAAAAATGTGAAGTAGTTAAGATATGAGATGCTCAGTTTGACTGGAGGGAAAAGGTGGCAAATGAACATCTTTTGAGCACTAATGGAACCACTGCACTAATCCCTTTTTCATACTTTATGACATCTGATCCTTACCATGATATTCCGAGATGAGCATTATCTCTGTTTTGTAGAACCACAGTTCTGTGAAGTTGAATTAGGGAAGCAGCATTGCATCACTGTGGACTCTGGAGCCAGACAGCCTGGGTTCAAATTCTAGCAGCTGTGTGACCTTGGGCATGCTACTCAGTCTTCCTAAGCCTCAATTTCCTCATCTACAGAAGAGGGGTATGATACCTACCTCAAGGGATTGTTCAAAGACTAAATTAGTTAATACATCAGAGTACTTAGCACAGTGCTTGGCATATAGTAAGCTCAATAAAGATCAGTTATTATTGTTAAGAAAACATGCCTAAAATCACCCTGTAAGTTGGGGAACCAGTGGAGAAGAAAAGAATCCTAGTTACTTTCTAGGGGTTGAAGTCTGTCAAAGGGACGGAGGGGGAGGCTTGTACTGACTTAAAGAAGTAGAACCAGACCCAGTGAACATAAGTGTAACAGGGCGTTTGGTAAGGCGCAGCCTGAAATCAGTTAGCTAGGTAATGTCAGTTACTTTCTGCTAAAGTAAATACAGATTTTCCTGGTTCAGACAGAGTCATTAAGTGGTCACTCTTATTTTCAATGCTGTAAGATGCCGTGCCCCATTGGCCTGGAGGGAGAGTCTAGTAAAGCTACCTGTGGCCTGACAAAGCCTGCCCCTTTGAGCAACACCCCTTGTTATGCAGAGCTGATCTCTGAGAGGTGGAGCAACTGCACAAAGGTCAGGAGCCTCCCGGGAGGAGATGTTATTAGGATCTCCCTCATGGGTTAGGATAGACTCTGTAAGAAACCCTTTGAGAGGAAAGGAACCAAAGATCTCAAAGGGAAACGCACCATGAGAAAAGGAGCAGTCTAGTCTGATGGTCTTGGGTTACCAGCAGGGCTGCAGGGTAACTCCTGCAGGGGTGTGGGGGGCTTGTTCCAACACAGCTCGTGGCTGCAACTAGACACTGTTCTGATGTGGGAGCGACTTGAGAACAGTGACTGAGACTATGAACTAAAAGACCTGCCACCTTGGAGCCCAAGCACACATACCGCACAAAGGCTCTAGGGTGAGAAGAGAATGCCCGCAGCAGTGGGCAGTGGTGCTGGACCGTGCATAGCCAGAGTTCATTGTCACCGCCTGGTGAGAGGCAGCAACACCAACAGACCGTGCAGACTCCCCAGGTTTTTCTCTGCCTGCATTTGGAACCCGGACTGACCCTTGTGGAGTGAATGAAGGGTGTTCTTGGTGTTCTTATATGTTTAGAAGAGGTAGGAAGTGCAGGGGTTAAGAGAGAGATTTTGGACTTCCTACTGGTGTGCGCAGGAAGATATTCCGGCAACTAACAGGGGGAAAAAGATATATCTATTATATTTAATCCCCATGCTAAACTGGTAAAATAGGTTAAATCAGTTGTATTTATTCAATAAGACTTGATTAAGCTCAACATTAAGAACTTTCTAAAAATCAGAATTGGGATTTCCCTGGTGGTCCAGTGGTAAAGAAACCGCCTTACAATGCAGGGGATGCAGGTTCGATCCCTGGTCAGGGAACTAAGATCCCAGGGCAACTAAGCCCGCACACCAGAACTACCGAGCTCGCGTGCCTCAACTAGAGAGCCCGCGTGCTGCAAACTACAGAGCCCACTGCTCTGGAACTTGCACACCACAACTACAGAGCCCACACACCCTGGAGCCTGTAAGCCACAACTAGAGAGAAGCCCGCCTGCTGCAACGAAGAGTCCGCACACTGCAACGAAAGATCCCTCAGGCCTCAACGAAGATCCCGCGTGCCGCAGCTAAGACCCGACGCAGTCAAAAATAAATTAGATAAGTAAATAAATAATAAAATAAATCTTAAAAAAAAGAATCAGAATTAATAATAATAGCTAATAATTATTTAACGCTTATTATAAGCCAATATCTTTCTATGCCTTAGCTCATTAATCCTCACAAAACTCCATGAGATGGAGACTACTTTTTATCACCATTTTACAGATGAGGAGACTGAGGGGGGGAGAGACTAAAATAACTTGTTCACGCAGTAGACGTTGATGGAACAAGAATTAGACGATAGGGCTTCCCAATCGCAGAGCCTATCCTTTTAACCCCTATATCCTTCTATCCCCTTATAAAGATGGAAAGAGAGTGTAACACAGCATGGCACAGGAGCTGATGGGATTAGAATAGAGGAGTGTTTGGGCTAGAATGCCCATAAACTCCTTTCCTTGTTGCAACACTGAGATTTTACACTTCCTTGCTATCTTAAGAATCTGTGTGTTTCATTTATCTCTACAGAATTGCTATCAAAATGAATTGTTTGTTATGAGTGGAAAATAAGCATAGGAACTATTGCTAAGGAATATAAAGATAAGCCACATGTTGAGACGCATCTAAGTCTGTAGGTCAAATTGCATTACAATGGCCTTCAGAGGAGGAGTATTTGTTCATTCACCAAATATTTATTACATGCCTTCTATGTGCATTGTTCTAGGTGCTTGGTACATAGCAGTGAACTAAATAGACAAAGATCCCTGCCTGTGTGGATTTTACAGTCTTATGGGGGGAGAGAAAATAAACAGTAAACATTATAGCTGAGTAAATTATATAGTATATTAAAAGGCTTTAAGTACTTGATCATAGTTGCAGTTTTAAATTAGGCTGGCAGGGAGACCTCTTTGACATCTAAGCAGAGACTTGAAGGAGGTGAGAGAGTCAGCCATGTAGGTATCTGAAGGAGAAACATTTGAGGCAGAGGATACAACCAATGCAAAAGCCCAGGACAAGAGCCTGCCTGGTTGGAGGAACTGCAAAGAGACCCCCATGACTGGAGCAGGTTAGGGAGAGGGTGAGGGGAAGAGGTGAGGCCCAATCAGTGGCGGAGGGGTGGCAGGTCTTCCAGGCCATTGTCAAGATGTCGGCTTCGATACCAAGTGAGCTGAGGAACCGCTGTGGGGTTGAAAGCAGAGAAGTGACATGATCCGACTTACATGAGTATATTAAAATGCACTGCATTTTAGGTTGTTTCAAAATGTTCTTTATCACTGAGATCGTTGTTCATGAGGAAATGGAGCTGACACCTAAACGAAGGTCTGCACAACGAGCTGAGAACCACACAGGTCTTGTGACTGGAGTGGAAGGAGAGGGGGGGTTGGTGGACTTGAGTAAAAATAATTTTGTCATTTAGTTCAGAGCCGATGGGAGGAATAAGTAATAACAATAGCTGTAAAGGTCACTGCAAATATTAAGTGCTATCAAATACTAACCACTACTTAAAAATAAAAAGCCTGTCATTATTCTTTGGCCCAGGAGTCAGGACCTCTGGCCGCCTGCAGGCCTCGGTCAGCCTGTTATCGCTTCGGCACCTTTAAAGGACTTTTCCTTCAGCCTGGGTTATCTGATGGCTGAATCTCCCATCGACAGCTCTGGTGGAAGGAACCAAGCTGTTTACCATGTGTACTCAGCAACAAAACACAATCCTGAGGGTAGGGGTTGATGAACATTTGTTTAAACAAAAATAATCATTAATTTGTAAGCTGTGCTTACAAGACTCTCTGAGAAGCACTGAATGTTTAAATGAGTGACATGGGGATAGACGTAAAAAGCTCTTGCAATGAGCTGTTTACACCAATCCATTGGGTCATGGAAATTTTGCTTGAGATTTATTTGTGTGGGAATAACACTAGAATACTAGCTTGCTGGTGCCAGCTTTGAAACCGACACAATGAATAGCTATTGTTCTGACACTGTATCCGGCCGCTCACATCCATACACACTGAAGACGACCTTCCTCTCTAGAAATAACTTCCAGCCATTATAAATATTTTTAATTGTTATTGGGATACCCAATGTTCTAGATGCCTGGAAAGGAGGGAAATTGTATAAAGATATTTCAGATTCTCTCCTAAAAGGATTCCACAACTTCTCTATTTCGGTTAAGTCAGGTCACCAGTGTTACTGCATTCCTAGCATAATGAGATATGTTAAAATAGTTATATAAGATAAAGGGAGGCGAAAGGAAGTGTTATTAAACATCTATTAAATACCAGATTCTGTGTTATGATACCACTTCATTTCACCATTACAACCCAGTAAGAATAGATACTATCCCCTATTTTGCAGAAGAGGCAATGAAGGTTGAGAGAGATTAAATAACTTGCTTAAATTACTTAGTAAGTGTCAGAGCTGGGACGTGCACTTAATTCTGTGGACTCCAAATCCAGGCGCACCTAACACACAGATCTGCCCTCGAGAATACTGTCATCTAGTGGGTAAGGCAAGGCTTACACGTAGAAATCCATTGGAGAAAAATACCAGCAGTACAAAATCAAATGCTTACAATTCACGTGATCAGGACTCCTGATTCCAATTCTATAAATGAGTATAAATGCCTACAAAGATCAGGGCCCTGATCAAAGCACTTTCAGGGACATTAGTGAAGGGACCAAAGGAAGCATGATTTTTATTATCAATGACATAAATGCTTCAGATGATGCAAGATGACTGAGAAGATGGGCACGAGGCTGTAGGCCCAGGACTGCACTGCCCACCTTCTGAGGGGCCTGGGCCCACTCACACCTTCTCCCTAAAGTTCCACGGTCTATAGGATAATAGACTCAGGATGGGGGATGTCCAATGAAAAGTAAAATCCTAAAACAGTAAAGAAAACGTGAATTAGGTCACAAAGACAGCAAACAGAACTCACTGGTAACGATGAAAATAAGCCTGAAAGGTGACTGATGACCTGCGAATGTTTTAGGAAATCTTTAGCTTCTAGGATGTCTGCCCTCTTTCTTGGCGTCCACTGGGGTTTACTCTGGGAATGGCCACTGTGTTATAAACTCAACCTTTGGTGCTCCGCCTCGTGGTTCTGGGATGGGACCCTCTGGCCTGCTGCTCCCTATTAGGCTCTGCAGGTGGCAGGGGACACACGGGGAGTGCGCTAGATGGAGACGGCAAGGCTGTAGAAGGAAGGAGGCTGCTTTTTCCTGTTTGCTTTCTGCTTGCCTCCCACTTCTCAGCGCCTCCCCAGCCTCACTTCTTCACCCTGGCGGTGACAGTTCATTCCAGTAGCAGGAGTTGATTCTAGCTTGCAATTTTTCCAGTACTCACAGAACTAGCCTCATAATGCATGACCACCACCAGCGAAAGCTTTTAGGTTTTAATAATTCTGACCTCTTCCCTTGTTCCTCTAAACTTTGGGCTAGTAGCTACTTCCTTCAGTGACCACCCCCAAGATACCCTAATGTAGTCTTGGTCTTCTCAGTCCTGCAACACTTAGTTAATAATTCTGTATATTAAAATTCTCTCTCTTAAAATAACAGATGTGGTTTCTGTCTCCTGACTGGACCCTGACTGATACACAATTAATTTCATTGTTAATTTAAATTAAAGCAAATTAGAAAGCCATTTAATATATGCTAAGGTCCAATACAGATGTCTGGAACAGAAATATTTAGTTCATCCCTCACACCCACACAAGGCTGATGGTTACAAAATGCCAATCTGACCATGTCCCTGCCTGGTTTAAGGTCCTACAATGGCTCCCCACTGTGTACTGGATAAAGTCCAGGCTCCTGGCACCTGGCCTTCCAGCCATCCAGACTCTCCCACTATGCCTTCTCCAAACCTACCACGCTGTTGATCACACCCCATGCCTTTGCCTAGGTTGTTTCCTCTGCTTAGAATTTATCCTTCAAAGTCCAGCTCAGATGTCACCTCTTCTAAGACACCTTCCCTGTTTCCACTCTCCCTCTAGCAGCTAAACCCTCTGTACTCTCTACCCCTAGTGTTCCTAAGTCAAAATGTACTCTCCTATCAGACCATGTGCTTCTTGAGGCCAAGGTAGACATAGTCTATCACTGTTTCAGCACCTGGAACAGTGCTGGGCATTCAGTAGGCACTTAATAAATGAACTTGGACTTATCTTTTTTTTTTTTTCACTATCCAAGTTTCTTGCTGCCTACTTGATGCATATCATTTAAAACAAAACAAAAAACCCCCAATGTTCAGAGAACTTTAAAACTCACTTTCTTTCCACTCCTCTTTGGATAGAATACGTCTCCAGATACAAAGCTGTTCATATATTGTTGTATTGGATTATATCCTTAGGAGGTGAGGACATTATAATTTCCTTAATTCAGTGCCAAGGCAGGCCGACATCATCATGAGCGCAGAAGCTACAGTTGACAAAGGGGTAGAAATGGCCATTCAGGTTGTTGGCTAAAAGAACAGTGGCTCCTCTGGCCAGGGCAGGCCACCACCATGCTGAATGGTCCTCACAAAAGTCCTCTGAAGTCATATACGATCGTGCAAGAGGGTAAGCAATTTGCCTAAGGGAATCTAGAACTCAGCTGTTCTGTGTCACCAACTGTGGGGATAAGGATGTTACTCCTGGGAGTAGCTGGTCCAGGCAACCCAGTGTGGCCAGGGGTCCCACATGGATTAGGCAGTGGTAACACTTCCTAGTTGACTATGTCCTCAGGGCAGTAGGATTTTTGCTGTCTCACACCTTGGCAGTCATTTCTCCCACCGCTGGCTAATCATGCATGTGCTCCACCACCTTAATGCTCCCTCAAGTCTGAAAGTACCAAGCGGGTAGATGTGGCAACAACAGTGGTACCCTGGAAGCATATAGCAGGCAGTGCAAATCCAATTCCTACCAAGACCACTGTGTACTCAACATTCTGGAAGTGAAACTGGAAAGGAACAAAGGCAAAAAAAAAATTACAGTTTCTCTTTGTCCTATAATCTATCTTTTGATCTTTTAATATGTAGATAATATGGATCTGTTCTTACATGGGGAAAGAACATGAGTCAGTTTGCTCAGAGATAACTGTGACCTCTCTAAGAAAGATAGTATGTTTTCACCCACAGAGTTGCTAAGAGAGTTGTGTTTGCACACTTGAAGACATCGCAAGGATTCAGCTGAATCTTACTGAGAATAACAATTACCTGCCCTACGTCGGGAGCAATTACACCTGTTAGCATTTCTGTCACTTTATTTTCAAGAATCTCTGCTGAACAATTGCACAACTATTTGCTTTTTATCATTCTAATACTGAAATTTTGTGTAAACCTGATCTATTGTGAAAAATCCACCTGAGAGTTGTGGCTCTGATGTGGCACTAAGCATTAACATGGAGCATGAAGTCAGTTAACAACAAAAAGAGATACATTTCCTGATCGAATGTAATAAATTTAAAGAAACAAGCTAAATCTTTCTCCTTGTAAAGAGCACTTGCTGCGGGATGAGAACTATTTTGAGAAATTCCGCAGAAGGACAGTGATTGACAGTGGGCTGGGTTGTCTTTCCTCCAGATCCACTCACCACCCTCTCCAGTCTGACTGTCGCCCCAGAGGCATAACCTATAGACCGTGTCAATGGGCTCTTGTGCTTCCCAGCTTCTGGTTGGCTTCTGCCAATGGGGAACTCGCAGGAGATGGGTCCCTGTTCAAGCTGTCCCTGGCAAATCAGAATCTGTCTTCAGGACCCCTTCAGGTTAACTGTGTCCCTGACCTAAGGTCACTTCTTTCAAGGCACCTTTCTCTTATCTGTATTATGGCCACCCCTCCTCCACCCATTAGGGCCCAGGGTGAGGGCAGTTTTGCTGCTTCTAGTCCTGGGTTACCACACGACCTCTGCACCCTGCCCCAACACACACCCACATCTCTGTAAATAGCTCCCTTATAAATAGACTCTCAACAGATTATTTTAATTTGGTGTGCCATCTCTTTCTTGCTAACTGGACAATGGACCCTAACTGGATAATGTTATATTGCTCAATATGGGGGGGGGGGGGAGGAGAAACATTGCAGTCTCATACTGAAAATCTGCTTTCCAAAGACTTACTATGCAGAGATGCTACTCAAAACTTTTAACGTGGTGCTCCAGCAAGGTCCTGGAGGCCCTGCTGAACCAGGCATTATCCTTTTAGTTGCTGGATTATGGAAAGGCCTAGAGCATCCCAGGGGAGGGGCTGGGGCAGCCAGGGCAGAAAGCACTTGCAGGGGGTGCTGTCAGGATTGTAGCTATTGACCAACCAACACGGAAGGGTTTAGCGTTTTAACAGCTGGTGCATCCCAGCTGAACATCAGCCTGGGTAATGGGCCTACCTATCTATTTTCACCTTTGGGTTAGCAAGTTTCAACCACAAAGTTCATTTCTATGGTTATTTAACATACTCTGAAGGCAGAAATGCAGACAAAAAATGAGCAGGGGACAGATGTTGCCTTGTATGTATAATGAATGAGCAACAAATTTTGTATTCCCTCCCCCCACCCCAAGTGAACCAAGAAAAGAACCAATTTTAAGCCTCTGGCAGAATGGGTAATGTATTGACAAGCTCGACATATGAACCAAATTTCAAAGGCTGCCCAGCACTATCAGGCGATTTTTAGAACTGTGACATTTGCTTCAAAGATTGTGTCTGTGCTAAGCATTTTGCATCTCTTACGACAGTCCTTTTAATCCTGGACTTTGGTTTCTGAACTTATTTGTTTGAGTCCATAAAATAAAGCACTGTTTGATCCTTAGCCATACACAAGGAGTTTCTTGATCCTTTTAGAGCTGATCCTGTGTAATATAATTGGTTATACCATCTCTGAATCAGAATTACTATCACATATTTTTATATTTCCTCCTATTGCTTCTACGGTGACACCATTTACATATCTCAAGTGATTAGTCGTGAAAACAGGCCATATGCTTGTAACACTTAACTATCTGGGTTTTTAATCCTGTTAGCTTCAGCCATGGACAATTATATAAATTCCTTTCTTATTCACCATGTTGAAAATGATGAATTGCTAAACTATCTTGCTAATGTAGCATCAGATTTAAGAAAACAAGATACCTTATGAGTTTGCCAGAATTTCAGAGAGGATCTTTAGCTACAGGACAATGGTTTGATGTGAGAGAATATGCATGTCAGCAGCTAGCATTTCAAATACGGGTATTTCTCCTTTGCCCCATTATCAACTGGAGGTAACATGGTGCCAACAGAATTAGAAAGCAGGCATGGAGCATGTGCATATATGCACAAGAGGCTAAAGGATACAGGATCAATTAAGCTATAGAAGAAAATACGGTGATTATCACAAATTGTACTGTGCTGTAAGCCAGCCCTTGTTTAGGATTAATATCAGTGTCAGCTGATATCTATAATATAATTCGCAAATTTTTACTTCTGCTTAGTCTTCTGTTCACAAGAGTAACTGATCAAGGAGGATATCCTGTCTTGATATGAAGATATGTTCTTCAAAGCTTGTTTTTTGAGTCTTTCCTTATGAGATTTATGAAATCAAACATTTCTCCTTATTAAAGAAAAATATTATGCCATAAGCCTGTACTTAAACAACCACCTCTGGAAATAGGTAAAAAGAAGTGCAATTAATTAATTGTGCTAACTATTCTTCCCTGAGGACACTAGCCAGGGCTTCAGGAATTAATTAGAATAATATTAATAAAACAGAATTATCAAGCTACAGCTAGTACTTTTCCGTCTTATAAAACATACCTAGAAACGATAGGTACTTGGTCCAGTTACGTGAGCAAACAAATTCTTTCAACGTTTCTAAGTTTCTGTGTCAAAATTTTCTGAGAACCGTGGCAGTCCCAGGGTCTTTGTTCGTCTCGCTTGCCAGTATGTTCCAAAACACACCACACAAAAGATCTCAAGGCGTGGAAATAATAAGTAATCTTCTTGTTTTCTAGTAAAAAGTTAGTTGTTCTGGGAATAAAATGTACCATTACCCAACCTCCAAGTGGGGAAACTCAATCAAACTGCAATAAAAGTATACCGCAAAATAGGCAGCAAAGTAAACCCTTGACTCCTAATGCTGCTGACAAACGGCTGCTGGCCACCCACAGAGACAATTACAGAACCCCTACAATCCATTACCTCAGTCAAGTAAATTTCCATTTACTACTCAGGAGCAGAAGCTATAAATTTTCCTCTAAACGTGCTGCCCTAGCAAATCTGTGGCCAGAAGATGCCAACAGCATTGCTTCAGCCACAGCATTGGCTCTCCCACCTGATACCAGTTCCGGGGCTGCCTCTCTAAAATGGCCTTAGGGGACTTTCTTTAGTCAGAAACAGACAGCAATCAATTTGATAATATAAAAGTGTCAAACCAATTCATTTACAACTTAAAAAAAAAATACTGCTGAGATTACAGTCTCGAAAAATGCAGACACCGAGCTATCTGTATTCTCAGCGGGGACACAAAACAGAAGATCATGGAGGCCCAGAAGTCAAGGGGGCCTGCAAGGTCTTCTAGCGGGATGACCATCCTCACTCTGAGAGCACTTCTGTGCCATTCCTGGCAGAGAGGCTTTTGCAAGGTAGTCCATCGCTGCTTAGGTCAAATTGGCAATTATTCATACAGATCTAAAACTTCCATCTCTCTAATATTCCCCTTCGGTTTTCACTTTTTGTTTTTCTGAGGAAGTAGAAGTCTAACCTTCTTCTCCCTTACAGCTCTGCATGAAGTTGGCGTCCACCATAATGTCTTCTCTACGCCTTATCTCTTCAGTCTTACTGGCTGCCTCTGTCAGGTTAAGAACATAGGGGATTCAAAAATGAGCATGATGCAGTGTCAGGCACACGTGTAATTAAACTTAATTCATTACGATGACTGCCATACCCACAGTATAAAGTCCTTTAGAAACTGCCTTTTAAAGTTTGGGGGATTTTTTTCCCCATAGCAATGTAAACCCTTTCTCAACAAAGTCTTATATGAAACACTATACGTGGGTCAGACTGAGCAGAGCTGCTGCGGGTGAAGTGAGATGAGGGCTCAGCCTCCTTCTGCTCCCTTCAGAGGCCCTAGAAACACCCCCACCCCGTGGAGCCCCAGAGCCCTATGCAACACAGTGTAAACAACCACGGCTCTAGAACATCAGAGAAGGTAATCTGAATATAATCTGCTGGTCAGATCTGGAGGGTGAAGGTATAAAAAGCAGGTAATGGAAAACTTCCCTAAAGTAAGCGGCACCTGAGCTAGATGGTGAAGGGTGAACAGGATTGAGCAGCTAGAGCAAAGGACGGAAGCTTGGCATTCTGGCTGCACTGAGGGAGTGATTAGCACAGAGAGTGTGTGTAAGGGAGTGTTGCGAACCAAAGCTAGAAAACAGACTGTGGACAGAGGGAGGAAGGCTTTGAATGCTATGCTAAGGAATTTGTACTTTTCCTAAAGGAAAGGCCATTGGAAGCTTTTAGACTGGGGAGCGATATGAAAAGATCTGCATTTTAGAAAGGTAAGTACAATGGTGATAGGGAGTTTACACCACAGAACAGAACAAAGTGGTAGAAATTAATACTGAGGTTGTTGCACTGGGTGAGATGAGAAGAGCTTGTTGGAAGGACATTTTGGAGACAGAATTAGTAGGAGCTGTTCGCTGGTGGATTAAAGGAGACTTCTAAGATAAAGCTAAAGCTTCTTATTCACTCATTCAGTTAACAAACATTTACTGAGAACCTACTATGTGCTGGGCACAATTTAGAGATGAACGAGAATAGTTTTTTGCCTTCAAGAAGGTGACAGCCTGTTCAGAGACAGACTGGTAGTCAGTTAAGTAGAACACGAGTAGTAAGTATGTCTACAGAATGTGTACATGATGGTATGAGGGCATAAAGGAGTGAGAGGCAGATATACAAGCTGCCTCCCTCTACTCTATTCCACCCTCCTTCCAGTACACCTTACCGTGCATTAGAGACTGGAAAGCTAAGGACTACATCTCCCAGTTTCCTTGCTGCTCTATTTCCCCACGTGGACTTAGCCTTTGCCAAACAAAAGCAAAGACTGAACGACTTGGAACACAGGTGTACCTGATGTAGAGGTTACCTGTTACTGCTGCCATCATTTATACTAACAAACATGGGTGTGGAGGCTTTTTTATTTTTTAGTGGCAGTCCCCAGCTTCCTGGGTACCAGCTTCCAGCTGACATAGATCTTCGCGGAGGCAGTGATCCCTTGGTGGGCCAGTTCTGCAGTGATAATTTTGGAGTCACCCCTGGAAACTCAGCCTAGAGCCTGCTCCTCTAACCCTTCCAATCATTTTATGAGCACCTGTTCCTCCCCTCTTCCTTTTTTAAAGCTAGCTGAATAGATCGTTAGCTACAACTAATTCCTAATTGAATCAAAGAGATACTTAACATAGGCTGGAGATGGTCAGGAAAGGCTTCCAGGAGAAGATAAAGCTTGGATGAATCTTAAAGGATGAGGACCAGGAAAAGACATTCTCGGCAAAGCCAGGAAGGTAAGGAAGAGAGAGAATGATGTGTTCAGAGAACTGCATAAGATTCACAAAGGGGAAATCTAGGAGGTAAAGATAGAAGGGCAGGCAGAGGCACATTCATGACAGCCTTACGTCAGGCTAAGCAATCTGAGTTTTACTCATAAGAGTTACTGGAAATTGTAAGCAAAGGAATAATATAAGCAGATTTGTATGTTAAAAAAACATCTCTGCAGAATTGTGAAGTGAAGATTGGCACAGCTAGAGAGTAAAGAGAGGAGACTTCAACAGGAGGGAATCGCAATAATCCTGGCAAGAAATATTGAACATTGAGAGATTAGCTAAGAGGAAGCAGGAGTGGAGTGATGGGGACAGATTTTAGAAGTAACAAGAAAGCAGAATCTCTGAGACTATAAGGCCATCTAATACCAGGGTGTTGTCGAGGGTGATACTCCATTTTCTGGCTTTGGCAACAGGTAGATGATGGTGCCATTTACTTAGATATGGAATAAGAAAAGGGGAGTGTGTTTGGTAGGGGAGATGAAGAGTTCAAGTTTGGATATGGTAAATTTAAGAAGTACCCATAGTACAACTAAGTAAAATTATAAGGAGGCTTTGGGATAGATGAGTTTGTAAGTCAGTTTGAGAGTCCTTCCATGTAAGTGAACACTGAAGACTTAGGTAGAAGGATTGCAGAAGAATGTGTAGCCTGAAAAGGAGGTAGGGCTGATGATAGAGACCCAGGGACAACAACTATTTATAAGATAAGAATGGAAAAAGGAGAAGATTGGGCCAGAGAGATAAGAGAATGAAAAGAAAATGGTGCCTTGGAAGGCCAAGAGAGAGACAGGAAGAAGGGAGAAATGGTCTAGTGTCAGATGTCTCATACTGGTCAATATAAGCACACACACACACACACACACACACACACACACACACACACTGGTTTTTGCAAGGCCTAAGCAAAAGCATTTCAATGGGAGAATTGGGCAATGCATTTTAACAGAGGGGGAAATGTAAGCAATAGAAAAAGGGAGAAAATATCGAAGGCTACTTTTTTTTCAAGAGACTTCAATGTGATGGGAGGAAAGGAAAGGCAGTTGCTAGGGGAAGACATAAATACGAAAGTCTCATGTGCTTTTTTAGATTGGAATGACTTAGAATAGCATACAATTATTGTGAAGTTGTTGTATGCCAGGCGCTGCTCTAAGTGTTTCACATGCATGAATTCCTTTCAACTACCTAATGTGATAGGTACCATTATTCTCAGTGCTTTTCAGAGGAGGAAACTGAACAAGGATGAGCTTAAATGACTTGTCCAGGGTCACAACAGCAGCTCCAGGATCCATACCTGAGTGTTCTGGGTACAGGGTTACACGCATAATCACTGTGCTTTACTGACTCCATACCTACAGGATGAGCAACCAGGCAGAGGAGAGGAAAAGGTCGAAGATGCAGAGTGTGTGGCGTTCCCAAGGAGCCCAGACAAGACAGAGCCCTCAGGTAGGAGGTAAGAGGTAAGGACGAGTATAAATAAAGGAGAGTTATAGCTGAGGGGGTCAAACAGTTGACGTTGTTGGCACCAGACCTCTATTTTTCCCTGCCCAGTAGGAGGTAAGAACATCTATTCAATGTGAGAGAAGACATGGTAAGGGAGAGCCCTGGATCTGAGAAAGAAGAGCCGAGGTAGCTGCTGAGCAAAGGAGAGAGGGCGTTGCTGAGGGACAGTGAAGGGACTGAGGAGCTACCCTGGGCCACAGCTGAGGCTGGAGCCCAGGACTTTGCTCTCAGTTTGCCAGGTGTGCGATATGACTGAACAGAACTCAGCTTAGAGCAACAGAAACTGGGAAGTTCTCTGCGAGTGAGGGAAAGGTAAGAAAATGAATGATATGGGATAGAAATAGAAATAAGTATTAATTTATTTAACAAACACTAAATAGTAATTACTATGTGCCAGGCACTCTTCTAAACATTTCTAAATATTAACTTATTTAAAAATGGTCATCAATAGTCATTGTTTCCATTTATTGTTCTGTCTAGGAGCTTCTTTAAAACTCTTACGACCCTCACAACCTCCCTATAAGGAAGCTATTATTCTCATTTAAGGAAAGTAAGTTTCAGACATACTAATTAATTTGCCCAAGATCACAAGATTTAGCATGTGGTGAAACCAGGCTTTGAGCCTATGTCTGCATCTCCAGAGCCTGTGTTTTCCACCACTCCACTCCACCTTCTTTATACAGAATGAGGTGATGAATCAAATGTTTAGGCTGGATAGAGGACATAAAGCCAAAAGGGGACAACTGTTTGGCTGAAAATGGAGGAGTGTAGGGTGGAGGTCTCGGTGTGTTTCAAGGGCAAATAGAAGGGGAATAAACTGAAAAAGTAGAAGGTTGGGGTCAAACATTGATATTCCAGAGTTTAGGATTTCAAAGGTAGAGCAAGAGCCCTGGGTCTGAATGGAGGTGCTGGGCTAGGGTCTTAGATGAACACAGAATGTGGAAATGACAGCAAGAAGGCAGAAGTATGAACAGGTACCATGAGGCTCAGGGGAGGAAGGGTTTTTACAAGAGGATGAAGAACCAGTGGGTTGGAAGGGGCTGTGGAGGGCTAGGGATGTAGCAGCCAATCTCTCCTCCTACCCTCTTCCACATCCCTACTCACCCCTTCCACTTGTAGTAGAGTTAAATGATGAATTCAGCACAACTGGGATGAGGTTAACTATGCAAATGGTGCCACACATACACAAAAGTGTTCAGTATGAGCTATAGGAAGAGCAAGAACTTGGTATAACCTGATCGAGGGCATGCATGTATGTACATATGTATTTAATAAATATTTATTGAGTTCCTATTACACGCCAATAAATTCTACTGGAGACAGAAAATAAACAAACAAATAAAACAAGACTGATGGTAAGTGCTATGGAATAGAATAAAAGCTGGATAAGGGGTATAGGGAGTAAAGGAGTGGGGAGGTATGCGTGTTGCTAGTTTATACAGGGAGTTTGGGGAAGGCCTCAAATGAAAGGTGACATTTACGCAGCCTTGCAGATATCTAAGAGAAAACACACCCATGCAAAGGGTCTAAGGTAGTACACGCTTAGTGTGTTCAAGGAACATCAAGAAGGCCAGTGTGTCTGGAGCAGAATGAGCGAAGCAGGGAGCAGTAGGGGAAAAGGTTGGGGCAGGAGCAGAGCATGTAGGTCCTTATGGAACATCAGAGATTTTTTTTAGCAGAGGATTAACATGATCTCACTATCTTTTCAAAGGCTCACTCTCACTACTGTGTGTCAAACAGTCTGTGTGTAGTAGGCGTTAGGGAGGAAAGAAACCATTTAAGAGGCTATTGCAACAAGCCAGGTGGACCAGGGTGCCAGCAACGGAGGTGGTGAGAAGTACTTGGATTCTGCACATATCTGGAAGTAGAAAGAGCAGAGCTTGCTGTTGGATTGTGTGGGTGGCAGCCTCTATGATGGCCCCCAATGATCCTCACTTCCCCTTGAGTGTGGGCTGGACCTAGTGACTCACTTCTAATGAAAAGAATATGGCAAAAGTGACGGTATGTCAGTTTCAAGACTAGGTTACAAAATGTGACTTCTGTCTAGCTGCCCTCTCTCACTCTCTCTCTCTGGCTAACTCTGGGGAAATCCAGATGCATATTGCAATTTTCCCTTGGAGAGGCCCATGTGGCAAGAAACTGTCATCTCCAGCTAACAGCCAGCGAGGACCGGAGGCCTGCCAACAGCCACGGGAGTGGGCTTGGAAGTGGGCCTCCGCAGTCAAGCCTTGAGATGACTGCAGCCCTGGCAGCACCTTGACTATAGCCTTGTTATAGACACAGGCCAAGGGCATGCCAGTGCTTTAGAAAACAGAGGGGTGAGGGGAATCAGCAAATGAGACTGAAAAGGAGTAGATGGTCAATAACGCGGAGCAGACCTGAGACAGAGTGGGGGCCTAGAAGTTTCCAGGTGAGGTTTCTAATGCTGACATACCCTGCTGATAAGTGGGGAAGAATCACACTCAGAGTGGACCACTGGACATGGCAGTGTAGAAACCACCAGATAAGCACTACTCTCATGAGTACGTGTGTATGCTGGGGGTGGGGAGGGCTCTAGAGTCTGACTGGAACAGAACAGGAGAAGAAGTGAAGACAAATACAGACTCTTCTGAGGAGCTCTGCTGTAAATGAGGAAGAAAAATTGGGTGGCAGCTGGAGGGAACTATGTGACCAAGGAAGGGATTTTCTTTTTTCCATGAAAGATGTAACAGCATATGTATGACAGCTAACATGTGTACAGCTAGTGAGAAAGATCCAACTGAAAAAATAATTGATGATAAGTAGAGAGTGGTTTAAGCGCTGGAACCACGTCCTTGAGTTGGCAAGAGGAGATGGGATCTACTGCACAAATGGAGAGGCTAGTCATGTATGCAGTAGGCTGGCAGGCGTGGTTGCAGAAGCAAGTGGAGGAAGGCCTCTTCTGATTGCTTTGGTTTTCCCAGTGAAGTGATAATCAAGGCCATCAGCCAAAACGGGAAGCACGTAGAAGTTGGGGGTTTTAAAGAAATATAACAGAAAGATTAAGAGTCCAGACTGTGGGCCAGGCCGCCAGGGTTCACATCCCAGCTCTGCCATCTAACAACATTGTGACCTTAGGCAAGTTATTTAACCTCTCTGTTTCCTCAGTTTCCACATCTATGCAATGTGGATAATTATAGTACCTACCTCAGAGGGTTGCTATGATGATTAAATGAATTAACACACATAAAGCAAGGTTTTACTTGCATTACAGACAATATTGAGTTTCTGGACGTGTTATGCTAAGGGACTAGTCATGGACCAAAGGGAAATCACCAAAGTGGAGCGACAGGCATTTAGGTCTTTCCCTGGAACACATGTTAGTTTGTTTCCCATGTGGATCAGGGGGCAGGGAGCTCTAAGGCAACTTGGCAGCAATGCTCTGTGACCCTTGTGCATTGTGATTCTCAACTCTGGCAGTAGTTACAATCTCCTGGGGAGCTTAACATAAACATCAATGCCTGGACCCCACCTTCGATTCTGACTCATTGGTCTAGGGTGGAGCCTGTGTTGGTACTTTGAAAAGTTCCTTTCGTGAATGTAATGTGCAGCTAGGGTTGGGAAGTGCTGGTCTACTAGGTGGGCCACGAGAGTTGTATTCTATTAAACATTCTACTCATCCAATACACTCTGATTCCACATCTACCAAGCAACTTTCTAGATTTATTTTGGTTCTGTAAATGGTTTCTCCATAAGAGGAAAGTGTGCTGGTCAGGCCAGAGTATCTAGCCTGAGTGGTGGTCACCTTCTCATTGTAAATGACTAAAGTGTCTCTGTGGTCATGTGCAGTGGCATGAATCTCTGGGGGGTACAGACAAGTGGGAAGTCACCGAGGTGTCACCATCTTCTCAGCCTCATCTGTGGGCGCAGATTAGCAAACCCCTCCCTGAAGACACTTTCATCTCCAGGAAGTAAGTGACTAGACGTGAACACCACATTTCACAAGAAGTGTGGTGAAAGGGAGAGCAGAGAATACTGGTTCAGCTCTCATACCTGTGATATTGGCATGGACACTGGACATAACTTCTCACAGCCTAGAGCCATGGTTGCTAACGTATGACCCATGGACCTCCTGTATCAGAACCTCCTGCTAAATTATAATATCTGGAAACAGAGCAGAAATCTACATTCTAATAGGCTCTGTGGGAAAATACTACGTATGAGTAAGCAAGGGAATTTAGAGAGTTGAACAGATTTTTACTTTCCATGAAGATAATAGATGAATAAGTCAAATAGTGCAGAAGACCTTAAAACCTACTGTTCCCTTTTCCACCTCCCAGTGGCACTACCCAAAGGGCAAACTTTCTTAATATTTTTCTTTTGGAAGTTATTTTACCTCTTTTGGATAATTTGTTGGATAAAATTAAGAATTATTTCTATTTCTTAATTTCTCAACTAAAGCAATTTTATTGACTCTGATATGAAAGATAAGGATTTCCCTTATACTATCCCATTTCTCTCCTCTCTTTCTAATGCTTTATATATTTTTACTTTTTCTAACAGTAACCACTGTAACATTAAATAATGTTCAAACCTCTATTTCTTTTTACATAAAAATTTACATCCTGTCTTGACTTCCCATCTTTCCTAGTCCCTTCCACATTCCACCTTGTGTCAGGTACATTTTGAATTTTACATTAATAGATTCTTCAACAGATAGACCTTCAATAGATATACCACCTCCTGCCCCCAACCCCCAACTGCTTACACCTGCTTCCATAGGACCTGCTGACTCTCAACCTAGTGCCGTCTCTACTGGGCAGATGGCTCCCTCATCCCTGTGACTGGTGCTAGGCCATCACCTTTCCCTGCCTCTCATCTGTCAACTCTTCCCTGGTTCCATTCCCTTCCCTGTCATGGGTTCATTCTTTTTGGTACGTCTGTACTTTCATTTTGGTTGGTTCTTGGGAGTAATGGAAGGCAAATGTGTGCACCTTGTCCATCTCCATTAAACAGATGTCCTGGAACTCATTTTATAGAACAACGAACTGCTGGTCATTGTTGTTTTGCACCTCAGTTCCAATGCCCTCTTAATTATGTTTGTCCTGCTCTTTTTTATTTAAAGACTGTTCTTGATAGAATACGCATTAGGCAATTTTTCATTTCCTTTGTCATAAGTTTATAACAATCTGTTCTCCTTGCTTTACACTCTTTTAAAATCTACCTTATTGCCATTGAAAGTACTGCACATAGCTCATCCTATCTATAATTCTTGGATATTTGTCACCCTCTTGGGTATTTCGCATTGGCCATACCTCAACCTCTCTTTTCATTTTGAGTCTAACTTTTAAAAAGGAAAATAAAATCTCCTAAAGTAAGGAAAAAATATAAAGTTGAATATCTCATTTCCAGAGACAGTGTGATTCCACTGCTCTATAAAGCCTATGCCTACAGGAGACTGCATTTAAACTTCAAGTCCTCTGTAGTGTGAATGTATGGCTCTGTGGTTAAGATGTCAGCTTTGGAATGGGATCAACTGTATTCAAACTCTGCTGTGCCACTTCCTTGGTATGTGACCCCCAGGAAGACATATCACATGGCAGAACTTAGTGGGCCATTCTCCATACTCCTTTCCCTTTCCTCCTGGGGATGCAGGTAGACTCAATTTCCTAGCCTTCCTTGCAGTTACAGGTGACCACGTGATTGAGTTCTGGCCACTGAAATGTAGGTGGAAATTCTAGCCCACAAAAACTGCAGAGTCCTCCATTGCCTCAATCACCCTGGCTGCTGGCCTGATATGAATATCCAGGGCAACCTTGGAAGCCAAGGATGGAGTGGGAACTCCACCCCACCCTCAACTGAGGCTGCCAGTGAGATTTTACATGATTCAGAAATAACCTTTCCTTGATTAAGGGATCAACTTCCTTTTTGTTAATCCAATGAGGCTTCAGGTTTATGTTACAGCTGTTTGTTATACTCTAACCAATATACTTAACTTCTCTAAACCTCACTTGTCTCTTCAGGATAATTCTAGTACCTACCGTCATAGTGCTGTTAAGAGGTTTAAAAGACAAGCAATGAATATAAGGTATGCTAATGCATAGTGCCTGGCAAATGGTAAGTGCACAATAAAGGTTCATCATTATTATTCTATGAAACCTGTTGTTAATTATTGTTGTCTGTTATGTATGATATAATAGAAGGCTCTCACACACAGTAAGATGCCCATTCCTTGCTGCCTGAAATTCCACCATTCCTTTCTATAAATCAATGTCCTCTCCTTTAAAAAGTAACTTTCCCAGTTTTAATTATATGATTAACATATTTATATGTTTACTGCAAAAAAAATCTATAAAATACAGAACTTATAAAGAACTAAATATTGATCATCTATAAATGCTGTCATTCAGAGATAATCACTGCTAGCATTTTGGCATACTCCCTCCTAGTTCTTTATCTATTATTATAGGAGTACATATATATAATACACACACATATATAATCAAATTAGGAACAATACTAAACATATAGTTGCTTTTTTCACCTTACATTTCATCTTAAACAGTTTGCCAGTATGCAAATATACTTTGAAAAGATGATATTTGATGGGTGCTTATGGGCATACAACAATTTATTTAACTATTACCTGGATATATCACACTTTAACCATTCTTTACTGTAACACATTTTTGTCATTTCTACCAGAATAAATAATTGTAGAATCAACCTCTTGTATGGAAATCTTTGCCTGATTATTTTCCCTTTCTGCTTTCATTTTCCTTTACCTGGGCCCATAAAAATAGCTTTTAATCCCACAAATGATATAATAACTGATACTTATTTCATCTTGATCTATGTTTTATCTTTGCTATTTCTTTTGTTTTTCTTGTAGTTTTAAAACAAAAATGCACTTGGAAAAGTTCATACATCTTTTCTCTGAATGCTTCATGTTAATATATTTATCAAATTGTTTTATTTGCAGAAAGAAAACACAGGGCTATATTTAAACTGTGAGAGTTAGAGGCAAAAGGAGTTCTGAGAGAGGGGAAAGGGACAGGAAGTGGATGTGAGATTAGAGATAAGATCTCTGCCTATCTCAGAATTTCACATCAAGGGAAGTCTCCTCTTCTCCTGTTGTTCCAACCGTCACCAGTAGATGAGCTACTGTAGTCCTTCCTTTTATACTCAATCAGATGCAAAAAGAACATGAAACATTAACAAGCTAGGAGCCTGCTTAATTGAGTTTTTGCTGAGCATATAGATAGCAGTAACACCAAAAGTAAACAATGGCACCAATAAAACGTAATCCTTGCATTGGACTCTTGTTTATTGAATGGCTTTGGTCAGTGTCTATAGATAAATTAATAATGATTCTAGCTTCCTCTGTCTCTAGCAGCTAAATCAATGCTCACTCTTCAGGTCAAGAAGATGCAATATTTCTACACTACATGGTATCTTGGCAAAATGTTTGGATATGTGTAGGAATGTAGGTTTCAGACTTCCTGGAAGGTTTCCATGAATCATAATTTTATATTCTCACAGATGGTATGGACCATGTAAGTCTGCAACTGGCATGGAGTGTGCAGCAGAGTCATTTTCTAAGATAAATGCTCTTTTATCTCATTTGCATTTACTTCTGAATTGTTATCTATCCTCTTGGGTGAAGGACTAGTCACAGATATTTATTGGAATGACTGTGTCGCTCTGCTTCCCCCTCAAGCTTCCATCAAAGTGTAACATTAAAATAATGGACATGAACTCAACCTTCAAGATGGAGAAGTAAGATGTGGAGATCACCTCCCTCCCCACAAATACATCAGAAATACGTCTACATGTGGAACAACTCCTACAGAACACCTTCTGAACGCTGGCAGAAGACCTCAGATTTCCCAAAAGATATATATATATATATTTTTTCCTTTTTCTCTTTTTGTGAGTGTGTATGTGTATGCTTCTTTGTGTGATTTAGTCTGTATAGCTTTGCTTTTACCATTTATCCTAGGGTTCTTGTCTGTCCATTTCGTTTTTTGTTTATTTGTTAGATTTTTAGTATAGTTTTTAGTGCTTGTTATCATTGGTGGATTTGTTTTTTTGGTTTGGTTGCTCTCTTCTTTCTTTTTTTTTTTTTAATTAATTTAATTTTTGGTTGTGTTGGGTCTTTGCTGCTGCAGGTGGGCTTTCTCTAGTTGCATCAAGCAGGGGCTACTCTTCATTGTGGTGTGTGGGCTTCTCATTGCAGTGGCTTCTCTTGTAGTGGAGCACGGGCTCTAGGCGTGCAGGCTTCAGTAGTTGTGGCACATGGGCTTAGTTGCTCTGTGTCAAGTGGGGTCTTCCCAGACCAGGGCTTGAACCCATGTCCCCTGCATTGGCAGGCGGATTCTTAACCACTGTGCCATGAGGGAAATCCCTCTCTTCTCTCTTTCTTTCTTTTTTTTAAATTACTTTTTAATTTTTAATAATGTTTTTATTTTTTATTTTAATAACTTTATTCTATTTTCTTTCTTTCTTTCTTTCTTTTTTTCTCCCTTTTCTTCTGAGCCATGTGGCTGACAGGGTCTTCCTGCTCTGGCCGGGTGTCAGGCCTGTGCCTCTGAGGCAGGAGAGCCAAGCTCAGGACACTGATCCACCAGAGACCTCCCGGCTCCACATAATATCAAACAGTGAAAGCTCTCCCAGAGATCTCCATTTCAACACTAAGATCCAGCTACACTCAACTACCAGCAAGCTACAGTGCTGGACACCCTATGCCAAAAAACTAGCAAGTCAGGACCACAACCTCACCCATCAGCAGAGGCTGCCTAAAATCATGATAAGGTCACAGACACCCCAAGACACACAACCGGACATGGTTCTGCCCACCAGAAAAATAAGATCCAACCTCATCCACCAGAACACAGGCACAAGATCCTCCACTAGGAATCCTACAAAACCCATTGAACCAACCTTAGCCACTGGGGGCAGACACCAAAAACAAAGGGAACTACGAATCTGCAGCCTGAGAAAGGAGACCCCAAACACAGTAAGTTAAGCAAAATGAGACGACAGAGAAACACACAGCAGATGAAGGAGCAAGGTAAAGACTCACCACCCCAAACAAATGAAGAGGAAACAGGCAGTCTACCTGAAAAAAGAATTCAGATTAATGAGGGTAAACATGATCCAAAATCTTGGAAATAGAATAAATACAGGAAATGTTTAACAAGGACCTAAAAGAACTAAAGAGCAAACAAACAATGATGAACAACAGAATAAAAGAAATTAAAAATTCTCTAGAAGGAATCAATAGCAGAATAACTGAGGGAGAGGAACGGATAAGTGACCTGGAAGATAAAATAGTGGAAATAACTACCACAGAGCAGAATAAAGAAAAAAGAATGAAAAGAATTGAGGACGGGCTCAGAGACCTCTGGGACAACATTAAATGCACCAACATTCGAATTATAGAGGTCTGAGAAGAAGAAGAGAAAACGAAAGGGACTGAGAAAATATTTGAATAGATTATAGTTGAAAACTTCCCTAATATGGGAAAGGAAACAGTCAATCAAGTCCAGGAGGCAAAGAGAGTCCCATACAGGATAAATCCAGGAGAAACACGCCGAGGCACACATATTAATCAAGCTATCAAAAATT
Source organism: Pseudorca crassidens (assembly GCF_039906515.1). Lineage (NCBI taxonomy): Eukaryota > Metazoa > Chordata > Mammalia > Artiodactyla > Delphinidae > Pseudorca > Pseudorca crassidens. Next base: position 66,986,851 of record NC_090296.1, read on the forward strand.
AAACAAAAAGAAAAAATATTAAAAGAGGCAAGGGAAAAACAACAAATCACATACAAGGGAATCGCCACAAGGTTAACAGCTGATCTTTCAGCAGAAACTCTGCAGGTCAGAAGGGAGTGGCAGGACATATTTAAAGTGATGAAAGGGAAAAAACTCCAACTAAGGTTACTCTACCCAGCCAGGAACTCATTCAGATTCGATGTAGAAATTAAAACCTTTACTGACAAGTAAAAGTTAAGAGAATTCAGCACCACCAAACCACCTTTACAACAAATGCTAAAGGAACTTCTCTAGGCAGGAAACACAAGAGAAGGAAAAGACCTACAATAACAAACCCAAAACAATTAAGAAAATGGTAATAGGAACATACATATTGATAATTACCTTAAATGTAAATGGATTAAATGCTCCAACCAAAAGACATACACTGGCTGAATGGTTACAAATACAAGACCCGTATATATGCTGTATATGAGACCCACTTCAGACGTAGGGACACATACAGACTGAAAGCAAGGGGATGGAAAAAGATATGCCATGTAAGTGGAAATCAAAAGAAAGCTGGAGGAGCAATTCTCATATCAGACAAAACAGACTTCAAAATAAAGACTATTACAAGAGACAAAGAATGACACTACATAATGATCAAGGGATCAATCCAAGAAGAAGATATAACAATTGTAAATAGTTATGCACCCAAGATAGGAGCACCTCAATACATAAGGAAAATGCTAACAGCCTTAAAAGGGGAAATCGACAGTAACACAATCATAGTAGGGGATTTTTTTTTTTTTTTTTTTGTGGTACATGGGCCTCTCACTGTTGTGGCCTCTCCCATTGCAGAGCATAGGCTCTGGTCACGCAGGCTCAGCGGCCATGGCTCACGGGCCCAGCCACTCCGCGGCATGTGGGATCTTCCCGGACCAGGGCACGAACCCACGTCCCCTTAATCGGCAGGTGGACTGTCAACCACTGCGCCGCCAGGGAAGCCCCATAGTAGGGGATTTTAACACTCACTTTCACCAATGGACACATCATCCAAAATGAAAATAAATACGGAAACACAAGGTTTAAACGATACATTAAACAAGGTGGACTTAACTGATATCTATAGGACTTTCCATCCAAAAACAACAGAATATACTTTCTTCTCAAGTGCTCATGGAACACTCTCCAGGATAGATCATATCTTGGGTCACAAATCAAGCCTTGGTAAATTTAAGAAAATTGAAATCATATCAAGCATCTTTTCTGACCACAACGCTATGAGACTAGATATCATTTACAGGAAAAAATACAAACACATGGAGGCTAAACAATACACTACTTAATAACCAAGAGATCTCTGAAGAAATCAAAGAGGAAATCAAAAAATACCTAGAAACAAATGACAATGAAAACACGACGACCCAAAACCTATGGGATGCAGCAAAAGCAGTTCTAAGAGGGAACTTTATGGCAATACAATCCTACCTCAAGAAACAAGAAAAATCTCAAATAAACAAACTAACCTTACACCTAAAGCAATTAGAGAAAGAAGAACAAAAAAACCCCAAAGTTAGCAGACGGAAAGAAATCATAAAGATCAGATCAGAAATAAATGAAAAAGAAACAAAGAATAAAAAAGCAAAGATCAATAAAACTAAAAGCTGGTGCTTTGAGAAGATAAACAAAGTTGATAAACCATTAGCCAGATTCATCAAGAAAAAAAGGGAGAAGTTTCAAATCAATAGAATTAGAAATGAAAAAGGAGACGTAACAACTGACACTGCAGAAATACAAAGGATCATGAGAGATTACTACAAGCAACTGTATGCCAATAAAATGGACAACCTGTTAGAAATGGACAAATTTTTAGAAAAGCAAAACCTTCCAAGACTGAACCAGGAAGAAACAGAAAATATAAGCAGATGAATCACAAGCACTGAAATAGAAATGGTGATTAAAAATCTTCTAACATACAAAAGTCCAGGACCAGATGGCTTCACAGGTGAATTTCTATGAAACATTTAGAGAAGAGCTAACATCCATCATTCTCAAACTCCTCCAAAATATAGCAGAAGCAAGAACAGTCCCAAACTCATTCTACGAGGCCACCATCACCCTGATACCAAAACCAGACAACGATGTCACAAAGAAAGAAAACTACAGGCCAATATCACTGATGAACATAGATGCAAAAACCCTCAACAAAATACTAGCAAACAGAATCCAGCAGCACATCAAAAGGATCATACACCATGATCATGTTAGGGTTATCCCAGGAATGCAAGGATTCTTCAATATACGCAAATTAATCAATGTGATACACCATATTAACAAATTGGAGGAGAAAAACCATATGATCATCTCAAGAGATGCAGAGAAAGCTTTCAACAAAATTCAACACCCATTTATGATAAAAACTCTCCAGAAAGTACGTATAGAGGGAACTTAACCTCAACATAATAAAGGCCATATATGACAAACCCACAGCCAACATCTTTCTCAGTGGTGAAAAACTGAAACCATTTCCACTAAGATCAGGAACAAGACAAGGTTGTCCACTCTCACCACTGTTAATCAATATAGTTTTGGAAGTTTTAGCTACAGCAATCAGAGAAGAAAAAGAAGTAAGAGGAATCCAAATCAGAAAAGAAGAAGTAAAACGGTCACTGTTTGCAGATGACATGATACTACACATATAGAATCCTAAAGATGCTACAAGAAAACTAGGAGAGCTAATCAATGAATTTGGTAAAGTAGCAGGATACAAAATTAATGCACAGAAATCTCTTGCATTCCTATACACTAATGATGAAAAATGTGAAACAGAAATTAAGGAAACACTCCCATTTACCATTGCAACAAAAAGAATAAAATACCTAGGAATAAACCTACCTAAGGAGACAAAAGACCTGTATGCAGAAAACTGTAACACTGATGAAAGAAATTAAAGATGGTACAAAGAGATGGAAAGATATACCATGTTCTTGGATTGGAAGAATCAACATTGTGAAAATGACTCTACTAACCAAAGCAATCAACAGATTCAGTGCAATCCCTATCAAACTACCACTGGCATTTTTCACAGAATTAGAACAAAAAATTTCACAATTTGAATGGAAACACAAAAGACCCCAAATAGCCAAAGCAATATTGAGAAGGAAAAATGGAGCTGGAGCAATCAGGCTCCTGGACATCAGATTATACTACAAAGCTACAGTAATCAAGACAGTATGGTACTGGCACAAAAACAGAAATGTAGATCAATGGAATAGGACAGAAAGCCCAGAGATAAACGCATGCCTATATGGTCACCTTATCTTTGATAAAGGAGGCAAGAATATACAATGGAGAAAAGAGAGCCTTTTCAATAAGTGGTGCTGGGAAAACTGAACAGCTACATGTAAAAGAATGAAATTAGAACACTCCCTAACACCATACACAAAAATAAATTCAAAATGGAGTACAGACCTAAATGTAAGGCCAGACACTGTAAAACTCTTAGAGGAGAACATAGGCAGAACACTCTATGACATAAATCACAGCAAGATCCTTTATGACCCACCTCCTAGAGAAATGGAAATAAAAAAAAATAAACAAATGGGACCTAATGAAACTTAAAAGCTTTTGTACAGCAGAGGAAACCATAAGCAAGACCAAAAGACAACCCTCAGAATGGGAGAAAATATTTGTAAATGAAGCAACTGACAAAGGATTAATCTCCAAAATTTACAAGCAGCTCATGCAGCTCAATATCAAAAAAACAATCAATATCAGAAAAACAAACAACCCAATTCAAAAATGGGCAGAAGACCTAAATAGACATTTCTCCAAAGAAGATATACAGATTGCCAACAAACACATGAAAAGATGCTCAACATCACTAATCATTCGAGAAATGCAAATCAAAACTACAATGAGATATCATCTCACACCAGTCAGAATGGCCATCATGAAAAAATCTACAAACAGTAAGTGCTGGAGAGGGTGTGGAGAAAAGAGAACCCTCTTGCACTGTTGGTGGGAATGTAAATTGATACAGCCACTGTGGAGAACCGTATGGATGTTCCTTAAAAAACTAATAATAGAACTACCATACGACCCAGCAATCCCACTACTGGGCATATACCCTGAGAAAACCATAATTCAAAGAGAGTCATGTACCACAATGTTCATTGCAGCTCTATTTACAATAGCCAGGCTATGGAAGCAACTTAAGTGTCCATTGACAGATGAATGGATAAAGAAGATGTGGCACATATATATAATGGAATATTACTCAGCCATAAAAAGAAACGAAATTGAGTTATTTGTAGAGGTGGATGGGCCTAAAGTCTGTCATACAGAGTGAAGGAAGTCAGAAATAGATAAACAAATACCATATGCTAACACATATATATGGAATCCAAACAAAACAAAACAAAAAAGGTTCTGAAGAACCTAGGGGCAGGACAGGAATAAAGACGCAGATGTAGAGAATGCACTTGAGGACACGGGGAGGGGGAAGGGTAAGCTGGGACGAAGTGAGAGAGTGGCTTGGACATATATATACTACCAAATGTAAAACAGATAGCTAGTGGGAAGGAGCTGCATAGCACAGGGAGATCAGTTCAATGCTTTGTGATGACCTAGAGGGGTGGGATAGGGAGGGTGGGAGGGAGATGCAAGAGGGAAGAGATATGGGGATATATGTATATGTATAGCTGATTCACTTTGTTATAAAGCAGAAAGTAGTGCACCGTTGTAAAATAATTATACTCCAATAAAGATGTTAAAAAAATAATAAAGTAAAATAACGGACACACGTCTGCCTTTCTGTCTTCACACAAAAGATGGTCACTCTCAGTAACATCGTCTTCAAATAAAAAGGGCAACAATAGGAGGTACAATCAAGGTCCCAGCAGGAAACAGATGGCATACTCAAATTAGAGTAATTCACGGAGGGCTTAATGGAGGGACTGTTTACAAAGGTGTGGGCAGGGTATACGGAAAACACAGTGATAGTATGATGCTCTATGCCTAGTAAACAGTGGGGCGGTGACTGGCCCTAGGCCTGAAGGGGTCAGTTACCAGAGCCAGAAAGGACAGAATCATGTGGAAATGTCTGTATTGAATTACTTAGTTTAAAAACTGAAGTAATGTTAGCTTACAATATTGTCTTAGAATATTGTATTAGGTTCAGGTATATAAAGAGTGATTTGATATTTTTATAGATTACATACCATACCAAGTTATTATAAAATGTTAACTATATTCCCCGTGCTGTACATTACATCCCTGTGATATACTTATTTTATAATGGGTAGTCTGCACCTCTTAAGGCCATTCACCTGTTTTTCTCACCCCCACCCCTTTCTCCTCTGGTAACCACTAGTTATCTGTGAGTCTGTTTGTGTTTTGTTATAGTTTTTCATTTGTTTTGTTTTTTAGATGCCACATACAGTAAACACTTATAGTACTTGTCTTTGTCTGACTTACTTCACTAAGCATAATACTCTCCAGGTCCACTCATGTTGTCACAATGGCGAGATTTCATTCTTTTTTATTGCTGAGTAATATTCCATTGTGTGTGTATGTGTATATGTATATATAAAACATCTTCTTTATCCATTCGTCTGTCTATGGGCATTTAGGCTGCTTCCATATCTTGGCTATTGTAAATAATGATGTGAACACTGGGGTGCCTATATCTTTTTGAATTAGTGTGTTCACTTGCTTTTGATAGAGGGATGTACCCAGCCCTGTGTGACCCTGAGGAATAAACACCCTGATGTCACTCAACTCTCTGCCCTGATCTCCTGCTGTGATTGCCTTGGCAGAACCCAACTTGAAGCCAGAGAATGGAATAGCCATACAAGTCACTCTCACAGGGCAGAGAGCAGGAGAGAGTGGGGGAAGGTGAAGAGTGAACATGGAGAGATGCATGGAAGATAGCTGGCAAAGAAGAAAGACCAGAACTCAGTGTGGATGTGCCAGGAAGAGACATCTATGAGACATCAAGACAAGGGGTCAGGGAGGCAGGGCATCTACGACTGCAGTTCAGGCCAAGGCCTGAGGTGGAGACACACACTTAGGACTCAGCACATAGATGCTTTTTAAAGCCACGGCGCTGAAGGCGATCATGAGTGGGTTGTGGAGGCAGGTGAGATCCGTGGGCAGAGACCTAAGTCTGTCCTAGCAAAGAGGCTGTAGGGAGAGGAAAGCTCAAGGGGTGTAGAACGTGGAGGGCAGGTGAGCAGAGTGAGCACCGGAGGGAGAGAGGACCCAAGGGCCAGCATCACAGGAGGCTCATGGGTTGACTTGGAGGAAACATGAGACATGGTGTCATTGGCGACCTTGCTGCGTTGTGGTGGAGACTGAGGGCCCAGGGCTTGACTGCAGAGCTTGGCAGAAGGAATGGGAGCGGGGGATGGAGAGTATGAATGTGAACAACTTTTTTGAGGAGTCTGTGCTGCAAAGAGGAGGAAAGAAATGGGAGGGAGCAGCAGCAGGAGAAGTGCAGTCAAGAACAGTCTTTTTAATCAGAGAGATAACATTACGTTTGTATTCTGATGAGAATAATCCAGAAGAAAGAGCCAAAACGATGGTGGAGGAGAGAGAGGGGACTATGGCAACAAGATGCTCCCAGGCCCCCCGTGTTAGGGCAGCTGCCACTCAGTTCCAGCCAGTTGCGGCCAGATCTCTGGTTTCTCTAAGAGAAGTCAGCAATTGACTTAAAAAATCAATCAAACAAACATGAAGTCTCCTGATATTTAAATGATGACAACTAATTAAAAAAATTTTTTTTAATTCTCTGAAGCCCAAACAAAACTCATCAGCAGGCTGCCAGTTGGCAACCTCTCCTATATGGCAAAGCTTTATCTCTTCCACGGTTACCAGGTGTGGCCTCCTGATTTAGGGACCTTTGAAGGACACTTGCTGTATGATCTCTAAATTCTCTCAACTTGTAAGGACCCCTGCGGAGGTGCTTGGCCAGGGTGAGGTTAATGATACAGTCACTGTCCCCTTCGTAAAGGGCAGCGGAACTGAGGTTGCCAGTGCGGGCTGCACATCCTATACTTAGCCCTCATAGTTAATACTTAGGCTTCACATATGCCCTTTACCTCCTCCCACCTCCTGCTCACTAAGGAAACTTACTATTATCTGCAGGCCAATGCAAATAAAGGTCACCAAGAGACACTTTCCAGCCAAACACCGAATGCTGGCATGCGGTAGAAGGGCTGATTGTTTGCAGGTTCCCAGCTAATAAAAGAAATGCCAATCAAAGGGGGCCTCTGCCTGGTCTGAAACTCACAAGGAGCCCTAGCTGTGAGCGATGGCCCCAAGCAGGACAGCGCCTGGACTTCCAAGGATGCCCAGCACCTGCACAGGAAAACTGCAGAGCCTGGAGAGTTGACGGTCCTTCACTGACCCAGGGAGGGCACGGGGCCTGCCAGGCAGGGAGGAAGGAGAGCTGACACAGTCATACAACCTGCCTTCTTCCAGAAGCAAGAGTGAGGAAAGCCACCTTGGGTGGGCGGCTGTGATTTTATACTCACAAAACTGGTCTTCAGAATAGGGTTAAAATCGTAGACCTCTCCAATTTTCACCATGTGAATAGAAGCATTAAAAATGCTTCTCTGGCCACAGTGCTGGTTTCCCCTAGTGGTGCCTGGCTCTGCCTGGAAGCATAATATCGGCCCCCGAAAAGCTGTATTTTAAATGAGTTCCTCCTATTTAAGAATGAGTCACTAAAGCTTCAATTGGAACAGAAACAGCTTTCATCTCTGAAACATTCTGCTCTCAGTCACCTTTTGGTTCAGTCCTATGGAGAGCAAGACAGGAAAAATGTTCCAAGTATCCTGTCACACTGTGAAGCTATAAAGCATACCTGTTTTCCCCTCCATCCTGCTAAAACCTGCCCAGGGAGAATAAAGAGGGCTTGAGCAGGCTGAGGAGAAGAGAGAGTCCTCCATCAAAAGCACTTTCAAATATCTTCACCAAGGAGGTTAAAATGGTTCTCCCTGCTCCCAGGGAGAAGGAAACTGGGGAAGAATTGATCAAGAGCTCCTTGGTAGGGCAGGATTCTGGAAAACAGAAAAACCAAACAACCATGGACAACATTTAAAACAAAACTAGATAACAAAGTATCCCCATGAACCCCAAAATATAAATGGGTGGAGACAAACCAACACTCGTAAGACCTGCATGGTAGCCCATCTGTGCAGGAGGAAGAAGAGGGAAGCAATGGGGCTTCTGACTTATGGACCCAAGAACAGAAAAACCACAATATAGTCTATAGGTATCACTGGAAAATATGGAGGACCAATTTGAGAACAGCAGCTAAAACTGGGAGGTTTTACCTTCACTAATAGCAAGTGAGTGCAAGGGGCCTGAAGTAAGAAGGACAGAAGGGGCCCCTGTGAAATCAGGGCTCCCTTCTAGGACGGGACCCATACTAGGGAGGAGCTGCTGGGAGTGCAATCAAAATTGAGCAGAATAGGGACAACAGAGCCAAAGGAAAGAGAAAGTTCAGACCAAAGTAGGGGAGGGAAACGGAGCCAAGAAAGCTGAGAGAACAAGCTGCTACATATTTGAAGACTACACAAAATCAACAAAAGAGGGGCTCTGTGAAGTAAGAAACACTTTGCTGAGCCCCCGCCTCATTCTAAAGTTGAGAAAAACTAATTTCACTAAAAATGAGCTATAGAAAAATATCAAGGTAGATACCATACAAATTATCATAAGGAAAAAGAAAATAATGAACTCAATAGCATCCCACAGGCAAGGAAAGCAAGCCAGAAAGACATGTCCACAATATACTGAGAGAACAAACTTGTAACCTAATAAATGAGTTTAAAATGAATTCAAAGACATTAAGAAGATGATAGAAGACTTGAAAAAAAATCAAAGTTAGAAAAACTCAGAAGTGAGGTGAGAGAACTCACAAATTAGAAACAAAAGAGAAAATCATTTCAGAAATGAAGAGTAAACTAGAAGGAATCTAAGAACAAATACACAATAATGCCCTAAGAGAAACAAAATGTGATAAGGAGAAACATTTTAAAAAGCAAAAAGAATCTGGATGATGCCAGATTGTGGGAAACTCTGAAGAGTTCAACAGAAAATGAGAAATACTAAAGATATACAAGGGAGCTTGAATGTATAGGTAAGAGTCCCTTCAGAAGAGAAGCCAAATTGAAAGAAAAAATACTAAAAACTATAACTCAAGAAAAAAAATCTTCTAAAATAAAAAACCATTATATATAGAATGGATAAATAGCAAGGTCCTACTGTATAGCACAGGAAACTATATTCAATATCCTGGGATAAACCATAATGGAAAAGAATGTTATATATATATATATACATATATATATATGTATAACTGAATCACTCTGCTGTACAGCAGAAATTAACACAACACTGTAAATCAACTATATTTCAATAAAATAAATTTATAAAAAACAAAAAATAAAAAACATATATTTGAAATACATACGGAAAAAAACACACTATGTTCCTGAGAATATCAACCCCAAATGATCAACCCAATATGAGGCCGTATCTGGAAGGGAAGGGAAGGAACAGGAAGGGAAAATTGTTTGGGCACCTAGAAAAAATAATACGTGAATTATAAGGGAAAGAAAATGAAATTGCCATTAGTTTTTGTTTTTGTTTTTTTTGCGGTACGCGGGCCTCTCACTGTTGTGGCCTCTCCCGTTGCGGAGCACAGGCTCCGGACACGCGGGCTCAGCGGCCATGGCTCACGGGCCTAGCCGCTCCGCGGCATGTGGGATCCTCCCGGACCGGGGCACGAACCCGTGTCCCCTACATCGGCAGGCGGACTCTCAACCACTGCGCCACCAGGGAAGCCCTAGTTTTTTTTTTTTCCCCACAGCAATGCTTTTTCCCAGAAGGAAGTAGAGTAAGATAGTCAAAGAAAGAAAGTATGAATCAAGGATTTAATATCCAGCAAAACTCATTTTCAAGTATAAAGGGTACAGACAAACTTAGCAACATGCAAGGACTCAGGGAATACTACTCCTAACACCCTTTCCTGAGAATGAGCTTCGGACAACCAAGATGGCTAGCATGGCACTGATATAAGGACTGACGGTGGACATTACATATAGTATATTTTACCTGTGGAACAAATACTGTGTGAGGGCTAAGAAACACTGTAGACAAAGTGCAACTATGAAAAAATGGGGGAAAGTAGATGCAAATATATGCATAGATGTATATATGTATCTACAGACACATCCCTTTCCTAGCTGTGTTTGCTGAAAAGGCCTAGACACAAAGACTGAGCATCCCTAACACTAGATATGGTTTTAAAATGTAATTTCTCACTAAAAGAACCTGGGGCTCATTAGAGAAATGGTAAATTCCAGGTATAATGTGATGATTTGATATAGATGTGATAATTTGAGTTTCAGTAATAATAAATGCAATGTATTTAAGCAAATAATTATATTTAAATCCATAAGTTCTTAAATAATCTCTTAAAAAATGAATTGGTCAATTTTGAGGTATGACAGGGAACTAATTCATGAGAATTAGTAAATGAAGGGAAAGAAACGCACATTTATCTTTCTTTCCCTACATGAACTATACCATTGATTAATCAATAATAATGAAGAATCTCTTTATAAATGTATTCCAACTAATAAATGGAAAGAAAGGATAGAATTAAAATAGCATCATTTTGCAAATCTAATGAGTTAAAGAATGTACACATTAAGCATCAAAGTTGTTCCTATCATTAAAAGAGAGACAACCAGGTATCACGTGCCTCCTATGATCTTACCAAATACCACCTAAAATCTTGCCCAAGTGAGTCTGATCCAGGGTCTGGATCCAGTTGCCAATTTTCAGGAAATACAGAGGACATGGGAACATGTTGCACTGCACCAAGAGACTGCAATCAGCACAATCCAGATTTGGGGAAACTCTAAAGATCAAATGGCCTGGATTCTTGTGTACAGATTTTAAGGAAAAGAAAGGGACAGAGAGGAAATCTATAAGTTAAAAGAGACTTAAAGACACACTGAATTTTTTAAATAAGCAAGACTAAACTATAGTGCTAAGGATGCACATATGCAGGAGAACACTAAAAAACGCAGCGAAGTGATTATAATAAAGTCAGGATATGGTTACTTTTGGGGGGAAGGTGGGACTTCTGGGTGGGTGTATTAGTCAGGGTTCTTCAGAAAACAGAACCAACAATATATTTATAGATACATACATACAAATCTATCTATCTATCTGTCTGTCTATCTATCTATCTATCTATCTATAGATTGATTACAGGAATTGACTCACGAGATTGTGGAGGCCGAGAAGTCCCACGATCTGCCATCTGCAAGCTGGAGAACAGAAAAGCCAGTGGTATAATCCAGCGTGAGTCTGAAGGCCTGAGAATCTGGGGACCGATGGTATAAGTCCGAGTCTGAGTCCCAAAGCCTATGAATCAGGAGCTCCAACGTCTGAGGGCAGGAGTGGGTGTCTCAGCTTAAGCAGAGAGCAAAGTTGTCCTTCCTCTGCCTTTTTGTTCTATTCAGGCTCTGAATGGACTGGATGATGCCAGATTGGGGGAAACTCTAAAGGTCATATGGCCTGGAATACATAAATTTTAAGGAAAAGAAAGGGATAGAAAGGCAATCTGTAAATTGAAAAGGACTTAAAGACACATCAGATTTTTAAAATGAGCATTGGTAAGGGCAATCTTCTTCACTCAGTCTACTGATCCAAATACTAATTTCTTTCAGAGGCACCCTCCTCACAGACACACTCAGAAATATATCATGTTTTACCCGCTATCTGGACATCCCTTAGCCCAGTCAAGGTGACACATAAAATTAACCATCACAGTGGGTGACAAAGTCCTATTTATTGACTTGACAAGAATGTTCATCTCAGAATAACTGTCATACAATCGTTTTATGTTGTTTTCTGTATCTGTGTTTTATAATAATAATAATATCATATTATTATAATAATAGCCCACCTGAAAGGGCTCTCCACCCTCTGTGGGTGGGAGAAGAGCCTGATGTGAGGTTAGGAGATGGGAGGAATTCCTCTACAATGTTGAGGAAGCAAGCAGGAAGCAAGGTGGCCCTTCCCAGTAGGCTGATGAACCACCAGCACATTTTTGGATTCTCCTTACCACGTGGGAAATATCACTGGACCCTCCTCGAGAGAAGTATTAATTAATAATACTGGATAATTATTATTTTTAAGTCAGGAGCTATGCAAAAAGTACTTTAACTCAGGTTAGAAAAGCTCAAACTAATTTCACAGACACCTTTTTTGTTTGTTTGTTTGTTTTTCTGTGTTTTTTTTGCGGTACGCGGACTTCTCACTGTTGTGGCCTCTCCCGTTGCGGAGCACAGGCTCCGGACGTGCAGGCTCAGCGGCCATGGCTCACGGGCCCAGCCGCTCCGCGGCATGTGGGATCTTCCCGGACCAGGGCACAAACCCGCGTCCCCTGCATCGGCAGGCGGACTCTCAACCACTGCGCCACCAGGGAAGCCCCACAGACACCTTTTGAAATAGGTTGTAAGTGCATGAGGATTGGAAAGGGGGTGTATGACTTTCTGGAAAAAGCGAACCTTGTTCTAGCCCTCACCGTCAAATCCTGTTTCACCTAGAGCTGTGGTCAATTCAACTGAGTGTACTACTGTGCTACGGTTATCTAATTCTTGGTGATTTAAAGACTTTTAAAATCTGTAAAATGGAAACATTTCATCCAATTAAAAAGAAAATTTCCCATCGCAAAAAGCTTATTAGCCACTAGAATAAATGACTAAAGGAAGTTTTGCTATCTCTTTCCCATGACAGCTCACAGAGCCGTCTGCTCAGAGTCCCCCAGGTTCAGGCACACGTGGAGACAGGTCTGACAGATGTCTCTTTGGTGTCTCCCAAGGAGATTATGACTGCACTGTCACTGCCCAGGTGTGATGGCCATCACAGGAAGGCAGAAGAGCATGGCGGCTGGAACACAGACGTGTGTCAGAAAGACTTAAGTTCAAATCCTGGCCTTGGTCACTTACTAGCTCTGTGACATGGGGCAAATTAATTAACCTTTCCAAATGTTTGTTTCCTCATCTATAGAATGAGGGTAGTGATCACAACTATTTCATTAAGTTGTGTGAAAAATGAATGTAATGATGGATGTAAAGGGCAAAATACCTGACACACACAAGAACTCACTAAGTGTGAGCTATTCTATCTTTATTACTATTAACGTCAAGGTCATCACCAGAAGGATAGTCTGTTAAGGAAGAAAATACTTTAGACCAGTGGTTCTCAAAGTGTAGCCCCCAAACCAGCATCATCTGCACTTGGGGACTTCTTAGAAACGCAAACCACCCCCCTCCCTCCAACTCCAGACCTACTGAATCAGAACCTCTGGGGTAGGGCCCAGCGATGTGTGTTTTAACAAACCCTCCAGTAATTCCAGGCAAGCTAGAGTTTGAAAACCATTGATCTCATTCCATCGTCTGTTGAAGCCTCCTGTAAACTTTTGCAGCCAGAGAATTTGAAATTTTCAGGAAGCCTGCTAAAATTTTGTTTTATTGACTGAGCACAATCAACTTGAAATCTAGCCTTGATTCTATCAGCCAGTGATGCTGAAGAGAGAATCCCTGCCTGAAGTCTCACTAGCTTTATTAGTACACTGAAAGCAAGATTGTGGATTGTCATCTATGTGTTCCTCAGCATCTCACACGCTGTCTGACAGGCTGTAGACACTCGATAAATATTCATTGCCTGAACAATGAATGAAGAGTTAGGAGAAAGACTGGAGATGATTATAGCATTCCACCAGCAGATAAGTGCAAATCTAAGGTAATCTAACTTAGGATTTTGCTTTAAAATACTTGCTTTCTAGAACTCAGGGGACAATCATCTCCTTGGCTTAGTCAGCAATGTAAGCATATCTTATTAAAATGTACGACTTCCAACTGAAATTTGAAAAAGGGATCAACAGTGATTTTAAAACCTTTTAAATAACTAAATTCCCACTGAAACTGAATTTGGGGCAGTACTCAGTTAGCCCTTGGATTAAAGAGACAACCAGAAGAAAACAAATGGACAAAGAAGGATTTCAGCTATTGTTTTAAATGCAATTCTGGGGCTAGACCCTGAAAATAAAGAGAGGGAAATTACTTTCTCCCTCTATGTATGTATACACACACACACACACACACACACACACACACACACACACACACATATATATAATACATGTATATTATAATAGAAGCATAAATGATCCTTTATACCCTGAAGCAAGACAAAAATCCAGATTAATCAAAGGAAAATAAAAAGACTATACTGAATATAATTTATTAAGGCAGGAAATTATAAAAATTTTGTTTAAGAAGGTTTCAATAATTCCAAATTTCAATTAATCTGCCTATCTCATTAAACTAATGTATTTAGAAAGCAGCAGTCATTATCTAGTTGAAGCACCACATCTTCACATAGAAAAATATCTTTTCCTTTAAGATACAGTACCTAAAACTAACAAGTGCAATTCTGGGAGGCACAGGAAAATTAAATGCAGTTTGGCACCCATACACACCTAGTGACTCTACAGAAAAATATTAAAGTGATAAAAAAGTGCCAGCAGCAGTAATGCCAGGATCATCCATATTTATTTTGCTTCTTGTATTTGACCATCTATCAGTGTGAAGAGCCCTCAGTAAAAATGAATGGTTTTATCAATATTCTCAGCAAAACATATTTGGTTTCATCGTTGTAAGATCTACTGCCACCAACCTTGAAAGTTTGGTCTCCTGGCCCGGGGACACTGCCTCTCTTGCAGATCAGTATAATCTGATGAAAAGCATATATTATCTAGAGCAGCTCTATACATTAGAGAAAAAGAAAAAAGAAAACTGGGTGACTGACAGCAGTTCCTTGGTGGCACCTGATGAAATAATGCAGCATTAACTAATGAATTAATAGGGATATTGGACCTATCATTTTTTATTTTGGGATTAGAAGTAATGGAAGACCCTCAGGCACTAAAGAAGCAACATCCATTCATTTGTAAGTAGGTTGAGAAAGATAAGAGACATCCCAAAGAGCTTAACTTACTCTCAAGGAGAACTTACTGACTCATACTTTCATCCGTTCAGTCATTCATTTAGTTCTCTGTAATTCTGTACTTGGGTGTGCCTTTAGATTTACTTTAGTATTTAAAAAGTAGGACAATTGACTTGTCCATTTTTCTCTGCATTCTATTGACTCTCTTTTTGGTGACTGCAAACTTTTCAAGGATTTCCTTCTTGTGAGACATTTAGAAACCTCTCTAATCTTTCTGAAATTAATAAAAATAGTTTAAAAATATTCCTCTTTTAAAATTTGACAATGTTGCCTCCCTTTATTTTTCCACTTAAAAAAGTTACTTATACCCTACAGCAGTGGTTGTTCACAACTGTGATAATGGAAGAAAAACTCAATACTCTTTAAAGAGTCACATGTCTGCTGAATCTTTGCACAGTTAAGGAGAATATAAATTTCTAATACTGAAATTATGGAATTTGGGAGCTGAAGAATATAAAAGGTACTTAAGGAAGAAAAAAATGCTCCAACCTCCACTACTATGTAATGACTCCCAAAGCTCTGTCTGAAGCCCAGTCTCCTTTCTGAGCTCCAGGCTGGACACAGAGCTGCCTTCCTGACACTATCATTCTGATGGTAAAGAGGTTTGCAAGGTCTTCTCACACACACCCACACACACCCACACACACAGCATTTGCCATCATGAATTCATGAAATGGCCTTTTAAGAGTGGGCCTTTATACGGGAAATGAGCTGGCTTCTCCATCTAGAGATAGACTCAGGAGATTGTATCAGCAAACGTCTTCTTCCATGCCTGTTTCTGACGCCAACCAATGTTGCAAATAGCAGATGACAATTCTGATCCTCCCAGATGCTAGCAGTGCAGTTAGGAGCTGTCCTCACTACATGCTCCGCTTGCTGGCTAGCATTTGAAGGAGCAATTTTATTACTTGCTTGGATTAACTGATGAATATACACGCAGAGGTCTTTTTGAGAAACCTTACTTAATAGTTCTGCAGAAGCTATGCATTTGACCCAAAGAATAAAATGGGTAGTCAGTAACTACAGAGGTGTATGCCAATACTTCACTACTGGCTCACTAGCACCTGAGTCTCTTCATTAGGGATGAACCCCAGACCACCAACAGCTGGGCAAAGATGACGAGAGATTACAGGACAAAAACTGAGAGATGGCTGTTACTGCCACAAGCTGGGACCTATCTCTGATGTGTGTATGTAATTCCTGCTGTAACAGGGTCTTTTCAGTTACACATAATAAATCCCCTCGTTTAAATGACTGGGATTAGGTGATCAGTACTGTTCCTTTTGCTTTAGCAACCTATAAGATGAAATGTGAACTCACGTAGCCTTGAGGGAAGGGAGTAAGTCAGGCTGTATGATCAAGGCCTAATAAAAACCCCTCAAGACGTTACAATGGTTACACATGCTCCACAGGCACCTGAGACTTAACATGGCCAAAACCAGTTACCATCCTCCTCCTAAAATACCCTGTTTCTCTTCCTACTGCCATCTTTCCATGACTGGTACCATCTGCCCGACCACAGCTAGACACCATGTCCTACCATTTCTAAATCCTATTTGATTTACCACCCTGAGTTGTTGGGTCAGATATAGTAGTTGAAAGTGAACATTTAGCAGGTGAGGCAAGTTGAAAGATGGAATGGACCACCGTGAGGAGGCAGGGGAAGTCAGGAGGAGGTGGTAATGCTCTCTGTCCTTCAAAGAGTCCTAGGTCGTGAGCTAACCATTTCTGGCCTATATGGGTGGAGCATGTGTGTCTGGAAGAGATCCAAACTGCATGTCCCCCTCCACAGAGACCCTCTGTACTGACATAGTTTTTTTCAATGGCTTCTTGGTACACTGGTACACCAGAAGCTGTCAGGAAGTCCCCTTGGAGACTGATAATTGCTGCAAGTATTGGCTGGCTGCTGAGAGACTAGTAGTGAGAACTACAGGATGTCATGTTCCATGTGGCACCACCAAAGTCCTGAGAGACTCTGCAGTCCTGGCTACCGTGCTATCTAGCAGAGTCCCAGGGACAGGAATTGAATGCAGGCCTCTCCAGCCACTGCCACCTCCTTCCTCCCTGAATACAGTAGCCACCAGAACACGTGACCTTGAGAAGTGTGAAGGTCAAAGCCAGCAAGTTGAGTTCAAACTAAGCCACTGGTTAAAGAGACAAGCTGGAAAATGACAGTTAGAGAATGGAGATGTGGGGCAGGGAGTCAAAGCACCAGGAAAGTCAAAAGTGAGAAGAGGCAGAGCTGCTCTGGATGAATTCTGAGGACAAAGTGTGAATGCCTGTTGGGATCTTTACCTGCTCCCAGGATTCTGTTATTGGGCAAGCCAAGATCGTTCAGGTGGTTCAGACAGGGAGCAGAGAAGCAAGTTGAGGTGGTTCATGCTCAAAATCCACGATTCCACTGTGTTGTAACAGGTAAGCTCATCTGTGGAGGAAGAGAGACTGGGATGGGTAAGAGATTCCCCAGAACTGTAGATGTCTGAAATAGCCTCCGTGGGAACAGAAAGGGAGTTGACCAGGGACACAGAAGCAGCACCCAGCAACCCCAGGGACCCCGTTGAAGCTGGAAACCACACATTAAGTGTAGCAGCCTTACACTTGAGTGTGTGGTTTCCTACAGTGCTGCTGAGCAGTTTCAGGAGAGGGAGCCAACTGCAGAAGTGATAAAAGCTTTGCCATGAACGAAGTAGGGTACAGTGTTATACAACATAAGGGAGTGAGGGAGAAGCAAATGAACATTTACTGTGTAGGTCTAGATTGGAGAAGAAAAGAAGGTGTGAGGGTTATTTCTGTTTCAACTTGGCTGAGCCACGGTGCCCGTTTATTTGGTCAAACGTTATTCTGGATGTTTCTGTGAGGGTGTTTTCAGATGAGATTAACATTTAAATCAGTAAACTTTAAGTAAAGCAGATTGCCCTCCATAACGTGGGTGGGCCTTAGCCAATCCGTTGAAGGCCTTAATAGAACAAAAGACTGACCTCCCCCAAGCAAGAAGGAATTCTGCCAATACACAGCCTTTGGACTTGAACTGCAACATCAGAGTTTTCCATGGGTCTCCAGCCTACCAGCCCACCCTGCAGATTTTGGACTTGCCAGCCTCCATCAGCATGTGAGCCAAGTTCAGTAAAGGTAACAGAATGTGGGAAGAGGAAGAATGGTAAATTACTAAATTCACAGTTAGGGGAGTTTCAGAGTTTAGATGCAGAGCAGATCTGAATGAGAACAAAGTCAGGAGAGTGGAGGCAGAGAATGAGGTGAGGGGCGTCTGTGGGCTGTCTGCCCACATGCACCCTGAGGCAGTGCACTCAATGAGTGTGGGAGAATGGAGAGAGAAGACTGAGAGCCAGGGTGCCAGCAGACAGGGAGGGCTGCCTGCTCACATTCCAACGGCTCCTTATCACCTCTAGGGAATGGCAGGAAGCCCTTCATGACCTGGCCCTTCGCCCCTTGCTGGCTCACCTCTGCTCAGCCCCAGCCCAGCCCAGCCTCAGCCACCCTGACTTTCTCATCCGTGGTGTGGAAGACTAAACTCTCAGTCTTCAAGACTTTGCACATTCCATTCTTCTTACCCTTCTTGGAAGGGCAATCCACTCCTCGCCCTCCCCCCACCCCATTCATACTGGCAGCTTCAAATGAAATCAAAAAGAATTCTCACCTTGACAAGCACACCTAATAAACCCAAGACCATCTGGGCAACAGTCTCTTAAAAGGTCAGGAAAATTTCTTCCTATACTCAGTAATTAGCTGTACCTTGAATGAAACAAACTGCACTTGTCTGTGGAACTGCAAGTTCCACAAATCCTTTAAAAACTTTCAGGCTGATCAATCCAAATCACATCCCAGGATTTGAGCTTTCCAGATTTACTGATAATTCAGGTAGCATCAGAGAACTGCATTAATTACTTGCAAAGATGATAACAGGTGGCAACAGATGGACTCACCTCTAAGCTCTTCATTATCTGCAGGCCCTTGCCCATTGCCAGACTTCGAATCTCAATGTTTAGTGCAGAGACATGCTTTCTGCCTTGATTTCTTTTCCTATTCTTGATTTCCCCCACTATAGCCTCTCTTGAACTTAGTACTTTATCTAAAAAGTGGTAAATAAAACATGAGCCTGGTTTTAACTTTTAAAGCATAAAGTAGTTCAATAAATAGAGGAGTGGATGGATGTTAATCAATTACAGTTGATTCATGGCTTTCCAACTGATATCTGGATCAGAGACTCTGGCAGTGAACTTTAAGGAACAAGGAGCTCTGATTTCTTTCTTTGGCCTGAGAAAAATTCACCCCTTTGGCTCATTTTCTTCCCTCCATAAAGATTGTATGGTGGTGGGGAAAGACCTTAGGGGACTGGAATAACTCCATTCCAAGTGGCCACCCTTGCATGTTTGCTCATCTTCCCAAACCATTGTCTTAAAGTTCTCCCTAGTAATACAGACAACAGCATCATTACAGAGTCACACTGATGAGCAGAGTTGTCCACAGGTGACCCTTCTTTTTACATTAAGCAAGCTGAAGCTCTTAGTGGCAGACACAAAATATGATTCCTTGCTTTCTTAAACTAAACACTCTCCTTCTTTAATAAACTCCTCATTCACTGTGAAATTGAAAACACAGCCTTTTCCTGATGACCAGATGGCCTAGCAAACTTAATCAATTCAAGCACTCCACACTTCCTCCCCACTACCCTCCACAGTGGGGAAATCAAGAGGCAAACTCCTTATTCCTCCCAGATGCCTACCTCTCTCGAGGGCGTCCCCCAATCTTTATTCTTTAAAAAGAGCAATGGAGTAGGGAGAAAGCAAATATTTCTTTAAAGCTCTAAAATAAATCTTTCAGAGGAGGGTAACAGTAAATGAATAAAAGAAATGAGTCAAAATTATACCTTGACTAATATTTAATTCAACAAGAATGTCACTTACGGTTATTCTAATTTATCTGGTATAGCTGTTTCAATTACAATTTCCCTTCAAATTCATATCTAGTATTCCAGACAGTAAAGCAAAGAAATTCTGATGGGTAATGTAGGGCAATGTGAGTAGAATCTTACCTCCATCAGTTGATACCCACTTAATACTATGGACTGTTCCAGCTAATAAAAGCTTATCATGATTCCTGAGTTTCTTTGGGTTTATTTTTCTTTAACAATCTTACCTAGGCAAATTTATTGAACTTCCCAAACCTATTTCTTCTACCCGAGGAAATGGGTACCTTAGGCTTACCAATATATGAAAAAATAAAGGGAAAGAAATTCATATTGGTAAGCTACTTTCCTGCACAGATAAATTGACTACCAAAAGGAATTATTCCCACAGTTAGGTCTCTCACATCATCAGGAAATGTACCCTCTCCTCCTTCCTCAAACCAGTTTTGGAGATGGTGACTAATGTTCTTATTTACATGGGAACTGATATCTCCTTCATTTATTGTTTAAAATAGTAGCATGTTAGGGTTGCTATGAATTGTAAAGGAAAATTAGCTTGCAACAAGGGGTTTTATTAACAGAGTGGTGAAGTGAAACCAAAACTGAAGTGGCAGCAGCTATTCTGCATTTGGAAAATATGGTCTCAGAAAATGTACAAGCAAGTCACATACACACTTGTTTCTAAAAGCTCAGGACACTAAAGCGTTCCCAAAAGCATGGCAATAAAGCCATCATTCAGAAATAAAAGTGGATTATACAGGTTCCCGCCTAAACACTTAGGTGGCATATTTTCCCATCCTTTCAATATTTCATTTGCTAAAAAGGCAACTTGACTAAATAGCTCCTGTGTCCTATTCTTTACTAACAGGAAGTGGTTATTATGAATCTTCATTTTTTATATTCATTGTAAAATGTAGTTAATTGGAAGCTTTAGATAAATACAAAAAGCTTGTTTATATGAAAATTCCTCCCTAGAAAGGATAAGAAATCCTCCCGGTTCAACAGAAAACAATTACTCACTAATTCAAGACAGTAAAAACTCTCTCCTCACCATAAAAAGGCATAAACTAATAAAAAGTTTTGATATTTTTGTTTATTGGTGATTTTATGCATACTATTTATAAAAATTGGTTAGTGCAGAGGGAGACTAAATAATGTTAACTGTTTCAAGCAATAGTCTGAATGCTAATTAAAGAGTAAAGAGATAGACTTAGAACAATGTTTTTTCCCTCCACAAAACATTTTAACTAGAGGGTCATAGGATATTTATTTTAAAACTTTCTAATCAGTAAAAGAAACATTTCCTTGGTGCAAAAAAGGAACAAACATCACCCAACATTCCCTATAAATTCTTCAGCAAGGAAAATTGGGCGTAATAGAAAAAAAAGAGCACAGATTTTTGTTCCTAAAATAAACTTTATGCAATCACAGGAAGCACTTAGATCCCTTTTTTTCCTCCTCTTGCAGGAAAATGAAACAATCTCTGGGCCACAGAAAATAACACAAGTTTTAGAAAATCCCTGTGGTGTGAGAGAAAAAAAACTTCAAGTGAATCTCTTCTGAGTCCCATCAATGATGTAAAGGACAACAGATGTTCAAAGACTCAGGTACTTCAACAAGAAGTAATTGATTTGTACTGGTGAGAGTGATGACTCCATCCGAGGTTCAGGAAAACAGGACAGCAGAGAGTCACACACACAACACTACAATCAATATGTCTACACACAACTAGCTCCTGGCTTCATTTTGGCTAAAACAGCAAGTGTAAGAAGAGTAATGATGGCAAGAAGTGCAGAAGAAAAGAAGCATAAGAAGAGGGGAGGAAGAAAAAGTGGATAGGACTATTTTATTTTAGATTGCCAGCAGGTTCCACTAAAAATTAGTAAAAATATGGGCATGCCAATCATGGATGGGGCAATTTAAGAAAAATCAGTTCATAACTGTGGATACATATGGTACATATGCAAAAATTCATACACTGCGATTGGGTAGAAGAAAAAGTTTATAACATTTTCATTAAATTTAATTATAGGTGTCAAGAGAATAATATAATACTTTCTGCCTTAAAAGTACTTTTTCTTAGAATCTCCAGTTAGGAGGGTATTTTTGCCATTGCTACAAAGGGCACATTAGTAGGCAAACATTTGTATAATCCCACCATAGACTTATCAGTTAAGTCCTTCTCAGGATGAAAGATCAAAATATAGTTTATACAGAGTAAATCAGGAAGAACTTCAGACTTTATAGAGATTTCTCCCTCTGTGGCTTTAATGTAAAAGGTGATTCCACAAAATCTTTTTAACACCATCTATTTGGGCTGTGACATTCCACGACCACACCTTGAATTTAACAGGTCAGAAATAGGATAATAAAATAAGTTGCATTCAATAGATTAAAAATGTAGTTTCACATGACTTTTTAGACTGTTGGGTTTTGGCAACAGCAACTAGGCAGAATGAACTGCTAAATCATTTACGGTGCCAAAATACACATTTCACTTCCTCATGCTCTTCCATCACCCTTCTCCAGCCCTGGTTCCCTTAGGGAGCTCTTCCTGTGATGGTTTTCCAGCTGGTCTCCCTATTTTCCCAGATTTTGTTACTGAATTCCCCTCCCTCGTATCCCCAGCCCATCACCATGGCCCTCATTTCCTACATGTGGCTGGATCAACCTTTTAAAAATATGGCTTCCATAAGTCACTTCCAGAGTCAAGAACTTATGAGAGCCAGTTTCTTCGTTACCTGACAGAGATAGCTGACACATACATGCACAAACACGTATGCATGTGTGTATGTTTTAATACAGGTTGCAGCTTTCCACGTACGTTTTAACAACATAACCCAGGGATCATTCCATTTCAGAACATATGGAGGTGCCTTTATTCTCTTTCATAAGCTGCATGATACTCCACTATAGGGATGTTCCACAATTTATTTAACAAGGCTCTGTGGAAGGGAAATGGGTGGTTGACTGAGTAGAAGGAGGAAGTATATTTTTTTCTACAAATGATATTTTTAAGGTTACATCATACACACGAAAGAATATGTACAAGTGAATATGTACAAGAAACAAAACAATATCAGTGACTCCACCCATCCTCCCAAGTTAAAAAAAAACAAACTAGTTTACCAACACTGTATTTACCTTTGTGTTCCTTTCATGCCTCACTCCCCTGTCTCTCACCCTAAAAGTAACTCTTCCCTGATTTTAATGTTTATCATTCCTATGAGTTTCTAAGAAAATTTTATCATATATGTTTATACTGCTAAATCAGAAATTAGTTGGTTTTGCTTGTTTTTGAGTTTTATAAGATGTCTTTGCAAAGGTGTTGCTGAAATAGGATCTCCATACTGTAAACAGTCTTCTGTAACTTGCCATTTTTGCACATTATGTTTCTAAGATTCATCCATTTTTAAAAAGTAGTTGTAGTTCATTCATTATCATTGCTGCAGAATATTCTACTGTGTGACTACACTATAATAAATTTATCCATTCTTCTATTGCCAGACATTTGGGTTATTTGCAGGTTTTTGCTACTCCGAACAGTGCTGCTATGAACACTCTTATATGTCTTCTGGTGCACATGTGCAAGAAATCCTCTAGGAAACACCAAGAACAGAGTAGTAGGTTATGTGACTGTAATATTATAACAAAGTGTTCTTCAAAGTGGTTGTTTACCGTTTTACCACCAATGTCTAGGATATGTCCCTTCTAATACTTGGTTTATAAGACTTCTTAATTTTTACAATCCAGTGAGTATAAGTGGCCTCTCATTGGTTTTGATTTGCATTTTCCTGATTACTACTGGGACTGAGCTGCTTCTCTTATGTTTACTGGCCATTCATGTTTTCTCTTCTGTGAAATGCCTGTTTTGTTTCTATTGTCTAGTTTTCAATTAAGCTATCATTTTTAAATTTTCTTACTGATTTGTAGGAATTCTTGAATTCTTAGGAATAACTAGTTATAGGCGCTGCAATATGTTCTCTCAGTTTCCAGTTTATCTCCTCAATTTCTATATGATGTCCTTTACCAAAGAGACATTCTTAATTTTAACATAATGCCAAATTTATCAATCTTTTCTTTTCTTTTGTATTTGTTTAAGAGATTCTACACTCCTAAGGTCACAGGGTCCTATATTTTCTGCAAAATTTTAAATTTTTACTTTTAAAATTGATTTTTATATGGCATAAGGTAGGGATCCAATTTTTTCTGTCCCAGCACTGTTTCCCCAATGATCTGCAATACCCATTTTGTCGTAAATCAAATATTCAAATATGCACACACTGTTTCTAGGTTCTCTATTTGTCAATTTTCTATCTTTTATTAACACTGTCTTAATTACTGTCAGTTTATAGTGTCTTGATATCTGGTAGGACAAGTTGGCCTCCTTGTCTTCCTGTTTATTTTTCTTCTTCTTCAGGAGTTTCTTAGCTATTCCTGGATCTTTACTCTTCATGTAAATTTTGAAATCAGTTTGTTAGGCTCTATTAAAAGGGAGAATTATTTTTCATGGAATGTCTTTTTATACCTTTAAAATTTTGTCTGGAAGGCATGTATTATAGATAAAAATATATTTTTAAAATCTTATGACTGCTTGTTGTGTCAAGGTCGAACTGCACTTCATGTCATTCAAGGCCCTCTGTAATCTGATCAGTTTTTCCCATCCTATTATCCTATTCCCCATGGCATCCAAATATGAAACTACATCTCTAAGTAGGCTAGTTTTCCACAGCTCCCCAGGAAACACTATATTCCGCCCACTTACACCCATTTCTTTGCTCATATTATTTCCTCCTATTTAATCCCCTATTCTTCAAACCTGATTCCAGATCTTCTTTCTCCAATCCATTTCCCTAGAACTACTAATGTACTTAGAGTTCAGTTCTTATTCATTTTAACATTTACTTTGTGATAGTTTAGTGTCCTCAATTAAAGTAGAAGCTCCCTATGGACAAGTATGGGCTGGGAAACAGTTGAAGAAATATTTTTGATTGGTTCTTCTCAATGTTAAATGGATTTTAGACTAATCACTATTGTTGACCTTTGGGTCCAGTCACAATAAGGCCTTTTAGTTTGAATATCTTGGCTTTCTTTTGTACTTGATCTCGGTAAGTAACTAGATTAGTGAACTACAAGAGAAAGCCAGTAATTAATGGAATTTATTTGCAAGGAACTTTTACAACATAATTAGAAAATACTTTCATCCGCAAAGACAGCCTAATAGCATATTCTCATGGTGGTTTACAATGTATCTGTATAGTCCTCCATCTGAAGAGATGATAAAGAAACAAGTGTGTGAACCATAATTAAATCCATTAGGCACAGTGTGAGAAATAATGTTTAAACAACAGTTCAACAGCTGCAACACCCATATTCTACAAAATGTTTTTTTAATGCTTGAAACAGATACAGTTAAAGATAATTTATTGTTCCTATTTTATATTTCAAAATAAATAACAACAAAAAAATCATTATTGCTTGATACATTCAATTTGTAAAAGACAACTGATGTTATTGTAGAGGTCCAAACTAACCTACAGTATTAAAATTACTAAAGGCATAAATGGGCTAAAATAAAAAATATAAATGGGCTAAAACAAAAAATAACAACTACAGAACTTTAAAATATCTACGAAAGATTAAAAATAATAAAGACTAGGAAAGCAGTTTGCAAAAATCTTCAAAAACACAACCACTTTTTGTCTTCTTTTTAAATTAAAGGATATTCTTTTGTTTTAAACATCCTTTATGTATTAATCAAGTTATCTGTTGTTATAAACCTGACATTCCTGGGAATAAAAGTCAGCTACTTTTCAATTAATAAGTTGAAAGTATGGTACATCAATATTTATATAGGCCATCTAATTTCAGACTTTGACAAGGTTTTCAAAGCATTGATATACTTTAAACTGAAGATTGGGTTTAAATGGTATTATTCAAATAAGAGTTTCTGATTAGAAAAGTGGTATATGACCAAATTCTATACTATACTCTATATAGACTTTAAGCCAAATTATTTAAAAATAGCTTTAAATGTGAAAACAATTTGCTGCTTCAGGTCATACAAGCAGATGTGCCAAAAGTAAGAAAAGAAAGCAAATTATTGAACTGATTATGCTTCAAGTTTCCATCTGAACTCCAAACATCAGTAGTCACTCAGACTGGCACAAGGAAGAGACAATGCTCATCTAGTTGTTCAAAAAGGTATCTTTAGTTTAAAAAATGAAGAGAGACTTTGAAAAAGGGATTTGAAAACAACTATACATGGCAACTGTGACATTTCAGGCATTTAAAAACGGTTATCTTCTTATAAAAATACTATTCTGGAAAGTATAATCCAATATCAGAAATCAATTCATGAATACATCATTCTTTTTTTACTAACCTTATTGAAGTAAAACTGATGCACAATAAACTGAACATATTTAAAGTGCACAACTTGATGAGTTTTGATCTAGGTATATACCTGTGAAAACTTCACCATAATCAAGTTAATGATCATTCCGTTACTTCCCAAAGTTTCCTCATTTCCTTTTTAATCTGTCTCTCTCTCCATACCCTTTCTCTCCCAGTACCCATCTCCAGGCAACCACTGATCTACTTTGTCTAGTAAAGTATGCATTTTCTATAATTGTATGTACATAGAATCACACAGGTTGTACCCTTTTTGTCTGCCTCATTCATTCAGCACTATTATTTTAAGAGTTAATAATTCATTTTAATAATTCACTCTCAAGATTTAATAATTCATTTTACGACTTAATAATTCATTCCACTTTATTGCTAAGAAGTATTCTATTGCATAGTTACAGACAATTTGGTTTATCCATTCACCTCTTGGTGGACATGTGAGTTCTTTCCAGCATTTGGAAAATATAAAATAAAGTCGCTAGGAATATTTGTATGTAAGTCTTCATGTGGATATATATTTGTTTCTCTTGGATAAATATCTAGGAGCAGAAGAGTTCGATTGTATGGTAAGTGCATCTTTAATTTTTTAAGAATGTGCCAGACTGTCTTCCAAATGTAAATGTACTATTTTACATTCCCATCAACAGTGTATGAAAGTTCCAGTGGATTCACATCATCATCGACCCTTGGTGTGGTCAGTCTTTTTCATTGTAGCCATTTTTATAGCTGTGTAGTGGTATCTCATTGTGGGGTTTTTGTTTTGTTTTGTTTGCATTTCCCTAATGACTAAAGGTGTTGAGTATTTTTCATGCTACTTTTCAATGGTATATCTTCTTTGGTAAAGTCTCTAGTCACATTATCTGCCCATTTTAAAATTGGAGTTTTTGTCTTCTTATTAATGGGTTGTAAGAGTTCTTTATATAGTTTAGATACAAATTCTTTGTCAGATATGTTTTACAAATATTTTCTCCTAGTCTGTAAATTTCCTTTTAATTTTCTTAATTATGTTCTTCCAACAGCTGTTTTAAATTTCTGAAGTACAATTTATTAACTTTTTCTTTTATAGATTTATAGCGATTTTCTGTGCCCTAATTAAGCAGTCTTTGCCTAACTCAAGATCATGAAGATTTTTCTCCTGTTTTCCTTTTAGAAGTTCCATAGCTTTAGATTTTACATTTCGGTATATGATCCATTTTGATTTTATTTTTGTAGATGTGTAAGGTACAAGGCAAGGTTCATTTCTTTGTGAAAAGATGTCTAACTGACCACAATTGCTGAAAAGATGATCTATTCCTCATTGAATTGCCTTGGTACTTTTCTTGAAAATCAAGTTGTCATATCTGTATATGTCTATTTCTGAACACTTTATTCTGTTCCATGGGTCTATCTATCTTATACCAATACCACACTGTCTTGATTACTGTAGCTTTATAAATCTTAAATCAAGTAGTGTAAGTCCTCTGACTTTAATTTTCCTTTTTGGAAACTGTTTTGGCTCTCCTAGACCCTCTTTAGTTCCATATAAATTTTAGAATCAAGTTGTCAGTTTCAACAAACGAGTCTCCTGGGATTTTGATTGGGATTGCATTGGATATAGATCAATTTGGGGAGAATAGATATTTTAACAACACTGAGTCTTCCAAACAATAAACATGATATCTCCCACCATTTATTTAGGTTTTCTTTGATTTCTTTCATTAGTGTTTTGTATGTCAGCATAGCACATCTTGCACATATCTTATTAGATTTATATTTAAATATTACGTTTTGTGCTATTATAAATTGTACTATTTTCATTTCAAATTCCAATTGTTCACTGCTAATATATAAAAATAAAATTCATTTTTGTATATTGACTTTGGATACTACAACTCTACTAAATTTACTTATTAGTTCTAGTTACTTTTGTGTATATTTTGGGAGATTTTCCCCATAGACAATCATGTCACTTGTGAAAAGTCACAGCTTTATTGCTTCCTTTCCAATATGTATGCTTTTATTTCTTTTTCTATTCCACTGACATGACCTCCAGTACAATATTGAATAAAAGTGGTGAGCCTGGAGAACCTTGCCTTGTTCCCTTTCTTAGGAGGAAAGCAGTCTTTCACCATTAGTTAAGATGTTAAGCGCAAATTTTTTGTAGCTGCCTTCTATAAGAGTGAAAAAGTTGTCTTTTATTCCCACATTGCTGAGAATTTTTATCCGAAATGCTGAATTTTGTCATACACTTTTTCTACATCTTTTAGAGAAACATATGGTGTTTCTTCCTTGGTCTCTCCTTCAGTTTCTTTTTTTCTTTAATCTGCTGTTTACACTGATTGACTTTCAAATGTTGAACCAACCCTGCATTCCCAGGAAAATGACCCCCTTGGTCACAATGCATTACCCTTTCTATATAATGCTGGATTCAATTAAATAATATTTTGCTGAGAATTTCTGTATCTATGCCCACGAGGAGTATTTGTGGTTTTCTTGCACTGTCTTTGTCTGGTTTGGGTATTAGGATAATGCTGGCTTCAAAAAATGAGTTGGGAAGTGCTCCCTCCTCTTCTATATTTTGGAAGCGTTCGTGTAGAACTGGCATTATTTCTTCTTTAAATGTTGGGTAGATTTTGCCAGTGATGGCATGTGGGACTGGAGTTTACTTTGTCAATTTACAACTACAACATACATTTCCTTTGGTGATTTATGACATTAAAGTTATTTCTTTTTTAGTGAGCATCCTTCTTCACTCCTGGTAATGTTCCTTATTCTGAAATCTGCCATACCTGATACTACTATAGCCACTCCACCTTTCTTCTGATGAATGTTCACACTGTATATCTTTTCTATCTACTCCTTTTAATCTATTTGTGTCTTTATATTTAGAATGATTTTTTTTTAGACAATATAGAGTTGGGTCTCGCTCTTCTATCCACTCTGACAATCTCTGATTAGTCTGTTTTGAACATTTATATTCACTGTAATTATCAATATGTTTGGATTAAAATTCTCATCTTGCTAGCTGTTTTCTATTCATTCTAACTGTTCTTCATTCCTTTTATACTTTGATTTCTGCTTGCTTTTGGATTATGTACTTAGGATTCCATTTTATCTCTACTACTGGCTTATTATTTAACCTCATTTTAAAAAATGTTAGTAGTAGTAGGCAGTCAACTGTCTTTTAAAATGATCAGAAACAAGTTAATAAGTATTTTTTTATTTTTATTTTTAACCATTTTCAGAGATCTTCTTCATTTCTTTGTACAGATCAAAATTTCTATCTGGTATTCTATTCCTTCTGCTTTAAGAACTTCCTATATAGCATTTATTGCAGCAAAGTCTGCTATTAATGAATTCTCTTAGCTTTTGTCTGAAAAAAGTGTGAATCGTTTTCACTGACTGCCTTTGAGATTTTCTCATCCTTGGTTTTCCAGCAGTTTTAATATGATATATCTAGGTTTTTAAAATCCCACTTGGAACTTTCTGAGTTTTGTTAATTCCCTAGTTTAATAAATTTTATTTTATTTAGAGAATTCTTAGCAGTTATCTCTTTAAATATTTTTTCTGTCCCAAGGTCCCTCTCCTCCTCTTCTCCTTATGAGATACAATTTATCCCCAGCTCTTATTTGTGTGTATGTGTGTTTTAAACTGTTTATACTCTTCGTACTTCAATTTGGGTACTTCCTGTTTACCTATCTTCCAAGTTCATCAACACTTTCTTCATTTGTGTCAAGTTTACTAACCAGCCCAAAGGTATTCTTCTTCCCTGTTACTTTTTAAATTTCTATTTTACTTGTTCTTATAGTTTCCGTCTCTCTGTGAAATTCCTCATCTAATTAAGCTTGCTGTTCACTTTTTCCATTAGCCCCTTTAACATACTAATTAGCCATTTAAAAGTCCTTCTTTGATAGTACCAACATCTGAGTCATCTCTGTGTCTGGTTCTGTTAAATGTTTTGTCTATCAAGTAGGGGGTTTATTTTTCTTGCTTTTTATGTTTTATAATTCTTTCATTAAATACTGGTTATCACGAGTAGGACAGTAAAGACTGAGGTAAATAGCATTTATAGCTGAAAATGGGTATGCCTCTTATTTTGCTAGAAACTTAAGGTGCAGCACTGAGTCAATTTCATCAGGAGTTGATCTTATTTAGGTTTTGTTGTTGTTATGGTTAAAGTGCACCACTGGCTTCAGATCTCTCTGGTATTACCTTGTGCCTAAGTTGAAGGATGGGGTTGCCAAAGGATTTTTTCTTATTGTTCCTGCTCTACCCTTAGCTTTTGACCTTCTCTATTCACATTTTTGCTCCCTCCTCCAATAGTAGACTGCTGTTGCTTGATACTTAGTGCTTGCTAGCTTGCTGTGGGGCAGTGGGTTCTTAGTTGTCCTGGCTCAGCCTCAGCTTTGGGCAAATCCTGTGTCCCTGAGCCTTGGTCATTGGGCTTTCTCAGAGGTCCTCCTCCTCCCCAAGGACAGGATATTTTTAATGGTCCCTGGGGCCAGGATGTCTTTCTCTTCCTATTCCTCTAGGAATAGAGGGTTTTTCTGTTTCCTCTCCCCAGTCATAATGGGTCTTCATCTGATGACAACAAGATTTGTTGCCCTCCCCCAGTGACTTACAGTATTTGTTCCACAGGGAAGGGAGGTCAGGCAGGGCTCTGTTTTTCTCACAGAAGCAACTGCTCTTCTCCTCCAGGCCTATACACTAAGAAAGGCTTTTTTCAGTACCCTACCCCATGCTCAAATCTTCTCTTAGGTACCCAGTGAAGTCCACAGAGAAAAGTCTATAAGGGGGTGTAAACTCCCCTTCTGTTAGTAGCTTCCAGGGGTTCTAGATTCTCCTGTTATCCACACTCAACTTTTAGCAATGTGTTAAAATTTTTCACTGAATTTGTCTTACCTGTTTGTAGGGAGCTTGATGTCTTTTGTCTGTTTTCTGCCAAAGGCGGGGAAATCCTTACATCCTGTCTCCTTGGAGGGCTCTGTCTTTCCTTACATTTCAGGCTACTATGTTGCACTGTAACTTAGGTTCTCTGGTCAGTTTAATTAAAAGTTATGATTTTGTAGATCATACAGTGTTTTCTTATTGTAAGGGTGGGTACGATGTTCTTTCCAGTCTCCTGCATCCTAAGCAAAATTGAAACTCTCCAGTATTTTGTTGTTGTTGTTTTTGAACTTCACAAGCTGGCCCTAAAATTTATATGGGAATGCAAAAAATCAAGAATTGCCAAAATATTCTTGAAGAACATCAAGGTGATGATAAACAAGACAGTGAGTTATTGGTGCAAAGACAGACAAATACACCAATGGAAAAGAATACAAAGCCCAGAAACAGACCCACAGGAACACAAACACTTAATTTACAACAGAGGTGGCATACTGCAGAATAGAGGAGGGAAACACAGTCTCACAAGCGACAATTAGATGTCCACCTTGTGAGAAACTTACACCCACCTTACCTAATAACCAACAGGCCAATTCCACATGGACAGTAGAACATAACGTAAAAGGCAAAACAACTCAATCGCTTCTACAAGTTAATATAGGGTAATATCTTCATGACTTTGAGGTATATACAAAAAAATCAACAATCATAAAGGAAAATAATGATAAATTTGAATACACTAAGATTAAGATCCTTTGTTTATCAAAAGATACCATTAAGAGAGTGAAAGGCAAGTCATAGAGGGGGAAAGATATCTGCAACACATAGAACTGACAAGGATTCATATCAACAATATAAGAATATATACATGCTCCAACAACACATTAGAAAAATGGGCAAGAAATTTGAATGGTACTGCACACAAGAAGATATTTAACTAACCAATAACTGTATGTAAAGGTGCTCAACTTCATTAGTAATCAGGGAAATGCAAGTTAAAACCACAATGAGATACCACTAAACAACTACCAGTAATTCCACTCCCAGAAATAACTCAACAGAAATTCAAGCACATGAACACCAAGAAAATATATACAAGAATGTTCAGAGCAGCATTATTTGTAATAGTAAAACACTGGAATCAATGCAAATATCCATTTAGACAGTGGAATGGTAA
Organism: Pseudorca crassidens; assembly: GCF_039906515.1. Classification (NCBI taxonomy): domain Eukaryota; kingdom Metazoa; phylum Chordata; class Mammalia; order Artiodactyla; family Delphinidae; genus Pseudorca; species Pseudorca crassidens. The sequence continues at coordinate 67,019,313 of NC_090296.1, forward strand.
GTTGTTTATTCAAACAATGGGATTCTCTACAGCAAAGGATATGAATAAAGCACAGCTATATGCAACAATAGACATGCTTCTCAGAAATATAATACAGAAGAAAAGCAGTCAGTATAGAGCAAAATAAAAACAGTTAATATAGAGCAAAATACTGTATAGTTCCATTTAATATAAATTTCAAAAAAACAGGCAAAACTATAATGTTTAAGGGTACAGACTTAGGTGCTAAAACATCAGTTTGTTGTTAACTTTGTAAGGGAAGAAGAGGATAGTGATTGTGAAGGAAAACACTGGGGCTTTGGGGATGCTTGTTGTGGTCTCCTCCCTAACCTAGCTGGTAGTTACATGGGTGTTCACTTTGTAGATAATTAATTGACCTGTATATTTATGTCTTCTGTGCTTTACTGCATATGTAGTATACATCATAATAACCTCCCTTCACTCTCCCTCCTCCCCCCCAAAAAAAACTTGTGGCCATTAATGAACTTATTTTTTACTAGAGGTGCTTCAAATAGAGTGGTGGACTTACCTGAAATATATTCTTCAGTTCTAATTTTATAGGATTCTAGAAAGGTATTTTGTGTTTCCTTGGAGTCTGGTTGGGGTGATTCTTCCCCTGTTTGGAACTGAGAGACATAGAATCCAGATAATGGTTCAAAAAAAATGAGCTTTATTACTGACAAAAAGCTGGATTAGAGGGTATATGACCACAGTGGGCTACCAAATACCCTACCTCTAAATTAGATGGACTTGCTTATTACCCAAGTCCAAGGCAGAGGCGGACAGCTTCAGGCTTTCCTGTAGCCTACCTCAGAAAGCTCAGAATTTGGCTGAAATCAAAGAAACACAGATATAAAGAAATTTGCCCATGAGTCACTCCTCTTTCCCCAGGATGGAATGAGTGGGGAAGCTTGCCTTTCCCTCCTGGACAGGGGAATGGAAATTCTCTACACTCTGTGGAAATGTGAAGAATGAGGAAATAAATATTACCCCTAGCAACAGGCAGACTAGCTATGCTTGATAGTCTATTTGAAGTCAGCTCTCTGAAGCTTAGCAAAGGCTACCAGGGGCAAAAACTTTAGAATAAGCTTCATTCTTGCTCTTAAACCTACTTTCCCCTCCTCCACTTTTAAACCTGGGTATAAACCCCAACCACAATTTTTTTCAGTGGCTTTCCTGGAAGCATCTGCAGAGACTAGTAAGTGAGGGAGAAGGGAGCAGGTGATTATATATGTGAATCTTCTCTAAGTTGTACATTTATGAGTGAAGTCTATCTTTCCCGTTTCTCCATGAGATGTATTAAATTCTGGTACACAACTTTAAGCACCTCTGGAGCTTATTTAAATTATTCTTTTTCCAGGTAAAGTCAAGCTTGGTTCAGTTACTTGCTTTTTCGTATTTAGAAATACTCAATGATTATCTACATTGGCCTTCTTCCAAACAGACAATAAAATACAAATACATATCTGCAACTTAAAGTTACTTCCTTTTCAGAGTGATGAATGATGATTACTGTGTGTCCACAAATACTTTTATTCATGATTTTAATTAGCATGGATAATTTGGTCCAGGAGATTTCAGTTCAGACACAGCAGCGCAAGTTTGCTTTTAAAATTATACTCTTATTTTTATTCTGAGATAATTGTAGCTTCACATGCAGCTGTAAGAAATGATACAGAGAGATTCCATTGTGCCCTTTACCCAATTTCCTCCAATGGTAACATCTTGCAAAGCTGTTGCACAATTTCACAACCAAGATACTGACATCCGTACGGTCATGATACAGAGCATTTCCATCCTCACAAGGATTTCTGATGTTGCCTTTGTATAGCCACAAACACAGTTCCGTCCCCCATCACCAATCCCCTCCTTAACCCCTGGAAACCACTAATCTGCTCTCCATTTCTATAATTTTGTCATTTCAAGAATGTTTTATAAATTGAATCATATGGTACAAAACCTTTTCGGATTAGCTTTTTCATTCAGCCTAATTATCTGGAATTTATCCAGGTTGTTGCATGTATCCATAGTTTGTTCTTCTTTTTAATCGCTGAGTAGTATTCCATGGTATGGATATACCACAGTTTTTCTAACCATTCACCCATTGGAAAACTCTGGGTTGTTTTGGCTATTACAAATAAAGCTGCTATAAACATCCATGCACAGTTTTTTATGTGAGCATAAGTGTGCAAAAACATGTTTATAATGACATGTAACTCTTTACCTAATTTTCTGGCTGCTTAACTACAAAGGAACTCAGGCATTTGCCAAAGGTCACAGACCACCTCCTTGTAAGTGAGGATTAACTAATGACTCTTATCAGTACTTGCAGCTTTATAACCTTGGGAACCCTTGACTGGCACTCTCACTCTCTCTCTCTCTCTCTCTCTCTCAGCCTCAATCAGACAAGATGCTTTTCAAGGTGTATTCTTTGAAATATGAACTCCAAGAAATGCTCCTAAAGGGGAGGTTGGGAGAGTTCATGGTCAAATAAGTTTGAGGAAATTCTGAATACTATAATCTTATTCCTCTTTTGAAATAAACAAATGCCCTTTGGTGTACAAAAGGAAGGATCCAGTATCCAACTGCCCAAGTTCAAACCTCCAGTTGCTAGACAGTAACCTTCAGGAAGACAGTTAACTTTCCCATATCTCAGTTTCCCCATCTGTAAAGTGGAAATAACAACAGTACCCCACTCATATGAATGAAAGATTAACTATAAGGACACGAGAAAACACTTGATAAATGTTAGTTATTATTATTAGTATTGCCATCATAATCAGAATCATTATGATCTTGTTAAAAACACACATGTCCAGACTCCACCCCTGGAGATTGAGATTTATTAAGTCTAGGGGAGAGTCTAGTCCAGATGAAGAAGTAGAGGTTTATCTGGAACAAGAATGTGTCCAAGATAGTACTAGAGGCAGGATTCAAACCCAGACCAAACTGCCTGATGGAGAGATGTCACACTTAACATCCATACTCACATTCAGTAAATTCTTTAACTCTGTAGTCTTGCAAAAAGAGCACAGTTCTCTCCTGAACTGAAGGTTGGGCTTGTAATATAAACTCGTGATTCCTTAAGGGGTAGTTCAATAAAATAAAATGCAGTTCTGTGAAGCTGGTACACAACAGCTTGCGAAACAATTCCTAAATGTAGCAGTAAGCATCGGTATGTAAAAACTTTGTTAAGTCATTGTTTAGCAAATCAAATTTGAAGATAAGACATTATTTCTTTAGAAATACAAGAAAACAACTATGATTGCTATTATTTCTGTAGATTTCACCACCACACTGCTGATTTCCAAAGGTCTTACTGTCAAGCACCAGGCGGATTTCCAAGACACTTGGGGAATCACTCTGGAGGTGGTGGCAATCTTCTTACCACTTCGGTAGCAATCCTCAGGTAGGCTTTGGCCTGGAAAAGAACAGATTTGTTTGTTCTATATTTCTCCCTAGTAGACATCAAATGACTCACAAACTGTTTGCCATAGCTGTCTACTGAATTGAATAGTAGAAAGGCTGAATGAGATGAGGAAACTCAATAGTTAGAAGATACTGCTATGAACATTGCACGTAGGGCAGGGGAGAAAGGGGTTTAGATTATTTGGAAGGTGACTTTCCAAAAAAAATATTTAGTAGCAGCAATTACTGTTTTTCAAACTCTAACTCCTGTGTCAGCAAACTAGCAACCCAGTCTAGCTGCAGAAAACTTACACCTTCCTCTTCTGACAAATTGATATCTTGAGTTAGATACTGCCAAACTTCTTTGGCATAAGGGCTATTAGTCATTTTTGAAAAGGCTATCTATTACCACCCTATGTTTATCTTCAGAAAGCATTTTCTTTATTCTCTCTGACAATGGTGTCTAATACCAGCACCAAGCACCCCTAGGCTCCTCCATTTGGTGAGATTTAAGTACCACGCAAGAATTCCTGGAATCAGTTGTCATACTCTTCATCTCTGGCACTCCAGTATAACAGAACACGAAAAGCAGCTCCCAGGTGCTAAGTGGGCCACAACTAACCTAATGCCTGCACAGTCCAGTTAGAACAATGGTCATGGCATTTGCATTTTAAAGTTTTAAACAATTGAAATGTAAATACTACTTATTTCTCCTATCTTATCTATAAAAAGTAACTGTAAGACAATAGTAAGATTTTCTAGAACCAGAAATTTATACATTTATATGTTTACCGTTGTATACATACTACTTCTACTTCTACTTCTACTACTACTACTACTACTACTACTACTACTGCTGCTGCTGCCGCCGCCGCTGCTAAAACTACTGGTACTACTACTGCTACTACTGGAAGTAATGGTAAGAGCTAAATTTTACTTGAGTACTTAATATCTGCCAAGTATTATTTCATCTATCCTCAAGTTACCCTAAGGGGTAAATTCTGTCACGATTCCCACTTTATAGACAAGAAAACCAAGACCGTGAAAGGTGAAGAGTCTTGTCCACAGCATCACAGCTAGTGTGAGATGAGCTGGGCTCTGAACCCAGGCTGACCAGCTCCCTGACTCCGCATGGTAAAAGGACTGAGTCTTCTTCACCCTGACTTGATGAAGCGTTTAACTGTGTTTCACACATCTTGATTTTTTAAAACTATGCTTGAAAGTAAATATTTCCTCCATTGGGGGAAATATTTTAATATAGACCTCTCTGTATTTACATTATGAAGTTGATACAATGTATTAAGAAATCAGCAATTTGAAAAACAAAAGAATTTTGATATAATATATATATATATATAAAAAATCTTGTGCCACAAAGAGAAAGCCATATTTGTAACTCACACCAGAAACTTAAATATTTGCCACATATTAAGATCATAAAGAAAGAACAAAAAATGCATATACACACACACATATTTGTGTGTATATATATGTACCTGTATCTGTGGATACATATGTATATATACATATACATATAAACAAGGAGCTATTGTATAGCACAGGGAATGCTGCTCAATATTCTGAAAAGAATTTGAAAAAGAATAGATACATATATACTTTAAAAAAAAAAAAAAAGGTTACTTACATTTCCCCCCTGGGGGGTGGTGAAAAAAGCCAGTCATGTCTGTTATCTCTCAATCAACATGTTGGAAAATTGTTCATTATGAAAATTTTAAGTGATACTAATTACAATAATGACAAACCTTTAAGTGTATGTTGTCTGTATATATATTGCTATGCTACTTGTTTCATTGTTGAAACATAAAATATATGCTTCACGTTACTACTTTAAATCTTATATTTTGGCTCTACTTCTTGAAAAAAAATCCTATGATTATAGTCAGAAATGTTTGACTTTAAAAGGAGCAATTGGTTATTTATAATATTAATAATTGATATATTTGGGTTTGTATTTATCAAGCTTTTGTGGTCACTCCAAAAGACCTGGTTTAATTTCTTATTCAAGCTATGCTAACTTATTTTCTACTAACTTTTAAAAATAAGTATAAACTTGACCCCTTTTCTTTGGAAGTTATATATTTAATATTTGTCAGTTTTTAACCTAGAAACATCAGTATAATTTAAAAACTAATCAGAGAGTAATTCTATTTAGTACCTTTAAGACCTACCTTGACAGTGTAAGGACATTACACATAAATCTACTTTCAAATGCTACTTTTTCATTGGTGATACATATTTTAAAAATATTTTAAATATATGCACTGGTCCTAAGTGCACAGATCAGTGAAACTGTACACACTGAACACACCTCTGTAACTCAACACCTATGTCAATAAACAATACCTGTGTCAGATCACTGAAAAAAACAACAACAACTATGTTCAATCCCTAATAGTTGAATTATACTTTATTTTACCAGGAAACTGTTAAAATTTCATTTGCGTCCTTTTTTTTTTTTTTTTTTAAAGAATAGCTCTCAAAACATGAATAAGGCCTTATACGTTTTTACTGAGTACATACTATACTAAGTACTAGTATAGGTAATCTCATTTATGTAGTCTCATAAGTAATCTCACTTATGTAAAATAAACACTATTGGTTCAATGTGGATGAAGAACTTGGAGTTGTCTGCTCAAAGTCACAAAGTCAGCAGGCTGGAGAACATTCACACGTGGGTCCACCTGACTCCAAAGCCCAGCTCCTTCTACCACATTACATATTAAACAGTAAATCCAAACTACAAGTAATTCTAATCATAATGCTCTATCTAAAAATGGTTTCAGTCTCTGCTATAGTTAACAGAAACAACAGACTTTGTTTAAAAATGGAAATAACATATACTTTATAAAGAAATATTTCTCTTAAATCTAAAAGTGCTGATTTTCAGCCATGCATCTTTTTTTTAAAATCATCTTTATTGGAGTATAATTGCTTTACAATGGTGTGTTAGCTTCTGCTGTATAACAAAGTGAATCAGCTATACATATATCCCCATATCCCCTCCCTCTTGCGTCTCCCTCCCACCCTCCCTATCCCACCCCTCTAGGTGGTCACAAAGCACCGAGCTGATCTCTCTGCTATGTGGCTGCTTCCCACTAGCTATCTGTTTTACATTTGGTAGTGTATATATGTCAATGCTACTCTCTCACTTCGTCCCAGCCTTCCCCTTCCCCTTCTCCGTGTCCTCAAGTGCATTCTGTATGTCTGCATCTTTATTCCTGTCCTGCCCCTAGGTTCATCAGAACCTACAAGGAATAAATGCTGGAGAGGGTATGGAAAAAAGGGAACCCTCCTGCGTTGTTGGTGGGAATGTAAATTGATACAGCCACTATGGAGAACAGTATGGAGGTTCCTTAAAAAACTAAAAATAGAACTACCATATGATCCAGCAATCCCACTACTGGGCATATACCCTGAGAAAACCACAATTCAAAATGAGTCATGTACCACAGTGTTCATTGCGGCTCTATTTACAATAGCCAGGACATGGAAGCAACCTAAGTGACCATCGACAGATGAATGGATAAAGAAGATGTGGCACATATATACAATGGAATATTACTTGGCCATAAAAAGAAATGAAATTGAGTTATTTGTAGTGAGGTGGATGGACCTAGAGTCTGTCGTACAGAGTGAAGTAAGCCAGAAAGAGAAAAACAAATACTGTATGCTAACACATGCATCTTTATAAATACCTTTTATCTCCCAGTAGCTTTTCTAGGTTTTTAAAGCCTAATATTTTACAATGAAAATTTAAAGCTCACTAAGGCAAGCTGAGGCCATATCATTCTATAATCTTAGTTCTAACTTATGTTAAATTAGAGACATAAACCTATCTGACTGCACAAAATACTGAATGATTCCATAATAATCAACTTTGCTACATTTAACCTTTGCTTTTTAACGGACTATATCTAAGCTTAAAACTTTCAATATATCACACTCAAAGCAATGGTTAGATTTTTATTTGCTGAGAAACCACTAAAAGTGCTGAGTTTAACAGTTTCAATTTCCACAAAACTGTTGAGATTGAATTTTTTCAACCAGTGTAATATCATTTCAACCAATACTTTTTGGTTCTTATTGTGCGTAAAGCATTGTTTCGGGAAATCTGTGGGAGGTAACAATAAAAAAGGGAGGCAGAAGTGCTCACTGGTGAAGAGGTGGGGCCTTGAGATCAGACAGGTATGGTTTAAAATCCTGGTTCCATTACTTATTAACACTGGCCCTGGGCAAGTTAATTAACCCTTCTAGGCTCAGTTCCCATATGTGTAAAATGGTTATAATAATAGTATCTACCTCAAAGGGCTTGGGGGCATATTAAGTAAGAATAAACTATGTGAAGTACTGGAATATAAGAAGCAAATAATAAATACTAGTGGCTACTATTATTACTATTATGTCCTCAAGTAATTTACAATCTCATTGAAGAGCTCATATTAACATATCCTTTTGGACACTTTTTCTGCCTGAGGAATAAGTAAATTAAATCCCTTCCTTCTGTTTAATCCACAACTAGGAAAAGCAAACATATACATGTCATATGTAAAAAATATGATTTAGATTTCTCAGACTATTAATACTCTCTTTCTCATCAACTCAACTCTACATGAGCTAACCCTTCTCTCCTATTCAAGATCTTTCATTGGGCCACCTAGAGACACAGATAATACAGCTGGATCTTATTTGTCTGCTCTGTCATTATCAAGTAAAGGAACTGGATGGCAACCGAAGTGCAGAAGTTTTATGGTGAGCTTTTCCCTTTGTCTTTGTTTTTAAATATTTGAAGTTCTAATTTTCCATACACAGTCATTTCATATTAGGACTATGAGGTAATAACGTAGAAATTATAAGATAATAAAGTTTCTATTTATATTTAAAAGTCTTTACCAGGAATATCTTATAGCACACTTTTTAACACATCAATATTAAGATTTTTACTTGACAAAAAGAATGAAACCACAAAATTAACAGTCAATCATGAGTCCATCACTGTGTCCCGGACTCAATCAAAGGCAAAAGGTAGATATAGTTGAATGAACAATTATAATTACACAAACAAGAGGAAATGCTATTGAATTTAAGAGCTCTGAATCCTAAAGTGTCCACTTTCTCCCCCTTCCTCTATTGCTTTCTCTGGCTATTTTACACTACTTATATTTGGAGTTTCAATTACTCCCCTTTCCTCAGTGGTGCACGTATGCAGAAGGTTCTGACCTTTGGCTGAGTAGGCAGAAGCCTGATGGAGCTTTTTATTTTTATTTTTTTGCGGTACGCGGGCCTCTTACTGTTGTGGCCTCTCCCGTTGCGGAGCATAGGCTCCGGACGCGCAGGCTCAGTGGCCATGGCTCACGGGCCCAGCCACTCCGCGGCATGTGGCATCTTCCCAGACCAGGGCACGAACCCGTGTCCGCTGCATCGGCAGGCGGACTCTCAACCACTGCGCCACCAGGAAAGCCCTGATGGAGCTTTTTAATTGGTACTGTAACCCTTCCCAACTTTTCCAATGATGCCTCAAAGTCAGCACATTGCATACCTTTCGATTAATCACTGTGTTCTTAGTGTTTGTCTCTTCTGAAAGTTAAATATTACTGGGAGAGTTAAATCCCTAATGCCTAATTTTAAAAGATTTTATGGGCAGAGAATGAGAGCCCTGGAACCTGGTGCTGAGAGGAGGGAGTGAAGGAAGATGGAGAAGAGAAGGTAGAATTAGAAAGAAGACAAAAAGCTAAAGATGAAACTTTTACTTGTTAATAAATTTGCCTGTAGTAAACCCCTAAAAGCAAACAATAAAAATTATCAATCTAAGGGGCTAACTATTAACAAATAATTTTGCATATTCCGTCCCATTAACTTTTGCAGAAGTTTATCACGTTGGCAAGTAAACACTTCCTTCATTCTTTAAATGAAGACATGAAGGTAGAATGGGCACTAGACTTCCATGCATATGGTAGAATTTGTTCAGAGGGCTGTGACCAGCTTCTGAGAGCGTATTTCCATTTAAGTTCATAGAGCAAAAGGGAAGGGGATTATCAGGAGGTAAGATTCACCATAAGAGTAACCAGAAGGATCCTGATTCCAGGACTCAGCAACAGCTTCCTAATATCTAGGACAGTATCTTTAATGCTGAAGCTGAGAACTCTACCCATATCTCATGAGTCAAATTCTGCTCTGATTTTTAGATGCCACCAAAGAGTGACATTTACTTGAAGCTACGTAAGGGGAAGGGCAAAAATGGACTCAATCCTTTGATAAAGGGCAGAAGAAAGACATTTATTGCTATAGCATCTTATACAGAACATTTCAGAAGACATAAATACTCATAGTTGTATTCTACTTGGCATTTTTCAAAGTATTTTCACACTATCATCTCATTTAATCCTTCTCATTATGATAACAATTTACAGATGGAGAGAAAGGTTCAGAGACATGAGGGAACTTGCCTAAGGTCACACTTAGAAAGTGGCATTCTTCTTAATGAAACCCCAAGCTAATACAGATTAATGCTTTTCCTTTCATGCAGACACCTCTTTGAGAATCTAATAAAGCCCTTGTTCAATTCCCCAGAAAAAGGCACACTCATACATTCTGGATATAACTTCATGGGATTCTCAGACCCAGGTTAGGATCCTCTCTGTATTATGCCCTGTGGCTGTGCACACCAGTGGGACCTGAGGGGCAGAGTGTGCCCACCCTCTTCTCTAGATCTCTGTGATATGAAAAGGAGGTGAACTGAAAGCTAGCCTACATATACACAATAGAGAGACACTGAAGTAATCTTGCAATTAATTAGGAAGGGAAGCAGATACTGCACCAGGAAGAGGATACATGGGCTATGGTTTCAGAGCTGAGTGTGGAAATAGCCTCTAGTACTACCTTAGACAAATTCCTTACTATAAATGAATCTCTGCTTCTTCATCTGAAAAATGGAGATTATCATACATATCTCACAAATGTGCTATGAGAATCAAATAATATATTGTATTTAATACACTCAAGTACTGTACTCACTTCTTAGAAGGAATTGAGGAAATCAAAGCTATTAGTAGAGGACCCAGAAGGTGATACAATGGAAAGAGGACAATATTTGGAAGGAACAGACTTGCCTTTTAATCACATCTTGCCATTTATTAGTTCTGTGACCTTGGGAAAACTATTTAGCTTCTATGAGCCTCGGTTTCCTCATCTGCAAAATGCAGACTATTTATGTATTACATTAAGTTCTTGTGAGCATAGAAAGTATATAAATGTCTAACAGTGTCTAGCATACTCTAACTGCTGTTATTATTAGGAAGGTGGTTAATAATAATGAATGTCTGCAATCTAAGAGTAGGAAGCAATAACTTCCATGGAAACAAATTAAATACAAGGCTCCACTTTTTTTCCTTTTCATGGACATGTCTAAATCTTAAAATTGCTCAGAAGTCTTCATATATAAGGCAGAAGTCTTCACGTGTAAGGCTGACAATGTGGTGCATGAAATTCTCACTACTTTAGCAGAGACCTCACCAAATCAAATCTAACTTAAACCCCAAAGAGGCAGCTTGCTCACATTCCCATAAATGTCACCAAGCAACAGTAAAATAATAGGTCTAATGTTTATGTAAATGTAAATGAGATTTTAAAAACATGTAACTCCAACAAACTCTACAAACACTGTTGTTTAGAGTTTTAAATCATATTACCTTTTGATGGTTGCTATATGTTCTCTGTTATATTACATTCCTTTAACTTTTTGAAATGTTTCTTGCTTTTGGAGAATCTCAAAGAAAAAAAGCAATAATGAACAGGTGGAAAAATACTTAAAAACGTAAGTTCATAATTGAATTAAACTAGTAGGTAATTATTTGTATTCACCACAGAATGTCTTTAAATAGTCTGTTCTCAGGAAGCATTTAAAAGTGTGTAATTTAAAAACCCTCAATTTTCATACAACTTTTCATTCACTGCATAAAGTACACCTATGGTAGTTGGGATTGCCAGACTTCAACTATGAAAGCAATAAAAGGTTATGGTTTTTGCTTATCCAAAAGATTTCTAAGAAAAGACTGAAAAGGAAATTTAATGTTTATTACCTAAAAGGCAGAGAAAAGAAAAACAATGATAAGTACTACATTGCGTTTACTCAGAGATCATATTCCCAGCAACTCAATCACCTATATCATAACTGCCAACCCTTAAGAAAGAGAAAGGAGCTCTGGGCACCTAAAAGAGATAATTCAGAATGAATCTACTTTACCAATCTGAGACTCCTGACTGTCAGTTTTGCCCTTACTTTATTCACAGCTCTAACCAAGCTTGGCTGTTTTATTTTCCAGTTCACATGGGATTAGAGGAAGCAAGCTAGAATAAAAGGGGTAGTAGTTATGGACAGACAAAATAATGGTACTATAAAGTTATACTCATTACATAAGGGAAAAAAAGGAACTACTAGAAGACTGATTGGGGCTGCTTGGCAAAGGAGCACAAAAACGACATCAAAACTGATGTACCAGATGACGGCTCACTTTCAAACCTAAATAGCAAGTGCTACTTAGGAAAGAAGAGATATATATGGATGATTTTATTTCTATTTTAAGAAGGAGTAAAATTAAAGAATTTATGCTTAAAGGCATTAAGCTTCAGCAATCTTTGAAAATCTATCAACTGTATCCCCAATGATATTAGCTAATGAAACACTACTAGTTTTCCTACCTCACCTCCTCAATCTTATTTATTAAAATAAATGCAATGAAAATCCCATCTCTAAAGGTTTATACAGTTTCCCTATATCCGACTCAATATTTTCTTGTATTAGGTTTCCTTCTCCCAACAATCAGATGAACTTCTAATACTGAAATATAATAACCTCGGGCAGTTAGATATTGCTAGCCAGCACCATAAGAACTCTACAAGCTCTTACTGTTCGTGTTCTTCATGAAAAAACTGGTTGGGTGACAATTCTTTGTAGGTGAACGTGTCCAGTTGATAATTCAGAGTCAGCACTGGTATGTCTACCATATAAAATAGTAACTTAAAGATACTTTGGATATGTTAACTAATCTTTGTTTAACATATGTATTCCAAATAGACAAACTTGATCTCCCCAACTTTCTTTCTATACATCAAAAAGTATATATCCTGTGAAAAGAAATTAAAATACATATTTAGAAATATAACTTACCTCATCACTTTCAGGCTGTGAAAACACAATCGGCTGGCCTGTATCTGAAGCTTCCCGTATATTAAGATGTAAGGGAATATCTCCTAAAAGAGCCCACCAGATATCCATTAGTACCGCAAAAGTGTATATTGGCTTTTAGAATTTAATTCTTTGAATTGCAGAAAGAAACAAATCGACTCAAATCAACTTGAGTTATGACTATCCTCAAATCGCTAAATCTCTGAAAAACAAATTTCAAATGAAAATTAGGGGCAAAATATTCCATTTGAGGGCAGTTCCATGATCACATATGTATATATGAAAGCAGTGTGGCAGCCAATCATGGAATAAGGCCTCTGATTTATTCTTTGCTGGAAGTCTTTCAGCAACAAATGGCCTGGAAGACATCTGTAAATTTTTCTCCCTGTAATAACTGATATAGATATATCTTGCCACATAATAAGAGGAAATTGAAGAGGAAAAGATGGGGTGGCAAAGTAGTTTAAAAAAAGCCAACAAAATAATCTTCCTGATGGCAGATGACTGAGCTAAGAGAACTGCTGAAAATTAGGCCAGACCTGTTATTTCAACTATCTGCCTCTTTATCAGATAGAATTATTTTTCTTTTATTATGTATTAATCTATATAGCATTATATATAACTTGTGAGCTTGATGAGCTCTCAGAAAATATATAAGAACCCCCAATATACAGACTTGAGGTCAGAGAGGGTATGTGTCTTCCCTGAGGATATATTAGGTAGTAGGATTTAGAGGAAAAATGCTCTGATCCATCATCCAATTGACTCTTTCTACCACACCATCACAAATGAAGCCTTTCAAAAGGCTGAGATTAAAAATGCAGTAGGGCTTTCCTGGTGGCGCAGTGGTTGAGAGTCCGCCTGCCGATGAAGGGGACACAGGTTTGTGCCCCGGTCTGGGAAGATCCCACATGCCGCGGAGCGGCTAGGCCCGTGAGCCATGGCCGCTGAGCCTGCGCGTCCAGAGCCTGTGCTCCAAAACGGGAGAGGCCACAACAGTGAGAGGCATGCGTACCGCAAAAAAAAAAAAAAAAAAAAAAAAAAAAAAATTGCAGTAAAAGGAGTAGAAGAGTTGACTTGTCATGGTACTCAGCATTCTTACACCTACTCCAAGTCCACCCAAAGGTTATTGAAACGTGTGTGTGTGCATGTGTGTGTGTGTGTTTTATGTAAAGAATTCATTCAGCCAGGCAACAGAAATAATGCAGAAGAATGTGTTACAAAATTACAAACCTACTACAATTTATATTATGAGCTACATGGAGGAACAGATATTTCATGCTCCTCCTACCAGCAAATTTTGAGATCTTGACCAACTGTTTAACTCTTTCCTGAAAGTTCAATAGACAAAATACATGAATACTTCAGTAACCATTTAAAGACCAGCTTTTCAGTAAATTTGATGTCTATTCTATAGATCAACTTTAGACTGTAGGAAGCTATCACAGGGGCAGGCAGGAGAAGATATTACAGAAAATACTTAGTAACCTGCAAAGTTTTTTCTCTTGATTTATGAACAGCCATTATATAGTAAAGAATACTGAATGCTTTCATTTCTACTACAGTAATGAAAGAAAAAAAAGTAAAACCTTCTCCGTTTTATAGCCACCTAGTGACATCACTTCTGCCCTCCAGAGACTCACAATCCGCAGAAGGGTAGAACAAGAAAGAGGAAAACCTTATTAGAAAACAGTGGCACAGTGAGAGCAGTAATAGGCTAACAATCGTATACAGAGAAGGATAAAAAGGAGTAAAGGTAATGAGAGTGGGTAAGGTTCGGCCTGGCCTTGAAAAGTATTTTTGAGGGGTTAGGGCTGAAGGAAGCACATTTCAGAGACATGAGTTAAAGGGGTTTCTGTGGCATGATCTGAGAGCTTTAACTACTATGTACAAACTGCCCCTGTAGGTGAATATGGATAAAGTTCTGAAGAGCCATTTTACGAAATAATCATTTGAAACACAGCCCCATGGATGAAAATAAGAGGCAGCCAGAGAGTCAGTAAAGGGTCCTGGGGGTTTCACCCATCCAGGAGGCCATGGTTGTGAGAGCTCTTTCCCTGATTTCAGTTCCTCATTCCCAATTCCAACCTCTTCATCATCAGAGCCCCTGCTCCAGTTCATGGGACATCCCTCTGGGTCCCATGACATTAAAAGGAGGAGATGTGCTCCACATTAGAACTCTAAATTATTTTTCCCATAACACTTTGATATACAGCAGTCTATAGCATTACCCACTTTCTGTGATCAGTAATCAGTGTTTCTGATTTTCTGATTACACTTGTGAGCTGTTGGTTAAAATGTATCTTCCATATGTGAAACTGTTTCTCTAGGAGACACGTTTCAAGTTCTAAATAACTGACTTACAAAATCATACCACCCATTCATGAATTAGGGAATTATAATACTGTCAGTATAATTCAATAACGTCATTATAATTACACATTTACTTTATTATATAAGTGAATGTCAATCTGTTATGTTATTATGCAGATTTGGGAAATTGAACTTCCTAGGTTAAATGAAAAACTGTTGCAGAATATAATTAGTAGCTATTATAACAATGTATCAAAATATATCATTAGTATTCACCTGGTACTGTGGTAGCTGCTTTAGTACAAATGCATAAAAACAATAATACATTTAACATCAAATTTTAGAAACTTAATTATAATAAAGAATGTTTTGAAACTCCTTGATCTTTAAGGGATCTTAATTGTTAACTATCCTAAACTAATAATTCACTCTATGCCTCCGTTATTTAGCATCTAACATCTGCCTTTGCTCAGAACAGAAACTTGTAAGTAGGGACTTCCCTGGTGGCACAGTGGTTAAGAATCCACCTGCCAATGCAGGGGACACGGGTTCGAACCCTGGTCCAGGAAGATCCCACATGCCGTGGAGCAGCTAAGCCTGTGCACCACAACTACTGAAGCCCATGCGCCTAGAGCCCGTGCTCTGCAACAAGAGAAGCCACCGCAATGAGAAGTCCATGCACCACAATGAAGAGTAGTCCCTGCTCCCTGCAAGTACAGAAAGCCCGCAGGCAGCAACGAAGACCCAACACAGCCAAAAATTAAATAAATAAATAATTAATTAATTAAGGAAAAAAAAACAACAACTCATAAGTAGAATATCAAACATGTTTCCTAAAAAGTCCATTAAGTTGCTTTTGGATTTGTTAAAAATCATGTTTTATCCAAAATCTGTGTTTTGCTCCTTTAACACATGATTTTACTTCTCAAAACACTAATGAATCCTTCAATTCAGTAACATGAACTGTATAGACAGTGTAAATTTCAAGGGGCATATTTTATAGACATGGCATAAAAAGATTACAGAATAAAAAGGTTACATATAAGAAGATTACAGAAAACAGAAAATACTGTTTTCTACAGCAAAAGGACTAATAAATTCAGAACTGATCAGGACGGCATTTCTTCATACACACCAAGAACTGACACTTCCAAAGGTTGCTACAACATACAGAACAGGTATTTCTGTATATATATCTGCTTATACTGAGAGCTGTCTTCCCAACGTAGCAAACAAACTGAGGATCATTATTTAAAATGTAGGCTTCAAATCACAATACTCAAACCACAAAACTCTCCTCTCAAATTCAAGTTATAGGCAGTTTTTATCTATAGCAAGAGTTATCATAATTGGCAGAACAAACCCCCTATTCAAAAAGCCTTCCACTAATGAAGTATCACAAAAAGCCGAAGAAAGGTTAACACACAGAACTGTGCTATACTAACAATTTAAAACACAAAGCCAAAAGCAATTCATCCTTTTCTGAGACATTCTTCATCACCATGCCATTTTCTTTGCAAAAGAATATCCTGTGGTCTTACCTAGAATATCAAGATCAAGGGTCCGTGCTAGTCTCCTTGCACCATCAGCACCAAAAATATGAGTTTTGTGTTTACATTTTGGACACTGGAAAACACTCATATTTTGGACAAGGCCCAGAACCTAGAATAATAAAGACACACTGAAATCAAAACAAAATTAAACCAAGTTTCAATCCATTATTTCAACAAGTTTTTACTGCATGCCTACTAGGTTCCAGTGATACAATAATGAATAAGTTATGGTCTCTGCTCTCAAGGAACTCAAGCTGGTGGGAGAGCAAGACACATGTCATTAACTCTAATAATGAGATAAATGCTAAAGAGTTATAAATGACAGGGATCAAAAAATTCTGTTCGGGAAGAATGAGAGGGACCTCTGAGTTGCCCAGAGAGAATCGCTTCTTCAGGTTGAGTGTGAGAAGAGGGGTTGAGGCCTACAGCAGGAATTCTAGGCAGAAGAAAGAGCATAAGCCAAGGCAGCGGACTACAACTTGTGTGGCCTTTTTGGGCTGCAGCCCAGTAAGCTGCCAAGGCAGAAGCTAGTCTGGTAAGAAAGGTCAGGGTCAGATGGTAAGGTGCCAAATGCCATTCCTGTACTTGAGACTTTCTTCTTGAGACAACAGAGATGGTACCAAAGCAGCAGTGATACGCAATAAGATGTACGCTTTAGAAATTCACTTCTGAGGGCAACATGGGAAAAACAGCAGGAAGAAGCACAGGAAAAGAAATAGTTAAGAAGCTAACTGTGGACAAAGCCTCACAGTAAATAACAGCTAACACATACTGAGCGCTTATTCTATGTCAGGCACTGGGATAAGTGCTTTATATGCACTATCTTATTTACTCCTCACAGAACTTTATGAGATGGGTTTTTATCATCTCCTTTCTATAGGTGAGAAAAGTGACACAGCGAGCAAAATACTGAAACTCAGCTCTTATCAAAATGTTATTGTTCAAAGCAAAAATTTAAAGCTATATACAAAGTGTCCATCTCTTTCTGAGTTTCCCCAACTTCTGGCACAAACTAGATACTTCATAAACATTTGTTGAATAAAATAGACAGCTTCTGCAAATATAATCCTTATTCATGATCCTTTTAATCTTACTTTTTATTGATGGGAAGCCGTGGTTCTCTTCTAGAATAAAAATGGGGAAAACAACTATCAGAGGCTTAGAGATAACAATGTCTGTATCATCCTATCAATCCCACCAATAAGATTATCATTATGGGAGATATCTCTATTAGAACATTTACATTTTAAATGCAGAAGAGAACCGATAGTCCACAATGAAACATATAAATAAGAAGGTGATCAAATTTGTTATTCTTTCTGAAAAGAGAAACAGGAAAGACTAAGGTTTTCTACAACACATGTAAATGAAGACAAATAGTGAGGGACATGAGGATGTAGGTAAGCATTTTCCAAATATCATATGCTCTTTTGCTGATGCAAAGTATCACAAAAAATAAATCACACTGTATTTTGGTAATTCAGCACCATCTTCAGAAAGTTAGACGAAAACCTAGCTAAATACCACACAGCTTAGTTTATTCACTATGTCTATATAATACACTCATTACTTGGGTAGTTTTACTGCCATTTATGTTAAATGTGATATACCCCCTAACTGTAAGGCTTTCAGCTTTAATGTAAAAATATCACTCTAGAAGTGGGAAAAGGAGAAACACAACGTGAAAATTTAAGTGAGGGTATATTCTAGTCCAGAGAGAATGGGAAAAGTATTCCTTCTCTGGAATCTCTTAGACTTCCCAAGATATAGAGGCATGGAGCAAGAGTGTATTTGAAGTTTGTTTGTGATTAACTTACTATTAAATTGTTCACTACGGACTGTATAAATGTCTCAGACATTCTCTATATAGACTATATAAATGTCACAGACATAAGACTATAACCAAACTCAGTCTTTAATGACATCCTATTATATACCAGTAACTAGGCTAAACACAAGGTGTAGCATATAGTGGTGAGCAAAACAGACTTGGAGCTTGCACACTAATTGGAGAAACAGATTGAAAACTTAGTGCAAAAATGCATTTTATAAACTGGAACAGCTTCTCTAGAAGCAAAGTACAGAGTATTATGAGACTGTAGAAAAGAGAGGACTCTATCTACCCTGGAGTCACAGAGGACTTCCTGCAGGAAATGTCTGATCTAACAGTTAAAGCAGGTAAAAACAAGGAGAAAGGGAGGAAACACACTCAAGACAGAAGTAGGAGCATGTCTCCTGTCTCCTTCAAGGAACTGAAATGCAGTACAGTTTAGGTATGGGGTGAGTGGTGCGAGATGAGGCCTGAAAAGTAGGCTTACAGGCCGTTTAGTGTCTGGGTTGTATGAGTACAGACACCACTGAAGGGTTTTAAGCAAGAGAGACCACTGTGCCTATAGTTGTAGGAGACTCATTTCTCAGGACTGTAGGGTTTTAAAAACAACATGGAATGGAAAAACTAAAAGGACTTGTCTTTGTGTGTTTATTTTCTTAGACAAACACAGATCCAGGGCTGTGTGCTCTGAAATCAGTCATTTCAGAGGTGATAGTTTTTAGTACTGTCTAAAATACTCTAGGTCTCCTGCACAGTTCTCTGCATAGGATTTTTTTCCTGGGCACAAGGTTAGCATTTTTCTTCTTTGCAATTAGGTGAGGACACGTAACTTGCTCTGGACAATGAAATGTGAGCTGAAGTGACATGTGTCACATCTAGGCAGAAGCTTTAAGTGCTAATTCCCCATTATGTTTCCCTCTGTCCCTGGGACTAGCAAGCTTCCAGAAAGCGGCTGCTCCATCAGCCTGGGTGCCAGAGTAAGAACAATGCAGAGGAGTGTTACAGCCAAACCATAATGGACGTGTAGCATGAGAGAAATAAACTCATGTTGTTTAAAGCCACTGAAATTTGAGAGTTGTTAGTACACATAATCCAGCCCATATTGGCTGACACAGGGGTGTAAGAAGAAAGTATTAAAATTTCTATTTCTTCCTTATGATTTCCTTTTTAATTCCAATTTTGTATGTGTGTTATAATGAAAATAACATATTGGCACAGTAATAAACATGTACTATATATAGATACGTAGAATTTACAATATATATTTATATATAGTATACATTATAAAATCTATATATAGGTACAGATAATTTATATTATATATCTATATATTTATATAATTTATTATATACCTATATACAGTATACATTATAGAATCTCTATATCTATAATTATATATATATTTTCAAACATCATTTATTAATTAGCATGTATAATCAAAACAATTTAGAGATAAACAACCCTCTGTATGTTTGAAATTAAGAGGTTGTGATACCTAAGCTTAGCTCTATTACTGATAATATTCTTCTAGTTAAAGGATAAATGCCCTAATACTGCTTCCTAGGTTACGTTGAACAAAGTAATTCCTCTTAACTCTAGAATTGCTTCATCTCAAAAACTTCCCACACAAATACCACTTTCCCTAAAAAATAAAAGTTGTAATGGAACAGAAGAGTGAGCCCAGAACAGACTCACACATGGAAGTCACAAATTTATAATAGAGATGACACAGCACTGCAGTGTTAATTGGATATCCATATGGAAAATAAGGAATCTTAACCTTCTATCTCACACCATACACAAATATTAATTACAGATGGATTGGAGAGCTAATATGAAAGATAAAACAAAACACGTTTGGAAGAAAACAGCAAAATAAACTTATAAACTTGGAGGCAGGCAAAGATTTTTCTAGCAGGACACAAAGAAGCACTAAACATAAATGAAAATTTTTTGTTAAATTCGACTACTTTAAAATTAATAATTTATCAGAAGACATAGTTAAGAGAGTAAAAAGGCAAGCTATAGAGCAAAAGATGATATCTATAATATACATATATAACAAAGGACTTTTATCTAGAATAAATAAAGAATTCCTACAAATCAATAAGGAAAAAAAAATCAGATAATACAACAGAGAAATGGGCAAGAGACTTAACAGGAACTTCATAAAAAAAGATACCCAAAGATGAACAAACATGAGAAAAAGTGTTCAATTTTAATTATCATCAGGGAAATGCAAATTAGAACCACAACGAGATACCATACATTTATGCTTAAGATCTGATTAGAACAGAAAAACGTCCTTGTGACTACAACAACCACTCCCCCCAAAAAAACCCAAATACCAAATGTTGGTGAGGTCATGGAACAACTAAAACTCATAGCTTCAGTGGAGTGTAAAGTGGTACACCATTTTGGAAAACTGTTTGGTAGTTATCTACTTAAAGTGACGTATGCCTATATTAAGGCACAGTATTTCCACTCTGTTATACATTAACAAAAAATGTGAACAGTTACCAAAAGACATTACAAAAGTGTTCATAACTAATTATCCAAAAATGAAAAACTACACACATGTCCATCAACAGTAAAATGGACAAATAAATTGTGGTATATTCACACAATTGAATGCTACTCATCAATGAGAATGAGAGAACTATAGCTGCAATCAACAGTATGAGTGAAGCTGACAAACATAATTTTAAGCAAAAGAAGCCACACAAAAGTATATACTTATTATTCCATTTATAGTAAGTTCACAAACAGATAAAACTAATCTATGGTGTTATAATTTGGGTTCTGCTTTGGGGGTAGTGATCAGAAGGTGGCACAAGGCAAGAGCTTCTGGGGTACTGGTAATGTTCTGTTTCTGAATACAAGCAATGGGTGTGTTCACTTTGCAAAAATTCATTGAGCTATATACACTCACAATTTATGCCCTTTTGTGTATGTATATCAGACTTCAATAAAATGTTGGCTTTTACAAAAGGTGGTCATGTGAACAGCGGCCAATAAAGCAATAAGAACAAATAACCAAAATGATGTTTTATTGGTCATCTTGTGAACCTGCACCCAAAAATAACCATCTGTTTTAAACAGAAAATATTCTATAAAAACAGAGGTTGCAGTAAAACTAAGATGAGGTCTTTGGAAAGAACAATCCCCTATTCTTTCCACATGACACTCCAAGGAAAGAACTGAAATAAAAGCCTAAGCCCAGAGAGCTCTGAAATGATGGAGTTCTAGCCCATCAATGTCTAATAAGGTAGCCACTAGTTCACATGTGGCTACTAAACACATGAAATGTGGCTAATCTGAATTGGGATGTGCTGTAAGTGTAAAATACAAACTGGATATCAAAGACTTAGTATAAGTAAAAGAATGTAACATATCTCAATAATTTTTTAGAGTTTACAAGCTATTCTTTAAGTTTTTTCATTGAAGTGTATCATGAATACACACAAAAAGTACGCAAATCACAAGCGCATGACTGAATGGACTTATCATAAAGTTAAGTAGGCCCAGGTTACCATGATGCTGTCAGTAAAACATTGCCAGCACCCTAGAAGTCTCCTTGTATACTCTCCAAATCAGGTTGCCAAAAGTATAAACTAACAACATGGTGGTTAGATTTCTAACAGCATAAATTAATTTTGTTGTCTTGAATTTGATATGAATGTAATAATGCAATGTATTCTTCTGTGTCTGTATGATTCATCCAGCTAAACCATGTACATCTGTAGTTCATTTTCAGTGAGTTCTAAGATTCCATGATGACTATATCACAGTTATGCATTCTCTTGTTAGATCATCCGTGTTGTTTCCAGATTTTTATAAACAATGCTTCTATGAACGTTTTAATACATGTCTTTTTTGCTGGGTATTAGGTTATGCATATTTAACTTCAATTAAAAAAACGCCCGTTTTCCAATAAAATTCTACCAATTTATACTCCCACTAGCAAATGAACGAGAACTCCAGCTATGCCACAGCTTCATCAACATTTGGCATCATCAGGCTTTTTTCATTTTGGCAAGTATAGTAAGTATGGAGTAGTACCTCATTATGCTGGATTTTCAATTGTCAATCTGTTTATACCAGGAACTCTATTTCCTAGAATCTCCTTCCTTATATGGCTCCTGGTTAAAGTTCACCACAGGTAAAGTGGCATGAGATTTGGGAAGAGAAGGTGTAGGCTTAGGCCTTACACTCTAAAGGTTTCCTGTGGGCAGAGGTGGTGACAGAAATGTGCAGAGGTACAGGTGCATTCCAGTTTGTTCTCATTCTGCCTCTGCGCCCAGCTATCCTGTGCACTGTGTTTTTAATTTGTGTTGCCAAAATTAGTAAGGAAGTTAAGCATATTTTTACATGTTTATTGGTCATTTGTATATTCTGCTCTGTGAAGTATCTGTTCAGGTCTCTTGTCTATTTTTTCCATTGATTATGTGGTTCTTTTCCTACTGAATTGTCAGAATTCCTAGTATTTTTAAATGCAATTCCTTTTTGCTTGATTCTCAATTTTTATATTGATTTCATGCTGAAATGACAGTATTTTCAATATACTTAGTTAAGTATACTATTAAAATTAACTTTACCTGTCTTTTCCTATTTTTAAAATAATGGCTACTAAAAACTTTAAAATCACATTTGTGGCTTGAATTATATTTCTCTTGGACAGTGCTGCTGTTGACAACTAAAGGCTGACTGTAGAACTTATTTTGATAGTTCTCCTACCTAATGTTGCTCTAAGGTCCTAAAGATGCAAAAAAAAATTTATCAGGGTCTGTGATTTATGAATATTTTAAAAAATTGAACAGAAATGAAACATTTACCTTTAAGACTATTCAGGACAGATAAACTGCCAAGTTTCTTTGCTTTTAGTTGAAATTACATCAACTGAGTGTGCTAACACTCGTGTGGTTATCTCTTTCTGTTCAGAAGCTCATACAACAGTCACACACACATGTATTTAACTAGAAAAGAGAAAATAAATTACTTCCTAAGATATGCAGACTATGTGGCTGAACAACTTTTTCAAAACATGGGGTTAGCTGGAAGAAAATTTACAAGAGAGCTTCCAGTATTAAAAAGATTAGAAAACACTGCCCTCTTCATTTAAGAGCAGTCCTCTATACTCAATTATTTTTGAACAGGGGTAGCTAATGTAATAAGAAAGAAGATTATAATGCCCATATTACAATTCATAAAAATTCTGCTTTTAAATAGGAAAGAATACATATCTACACGACCACCCCCTACCCTCACTCCCCAAAAAAGCCTTATATTGTGTGAATACTTTATATGTTGTTAAGCTGTGTTTATTGTAGAGCTATTTTGTGTATCCTTTGATCATAGAAACATTAGAAAACAGTTGCTTTGCCATAGCTTAATTTACATAATACCACTGAGACGCAGCTGTAAGCACGCTCAATCATTTTTTAATGTCTCATCAAAGTATAAGATCCTTTTTTCTTTTTACCTCAGCTGGTTTTACCGAAAAAAGTAAATGCTACATGCCTGTCTAACATCAGCCACCACAAACCTTTAGCATGTTATTCTTACATTATTCTAATCCATCACTGGCTCAGGAGGGTACCTCTTTTATTAACTTTTAAAAAATTGACTGTCTTGAAATATCAACATTGCCCTGAAACACTGGATTTTTGTGTCTAAATGTATTGAATTAAGCAGGCTCAAAAGACCCCAATTTTAATTTCTTCTTGGCATTTTAAACCCAGATTCAGGTAAGTAACAAGCAAGATTTTCAGGTTACTATATAATCCAATTTTTCAAGGCTACAATCAGGTTAAATTCTTGCCGGATGGAACCTGTCACAAGGATTAAGAGCTATGATTTAAGAAAAAATGAAGGGGAAAAACTCACTGTTAAACAGAGAATGAATAATAACAAATGAAATTATTAGATTCACAAGTGCTTTTCAGTTCTCCATTAGCCTTGAACCAGTTTTTGGTATATTCCTTGAAGCATGTGTACAGATATTATAATTTTAAAAAATGAGATGGGTGTTCTTGTTTTCTCTTTCAGAAGTAGTCTGGTAATGGAAAAAACAATTAATGGGGAGGCCTGCGTTCATTCTCCTCTCAGGGACCAACAAACTACCTCCGGATCCATGAAGTACAACTTAACTTCTCCATGCCTTGAATTCTAAAATGAGGGATTGTAATGATCTCTAAAACCTACCACTGTAACAATAACATTCAGAGCTACCCTTCACAATGTCATGTGCTAAGACCTATGCAAAGTACTGTACATGTAATCTCACTTAACTGCCACAACGACCTATGAGATGGGTCACTAAACACTTAAGCTAAATTATTTGCTCAAGGTCACACAGTTAGTGAATAACAGAGCCAAAATTCAAATCAGCTGGGTCTATGTGTGGAAGTCACAAAACCAGACGACAAGTAAATGAACTGCAGGATTTTGTTCATGCAACTAGATGGCCTAAAACTATTGACCAGTCAACCCAGTTCAGTGGGGAGATTTAAAACAGTAATTAAGAGCACAGTTATAAGGGAAGACCTGATTTGAACCATCTTCATCATTCACTGATGCAGCTGAGCCTCAGACATCATTCTCTTCTCCTGGCTATGAAACTCCCCTTTCCCTTAACACCCTCAGTATACCTCTCCTGACTGTCAACAGAACCTATGGTCCCCTTAACTCCTCTCCATTTTTCAATCCACCAATTTTCTGTCTTTACTTGCCCTAGGCAATCAGGACCCCAAAGGAAAGCAAATTTAAAGGAGACTCCTCTTAATCTCTCATGCTGTGATAATTCTATGACATTCACATTACTAAACCTCAACTCTAGATAACCCACAGAAATAGCAATTAAGAATGTGGGCTCTGGAAAGCAGACCATTTAGGACAGGATCCCAGAGGCCCACTAAACAGATGGGTAGCCTTATGCGAATTATTTAATCTCTCTGTACTACAGTTTCCTCACCTGCAAAATGGGGAAAATAATGTTATTACTTCACAGGGTTGTTGTGAGGGTTAGATTAGTTTAATTCATGTAAATCACATAGAACAGCATTCTCGTTTAAAGCATACATGGACTTCTGAGAGATGCTAGAGAAAGACAAAAATGAGCAAACATCTTCAGTCTCTAAGATGCAACTATGGCCGAGATGCATAATGCTACCTACTCAGTCTTATAAAGGTTGTCACTGAAGGAAAGTCATTTTTCAA
The DNA here is from genome assembly GCF_039906515.1 of Pseudorca crassidens. NCBI lineage: Eukaryota > Metazoa > Chordata > Mammalia > Artiodactyla > Delphinidae > Pseudorca > Pseudorca crassidens. Next base: position 67,044,838 of record NC_090296.1, read on the forward strand.
AAGTGGAAAGATTACCCAATTGTGCAGAAGGAAGCCACATGCGATACATCATGTGCAAACTAATAAATAGCGTTCCTAGAAAGAATACTAACAGCACCTTCCAAGGCCTGCAAAGCCAATAATGAAAGGTTCTCTAAATACATCAAAGGTATTAAATTTCTCAAAGAATCAAGGGAGAGAACTTGATGATCATAGAGGAAAAAACTATGCTCAAGGATGAAAAGAATAAATGTGTCACTTGCCTCCACTTTCATGTAAGATTGCCTATTTCTAAATTGTTTTGTGAGGTAGATAGGCTTGAGGTATTAAAGAAAATAGAACTTTTGGGGTCCAAAAGACAAACTAGATGCTGAACAAGCTCCGAGACAGATATGATGAACACATAAGTTTTGAAGGCATTCAAGGGTGAAGATGTGAAACTCCTGGTCCAAATGGATAACCTACTGCCATGAATGGTGACTGTGCCAGAAAAAGAATAAACTACAATTCTGATCCTCATCACTAAGAACAACTTGTAGGGGCTTTGGTAATAAAAATGGAAAACGGAAAGAAAACATTAATAAGAATCAACTATTTTAGGTTCTAAGATCACCTAATTTTTCTTAGGAGACAATATAATCATTAACCCTTACAAATAAATACCACAAAATCCACACCGCAGTAGGACTCTGTTTTTTTGTTTTTAGCCAGCTGGAAAAGAAAACCTGCTGGCTAAAAACAAAAGCAAAATTCCTATCTCTCTTTTATAAAATAATTAACTATTTGCAAGGCTGAAATAGTCATAGAATTTTCTCTCTCTCTCTCTTTTTTTTTTTGGCTGAGTTGGGTCTTCATTTCTGTGCACGGGCTTTCTCTAGTTGCGGCGAGCGGGGGCTACTCTTAGTTGCAGTGTGAGGCTTCTCATTGCGGTGGCTTCTCTTGCTGCAGAGCACGGGCTCTAGGTGTGTGGGCTTCAGTAGTTGTGGCATGTGGGCTCAGCAGCTGTGGCTCACAGGCTTAGCTGCTTTGCCGCATGTGGGATCTTCCTGGACCAGGGATCGAACCCGTGTCCCCTGCATTGGCAGGCGGATTCTCAACCACTGCGCCACCAGGGAAGTCCCTAGAATGTTCAAAATTAATTATAAGAAAAAAAAAAGTTCAGTGACCAGCATTAGGCTTTAATATATTTGTTGCCACGTCAACTATAGCACAGACAGCTAGCTGCTCACCAAAATCCATGGTCTCATCTTTCTTGCTTAGCACATAGCTAACCTATGTTTCTCAGGCTCCTTGAGAAACATGACTGTGATCACATAACAGAGTTTTAGTTGGGGGAATGAGAGTGTAAGTACGTGTACCACAACCAGGCCTCATCCATAAAAAGCTGCCATGACATCTCTCTGTACTGTCTTTCTCTTCTGGCTAGCTCAAATGAGGATGGCCCAATGGTGACCTTAGAAGTCACATTTCAAAATGGCAGAGGCTCCAACAGCCTAAATGACTTTGTGGAAGAAAGCCACCATGCTCACCTGTTCATATACTAGTACTGTTACATGAGCAAGAAAGAAGCGTCTATTGTGCTTGCATCATTATAAATTTTGAGGTCTACTTGTGACAGCAATTAGCCGACATTAAATAATGCAAATTTTAAATAATGCAGAATTTTAGACTCTAAATAACTTTAACAACTTAATAAATCTAGAGAACAATTTAGGCTCAACTAAAATACTCAAGAAATAAGGAGATCTCAAAGACACTATTTATCTAAATTTTTAAAAATTTCTTGTTAAAATTCTTATTAGCAAATAAAGAGACTAGTCAAAATACCTCGGCCAAATACAAAAACACCTATGAACTATAAATTTATGTTTCATGATAGCAATTATAATGAACATTAATTATATAACATTATATTGACATCGAGTGATTAGATTGTACCAAACACTGTATTAAGCCCTCACTTAATTCTCACCTCAACCCTCTGAGGGAAATACTATTATAATTCCCATATAATGAATGAGAAAACTGAGGCACAGATTAAGTAACTTGCTCAGGTCATACTGCTAAAAAGTGACAGATCTAGGATTTGAACTCTAGCATTCAGACTCCCGAGCTCACCCTTCTTAACTACTATGTAAAAGTGCCTCTGTAAGCTGTACCCTACTGCCTTAAAATTATAATACAATTTCTAATGTAATTTAATTTGCAACCATAAAAGATATACTTAAAGAATATAGCTCTCTATGTGCTTTAAAAAATCTGTGTATAAGAGGCTACAAATATACAGATAAATAAAAAAATCTGGTTCGGTTAGGAGAAGGGATAGTCACATACATCATGTGATGTGAATAGTACTAAAAAGGCCAACACCAAATCATTTTCTCTACCAGTATCTTCCTTGCCAAACAGTTTTAAATCACAATGCTTAGAGATCGGGCAGGGATTTGTGACTGAGAATCTAACCTCTTATTTCTAGTTCACTGTCAACCTGAGTAAAAAACTAGCTCCTGGTAGATTTATTAACGGCAGCATAACTTTCAAAATCCCTTTGATTTCTGCCTTTTTTTTTTCTAACCACCCTACTCTATGTAATCAATTGCCAAGCCTGTCTATTCTTCTTTCAAAATGTCGATTACATTTATTTCCCTTTCCATTTTCATTGCCATTACTCTAAATCAGACCCTTACTGCCTATCACCTATACCAGCGTTTTCCCAACTTATTAAAACTGTCTTATAAGAAAAATATTTGACATCTTGATCTGATACAAAAGCACACGTATATATGTTTATGACTGAGACCATATCCCTATGAAATAACACTTTCTCTTCCTAAGGGCAATTTACCCTGATATTGTTTAAGAACTTTGGTTACATCTCTCACTGAATTGATTTCCTGACTCATTTGTGGGTCACAACCTGCACTGTGAATGACTGTGACCATTGCTAATGCTTCCTTACTGCCTCCACACTCTCCTGGCTCCTATTCTTTCTATTCATCTCTATCAGATTAAATCCTTTTAAAGCTCCACTCTAATTTTGTCTATTTCCTATCCAGCATTCTTTATGGACGCCTCTAAAAATCTCAAGAAGAATGTCCAAATTTCTTACTCTAGTGTCTAAAGCTTGACTAAACCTAGGCCTAGCAAAGACATATCCAAACATATTACTTCAGCTATAGACAAATTGAACAACCCTGAACACTTGTGATTTCCTGATTCTTTTCAGACTGAATTCTGTCCCTCCCCCAGTCCTGTGATATACCTATGAAAATCCTCCTCCAATCATTCATTCAGTATATATTTAGTGCAGCTATATGTTCTGAACACAGAAGGGGGTCAGTGGCTGGAGCTGACCTTATGGCACTATAAATGTGAAAGTACTGACAAAATGTGAAAACAGTTACAAAAGGGGAAACAGTGTTACTAAATCATACACTAGAAAGAGCTTACCTAGTCAACAGGGTCAGGGTAAGTCCCCCAGAGAAAGAGCTGTTCAATCTAAGCACCAAAGGGGGCTTCCCTGGTGGCGCAGTGGTTGAGAATCTGCCTGCCAATGCAGGGGCCACGGGTTTGAGCCCTGGTCTGGGAGGATCCCACATGCCGCGGAGCAACTGGGCCCGTGAGCCACAACTACTGAGCCTGCGCGTCTGGAGCCTGTGCTCCGCAACAGGAGAGTTGGCGACAGTGAGAGGCCCGCACACCACAATGAAGAGTGCCCCCGCTCACCGCAACTAGAGAAAGCCCTCGCACAGAAATGAAGACCCAGCACAGCCAAAAATAAATAAATTTTTAAAAAAAATCTAAGCACCAAAGGATAAAAAGGAGCTACAGGTGAAAAGTGAGGGTAAAGTGTTCTCAGATGGGGAAACAGCATGCTGAAGTCCATGAGAAGAGAAACTATGGAAATCTTCCAGAAGTGAAAGACGACCAGGTTGCCTGTGGCAGAGATAATGCCAGTCAGAGCGGCCTTGAGGTGGGAACAGCAAATTGTGGATGGCATTATATCCCAGGTCAAATATCAGTATAGGGAGTATTCATCATATGCATGCTACATGCCAGGTAGTGAACATTTAAGGATTTTTAAGGCATGTTTATTGCCCTCCAAGAAGAGCTCACATTCTTCTGATGGGACTGACAGGTAAACTTGTAGTGGGATAAGAGCCAAACTAGATATATGTTCAAGTGGTTCAGAGAAAAAATTATTAATCTTTTCTGGTAGTTTGGGAAAAGCTTCCTAGAGGATGTAATGCCTGAGCAGGGATTTGAAAAATGAATATGAACTGACAATGGCTTCTCAGGGAAGGGACCAGCATGTACAAAATTACACGGACATTAAAAACAAGTAAACAAACAAACAAAAAAGAATGGCTTTTCCATGAAAACCTTCCTTGATAGAGAAAAGTGTTCTCATGTCCCTCAGAATTTAGGGCCCCTGCACCATAATAGAGTTAGTCTACAAAATGATAATGTACTTAAGGAAAAAAAAAAGGCTTCATCCTCACCTTTTTTTAAATCACCAATGGAGCTTACCACAGTACTTGGCTTATAGAAGGCACTCAATATAAGTAAATATATATTTGTAGAATAAACTAATAGCTATTTATTGAATTAAAATTAAGTGATCCCTTATGTACAGAAAGAATAAGAGAGTATACTTTAATATACTTTTCAGGAGCTGGAAAGGAGATTACCTAAGAAGAGAGGGCTGGATAGTGAAATCCCTGTGACTCTAAAAGTTCAAATGGTAGGGGAAGGGTTCCAAATTGAGGTGCCTAGTTTTCCCTTATAAAAGAAGGCAACAAAAATGGATGAGGTAAACAAGATGAAAAGACAGCCCTCAGAATGGGAGAAAATATTTGCAAACAAAGCAACTGACAAAGGATTAATTTCCAAAATATACAAGCAGCTCATGCAGCTCAATATCAGAAAAACAAACAACCCAATGCAAAAATGGATTTAGAAGACCTAAACAGACATTTCTCCAAAGAAGGTATACAGATTGCCAACAAACACATGAAAGGATGCTCAACATCATTAATCATTAGAGAAATGCAAATCAAAACTACAATGAGGTATCACCTCACACTGGTCAGAACGGCCAGCATCAAAAAAATCTACAAACAATAAATGCTGGAGAGGGTGTGGAGAAAAGGGAACCCTCTTGCACTGTTGGTGGGAATGTAAATTGATACAGCCACTATGGAGACCAGTATGGAGGTTCCTTAAAAAACTAAAAATAGAACTACCATATGACCCAGCAATCCCCTGCTGGGCATATACCCTGAGAAAACGACAATTCAAAAAGAGTCATGTCCTACAATGTTCATTGCAGTTCTATTTACAATAGCCAGGACATGGAAGCAACTTAAGTGTCCATCGACAGATGAATGGATAAAGAAGATGTGGCACATATATACAATGGAATAATACTCAGCCATAAGAAGAAACAAAATTGAGTTATTTGTAGTGAGGTGAATGGACCTAGAATCTGTCATACAGAATGAAGTAAGCCAGAAAGAGAAAAACAAATGCTAACACATATATATGGAATCTAAAAAAAAAAAAAATGTTCTGAGGAACCTAGGGGCAGGACAGGAATAAACATGCAGACGGAGAGAATGGACTTGAGGACATGGGGAGGGGGAAGGGTAAGCTGGGATGAAGTGAGAGTGGCAATGACATATATACACTACCAAATGTAAAACAGATAGCCAGTGGGAAGCAGCCGCATAGCACAGGGAGATCAGCTCGGTGCTTCATGACCACCTAGAGGGGTGGGATAGGGAGGGTGGGAGGGAGACTCAAGAGGGAGGGTATATGGGGATATATGTATCACTTTGTTATACAGCAGAAACTAACACAACATTGTAAGGCAATATACTCCAATAAAGATGTTAAAAGAAAATGGATGAGAATGACACAGCACATAAAGTAGTCACCATTAAAAATGTGTAAGATTGAAAAATTGTTATTATTTTTAAAAAAAATAGTCTATCTACAAATACTGAGATAATCAAGGATTTGGCAGAGTTGATATCATTTCAAGCAGAGAACAGAGAATTTAATAGTCATCTCTTCTTCTCCTTTCCCTATCTGAGCCTTGAGTTTTAAGAAATTATTTAAATTAACTTCAAAATGTTCTTGTAGACATTAATAAACTCTGACCATACCAATGAATTCCAAAGACATCACTGTTTCCATGGTAACTAATGCACTTCAAAAGGAAAAAACAGAGAGCAAGACTAAAACCCAGGGAAAAAATGAAATAAAGTGGTATACACAAGGCATAACATTTCTCCTTTACATTTACAGAACATTTTCTAATTTCAGACTCCGAGTGCCAGAAGGATCTCAGAGGTCATCAAATCCACATCCTACTGGAAGCCAGGATTCCCTTTACAATGCAGCTATACAGTGGCTGTCCTCCAACTGCTTACAGAGCTCTCTGCTGGGAAGTTCTCACTCATTCACTTGCAAAGATTACTGAGCACCTGTCTTGCTCTGCAGGTTAAGAGATGATTAAGACATTCTCCCTCTTTTTTCAAATTTTTGCTGTTTAGAAGGCAAATAACTAAAACGGGTGAAAAACGAGGGCTATAATAAAGGTACAGTAAGAGTCAAAAAATAATAGAGGGAGTATGCTTTCCAATGACTTTCATTTCCACTCCTCTTCAGCCCCACACATCCATGAGCAATCATATCCTGTACCTTGTCGTGACCCAGGACTGCTCCGACTCTGCAAACTTACACTCCGACATCCACTTTCAGATCACAAACAGCTCCTTTACTCCAAAACTAATCCTCCACTGGTCCTATGAGCCTTGTGCAGCCCAAGATCCTTCACCTGGAATACTTCCTGGCTGACAGCCTCAACTTTTATCCTTCAGTGGCACCCACCTAACAAAAGTCTGGCTTCTTCTCTTTTAAAAACTTTTCTCTCAAGGATTTCATGATGCTTTAGAGTGAGCTGGACACATGCCTCCACCCTCATCTTACAGGAATGAGAAGCTAAGCATTCACTTAAATGCTGATAGAATGGCTATTATCCTGACCTTGAAGTGGCAGTAAGAAGGATTATGAATTATTTGTTCTCATAATTTTTGGTGGATAGCTCTAACTTTTTGCTTATTTATAGTTTAAAATCTCATATGAGTAATCTTATTTAGTTATCTGAGTAGGCATTACTTGCATCTCGTTTATCTTGGAGGGCATAACAGGAAATAATACTGTTAAACTAAGTGCTTCATTGAGACAGTTTTCTATCTGAAATGGGCATTTGGTTACCATTGCTTTAAAATTTTTCCAAGCTAAACTTCAAACACAGAACACCATGGGGGGTTTTATCACTCATTTATCCTCATACAAAACCAGGCCCTCAAACATTTTCCGACTCTGCTAGTGAGAATACCCTCAAATCAACTAGGAGGTAAGCACACAGGCATCATCTTTTCCAGGGTCCTCAATTTTCATAAGGGCATGTTGATCCAACCAGAGCTCCATGGCTTACTAACTGTGTACAGGTCTGCACTAACTGGCAAGGGAGAACAGGTACTTGTTGAAGAGGATCATCTCAACTCCACTACTCTACAATTTTATACTTTTCAGAAGCTCCCCTGAGATAAAAAACATTTACAAAAGCTTCCCTGAGAGTCTATTCATTCTAATACATCATTGGTTCTTATACTGCATCATGCTCTCATTGAAGAATTCTCTCCATACCAAAACAAATACAAAGTGTACAATTTGGTGGGGATGGGGAAGGAGAGAGAATCATGAGACCCTCTGAAGCTAATACCTGGCTACAGTCTAAAAAGCTCTGCTCTAGGCACAAAAACAGACATACGGATCAATGGAACAGAATAGAGAGCCCAGAAATAAAACCACACAGCTAGAGTCAATGAATCTTCCACAAAGGAAGCAAGAATGTACAGTGACAATCTAGTCAGCAAATGGTGTCGGGAAAGCTGTACAACTACATGTAAATCAACGAAGTTAAAACACACCCTCACACCATATATAAAAATGAACTCAAAATGGCTTAAAGACAAATATAAGACATCACACCATAAAACTCCTAGAAGAGAACATAGGTAAAACATTCTCTGACATAAACTGTAGCAATGTTTTCTTAGGTCAGTCTCCTAAGGCAAAAGAAATAAAAGGAAAAATAAACAAATGGAACCTAATCAAACTTACAAGCTTTTGCACAGCAAAGGAAACCATAAACAAAATGAAAAGACAACCTATGGACTGGGAGAAAATATTTGCACATGATACAACTGACAAGGGCTTATTTCCAAAATATACAAACAGCTCATACAACTAACAAAAAAAAAACAAACAACTCAATCAGGAAATGGGCAGAAGACCTAAATAGACATTTCTCCAAAGAAGACATATGGACGACCAATAGGCACATGAAAAGATGCTCAACATGGTTAATTATTAGAGAAATGCAAATCAAAACTAACAAAGAGATACCATCACAGAATGCCCATCATTAAACAGTCTTCAAATAACAAATGCTGGATAGGGTGTGGAGAAAAAGGAACTCTCCTATACTGTTGGTGGGAATGTAAGTTGGTGCAGCCACTATGGAGAACAGTATGAAGGCTCCTCAAAAACTAAAAATAGAATTGCCATATGATCCAGCAATCCTACTCCTGGCCATATATCCGGACAAAACTGTAATTCAAAAAATACACACACCTCAATGTTCATAGCAGCACTATTTACAAGAGCCAAGACATGGAAACAACCTAAATGTCCACTGACAGATGAATGGATAAAGATGATGTGGTATATATATATACAACTGAATATTACTCAGCCATCAAAAAGAATGAAATAATGTCATTTGCGCCTACATGGATGGACCTAGAGATTATCATACTAAGTAGAATAAGTCAGAAAGAGAAAGATAAATGCCATATAATATCACTTAAATGTGGAATCTGAAGTGTGGCACAAATGATCTTATCTATGAAACAGAAACAGACTCACAGACATAGAGAACACACCTGTGATTGTGGGGGTGTGGTTTGGACTGGGAGTTTGGGGTGAACAGATGCAAACTATTATATATAGAGTGGATAAACAACAAGGTCCTACTGTATAGCACAGGGAACTATATTCAATATCCTGTAATAAACCATCATGGAAAATAAAACCAAAAAGCTCTGCTCTATAAGCTCAAAAATCTAACCCTGAATTAAGCAAGGCCACTAGGAGCCATAGAGATGGAAGCATCACGTTGGCACCTTACTGAAATGCTTGTTCTAAACCACTCTCTGGCACAAGTCCACTTGATTTTGATGAGGCACACTAGGAGGAAGAACCCTCTATTTATGGTTACAAAGGTGACAAAAATGTGTTCATTACATACAGGGTTTCTTTTATTTCTAAGGACCTGGAGAGTTATACCTCTCTTCTCTCACCTCTGCTTCTCTTGAGCAGCAAGCTTTTTTTTTAGTTTTACTTAAGTATAGTTGATTTACAATGTTGTGTTAATTTCTTCTATATAGCAAAGTGACTCAGTTATACATACATACATATATATATATTCTTTTTCATATTCTTTTCCATTATGGTTTATCACAGGACATTGAATATAGTTCCCTGTCCTATACAGTATGACCTTGTTGTTTATCCATCCTGTATATAACAGTTTGCATCTGCTAATCCCAAACACCTGTTCCTTCCCTCCCCTACCCCCCAACCCCCTTGGCAACCACGAGTCTGTTCTCTATGTCTTTGAGTCTGTTTTTGTTTCGTAGGTATGTTGATGTGTACTGTACTTTAGATTCCACATACAAGTGATATCATATGGTATTTACCTTTCCCTTTCTGAGTTACTTCGCTTAGTACGATAATCTCTAGGTCCATCCATATAGGCACAAATGGCATTATTTCATTCTTTTTGATGGCTGAGTAATATTCCATTGTATATATGCACCACATCTTCTTTATCCATTCATCTGTCGATGGACATTTAGGTTGCTTCCATGTCTTGGCTATTGTAAATAGTGCTTCAAGCTCTCTTTTAACCTCATGGAAATGGACAGTTGTATAATGGTCCTATGTTTCTTTCCCTGTGGCTGCTGCAAAATTCATGGCATACTTCTAGCATGTATTTAAGTCCCCTAATGGCATGCAAGTTATTTACAGACTTCACTTCTGACTCCACCTGATTTTAATTGTCCTTTCTCTTATTTTTGTATTTTTTATTTTTTTGCCAATTTTGTATACAAAATTCTTAGATACTTTCAAGAAAATGGTGAGTTACAAATGAGTTAAACTGTAGAAGACAGAAGGAAAAAGGTTATCTTTTTCACCTGTTTCCCATCAGTGATCTGTTCAAGTGTATCTACCTAAATAATTTCTTAAAATTCTCTTATTATTATTTTTTCAGTGATAGCTACAAATAGTTGAGAAAGGTAGTACTTGTTCAGAAAATTCATGCCTGAAGGATGTTCTAGAATTCTCCTTGATTAATATAACATGCATATATGTTTGTGCCTATATATGTGTTTTTAGAGTGACCATCAAAATGAAGTAGGGTGTTCATACAGATTTCTGCACAGAACTAAATTAACATTTGGATTGTATTTCTCCATGATTTGCTTTTTCAGTTAGAAGTGTTTCAGATTTTTGCAACAATGAAGGTGTAAATGCTTACAGGCACGTGGACTTTTCGAAACATCTCAGCTCCCTTATGTGCGTCCATCAATGCAATGTCCTGGGGCGTGGAGATAATCACAGCTCCTAACCAAAAGAACACAAAAAGAGAGCAAAATGATGCGATCATATAATTCCTTATGGAAAGATTACTTCCAAAATTATGTTGATTATACACTCAAAGAGTCTACTATTTAACTATTTAGGTAATTTGTATAAATTTCACATACATGAATGGGAAAGACAAGGAAATGTCTACTTTGCTCTTGCATATTTTTGACTCCTCCTAAAAGTACAACTGACCTGTGATTCAAGGTCACAGCTGTATCATCAGAACCTTCCTCCTTTTCAGACAATGTGCTACGTAAAAGATGTACAACGTAGGCTTCACTTTCAAGAACTTAACACCCTACTTGGGGAGACCCAAAATTAAGGATTCAACACAATGTGCTAAGCATTTTAATAAGGTAGGCCTAGAATGTTATGGAGTTATAAAACAAGAATAAAGGAAAGGTAACTAATTCAATTTAGGGGAGAGGATAGCAAAGGTGATAATGGATAGGGTCAGGAAGCAGGTGATAAGAAGAAATGGGGCAAAGTTTCCAGAAAGAAGTGGTAGCTAAGCTGAGTTCTAAAAGTTTGTATTACAGAAAACTCACTAGTGTAGAATACACTGTGGAGAATAGTCTGGTGGGGTAAAACCAGGAGCTGTGGCAGAAGTTCAGATGCAAAACAGTGGTAGCCTGAACTAAGGCAGCACTGAGAGTAGATGAAGATGGAGGCTTTCCTGGGTCTCCACTATTATCTCACAGAAACAAGATGGTTTTGAGAGTTTTGAGGGAAAGGGCAGTGCAATTTTTTCTGGAAGTGGAAACACCAGAGACCTGGTTATGATTTGTAGACACTATGAATTTCTTAAGTTTTGTGGTTTCTTCTAGATGATAAACTGAAAAAAATGAACATATCCCAGATCACCTGGATGACCATCATCTTATAACTAAATATACACTGCCATGACATTTCAGCATCCAAACCATCAAATTGGCAGTTCTTTGTCCCAGCTAAGGAGAACAGAGGTATAATTAACAATAAATAACTGATGACACCAAGTGAAGAGCAAATGATACTATTAAAGAGTACTGTCAGGGCTTCCCTGGTGGCGCAGTGGTTGAAAGTCCGCCTGCCGAAGCAGGGGACGCGGGTTCGTGCCCCGGTCCGGGAAGATCCCACATGCCGCTGAGCGGCTGGGCCCGTGAGCCGTGGCCGCTGAGCCTGCGCATCCGGAGCCTGTGCTCCGCAACGGGAGAGGCCACAACAGTGAGAGGCCCGCATACCGCAGAAAAAAGAAAAAAAGAAAAAGAAAAAAAAAAAAAAGAGTACTGTCAGAAGGGATAATTTGAAAAAGTTAAGAATAGAGGAAAGTGGAAGTGGAACCAAGTTCTCACAAAGCATGTAGCAATATAGGCACGCCAAACTCAGAACTGTGCAATAACGTCTTTAACATCTTTTTTAACATCTTTATTGGAGTATAATTGCTTTACAATGGTGTGTTAGTTTCTGCTTCATAACAAAGTGAATCAGTTATACATATACATATATCCCCGTATCTCTTCCCTCTTGCGTCTCCCTCCCTCCCACCCTCCCTAACCCACCCCTCTAGGTGGTCACGAAGCACCGAGCTGATCTCCCTGTGCTGTGCAGCTGCTTCCCAAAACTGTAAAATCAGTTTTACATTTGGTAGTGTATATATGTCCATGCCATTCTCTTTGTCCCAGCTTACCCTTCCCCCTCCCCGTGTCCTCAAGTCCATTCTCTAGTAGGTCTGCATTTTTATTCCCGTCCTGCCCCTAGGTTCTTCGTGACCATTATTTTATTTTTTTTAGATTCCATATATACATATTAGCATACGGTATTTGTTTTTCTCTTTCTGACTTACTTCACTCTGTATGACAGACTCTAGGACCATCCACCTCACTACAAATAACTCAATTTCGTTTCTTTTTATGGCTGAGTAATATTCCATTGTATATGTGCCACATCTTCTTTACCCATTCATCTGTCAATGGACACTTAGGTTGTTTCCATGTCCTGGCTATTGTAAACAGTGCTGCAATGAACATCGTGGTACATGACTCTTTTTGAATTATGGTTTTCTCAGGGTATATGCCAGTAGTGGGATTGCTGGGTCATATGGTAGTTCTATTTTTAGTTTTTTAATGAACCTCCATACTGTTCTCCATAGTGGCTGTATCAATTTACATTCCCACCAACAGTTGTGCAATAGTATTTAGCTACAAATTCATCTTGCAATTGGTATTTTCATTTCAGCAAAAACTTCATCTTTCATATTATCATTAATTTGAATTTTATTGATCTTGTAAGTTTGCTTGAATTTAATATGTTATTTTTTTAGTTTTAAAAAATTATATAAGAGCTATAAGTTTAGGGAATCTGTGTTTATGCTTAAAGTAGTCTAATAATAAAAATAAGTCTATTTGGGGCATGGGGCAGATTATTTTCCTTTAGAAAGAGGGTCTTTTCATTAGTCAAGTTTCAGAAACACTAGCTTTGGAATTCAAACAGAATCAGTATTCAAATTTTTATTCCATAGCTGACTACTGGTGTGACCAGGGTAATAACTTAATCTCTTTGAGATTCAGTTTCTTCATCTACAAAATGGCATAGTAATACTCAGGTCACAGGGTGCAATAATTTAATGAACTAAGGTACATAAGATACTTGACATGATGCCACAGGGTAAACATTCAATAAATGGTAGCTGTGTTGGTAACACCATTTTTGTTATCTTTAATATTGTTATTAATACAAATGTCTTAGAAGTTGCTAGCAAGGTCATTTTCATATTTGCCATCAGGCAGCTCATCCTACTTTTCAATTTGTTCCATGGATCACTACATTCTTCTATTCTGATTTATTCTTCCAAAAAAACCAAAAATGAATTAACATTTCTCTTTTCCCTCTTTTAAAGATTGATGGAAATAACCTCTCTGCAGAAGTGTACTCAACTCTACTCTTTACAACCAATGTATCTCCATAAATTGCCTCCTTCTAGATTCTGTTATCATATCCAGGCATTTGGAGGGGAACTAATTCCAGTTCTGCCCCCATCCACCTGTGTGACTAACATTGGGCAAATAACTCAGAATCACTCAGGTCTCAGTTTCCTTAGCTGTAAAATTAATGCAAGGACAGACAGTCTTCAAGCTAGCTCTCTGATTATATGACTTAGCATTCCCTCAACTATAGTTTCCAAAACCACCCCTGTTCAACCTGACTGCCTCAGTAATCCTATTTAAGCAAGTGTGAAAGACTACCTCCTCCAAAAATTATGGCCCCTCAGTCTCAGAGCCATTCTCTTCACATGGAAGCAAAACCTCCTTGGCTATTTCCTCCAAATTCTCTCATAACTATATACTAGTATGCAGGGAGTTTTCTATTGCATTAGCCCTAAAAAGTACCTTTAGCTTTCATATAATATAAACATTTTTTGTTTGAAACACCCTTTGTCCACTATTTGTATTACCACTGCACAATATAGTTTCATGGATGGTTATGATTTTTCTCAATTTTTTATCAAACAAAAGTAATAACACAATGCTGTGCACAAAACAGGCACTTAACAAAGGATCAGGGTTTAAATAATTTTCCTATATTTTCAAATCATTCTAGACTACAACTGTATGAACTCTTAGTTTGTAAGTTCTTGAACCAGGAGTCAAAAGCTCTGGATTCTGGTTTTGTTGACTATCCTAATGTACTATACAATCTTGAATAGCTCACTAAATCTCAATACATCTCAATTAACTCCTCTATAAAATGACCCTATTTCCATTGGTCCTATTTAATTTTAAAGAGCTGTCTCATTTTTAAAGAAGAATGTAAAACTGTTACTGAAATGCTTGGTGACATTATTTTTATAGCTATAAGACCCCAGAGAGAGGGATTAAAGTGACTTGGTTTCCTCTGTACTTAACCCTAACACAGTATCACAAATACGCATCTATGCCACCTGAGTTTCTTTGTGATCTAAATAGCACCACTCATATATCATAGTAACTTTTTGACAAGGACAACAATCATCTTCCATGTCCCATCAAATGCTCACAAAACATGTAAACATTCCATTGGAACTACCAGCCACATTATAAAAGACTTTTGTAAGTTTTTTTTTTTCTGAAATATATGTCCTTAGCTAATGACTAAGTCCTTAATCACAACACAGTCAGTCTTTAGAATGCTCTTCTGAGAAAAAAATTTCTAGCCCTTGTTAAAAAATACAAAAACATAACTGGCTCATGCATAAATCACACCTCTTTTGCTATACCAAATTTTAGTACATCATACAAGTAACCATTTCAGACACCCCTAAAGTGACCTCTGGAATTTATAAAGAAATAAAGCAAACAAAAGACAAACAAAACCTCCAGTAAAATTAATCATTAGCCAATCTGTGCATCACAACACATATTTTTAAACATTAAAGGAATTATGTCAATTTTTTTTCTTGTTAATATATCTCAACTTAAAACATGGTCTCCATATCTGATACTACAGTTTATCTCTATAGTTCTTGCCTTCTACTTAATAAATTTTAATTTTTCTCAGGGACCCTGGAACATGAACCAATATGAACTAGCCTAGATTTTCCCTTTTATACCATTACTGATACGTCACTTCAGTTTGTGACGGTTTGTTAGAAAACTTGTGCTCCCTCTACTGACCATAAGGAATGCTAATAGCAACAAAGAGAATGTTTAGTTTGCAATAAGTGGAATTATTTTCTGGGGGTAAAAACACAGTATCATAAAACACCCATCTCAAGAATCCCATGGAGAATTTTCTATCCATTGTCTAGGGTAAATGTCTAAGTCCAAATAATTAAATAATATTGTTTAAATGTTATTTTCCAAGTTGTAATCTGTGTAAGGGCTTTTTAAATCTCAGCTGAGATTTACTGTAAGAGGTTAGGTGTCTATCGGATTCTGGTAAACATGTAAACATCCTAAAAAATAATTATTTTGAGTATTGTCTTAATTGCCAATTCTCTTGAGTATTGAGAGGAAAAAACTGCATATCTGGATTTGGGTCAGAGTCCACAGTAGTTAAGCATTTAAAACTGATTATTCCAGATGTTAGGCTGATCATAATTATACCAGTGTGGAATTACTCAATTATGCCATTCTAAGTCTCCATGGCATAAATTGTATCTAATTCCCAGGCTTGATTGAGAACTTCAGTGCTGGAACCTAATAAAAATGTACAACAGAAACTGCCCATAATTATACCTGGATGAGTAATTCTATACAGCCCTTGCGCATGTCAGTGTAAAGTCAACTAAGACTTAAAAGAAGAAATCAACTGCTATTCTTAATGTTCACAGTGCTCTAATATTTACTGCTACTGATGCTCCTTGATTTATTTAAAGATACTTGCAGCAAAAGAAAATAATCATTTTCTGCTAGCTTAACATAAACACAATTGTTTACTGACTATAAAGGAAATTGGTATTTTTTAGCTCTCCCCTGTCATTCTCCTCTACAACTCCCAAACCTCCTGAATTATAAACATTATTTGCTTTAATATCAAGGAATGCCCACTAATATTAGTATCAGATTAAGTAAAACATAATTTAAAAGGTAAAGTCACATCAAATGTACCCAGACTGTGTTTCAACAGGGAATATAAGCAATTCTTTCATGAGTCACTGTTTTGGACTCTATGCTCCATTCCTGCAGAGGAGAGAGAGAATTGACTACAGTCACAAAGGGGATATGCTTTATTAATTTAAAGATCAATCATTTTGCTCACTTTAGAAATGAATTTTGTTACAGGAAATTATGTCAATTGCTGCCAAAAAGAATTATAAAACACAATAATTAGTGGAAAGCACAGTATTTCAAAATCATTGGTGAGAGAGAGCACTTGCACTTTGGAACTTAATTAAGAATTCAAGTTTGTCCAAGGAATCTGGATGCGTATCTGCTGTTTAGGGATAAAGATTGGCTCTTCAATAATGGAGTCAACAGGCTTCCAATCACCTCACCTTAATGATGCTAACAAAGAATTCACCAGGGGATCCAGACTACATTCACTGTGAACCACTGGGGACAGGTGAAGCTTCTGGAAATTCTAAAGAGCTTGGGGTGGAACGAAACAGTTCTCTTATGCTCACACTTTGCTCTCTCTCTCTCTCTCTCTCTTTCATTCTCATTCTCCCCCCACTTCTGATATTTCCAGTAAAGTTAAGATAAAATCCTGGCTTCCCTCCAGTCTTGAATCCATCATTATGTTGATCAGTAAACACCTAGGGGAGCCTACTTGTTGTACACATATTTCTCTGCAACTCAGAGAACTCTTTTGCTCTTCTGTGAGTGTCTGTTCATGTTGGGCTCTTAGATGTAATATTTTGTATTTCAAATTCTGTTAGATGCACATGAAGCTCAGCCTGCCCATGCTCATAGTGAGCTACCACCAAAGGCTGCCTGTTTAATAATGAAACACATCCCTTTTTATACATATTCTTTCTCCATGAACTCCAGAGAGGAGAACTGCTATACCTTGATTATCTTAACTTTATCTAGCCAGGTGTCTTTCAGGAAATAAAGGCTGAGACTTTACATGGAAAAGCTTTGCTCCATTTCCAAATACTGTCATACTTAAGACATGAAGACATTCTTCAGAGCTACACATCAAACTCTGATCAAATTTCTAACATCTATGACAAAGTGCAAAAATTTTTAAATGATAGACTGTGGGACTTGCACTTTTTCAACATATAAATGTTTAATAGATTTAAAAGTGGTTTCTAATATGAATCTGACTACCCATTGGCCATTAACTATTCATTGAACTTTAAGATATTAAGGAATTTTAGCTGTCAGACATATTATGAAGAAAATGCCTAGAAATTCTTCAACGACAAAACTGAATGAACTATATCAGAAGCATCCCATCCAAACACAGCCTAGATAATCAAGGAACTCAAACATCAGATAAGCTGGTCTAGACAAAGTGATTCTGAAAGCTGACTATATAAGAATCATTTGGGAGTTTTTAAAATCCTGGGTCTTTCCATGTCATAGTTCAAAAGTTGTTAATTCTCGGGCTATTTCTTTGAACTGTTAACTAACATACTATAACTTCTACCTATAATATATGTTGACCCAAATACAAAAGCCCTGCTCCTTTTTTTTTCACTTCCATTACAGGCAATTTATTTAGTTTAACATTTATGATTCTTTCAGAGAAAATAGACTGCACATATTTAAAAAGCATTTTTCATTTACCTTTGCATTAGCACTTAAAATACACACTTCTATTTCAAAATGCCATTTAAAAATTATTCTAATATAACAGCAGCAAACTATAATTCTGCAATTACAAAACAGCTAAACGGGGATCTACAGTTAAGTTATTCTCATGTTTACAACTATGATTCTCAAACAGATACTACTTCAAAGCAGCTGTTACCAGCTCTTTAGGTTTGGTTTAAAAACACACACATAGTTGCTGGGAGGTTTATAATGTTGTATTCCGTGCACTGTTCTGAAAGGGTTCTTCAAGAGCCAACCAGACCTTAAAAACAGTACTCAGTCCACAAGGCAGTCAGAAAGAGTTAAATTAACTGGGGTAAATAGGATTCCTACATTACATCAAAAGCATATGATATTCTGCAGCAACTGGGAGCATTTTCAGGTTTGGCATGTTGTCCTCTTTACAACTAATTTTATCAGAAGAGTTTAAGAAGGCAGACACTGTACCACTACCAAGTGCATTTAAAAGTGACATGTTTTTTGGGCTTCCCTGGTGGCGCAGTGGTTGAGAGTCCACCTGCCGATGCAGGGGACACGGGTTCGTGCCCTGGTCCGGGAAGATCCCACATGCCGCGGAGCGGCTGGGCCCGTGAGCCATGGCCGGAGCCTGTGCTCCACAACGGGAGAGGCCACAACAGTGAGAGGCCCGCGTACCACAAAAAAAAAAAAAAAAAAAAAAGTGACATATTTTTGTGCTAATCTGACTCCCCTGAATGACCTAGCTAGTGAACTAGTCACTAGGCAAATCAAGCCTGCCAGAAAGGAAGCCAATATTCAAATTACCAAGTTATTGTCCAACCCACAGAATTTATTTTCAACATAAACATATAACCTCAATATGAGATGTCTAACTAAAGCAAACACCACCAAGACCAAGACAGCATCTCGTCTTCTAAGGTTTAGGTTTTGCCCAGAATTCTTGATACATGGAATAGCCCACACCAAGAGTCATTGCTCCCACAACAAAGCCTTGGGCTGCCACGTGCATGTGGATCAGGTGAACAGATATTTTAGTATTGCCCCTGCTCTTCCATTTATATAATCCATATGCAATGATTGCTGCAAAACCTGCCATTCCAATGGGGACAAATGGTGCCTCTCTAGCTTTTCGGATAAGTTTAGATCCCTGATCTTCATCATATGAAGAAAGAGAAACATCTGTGTCACTTGACATAGTGATTGAAGAATCTTCAGACAACGGCACAACGTTGCAGGCTCCTACCGGCTTCTCGAAACGTGCTTCTTAAATTTAGATTGGAAACATTGTTGTTCATTAACCAATGGCATTATATCAGTATTTGCTTTATAATTTGATTCCCAATCTAACAAGGACTGAAGTTTCAGACTGAGTACCAGGAGTGTCCTTAAAGATAAAACATTGGCCACTAATATGTATAAAATGGATAACTAATAAGAACCTGTTGCATAAAAATAAATAAATACAATTGTATTTAAAAAAAAGGATAGGGCTTCCCTAGTGGCGCAGTGGTTGAGAGTCTGCCTGCCGATGTAGGGGGCACGGGTTCGTGCCCGGGTTCAGGAAGATCCCACATGCCGCGGAGTGGCTGGGCCCGTGAGCCATGGCCGCCGAGCCTGCGCGTCCGGAGCCTGTGCTCCGCAACGGGAGAGGCCACAAGAGTAAGAGGCCCGTGTACCGTTAAAAAAAAAAAAAAAAAAAAAAAGGATAAAACATTGGAATACAATTCCTAGTCTTTAACCCTTGGCTACAATTTGTCTAACAACAAAACAATTTTATTTTGGAAAGAATTTTTATAATTTGATGGCTAAAACAATAATTCTCTTCCACATCATGCGATTCTTTGCCAAATATCCATTAATTATAATCCTGTCCAACATTTGCACGGAAAGATACCTGGAAGAAGTCCAAAACTGACTGTCTCCTTTAAAGTTTCACACTACAAACTGAAAACATAATGAAGATTTACTATCTCTGAATACCAGGAAAAGCTATGACCTAAGTCTACCACCTATTAGGTACAAGCATGTTTCAAGCTTTACAATTTGAGGTAATTATAAATTATAAAATGTAGGGGAAAAACAGCACAAAAATCCAAAGTAGCCAAATATGGCCCATGGTCATTTACTTATTTAATGATGGCAACAGTAAGTTTCTGATTCTCCAAACCCCAATAGGCTTTCATGTTATAAAAACTACTGTCCAAATTGGCAGTCAAAGAGTATTACTGTAAAAGAGATAATTGAGGCCAAACTGCTGTTGGTGGGGAAAATACTAGTGTGGATTTGTACAGCTTTTTCTCAAGAATCTATCATGAGTGAATAGGAGTTCAGTTAATGTGGCAAAAGGCCCAATGCCTTCCACAGGCAATAAATGCCTTTCACTTTAAACGATGACTGAAATATTAAGGTGGCTTTATTTAAAATTCCCACCCCATCTCATTTAAGTGAATGAGAGGCAGAAAAGCTTCTGGCTTTCCTTCTCTCTGTAGAGTCCAGACAGGAAGAAAGTGCATCGCCTCATTTTCATAATGTAATGCCAGTCTGGTAGTGCAGCTTCTCTTGAGCCCATGGATATTTAGCATATTGTCTGACTACTCTGCCGTATACAGTAGCTTCTCCCTCCCTATAGAAAAGAGATCAAAACAGGCCCCACACTAGGACTACTTGGCTGTTTTCTCTGCCCTCCCCTGGAAGAATAAGAGAGAGGACCAAGATGTGATCATGTTGCTCCCCTTGCGAGTGTTCAGTCTTTGTCGCTTCTCTTATAAGAACCATTTCCAAAAGTTTTATTCCTGCATCAATCTTTACTTAATGAAGTGAAGGAGAACTTTTTTCATAACTCTACCCTATCAGAATAAACTCTTCTATCCATTACTCCCCACTGCAACAAAATATACTTATATCAGAGTTCATCTCCAATATAAATATTCTATTCATTAATTTGATGACAGTAAAATTTTGCTTTCTGATAGCATGGATTTTCACTAATTTGAGTGTACTACTGATATCTGTATTAGCTTCAAACTTTTAGAGGGCAGGAATCTTTGCTTTGTATTTCATGTATTGCAAGTCACTAATTCACAGTTATAATGATGATCATGAAGAAAAAAAAAACTTCTGGTTATTTTCCACTTGCTGTGCTCCACTTCCTTCCTCTCCACCTTCCCCAAGCTCTGCTTCATTCTCTGCCCTGATCAGTGCCCAGGTAGCTGACCTCTGTGGACTGTATCACCTGAGTTTCCTTACCCTCTGGCTTTCAATAAGGATCTGCCAGTAGGAGGTATCAGCGGGATAGGAGGCTGTGGGAGGAGAAAGACGCTCTAGTACTATTAGTACCACACACAACTGCTCCCTCCCTGCCTTGCAGGAGTTCTGCCCTTGGCTCTGTTCCTCTGTGGCCACAAATCCCAACAGGCAGCCCCTCCTCCATGGCTTCAGCAGTCGCCAGGTCCCACCGACACAGTTCACTCTCTGCCCCTTCAGGCAGAGAGACAGAAAAATTCCTACTGTCACTAGTCTCTGGGTACTTCACCATCTCTTGTTTGTTTCCTTAATGCTGCCCACACCTCGGTAACTAGTCCCTTCATTAAACCCACTCTGTTAATTCCTTTAAAGATGTGTCATCTCTTTCCAGCCAGGACCCTGACTAATATAGCACCTTAATATGAATAAATTACTAAAACTCTCCAGTCTCTCAAAAAACAAAAATATGCTTCATAGATTTCATGAGAGGCATAAACTCTTAATTCCAAGAGTTAAAGTCAAATTAAGATAGTCTTCAGATACTCATACAGAGGATCTCAGTTGAAGCAAAGGAAGGAAGAAAAATATTTTAGGCAACATTTATTGGAATTCAAATACTAGCATAGTGCATATATTTTCAAAAATTTCAAGGAACTTATAATGTTCCTCAAAGAAATATTAATCCTCTTCCATTATGGATGAGCAGTTAAGTGTTCAATAATTCCCAAGAGTTCATCGCTATTCATTAAAAAACAAAAAAACAAAAACTTGGAAGTCAACGATGGAATCTACCCAATTCAATATATGGCACCAACTAATTTACAAGTGAAACAAACAACAAGCAAAAACTCAGCAAACTGTATTACAAAAAAAAAAAAAAAGTAAGAAAAACAACAAAACAAAACCAGCACTGATAACTCTGGCTTTTCCCCTTGGTAGGTTCAACAAGACAAGAGTAAATCCAAAGACTGTAACCGGTTATTTGCCACACACTATTCTGTCTCCTTTCCCTCTAGCAATTACTACAAATACAAGGCACTTGCAGTATGTAATGATTCAGTCCACGTAAGCTCAAATTTAAATCATTAGCCACTAATACTACTGTCAACACATTTATCACTATTGTTGCTACACGATTTTAACACAAATAAGAGGATATTTTTTTCGTTAAAGTTTATTCTTATAATAAGCTTGTCATCTATCCCATGGAACAAAATCGAACACATACAAAGAGTTGCTAATTAGCATTCAGAAAGAAGGTCTTTTTGCTTGTACAGGTCTGCCTCCATGAATTTTGCAAAAGGATGTCTCTTTACAAGTATAAAACAATTTCATTCTCAACATGGCATGGAGAAATGCAAAGTTCATATAAAGGCTCTTTGTAATTCACAACATTTCACTATCCGCCCCCTCCCCCCAAAAAACCTTTTACTTATTTTTTTTAACATCTTTATTGGAGTATAATTGCTTTACAACGGTGTGTTAGTTTCTGTTTTATAACAAAGCGAATCAGTTATACATATACATATGTTCCCATATCTCTTTCCACCTGCGTCTCCCTCCCTCCCACCCTCCCTATCCCACCCCTCTAGGTGGTCACAAACCACCGAGCTGATCTCCCTGTGCTATGCAGCTGCTTCCCACTAGCTATCTATTTTATGTTTGGTAGTGTATACATGTCCATGCCACTCTCTCACTTTGTCACAGCTTACCCTTCCCCCTCCCCATATCCTCAAGTCCAATCTCTAGTAGGTCTGTGTCTTTATTCCCGCCTTAACCCTAGGTTCTTCATGACTTTTTTTTTTCTTAGATTCCATATATATGTGTTAGCATACGGTATTTGTTTTTCTCTTTCTGACTTACTTCACTCTGTGTGACAGACTCTAGGTCCATCCACCTCACTACAAATAACTCAATTTCGTTGCTTTTTATGGCTGAGTGATATATTCCATTCTATATATGTGCCACATCTTCTTTATCCATTCATCAGTTGATGGACACTTAGGTTGCTTCCATGTCCTGACTAATGTAAACAGAGCTGCAATGAACATATTGGTACGTGACTCTTTTTGAATTATGGTTTGCTTAGGGTATATGCCCAGTAGTGGGATTGCTGGGTCATATGGTAGTTCTATTTGTAGTTTTTTAAGGAACCTCCATACTGTTCTCCATAGTGGCTGTATCAATTTACATTCCCACCAACAGTGCAAGAGTGTTCCCTTTTCTCCACACCCTCTCCAGCATTAATTGTTTCTGGATTTTTTTTTTTTTTTTTTTTTTGCAGTATGCGGGCCTCTCACTGCTGTGGCCTCTCCCATTGCAGAGCACAGGCTCAGGACGTGCAGGCTCAGCGGCCATGGATCACGGGCCCAGCCGCTCCGCGGCATGTGGGATCTTCCCGGACCGGGGCACGAACCCGTGTCCCCTGAATCGGCAGGCAGACTCTCAACCACTGCGCCACCAGGGAAGCCCTGTTTCTAGATTTTTTGATGATGGCCATTCTGACCAGTGTGAGATGATATCTCATTGTAGTTTTCATTTGCATTTCTCTAATGATTAATGATGCTGAGCATTCTTTCATGTGCTTGTTGGCAATCTGTATATCTTCTTTGGAGAAGTGTCTATTTAGGTCTTCTGCCCATTTTTGGATTGGGTTGTTTGTTTTTTTGTTATTGAGCTGCATGAGCTGCTTGTAAATTTTGGAGATTAATCCTTTGTCAGTTGCTTCATTTGCAAATTTTTTCTCCCATTCTGAGGGTTGTCTTTTGGTCTTATTTATGGTTTCCTTTGCTGTGCAAAAGCTTTTAAGTTTCATTAGGTCCCATTTGTTTATTTTTGTTTTTATTTCCATTTCTCTAGGAGGTGGGTCAAAAAGGATCTTCCTGTGATTTATGTCATAGAGGGTTCTGCCTATGTTTTCCTCTAAGAGTTTGATAGTTTCTGGCCTTACATTTAGGTCTAATCCTTTTTTTTTTTTTTCAGTACGCGGGCCTCTCACTGTTGTGGCCTCTCCCGCTGCAAAGCACAGGCTCCTGCAAAGCACAGGCTTCGGACGCGCAGGCTCAGCGGCCATGGCTCATGCACCCAGCCGCTCCGCGGCATGTGGGATCTTCCTGGACCGGCGCACGAACCCGCGTCCCCTCCATCGGCAGGTGGACTCTCAACCACTGCGCCACCAGGGAAGCCCTAGGTCTAATCCATTTTGAGTTTATTTTTGTGTATGGTGTTAGGAAGTGTTCTAATCTCATTCTTTTACATGTAGCTGTCCAGTTTTCCCAGCACCATTTATTGAAGAGGTTGTCTTTTTTCCATTGTATATTCTTGCCTCCTTTATCAAAGATAAGGTGACCATATGTGCGTGGGTTTACCTCTGGGCTTTCTATCCTGTTCCATTGATCTATATTACTGTTTTTGTGCCAGTACCATACTGTCTTGATTACTGTAGCTCTGTAGTATAGTCTGAAGTCCGGGAGCCTGATTCCCCCAGCTCAATTTTTCGTTCTCAAGATTGCTTTGGCTATTCGGGGTCTTTTGTGTTTCCATACAAATTTTAAGATTTTTTGTTCTAGTTCTGTGAAAAATGACAGTGGTAGTTTGATAGGGATTGCATTGAATCTGTAGATTGCTTTGGAGAGTAGAGTCATTTTCACAATGTTGATTCTTCCAATCCAAGAACATGGTATATCTCTCCATCTATTTGTATCATCTTTAATTTCTTTCATCAGTGTCTTATAGTTTTCTGCATACAGGTCTTTTGTCTCCTTAGGTAGGTTTATTTCTAGATATTTTATTCTTTTTGTTGCAATGGTAAATGGGAGTTTCTCCTTAATTTCTCTTTCAGATTTTTCATCATTAATGTATATTATAGGAATGCCAGAGATTTCTGTGCATTAAATTTGTATCCTGCTACTTTACCAAATTCATTGATTAGCTCTAGTAGTTTTCTGGTAGCATCTTTAGGATTCTCTATGTAGAGTATCATGTCATCTGCAAACAGTGACAGCTTGACTTCTTTTCCAATTTGGATTCATTTTATTTCTTTTTCATCTCTGATTGCTGCGGCTAAAACTTCCAAAACTATGTTGAATAAGAGTGGTGAGAGTGGGCAACCTTGTCTTGTTCCTGATCTTAGTGGAAATGGTTTCAGTTTTTCACCATTGAGGACACTGTTGGCTGTGGGTTTGTCATATATGGCCTTTATTATGTTGAGGAAGTTCCCTCTATGCCTACTTTCTGCAGGGTTTTTATCATAAATGGGTGTTGAATTTTGTCGAAAGCTTTCTCTGCATCTATTGAGATGATCATATGGTTTTTCTCCTTCAATTTGTTAATATGGTGTATCACATTGATTGATTTGGGTATATTGAAGAATCCTTGCATTCCTGGAATAAACCCCACTTGATCATGGTGTATGATCCTTTTAATGTGCTGTTGGATTCTGTTTGCTAGTATTTTTGCATCTGTGTTCATCAGTGATATTGGCCTGTAGTTTTCTTTCTTTGTGACATCATTGTCTGAAAACCTCTTTTAAAGTGTTCAAGTAGTTTCTAAAAAATACCATACATTTAGATGGAGCTTTTATATTCATTATCTCATTTGATCCTTATAAGTCTATGGGGTAGGCAGGTGTTCCACAGGTAAGGATAAAGAGAGAGGTACTTAACACTTTGCTAAATATCCCTGCAAGTAAATAAAAGAATTTATTATCTTACAATGGAGCAATGCTAGTGATTCTCACCAGTAATTTAATACAGAGCCTGCATGTAACCAAATAACAACTGCCCACATGCAGACTATTATCCCAGACACCAAAAAAAGTTAATACTAAAAGGTATCAACTAACCACAAGGATGTTATATATAGTACAAGAAAAAAGACAGCATAAAGAAATCCCTAAAATGAAAATATTTTTCTCTCAAAGGAAGAGTGAAATAAAATGTATGTTTTTTAAAATAAATGCTTTCTTTAACTTACACATAGAAAAAAAGTTCCTAGGTAAAAGCAGTTGGGGTGGGAGAGATCACAGGAGTGAGTTAGCAGGATGGTAAGAAAGATAAGGGGGCGCAGATCTGTTCACATAAACAGTGACAATTAGTCAACTAGCTTTGTCATTTATTCAATCAATATTAATTGCATAAGCCATTGTCCAAGGTACTCTAAGAAATACTGTGATAAATAGGAAAAAATTATTGCATTCAAGCAGCTTACCACCTAGTTGGGAAGATAATACCAACACAGATAAAACACTCATTCACTGATCAACATTTCCTGAGTGGTCACAGGAAGGCACTGAGTTTAGTATCGTGAGAAACACAAAGATGAATGAAACAGAGCCTTAGCCCTCCAGGGTGTAACAGTCTGGTAGAGAAGATAACACAGTTACGCAAGTTTTGAACAGAGAACATAAGAAGTGCTATAGGAACGGTCCAAATAAAATGCTATGTGAATTCCAAAGAGGGAGAAATGTTTCCTAAATGCGGGTTTGGGGAAAATGCTAAGTAGTAGGCATTTAGAATAAAGGGTATGCAGGATTGGGGTTCCCACTGACTGGGGAGGAAAGACATTTTAAGTGAGGGTCAAATGTATGCTAAGTTAGAGATTTTGGAAAGTAAAGGAAGGAAAGAGGGGGCAGTGAGTATATAAGGTTTTTGGGGGAGTGATCCCATGGTATATGAAGGAGTTTAGTGGGAAAGGAAGGGAAGTCAAATCACAGGGGGGCTCAAATGCGAGTCTAAGAAGCTTATGTGGTTTGTGGGATATGGGACATAAGAAAAAGTAGAACACAGCATATCTTAAAAGAGATCTAAAGTCAATGATAAGAGGAAAGGAAGATTAGGTTCACAAGTAGAGAAAAGATAATTTAATTAGGTCTAGAAAGGCAGACATGATTCTGACAGTCTGCTCCAGATTATATAAATTGATGAAAGCCATGGTTCAAGCCAGGCCAGTAACACTTTGGTTGGTGCACTTCCATCCAAATCTTGGGAGCTGGCTTAATTCTGGTATATACTTAGATATATTAGTTGTGAAATGACATTGGCCTGAATAAAACCAAACCTCAGGAACTAAGCCTTTAGCAAACACACATATACAAAGACACAATCATCATATGCATCTGTCCCCCCCAAATTCTTTTGGTAGGATACTTTCTTCGTTTGCTATTTTTTTCTAATTATAAAATTAAGACATATTGACTGTAGAAAATCTAGTCTTCTCATTGCCATTAATTTTAACATTGACATAATAAGCCATAGTATGACTGTATTAACACTGATACCTACAATGCTATACTGAGAGCTAGTGTGCCTGGAAACCAGCCAAATACCCAAGACCAGTATGGTCAGCCCAAAGACAATATAGGTCTTCCCAAGAATCATTTGGGGCTCTCCTCCTAAAGCCCAAAGGAGACTGCTTCTAGACTGCCTCCAACCTTCCCAGGATGTATAAAGGGGCCCAAAGCAATCTCTTAGGAGTCAAAAACAAACAAGCAAAAACCGTGAATATAGGAGACACCAATCTAGACCATTGGTTGGATACTCACCATGTATGGGTGCACAGGTTTAGGCATATTCATTGACAAATTTATTTTTATCAGAGATTGCCTAGATTAGAGTAATTATAACCTAAATGGGCTGAATGGACCGGAACTAAACATAGAAAACCAATGAGTCAAATATTGTTGGGTTTTGTATTAGGGCAGCTTGATGTAGAGGTTAAGAGCATGAGCTTTAAACTCAATCAGAACTGATATGAACCTCAGTTATAACCCACTGTAACTGTGTGGTCTTGGGAAAGTTACTTAACCCTTCAAAGATTTAAGAAAATAGGGATAATATAACACCTGTGATCATTAAATAAAAAACAAATATATGGAAGGCTGTCATTAAATGTCAGTTTATTAATAACAGCCAATCATCATGGTACCAATTTACACAGAAATTTATTGTCTTTAAAGAATGCATGCTTTCTCAGCAAAGGAAACCATAAACAAAATGAAAAGACAACCTATGGATTGGGAGAAAATATTTGCAACTGATATGGCCGACAGGGCTTAATTTCCACAATATACAAACAGCTCACATAACTCAAAAACAAAAGAAACAAACATCCCAATCAAAAAATGGGCAAAAGACCTAAATAGACATTTCTCCAAAGACATACAGATGGCCAACAGGCACATGAAAAGATGTTCAACATCGCTAATTATTAGAGAAACGTAAATCAAAACTATAATGAGATACCACCTCACACTGATCAGAATGGCCACCATTAAAAAGTCTACAAATAACAAATGGTGGAGAGGGTGTGGAGAAAAGGGAACCCTCCTACACTGTTGGTGGGAATGTAAGTTGGTGCCGCCACTGTGGAAAACAGTATGGAGGCTCCTCAAAAACTAAAAACAGAGTTGCTGTATGATCCAGCAATCCTACTCTTGGGCATATATCCAGACAAAACTATAATTCAAAGAACCATGCACCCCTATGTTCACAATATCACTATTTACAATAGACAGGACATGGAAACAACCTAAATATCCATTGACAGATGAATGGATAAAGAAGATGTGATGTACATATATACAATGGACTATTACTCAGCCATAAAAAAGAATGAAATAATACCATTTGCAGCGCATGGATGGACCTAGAGATTATCATACTAAGTGAAGTCAGAAAGAGAAAGACAAATACAAACACCATATGATATCACTTATATGTGGAATCTACATACGACACAAATGGACATACTTACAAAACAAAAACAGACTCACAGACATGTGGTTGCCAAGGGGGGAGGGGGAGGGATGGAGTGGGAGTTTGTGGTTAGTAGATGCAAACTACTACATATAGAAACATTAAACAACAAGGTCCTACTGTACAGCACAGGGAATTATATTCAATATCCTGTGATAAACCATAATGGAAAAGAATGTGAAATAGAATGTATGTATATGTATAACTGAATCACTGCTGTACAGCAGAAATTAACACAACATTGTAAATCAACTATACTTCAATTTAAAAAAAAAACAAGAATGAGTGGTATCTACTTTTTAAATTATAAAAATACACACGTTCATTATAGAAAACTTAGAAAATACTGATAAACAACAATTTTACTGTCATAGTCCAGATATAGCTAAGTTTATGTATTTTCAAAAGCATCTTTAGTACCTGGCCCTATTGGTTTTTTTTAATGAAGCAGACTTGGCAAGTGACATATATGTTAAGTTTCCATAACAGAATTATAGAACACTAGAAGTTTCATTTTCAGATTTCTTTCCCAAGAAAAGACAAAGCAAACTAGGTGTGGTGCTATCTTCAATGTGCTACAATGAATCTTATTTATTCTTTAAGGTTCATCTCCATGATGTGTTTTACAATTCTCTTCAAACTCATGATCTCTTCTTCCTTTGATCCTCCATACCATGGGGCTTACATCTCTCATACAGCACTTCTCATACTCCACATTGTAGCTATCCATGTTTCTTTTTCTTACCTGCCATTCCCTCTCCCTGCCCTTCCCCTTGCTCTATCTCCTAGGGCTGGGACCTTTTTTTTTTTTTTTTTTTGGAGTATAGTTGATGTACAATATTATATATGTTACAGGCATACAATATAGTGACTCATAATTTTTAAATGTTATGTTCCATTTAGAAGTATTATAAAATATAATATCCTTGTAGCTTATTTTACATCTAATAGTATGTACCTCTAAATCCCCTACCCCTATACTGCCCCCACTAGTAACCACTAGTTTGCTCTTTGTATCTGTGAGTCTGTTTCTTTTTTGTTATATTCACTAGTTTGTTGTATTTTTTTGGATTCCACATAAAAGCGACATTATACAGTATTTGTCTTTCTCTGTCTGACTTACTTCACTTAGCATAATACCCTCCAAATCCATCCATGTTGTTGTGAATAGCAAATTTTCATTCTTTTTTACAGTTGAGTAGTATTCCATTGTGTGTGTGTGTGTGTGTGTGTGTGTGTGTGTACATCTTCTTTATCCATTCACCTGATAATCGGCATTTGGGTTGCTTACATATCTTGGCTTTTGTAAATAATGCTGCTATGAACATTGGGGTGGCATGTATCTTTTCGAATTAGTGTTTTTGTTTCTTTCAGATATATATATATATATATATATATTCAGAAGTGGAATTGCTGGGCCATATGGTAGTTCCACTTTTAGTTTTTTGAGAAACCTCCATAATGTTTTCCCCAGCGGCTGTACCAATTTCCATTCCCACCAATAGTATACAAGGGTTTAGGGATGAGACTTTTAACTGGAGGACTGCAAACCTTCTGAAATCATATATAAAAATAGTGCTTCTGTAGGTACAAATACATTTTCATGGACGGAATCCATTTATATAACAAATACTCAAAAAAAGGTCCAAGAATGGAAAAAAGGTATGGAACGCTTGTCTAGGGCAGCAGTCCCCAACCTTTTTGGCACCAGGGACTGGTTTTGTGGAAGATAATTTTTCCACAGATGGGAGGGGGATGGTTCAGGCAGTAATGCGAGAGATGGTTCAGGTGGTAATGGCATAAATGTGGAGCGAAGGGGAGTGACAGATGCTAGAGGAAAGTCTTGTAATTTAATTATCCTTGGATTCTCTACAGAAGGGGTCCCAAAGCCCCAGGCGGTGGACTGGTACCAGTCTGCAGCCTGTTAGGAACCAGGCCACACAGCAGGAAGTGAGCAGCAAACAACTAAGCAAAGCTTCATCTGCCACTCCCCATCGCTCCCCATCACTCACGTTACTGCCTGAACCAACCACCCCGTCGCTCACATTACTGCCTGAACCATCCCCTCCCCTCTGACCGTGGAAAAACTGTCTTCCACGAAACCGATTCCTGGTGCCAAAAAGGTTGGAGACCGCTGCTCTAGAGTGCTTAGCACCTACCTTCATATGGATAATATTTGCTGATTTACAACCTTAATGTTGACTATACTTCAATAAAAACATAAAGAGTAAAAAAGAGAAATGAAAACAAAAACTTGAAAAGAAGAAGAAACAGTAGCAAAAGTAGCAGCTACCTACTATGGAATATATTGCAAACTTTGAGTTGATGAGTTTTTCCCAAAAGAAGATTCTAAGAATGACAGCAAAATAAAGTACGCACTGGTTTCCTTATTTAAAAAATAAAATAAAATTTTATTAATAAATCATAAAATCAATGTTAGGTTTATGTTTAATGCAATCTTAAAAAATATGTTTTCCAGGCTTCCCTGGTGGTGCAGTGGTTGAGAGTCCGCCTACCAATGCAGGGGACATGGGTTCACGCCCCGGTCCGGGAATATCCCACATGCCGCAGAGCGGCTGGGCCCGTGAGCCACAGCTGCTGAGCCTGCAAGTCCGGAGCCTGTGCTCCACAATAGGAGAGGCCACAACAGTGAGAGGCCCACGTACCGCAAAAAAGAAAAAAAAAAAGTTTTCCTCATGCTTCATTCTCTCATCTTATTATAAAAAATACTGTTTCTGAAAGGAGAATGGTGCTTACCAGGGGCCAGAGGGAGGAGGGAATTCAGAGTTATTGTTTACTGGGTAAAGAGACTCAGTTTGGGAAGATGAGAAAGTTCTGGAGATAGATGGTAGTGATGGTTGCACAACAATATGAATGTACATAATGCTACTGAACTGTTATGTATATTTTACAACAATTTTAAAAATACTGCTTTTTATTCACATCTAATATGAATCACCTATTAGAGGGTAGACTCTTCATCAGAGATAAGAAAGAAAGAAATATACTGCTTAAATTGTAGGATATAAGAAACAAAGCTTCAAAGGAAAAGTAAATATTAACACCAATCTACACATTGTTGGTTTTAGAATATAAGCACAAGTTATAACAGGGTGATATAATCAAAAATCCTGTCCAAAGAGAGGGGCTGTTATCTCAGTAAACAAAGGAAAATTCCTTAGGGAAATCAGTTTATCTGTGTGAAGTAAATTAAACTTTTTCAAGGTACCAATTCACAACTCAGGGAATAACTGAAATTTTAGCTCAATTTTACCAACAGTATCCACATAAATAATAAAAGAGTTTTGGAAATCTGCAACAGGCATTTCAAACTTCCAGGAGTACAATTTAGTCAATAAACATTTATAAACATTCTTTTTTTAAAAAATTTTATTGGAGTATAATTGCTTTACATTGTTGTGTTAGTTTCTACCATATAACAAAGTGAATCACCTATACCCATACATATATCCCCACAGCCCATCCCTCTTGCGTCTCCCTTCCACTCTGCCTCCCTATCCCACCCCTCTAGGTGGTCACAAAGCACTGAGCTGATCTCCCTGTGCTATGCGGCTTCTTCCCACTAGCTATCTATTTTACATTTGGTAGTGTATATATATCAGTGCCATTCTCTCACTTCTTCCCTGCTTACCCTTGCCCCTCCCTATGTCCTCAAGTCCATGCTCTAC
Source organism: Pseudorca crassidens (assembly GCF_039906515.1). Classification (NCBI taxonomy): domain Eukaryota; kingdom Metazoa; phylum Chordata; class Mammalia; order Artiodactyla; family Delphinidae; genus Pseudorca; species Pseudorca crassidens. The sequence continues at coordinate 67,077,493 of NC_090296.1, forward strand.
GTCTGTGTCTTTTTTCCTGTCCTGCCCCTAGGTTCTTCAGAATCTTTTTTTCTTTTTTTTTTTTAAGATTCCATATATATGTGTTAGCATACGGTATTTTTTTCTCTTTATGACTCACTTCACTCTGTATGACAGACTCTAAATCCATCCACCTCACTACAAATAACTCAATTTTGTATCTTTTTATGGCTGAGTAATATTCCATTGTATATATATGCCACATCATTTTTTTTTTTTGCGGTACGCGTGCCTCTCATTGTTGTGGCCTCTCCCGTTGCAGAGCACAGGCTCCAGATGCGCAGGCTCAGAGGCCATGGATCACCGGCACAGCCACTCCGCGGCATGTGGGATCTTCCCAGACTGGGGCACGAACCCGTGTCCCCTGCATCGGCAGGCGGACTCTCAACCACTGCGCCACCAGAGAAGCCCCGCCACATCTTCTTTATCCATTCATCTGTCAATGGACACTTAGGTTGCTTCTATGTCCTGGCTCTTGTAAATAGTGCTGCAATGAACACTGTGGTGCATGACTCTTTTACAATTGTGGTTTTCACAACGGTATATCCCCAGTAGTGGGACTGCTGGGTCATATGGTAGTTCTATTTTTAGTTTTTTAAGGAACCTCCATACTGGTCTCCATAGTGGCTGTATCAATTTACATTCCCACCAACAGTGCAAGAGGGTTCCCTTTTCTCCACACCCTCTCCAGCATTTATTGTTTGTAGATTTTTTAATGATGGCCATTCTGACTGGAGTGAGGTGATACCTCATTGTAGTTTTGACTTGCATTTCTCTAATGATTAGTGATGTGAGCATCCTTTCATGTGTTTGTTGGCAATCTGTATATCTTTGGGGAAATGTCTATTTAGGTCTTCTGCCCATTTTTGAAATGGGTTGTTTGTTTTCCTGATATTGAGCTGCATGAGCTGCTTGTATATTTTGGAGATTAACCCTTTGTCAGTTGCTTCATTTGCAATTATATTCTCGCATTCCAAGGGTTGCCTTTTCATCTTGTTCATGGTTTCCTTTGCTGTGCAAAAGCTTTTAAGTTTCATTAGCTCAAAATTGTTCATTTTTGCTTTTATTTCCATATCTCTAGGAGGTGGGTCAAAAAGGATCTTGCTGTGATATATGTCATAGAGGGTTCTGCCTACGTTCTCCTCTAAGAGTTTTATAGTGTCTGGCCATACATTTAGGTCTGTAACCCATTTTGAGTTTATTTTTGTATATGGTGTTAGGGAGTGTTCTAATTTCATTCTTTTACATGTAGCTGTCCAGTTTTCCCAGCACCACTTATTGAAAAGGATGTCTTTTCTCCATTGTATATTCTTGCATCCTGTATCAAAGATAAGGTGACCATAAGTGTGTGGGTTTCTCTCTGGGCCTTCTATTCTGTTCCACTGATCTATATTTCTGTTTGTGTGTCAGTACCATACTGTCTTGATTACTGTAGCTCTGTAGTATAGTCTGAAGTTAGGGAGTGTGATTCCTCCAGCTCCGTTTTTCTCTCTCAAGACTGTTTGGCTATTTGGGGTCTCTTGTGTTTCCATACAAATAGTGAAAGTTTTTGTTCTAGTTCTGTGAAAGATGCCACTGGTACTTTGATAAGGGATTGCATTGAATCTGTAGATTGCTTTGAGCAGTAGAGTCATTTTCACAATGTTGATTCTTCCAGTCCAAGAATATGGTATATCTCTCCATCTGTTTGTACCATCTTTAATTTCTTTCACCAGTGTCTTATAGTTTTCTGCATGCAGGTCTTTTGTCTCCTTAGGTAGGTTTACTCCTAGGTACTTTATTCTTTTTGTTGCATTGGAAATGGGAGTGTTTCCTTAATTTCTCTTTCAGATATTTCATCATTAGTGTATAGGAATGCAAGAGATTTCTGTGCATTAATTTTCTGTCCTGCTACTTTACCAAATTCATTGATTAGCTCTAGTAGTTTTCTGGTAGCATCTTTAGGATTCTCTATGTATAGTATCATGTCATCAGAAAACAGTGACAGCTTTACTTCTTCTTTTCCGATTTAGATTCCTCTTATTTCTTTTTCATCTCTGATTGCTGTAGCTAAAACTTCCAAAACAATGTTGAATAACAGTAGTGAGAGTGGGCATCCCTGTGTTGTTCCTGATCTTAGTGGAAATGGTTTCAGTTTTTCACCATTGAGAACGATGCGGGCTGTGGGTTTCTCATATATGGCCTTTATTAGGTTGAGGTAAGCTCCCTCTATGCCTACCGTCTGGAGGGTTTTTATCATACATGGGTGTTGAAAGCTTTTTCTGCATCTATTGAGATGATCATATGGTTTTACTCCTTCGATTTGTTAATCAATCACATTGATTGATTTCTGTATATTGAAGAATCCTTGCATTCCTGGGATAAACCCCACTTGATCATAGTGTACAATCCTTTTAATGTGCTGCTGGATTCTGTTTGCTAGTATTTTGTTGAGGATTTTTGCATCTATGTTCATCAGTGTTATTGGCCTGTAGTTTTCTTTCTTTGTGACATCTTTGTTTGGTTTTCATATCAGGGTGATGGTAGTCTTGTAGAATGAGATTGGGAGTGTTCCTCCCTCTGCTATATTGTTGAAGAGTTTGAGAAGGATAGGTATTAGCTCTTCTCTAAATATTTGATAGTATTTGCCTGTGAAGCCATCTGGTCCTGGACTTTTGTTTGTTGGAAGATTTTTAATCACAGTCTCAATGTCATGCTTGTGATTGGTCTGTTTATATTTTCTATTTCTTCCTGGTTCAGTCTCGGAAGGTTGTGCTTTTCTAAGAA